>NC_088715.1:34884328-35566004 GCF_963576615.1 Watersipora subatra
CCAATTGGCTTGAATTTTGTTCTCCTTCTCGCTTTCTTGTTTAAATACGTTATTATTAAGTGCTTGAACATGCTTTCACTTTTTTATATGATCATTTATTGTTTGATGCAATTCCTCGATAGGGATATAATGTGTTTAAAAAAGCCTTTTTTTGAAACAATTTACATTTGAATGAGCCTTAGAATTAGCAAGGTTCCAGCTACAAGATCTAAGTTTATTTTTTGTTTTTGTACGAGATAACTGAAAAAATAGTTAGTTTTGACAACTCAAGTAACATCACCCATTTGCGTAGTCAAAATTAATGATAACTAAATAACAAACTTTACAGCTCTTTATGTCTCTGTTCACAGGAAAAACCTATTCAGCTCCGAGTTTTACATGATTATCCAGACATTATGTTTGTACAGTTAAACAATAGTTTACCGTTAGAAAATATCACAACAACTAAACAATAGGCATCTAATGAAATTCTAGAAAATTTGATAATCTGTTATCTTGTAATGTATACAAAATAATATCAATATCATCTTATAACTTTCTCTTATCTTATATTGTGTATAATATTGTAAACACTAGCTCTGCTTTAAATTAGATTTGTCTAAAGCGAAATGTGTGATTTGCTATAAACATTTAAACGCAAGCTCAATTTACTTCCCATATCAAAATGACTATTAATTTTCAGTGTTGGCAAAGGGAGTCTTTTTTGGCACTTTGCTAAAAACCATTTCATTTTAACTTCAATGAAATTGGTTTTTATTAGGCTTGAATGAACACAAGGAAATATTCAAAGCATTTCACCGTCTGTAAGGTTAGATCGCTTATTTGTCTCGAACCTCTTAGAGTAGTACTTGCGCTATGACCTTTATGTTAATTTTGCAAACTATTTTTCAATTCTAACAAAACTCAGCCAACTTTTTGGCAATTTTATGCCACAAAAGTTTAAAGAGATTTCTAGATGAAGTAGATTGTATCGATTTCTCATTTGAAAAAACTTATTTTATGAGTTATAATTGCCAACTTACAGGTTTGTGTTTACAGTTGAGTTGTCCTACTGAAACATTCAAAATGTTATGACTAGGCTGCTTTTATGAATCAAATTTTAGACAAAGGTGAAAGATTTGAATAATCTAGTAGAATTTTATTTATAAACTAGCCAAACGCCCGACGTTGCATAGCTATTACTTCTTTTGCTACTGTAAGCCGATGTATCCGCTTTTGTGATAATATAGGTGCAGACCAGAAGGCAATGTATCGGCTAATCAATAGGGTTTCACTTTTCTTTTTATTACGAAGCCCACACATTAGCTAGACCAATAAAGTTTTATCTCCAATAAAACACCCTCATTGTGATTCTTTTGCAATTAATCAAAAATCTTTTAGTTCTACAATTCTATTTCTAAGTTTTTTCAAAACAGCAAAACCAGATCGTTATCGTAAACACACAGCGTCCGTTCATGGCAAGAAAAGACAGCGTCAGAGATTTTTCGAGAGTGGGATTCACTAAATAATTTAGTACCTATCTTGTAGGAAATTTTGTTTTGAAAAAATGCATTTTACAGTAAAAGAAAATATGTTTTGATTCTCAACGTAGATCTTAACACTAGCAATACATTGAGTTTTCAAAAATCTATTTGAATTAATCTGTACAGAATGATCAATCGGTCAGAAGTTAACACGGTACTGAAAGAGTTAGGAACCAGCTTATAAACCGTAACAACTAATGTAGTTGGCTGCAACTTGCCATTAGCCTGCACCTTATCCCTTAAAGCAATACTTATAAATATAGCTGTGCAATGAACCCCAATGATGAGCTGCTATGACGTCATTTTACAAGGAACGACCAACTGAAATCAATGTGATGGGTTTTCAACTTTGATGCAGATGATCACACCTGTCAGCATTTTGATTGGCCGAGTGTAGGAGGCATTTAATTCAATTTCAATAATAGTGAAGAGTGATGTCAATCTCATTTGGCAAGCTTGGGAGTTGCTACTCTCATCACGGATTAAATAATCATATAGTTAGAAAGCAAAAAAACGACCTGCAATATCAGTAATGCAAATTCCTAATTTCTAGGAATAAAACTTCGTAATTTCTTAGAAATTATGAAATTATGTAAAAAACCAACAAGCAAAAAGCCCTGTGCACAATATTGCTCAAATTGAAGATTAGCTGTGAAATTGACTGCAACAATCGGCTACTATGACATAACTTTGTGATGAGCGGCCAACGTAATTGTTGCTAGCGCGGAGGTCCTACCATGTTTTAGGACGATTTTGACAACCTGACGACAAGAATAATTGAAAAGTGACAGATGAGACAACTATTTATCACTGAAGGTAGCGTTGACAAGGTGCCGATGATTGTGTAAACAGAATTACTAACTGCCTTATTATTTGTCCATAAATCAACACGATCAAACGAAACTTTACTAGTTTTGGTTTGGAGCATCTTGCCCAACATTCATCGACCAACAGGTAATTTACGTAAACAGCTATGAAATGCCATGATACACTGACAGCAAATCCATATACAAGTCTGTGACTGACAGTGATTATTGAAAATAATATCGGTCAATTTTCAGTACAGGACGTGTAGCCCTAAAATCCTAAGAGGTCTGTCGCTTTTTGCGGTGTAATCAGCAATGCTCCCAAACATCACTCATAAGTTTGTAAAGGTCGCTGGTTGTGCCACGCTTTTTACTAGCAGAAGTTCAAGCTGAGCAAGTTTCAGGTTTTCAACGCAGCACAGTGCCACCAGAAGAGATGTTAGTATTAAAATAATAAATGTGGTTAAAGAGAATGTGTTGGTTACCAACTTGAATATAAAGTTGATCCAGTCATATGATGATTTTCTAAAAAGGTGACGATTTTTAGGACAGTGATTTTAAAAGTGACTATTCCGACAGCAACTTTGTTCGGTAAGACCCCCCTAGCAATGATGCAATGGACTTTCAATTTGTTGATCTTTGACACGTGGCAGTATTTTGATTGGCTGTTTGTTGACTGCTTCGGATCTAATTTCAACAGTTGTGAAGATTGGTATCAATTCACATTTGTTAGCATAATGAAGAACCAAGGTTATAAAAAAACTTGATTTTAAAAAGCATCCCCTTCACTAGTTTCAGATTGGTGAACTGACACACTACCACCTGTGCTGATCCACCACTTGGCCAAACTAGGCAATATTTGCGCAGCTATTTGCTACATCTGATAATATCTCTAGCCACATTGACTGCCAGGGTAATAGCATAATATATAATCGGTTCTATATTACTTTAGGTACCATGACAACCAAACAACTTGGCACCATGTTTATAACAAAGAAATATTAGCAAAAATGCTAATGGGTAGAACTTGTGTCATTTTCAAGCTGAACAGAAAACAGACAGTCAAACAGATAAGACCATAAAACTGTTCATTTTTCTGGCTTTTACAAATGTTGTCATTTGTACGGTTGGAATGTTTGTTGGTCATTAAATCTGACACCTGGTATCTTCAAATAATAAATATGTGAAAACTACCACCAGTGATGCACAGGTGTTACTTAAAGTTGTGATTAGCATTTCAGAAAGCTACAACAGGTGATGCACAGTTGTTACTTAAAGTTTTGATTAGCCCTTCAGAAAGCTACAACAGGTGATGCACAGGTGTTACTTAAAGTTCTGATTAGCGCTTCAGAAAGCTACAACAGGTGATGCACAGGCGTTACTTAAAGCTGTGATTAGCACTTTAGAAGACTACAACCAGTGATGCACAGGTGTTACTTAAAGCTGTGATTATCACTTCAGAAGGCTACAACAGGTGATGCACATGTGTTACTTAAAGTTGTGATTAGCGCTTCAGAAAGCTACAACCGGTGATGTACAGGTGGAACTTTAAGTTCTGATTAGCCCTTCAGAAAGCTACAACAGGTGATGCACAGGTGTTACTTAAAGTTGTGATTAGTGTTTCAGAAAGCTACAGCAGGTGATGCACAGGTGTTACTTAAAGTTGTGATTAGCGCTTCAGAAAGCTACAACAGGTGATGCAAAGGTGTTACTCAAAATTGTGATTAGCGCTTCAGAAATCTACAACAGGTGATGCACAGGTGTTACTTAAAGTTGTGATTAGCACTTTAGTCATTCAGAGAACAATAGCCGTCAGACTCATGATGGACTATGTAATGGTTTGATAAAAAATGTGATATACAAATACTTTACCAGACAAGAATATAAATTTGATAGATTTTTGTAGTACAATTTGGAACCTCACATCAATATATGTTCGTGCTTTTCAGTCTTTAAGGTTGAACATTTATTTGGTTTTTAAATATGTGTAAAAATACAAAATTAGAAAATGTTTGAGCTGTTAGTAACTTTTATTCTTCAAAGAATAAGCATTTTAGCAAGTGTTCCAACAAGCTATAGTATGCAACAGTCTCATAAAAGAAGAATGATATCAAGTTCTTGCTGAACATTACATGCTAAAGTTTTTATAGTGGTCATTCAAATGGGTTGATCGAGATGAAATTATTTGGCCATAATCTTGAAGTAAAGCCAATTTTTAAATAATTGACGACTGAAAAGTTTGTAAACTTCCACAACTTCACAATATACTCCATGTAACTGTTAACCATGAGGGATAAATGATCTTAATCAACTAAAAGATCTCCACTAGTAGATTGGTCTGTAAAACTATTCTGGTGTCATCGTAGTTATGTACTAGGATCTATAGCCATAAAACTTGTCTGTGTACGACCACCTTTTAAAACTATATCAATATTTCTGTCCGATATATATATATATATATATATATCGGATATTATATATATATTATATATTTATAATACCAATATATCTGTTCAATTGTTTGTCTGAATATAATAAAGATTAAGATGCATAATTTACTTGAACCATGGAAGCATACAGTGTATATATTGCAATACATGAATCTCTCTCAAAACGTTTATATTTCGGTAAATCTAGTATCTTTTTTCAGAGTTTCAGCAAAATTTTTAACTTTTAATTAGGAATAAAGCAGCATATTTTTACTCAGTTTTTGCTAATTTTACTAAGGAAAACTTGTATATTGGTGAAGTATTTTTGCAAAGCGAAGAATAGTGCATATTAGTTTTCGAGACCAGAAGTTTGAACTAGCCCATTGTCTTGCAGATAATTTTACAATCCTTTTAACAAAACTGTCAAGTGCAATAAACAGCATAGTCAAACATCGATACACTTATACGAACGTTATCCGGAGTATCTTAGATCAAAATCAACTAATCTATATATACAGTATATACAAATCTCATAGTCAGTCATCCTCATCCTCACCATTCAGTGTCTGTCCAGCTATTTTATTTACATTAGGTTATATTATTACATTATTATTATATTCAGTTATACTATTACATTAAGTTATATGAGCTGCAATAAGTTCATCGGGCAGTATGAGTCATTATCTGATTTGAAATATTTATAGTGACTCTGTGTTACGTCACTGTCACAAAAGCTTGCTCTCACGGCTCTTATTAGTAAGTTTAACAATATAGACAATGTTTTACTCAGATTAGCCAATGGCAACCACCATTACCTGCCACTGTTTATAATCGGTTTTAATACCTGTGCAACGCTGGGGTTTCAGCTAATTTCACTATAGTAAGAACCATCTTTTATATATGTCTGCCTGTCTAAAGCCACAGATAGAGGAAGTAAAAATGTTGCATTGCATGAGATTCTAACTCATAACACTTAGCTCACCAGGCTGGCATGCTAGCACCCGCATCGTTCACATGCATATAGAATATTTGTACTCATATTGATTCTTTGTTGTTATTTTTACACCTGACAATCTATTACAGATCATTAGACAGCTAGAACGGTACTTAGTGTATAGACACGCCCGAATTCTTTGTCTTTACCATGGCGACTAATATGTTTGAAAATATTTCCTTGTACAGAGAAATGCCAACGCAAATGTAGCTTAATAGAAATTTCGAGTCATTTGATGGCGAAACAGTTGACACCCTATATCATTAGCGCTAAATGAGGCTTTGAAGCTGTACATATTTGTAGGCATTACAGTGTTCCTTTAAACGTGTCAACAGCAATTTGCCAACAGTAATTTGTCAGCAGCAAATAAAATAGTATGGTAACTTGGTTACTTCTGTCGGTCAGAGACTCACAACTCCTTGTCTCACAACTCACAAGGTCATTCACTTTTTGTTTCACCAGCAATGCAGCTTTGATCTTTCGCCATTTCCAATATTATTGTGCACATAATTACCTTACTTTATATGATTGTTCTCCGATATTATGGGAATGGTACATTCACAGCTTTTTTCTGCTGCCAGTTATGACCTATAACAAATCGTTTACTTGTAATCAGATCAAGATCAGCAAGGTCTGTATCACCATCTCAATATAAATTTGAAATCTCTTAAAAACACAACAAATATATACAAGTCATAATATCTAAAATTTCACTAAAACTCAACTCAGTGAAACGGGTTGAGCTTTAAAGACCAACTTACACAGAATCTTAGTCGACTTTATCAAAAAAATCCGGTAACTTTTTGTATTAATTATAATATTGTTTCTGCTGTTTGTGGTGATTTGGTTGTCAGGTTGTTTTAAAACTAAAATTGATAAAACTTCATTGCGGTTAAAACGCTCAGATTAAACAATAGTGTAATTATGATGTCTGTGGCTCTAAAGAGATTGACAGCAAAACCACACAAAATGTGTTAATTTGAATGGAATCACCAATATTAAATAATGCAATGATAACAACTAGTAAAATAAGTTTGCATTTTTTTTGTACCGTTTTAATCTTGACAAAGTTTTTTTGATCTTTATTTTCAAACGTCCTTGCTGTTAGGCAGTCCCCTGCATCAAAAACGATTGTAAATGATAGAAAAATATTGATACTTTTAAATAAAATTTACTGAAATTTTAAGCAAGTTGATCTTTAAATATACCAACCGACGGTTTTAAACAGAGTTCTGGTTAAGGTTAATTAGGTTAAACCAGACAGTATCTGTGTATGCCAGCATCAGCCTATACATACGCTAGTAAATCCACTAACTATATACCAAAAATTGACAAGCAGAATAGTATTAGCATATATGAATATCTCTCAGAAAGATGTTGATAGAGTCATACAGTGTAAACAAACTGTAAGCGCCAATATATAATTTGTGCTAAGTTGTATTGCTAGCCCATATCCTCACAGGGAATATACTAATTGTAGGCTGTTAATGTAATAACAGCTATACATTCACTATAACAACGCCAAACCTGTTGAGAGTTAAAGAGATTTTAGGAGATTATCCAAACCACTCTTACACTGTTTGTACTCTAGTTTTTAGTACCCAGAAATGTTTGTGCTGAACAGGCTGCAATTCCAGAAAGTACTTCCACTGATCGATCATGCCTTTTATTTTATCTGCATTCAAGATTTTTACAAAATGTTGATTATTGGCGGGAGAACAAATCCTCAATGATATCATATTATGACTATATAAGTTGTGCATCAGGGCATTATACAGTTCCGCAACTGGAGCAGTGATTACATCTGGTAATCTTTCAAGGCACACTAGACTACCAGGGTTCTAAAAATTATAAAGCAAGTTTATTTGCTCTGTTTTTTTGTAGCAAGTTACTAATGATGAATGGAACGGTTGATGACATCCCATTGGATTGCGGCTTGCCACTTGGACAATGCGTAAATACATCTTGCTCTTTGTTATGCAACTAAACTAAGTGCAGCTGTTACTACGCTTAATCTCTATGTCTATGTTGAGCTGCATTTGAACTACCATCTTAATCTCTATGTCTATGTTGAACTGTGTTTGATCTACCATATTAGTCCCTAGGTTTTCATTGACATGTCTATGTCTATATTGTACTTAAAGGAATGATCTTATAAACATCGCTTCATTTATCATCTTTTGAATGAAATTTTAATTCAAAACTTTGTTATTCAAATTAGAAATGGAACATCTATCACACGGTAATCAAACTTTGATCCTTATTTCAAAAAAGTTAAAAAAAACATTGGTACGCTTAAAATTATTCTAAAAAAATGTTTTTGAATTTTGGTAATGATTGCAAAAGTAATGTTGACATCAAGTTAACATAAAGCTTGTTACCTGCCCTTGTAGCATAGATTAACCATGAAAAACTTTATAAAGTGCGATGAAATTACTTGCCATGCTTGAAGTAGATCAATTAACTAAGGAACAACCAAATAAATTCCTTCTCTCAAATAGATTTCTTCAGACATAAGAATAAATATTTGAAATATTGGATTTCATCGTTTAGTTCTAAAACTGCATGAAATGTAGAACAACATAAGTACATGTAAGCCATTGTCATTCTCAGGAAGGCATGAGGTAGCTGAAATACATTCCAATAGAGTGGTTTGTGGTAAATGCACAATTTCTAACAACTAGTTTAATAATTCATTTGATGTTTACTGTAGCCTGAGCTCTTTACTAAAACTATAAATAATAAAAATAAGTTTATCATTCTAATCACACTTCAAGGACACACCAATGTATTCAACATAAATACCAGCAACTTTGGAGCTTCATTAAACATATAGTTACAATTCAAAAGGGTAAAATCACGGTAAATATTATCAATATAAAATAGGCAAATAAGTTTTGCCTCTAATTCTTCATCGTTTCGAACTCTTGCCTCCGGATTTTCTTACTGTCTGCTTAATGATGTGGTTGCGTCAAAAAGGTTGATTTAATGAAATCAAGACCAATGAAAGGCTAAAACATCAGCTACAATTTGATGTCATTTTTGTCTTTGTAAACAAATCTTGTCCAGAGATATATGTGTTTGAATGAGGCCATCTTTTAAAAAGCTCACATTTCAGTGGGTGCTTCGTTCATGACGTAACTAGTGATACATGCAAAAGAGTCTGTGAGCGATAAATATAAAGTCGCCTCATTAGCCAATCCTCAGCACACAAATTTTATATAGGTCGTAATAAATGTTTTCACTCGTAAAACGCGTTGTCTGTGATCTCAAGTTTAGAGATTTTACTCTATTATTAAATCTCATGGACATTGATATTTACTAAATTAATTAACATCATTACTTTAATGAATTACTCGATCGACACATTTTATTGGCGAATGACCGAATGGTAAAAATTGCTGTGAAGTTACTGCGAAGATGACTCCGAGTTTTTTGGGCATCAGGTGGTTAAAATGCTACGGAGGAAGATAAGAAAATGGAGGTAAATTTATCGTTTACATTGAGTCTCCTATAGATATACTGTTGAGTTTACATTCAAATTATATTTCCCTGTTTAAGGCTATAATTTAATTTCCTGCGTGTGTGAGATACGTCTGTACAGTGAGTTCTTGACAGCTTCTTTTTAATCCATAGCATCTAGCAATACAATGGCTTAGATTGATGAATATACTAAAGGTATTATTTTAGTACTCATTAATACACATACTAATTAATAAAATTATAACATTTTGCTATCACTAATCATCGTTTTATAATTTTTTATTGGTTCATCTAGCTACATTTGCTTCAAATTTTCCGTGGCAGTTTTATCTAGTAAACTAGATTTATTAATTGGCTTTAGATGTTCACATCTCACTTGTAGAAAGTGAAGAAAATCGATTGATAAATGCAAATCTTTAACTTTCAGAACAAAAGCATCGAATCGTTGGCTTGGCGTACTTCTGCCTTTGTTAAACAATTATTCGTTTTTAAAATTACACTCGCCATCTATCTAACTCCCAATTTGAACGCTTTCAGTAGATACGCGTTAGAATGACATATCTATGAATGACATATATTTATTGCATTTTTTTAATGATAACAGGATGTTTATGTGGTCCAACCCCCAAAGCAGCTTTGTTAGTGTGGAAACTGCCATAAATGGGAAAGAGAGACTTCAATGTGTGCTGCATAGATCATGATGTTTTGTTTGAATTTGTTGCAGTAGATGAAATTGTTTTGTTGTATCAGCTAAAACTATGTGAGTGGCCACGACTTGATGAATATTTTTAATAAAAGCTTTATGCTGAGATGAAACTTTTTTGCTGGTAAATACTATATAATAAAATAATATTGTGGACGATAATGCAAAACATGATTTGCAGAATATTGTAGTGAGTTGGGTATGGTATATAGATGTCCTCAGAACTGGAGAATGTGAGTGCAAATCTAGTTTGCAGCAGACTTCTCATCCTTAAAACTCTATCCCTATGTATATTCTTTTCAAAGACGCACCTCGCTTATTTTAATTACAGTAGTGAGAAACTAGTTTTCGTTGTGGGCAATGATATACAGCCCCACCCCCAAAATAGGTGATGGGCATATTGTGGGCGGGGCTTTTGGGAGGCTGTATATCGTTAGTGCGGGTAGCGACAGAACTGTGCCGATACAAAGAATTTATTTTACATAGTTTGCTTGACAGAATTACCGTAGACCGGTAGAATTGGTAGTCGGTACTAAGATGTTTGCACAGCATTTAGAAAAAGCTAATATGCCATGTTTTTAATTTTCCTTGTTTGAGGCGTTTGAGACATTGGTAATAATGTATATGTAGCTGGATTTAAAATTTATTCTAGCTAACATGAGCAAACACAAAATAAAATATATTCTAATAGCGCCGCGTAGGACTAGACTTTTATCGCAAATAGCCGATGTGAATACGAGATATATGAGATATACGACACGCTCGTATTGGTAGATATATCACGTGTGACATCATTTTGGGCCAGTCTGGGCATGTTTTTTTGTCTTGAGCATTTGTACCGCGATCAGATTTTTCGATTTTAGTCTTCAAGAATCTTGGCAATGAGATCGCCTAACACAACAAACAATGTATCAACTGATAGAAAAAAATGCATTCTTTTAAGATCAACTCAGGTTTGACGCAACCACATCTTTAGGCAGGTCTTCTTGTATTTGGCTCCGCCTCTGTCATAGGGGAGGGCTGGGATTTGTTGAGCTGGCTAAATTGTGCTTGTTCAGATACGTCATTCACTCTAGCTGAAATTTTTAGGCCAGCACTCTTCCTTTACATTGTGATAATGTTTTTAATTCCAAAATCATCGTGTACACAACTCCTTAATTTGAGGCAAGAATAAAGACGTTGACAAAAGCCTACCAACAAACCTATTTAGTTTTGTTTAATTTAGTTTGTTTTAATTTGTTTATCCAATGAATAACAGAAAGCTAAAATTTTAGAGAAAATTTTGGGTCATTTTTTACTGTTTTTTCGCAAAACATAAACTATCTTTCTGGCATAAATGTTTGATTGATATGCCAAACTTTAGGCAGTTCCGCTCTAAAAATAGGAACCGTCTGGCGGCTAAACAGCTAGTACCCTACAGGTTTAGACTAAATGAATTTCATATAAAGTAAACTAAAATACTTTATTTTTTTAGGTATTACATAGCTTTAGTTAACAATAACAAATGAAGTAGTGTTTTTTTGAAGTAGGGAAAATTCTTTGGTTGATAAGAGACTCCTAAAATCTTGAACATGTCTAAATCAAAGGTCAATCAAAGGTCAAGTGTTATTACTGCATCCTGGCTCTCAGAGACCCCATCTGGTGAAAACAGAACAATTAACATAGAAGTCACAGAATCACTTTAATTGTCGAAGTAGGACTGTTGTAAAAATTATGCAACCTTGAAATATAGAATAAAAAAAGTGTCTCAAATTTCATCGCTCCTGTTTGTTAAGTTTATGGGCTTTTTTTATAAAGTTACGATTTAGATTTAGATAGTTTTTGTTTTCAATTGCCTACAAACATCAAGCTTGCTATATAGAGTTCAAGTTAGGTTTAAATTCTCGGCATGCTCCTATCGTCTATCAGTAAAACTGACTCAGTTATTCTTACCGTCAAGTTTCATAGCTACAAATTTAGAGCGGGATAGGATTTTAGTCTGCACTCTTTTATGTACCTCAATCAAAATCCACCTACTAACAGGGAATGTTATTTCTTCCTAAGCAGTTCTTTATTGTTTGCTCAGGTAGTCTATTGGCTGATGATTAGCTGGAGCTAGACTCGTTAGAGTAATAAACAGTAGATAATAAATATATCTTCAGTTGAAAGCTTTTAAGTTCAACTCTGACAGTGATAAAATATGAAATATGCAACTGCATCTTGTTACGCTTGAAGTAAACAATCTGAGGCAAGGAAAGGTGTAGCAGGAAGTCTTTATATTTGATACAATATTTTTAAGTGGCACTTAGTTTTTTCCTCAAACATTATGGGTTCAGTAAAACAGATGTTTATGTTGATTTTTTTCAACTCATGCAGGACTTGTTAAATCATGCTCAAAGGAAAGTGTAGTTCATTTTTCCTTTTATTCAAAACTTTTCCACTAATTAATTTAGTATTAGTTTACCATGGGCAGTTGTTCTGTTATGCCCAATGTCTCTTTTGTAATTTTTGGCAAGTATACTATTGAGTGTGTAGTAAACTATTTTATTTTTGTTTTACAGGATGTTCTGAGAGTTGTACAAAAAAGTATATTAGCAGTCTCAATTACAGCAGAACTCGTCTCCTTACTCTGCATCGTGTTTCTGAAAAAACATTCATTTTTTCATGAGGTAAGTGTTTGATGTATTCCCCCTCGAACTACTTCAATATGGTATAAGCTAATAAATTTCTAGCGTAAAAACCATTGTTGGTAACTAGAAAAAAATATTTCGTGATCATAATTTCTTTCTTTTTACACTTGATGTTTTAACTGCTAAGATGAAAATTTGGTAATTACATACACATTAAATCATAAGAACTACCTTATAAATCTCTAAAAAACTAGATATAATAAAGTTTATTGGTCTTTCAGGGTCAGAAGGTTAAACAAGAAAATATCAATAAATTACTAATTTTAGTCAATTTTAACTTTGAAAAAATTTGGCAATTGGAAGGAACACCTCAAACATCAAAAGCAAATCATGAAAAAAGTTTGATCATTTGGGATAAAATCTAAAATGCTTTTAGGTGGAATCATTTTTAAGTGGAAAAAATCATTTGCACCTAGACTAATTTTCTTTTGGTTATTGAAACATTCACACTTGGTGACACGTTTCCTTGTTGTCAGTCAATCACAATAAGATAATTATCTCAGGTGTCTCCAAAGAAACCAATAAATTTGTTTAGATTTTTTTATGTTCTGGCTTTTGAAAACTATTTTTCCTTGTTGTTATCTTAAGAGGTTTGAGTGCAGTATGCCTGCAGCAGGTGTTACAAGACTGACAGGTGATCATCAATCCTTTTGAAAAAATAGTATCCCCTTTACCTTACCATGCATGCTTTTTTGATTAAAATGTGTGTCCTTTCCGCGTCACTTTCATTGACTTCATCTTTAAAGACCTTGATTAGTTTAATGGTTTACTTTGATCTTATACCACAAGGTGTTTATTAGATATGTTGTTATGTATTAGTTATGTTGGCCATCAATAACCTCTAATGTATCCAACCTTTGACATGTTGATATTATGTTAATCGAATCAGTCATGAACAGAAGTTTTCATGGTCAACTAAAAGTGATTTAGTTCCTTGTTTAATTCCAATCATACTAACGATAGCTGTTTTGACAATGCTTTTGAATAAGCTAGAATGATAAGACACAACCAGTCTTATCAAAGCATTACCAAACCAGCTTTCATAAAACACCACTATTATTTACACTTTCCTGAATAATTTTTCCTTTTTGCAACTTTATTAAATATTCACCATAATAAACAAAATAGCAGTCTATATATTTGTGGTTTCCTGTGCACAAATAATATGTTCTATTTAAACAAAAAAGTTATCCAATTACAATAAATAAAATTTTTTATGGTGATCATTAAAAATCTTTTTTTTTTTCCGATGGCATAGGAAGACGCATGTTATATATAGTGATTTTCATTGGTACTGTAACCTAGTTTGTGCATCTATAAATACATACCTGAGTATGGCATGATCATGCATAGCTAAAAACTAAAGCTAGTAATAACAGGCCAGTAGTATGAAGTGTTTGTTGGATGTAGTATCCTCTTGAGTGGCAATTTTAGCCTCTTTTATTGAAAAAATGCTCGCGGTATGTTATGTTATGTAGGAAATTAGTTTATTAGGCTGATTCAATAATGCTTGAAGAAGCTATATTGCTGTAGATTGTAATGAGTTAAATGATGTATTTGTGAAAATTTTTGCATTATTTAGTAATTTGGCAGCAACCTATATGATTGGTAGTGACCTATATTCTGAGGTAGTAATTTTTAGACAAATAAAATGTCATAAAGATTGTTGAAATAAGACTCTCCTTCTTCTTCTGATGACATCGGTTACCATATAAGCTGCTCGATAAGGATGGGTCATATTGTAATAATGACAAGATACCTACATTCATCAAATTATAAAGTAAAATCTATTGTAGGTTTAGGTCTTAATTTAATTAAAAACTGCTCCAAAAACTGAATCACATGTATCCAGATAGTTTTGTCAGAGAAATAATGGCACATGTAATTTTATTCAACTGTTAAACACATGCAAACTGTGCACCCTTTTTTATTCATAAGAGCAATGGACACTCTGCCACCTTGGAACAGGCTTTTTTAGCCTTCTAACAAAACTATATCATAGAAAAAGCACCAGCCATTTATATAACAAACAAGACATTTGTAAGAAAGAGTAACTAATACACAAATACATTTAAAATTTTCACAATTAATCTAACTAAAACTATAAGGTCACTATATTACCTTACTTGACCTCACTATACTTCACTTGACCTCTTTAAGTCACACAAATCTTTCTATACAGGGTTCTGCAATTAGCTAGCAAATGTTCATCTTTTGTCAAAAAGTCAAGGAGGTCAGCACATTTTTCCTATTTTCAGAGTCAAACAAAAACAAAAATCAACACTTTTCTAATTGGGCTGTTGCTAATGCTGCAGAAATTTCACAGTAATCATGTTAGATTATGCATTATATATCATCATCATTAACAAGCCTCTTGTACACTTTACAGCTAATCGATGAAAACCGTTTTTGACCTATCATCACTCATCTATTTTACTGAATATACTTTTAGCGAATAATCTGCCACATTTTGGTTGCTGATCTGCTCACCAACGTTGCCTACCTGTCGGTAAGTGCCCCCAACACCACCTACATGTCAATAAGTGTCACCAGCAATTCATACCTGTCAGTAGGTGTCATCAATATTACCTACTTATCTGTAGCTTTACCAACATTGCTTATTTATTGTTAGGCTTCCCAAAATATATTAAACACTTGTAGCTGTTTGAGTTGTTCACTTGCATATAAAGTTACAGAAACTGAAATGAACAGCTGTATAGTTATGATTCTCAAAGCAAAAATAGGGTTAGTAATAAAAACAACAAAGTTTAGGCAGTCTTTTTACCAAGTTACGTGGTAATCTGATTAAAGAACCAAATATCAAAATGTTGCATCATTGTTTGCTTTTCTCAAGAAAGTGATAGACTTACTGTTTACAGGGAGATGGCAGTGAAGAGTTCTCTAAAACACCTGGATGTGTTGCTCAAGCCTTCTTTCTGCAGCTCTTTCGTATGTAGCTTAATTTGGTAAATGTTTGTTTAGGACAAATTTAATTTCAAAGGCCGACTTGAAGGGCATTTCAACTGTGGCTGTTTGTAAGCACATCATAAAAATTGCTGATTTAGTAAGCTTTCCTTAATTTTTTTGTTGACCATCATGAAGATCAATTTGAAGGTCAACCTAAAGGTCAACTTTAAAGTCAAATTAAAAATGTTTTTATGTGGGTACGTAATAAAAATGTATGCTTTGCTCAGCCTTTATTAATGGACCATTAGTCTTGTTTCAACAATAAACTCTCTATTTTAGCATTTGCCGTACTAGTGTGGATATCCATTCTGACTGTATACGTATACCTTCAGATGATAAAATCAAAAGAAACTTCATCGAAGGAATGGTGAGTGTGACACCACAGCTTATTACTCTTTTATTTAAATTTATATCCTTCTTTTCCACCTATCACTTATCACTCAATTAACTGTCTACCCATTAGAAGTTATCAGAGTTGAAAATATGTGCTTATTTAGTCACACAACCAGTAATAGTATAGATAGAAAAGAGTTTTAATAAATGGATTTCGCAACTATAATTTTAGAATCTTAATTATTTGATTTTTAGAGTATTTATTAAGCGATTAGTTATGCCAGGCCCGCATTTTCTAGGGAGGCTGGCCGGCTGAGCCGCCCAACTTTTTAGGAGTTTTCCGCGGCTAAGTACAGTCAAACTCAGAAAACTCGCCCTTGGATAAAATGTAACATTTCATCTCGAACACAAGGTTAACTTAAACGGATTTGTTTGGTTCGCTCTAACGCAATGATAAACTGCTTCAGATAACCTGACCTCAACATCATTTATTCAAACAGTTATTTGCCCAATGGCTTTGGAGACAGTTTTTATCGCTGTAGAATATCACTTTATTCCAAGCCATAGAGACAAACATTAACTTTTAGTAGTTCTTAGGCCTCATTATTATCATCAGCGGCAAAAGATTCTTGTTAACGACTTTTATAAAGGTTTTCAAAAGGTCAAGGTTTACCAAACATCTATTAGGCCATGTCCCTTTGAAAGCGTAGAAACCTCCGGATAAACTTAAAATAAAATCGGCAAAATTGATCTTTATTAAAACGCTAAAAAAAGATGTCTTTTTTGAGCGTTTTATCTGCAGTCAAGTTTTGCCTATTTTAATCTGAAAACGTCCAGGCAGTCACATCACCTAACACCAAACAAATCTCAAAAAATAGAAAAATGTTGATACTTTCCATTAATTTTTTTTAAATTTCACATGAAAGGGGTGGCTAGAGGCCCTACATTAAAGAAACCTGTTGGGGGGCTTACACCGCCCCCTCCACACTCCAGGTGTTCATAATTAGTCACCTAACATTAGCCTCTCTAACTTGCATAACCAGTGAATACAGGCCTGAGTTTGGCCCAACCGCTTGTCTAACCAGATTGTATATTTCACAATGTTAAAACTTTAACCTTTTTTGTAGGCTAATAATTGCATGGCATTGGTCGATGTCATGTCACCGCTTGATCAATCATATGCATTTATTTCTAACGGACCTAAGCACCATTGCCCACTATCAAAAAAGGAAAGATTTGGAGGCTGCTAATTACTGTTTGCAAACTACTACATTTATGAGCCAAATAAATTTTATAAAACTGTAAATTAGTTTTTGTTTTGTTTCATAATCATTGCAATTGCGATAGAAATCTGAAAGTGTAAAATTTCTCTTGTGAACTAGCTGTCTGACTTTTAATAAATACATGCCAATTTTAGACATGTGTATACACTTATTATTACTTGAAAGACGTAGTGTCATGGAAAGACTGTTCTGCCAAACATTATTGTTGACACATTTTGATTGGGTAATTTCTTAGCTTCACTCTCTACTCTGTATATTATTAATTCCAATTTTGTCATTTTGGGTGTCTAAGTTCGTGACTGTGTGTGCGTGTGGGCAGGTAGAATGTAGGTGTCTCAGCATTTGATCATGTTTGCATGGTGTCATATGGGTGTGTGGGCATGTGGGTGTGGGAGCATGTGGGTGTGGGGAGATGTGGATACATGTGTGGGCATGTGGGTGGGAAGCATGTGGATGTGTGTGTGTATGTGTGATTGTGTGAGTGTGTGTATGTGTGCATGTGTGTGTGCATGAGTGTGTGTCTGAGTGTGTGATAGTGTTTGGATGACTGAGTGTGTAAGTATTTGAGTGTGAAAGTGTTTTGTGTGTGAGTGCATTTCTGGGAGTTTGTTTGTGCTATTCTGCGTTGTCTTTAAGTTTTCACATTTTTCCTTTTGTTATTGTTTTTATAAGCCCTCCCCTTAGATGGCTCACCAAATTTCAGGGCTCATACAAATCAATGCTAAGAACTATTTATCCAGCTATTTTAAGCATACAGCAGTGTAACATGTACGTGGTCAATATTTTAGGCCTCTTCCCTTTGTCTAAACATAACAAACTTCACTCCTTTGTAGGTTATACACACTCATTGGCTGGCTGTTGCCTATTGTCATATCCTGCATACCATTTATTAAAAACAGTTATGGACTAGCTGAAACACCTTTCTGCTGGATCAAAGCCACACATGCTGGCCATCTTTACCGCATATTTATGTATGTACCTAATTTATGATTGCACACCTACAACTTATTAATACATTGCAAAAACCTTGATCTGACAGCTAATAGCGGCCAAACTTAATTTCCATATAAACACATTTTTGTTGAACAATTTGTAATAACTTGGCACTTTGTTTTTTTTTTACAACTGGGCGTCTATAAGAACACACTTTCACTAGCCAACATGTTTACAGCTAAAAAAATTGTTTGTTGTTAAACCTAATTTGTTAAGCTTCAATGCTAATGGATGTGACACCACTTTTGCTAAAAACAAAACAATGGTAAACTTTGACCTCATTTAGAAGTAAGCAATAGTTTTTTTTACAGTTTCCATTGTTGTAATCGTTTCCAAAGCTTGTATATCAGCATTTATAAAAAGTAAAATGTTTTGTAAGGCAAATTTGTATTCCCATTAAGAAACAAGTCTGTTTCAACTAAACGATGTTTTAATATGATTGAGTTTAAATCAAGTTGAGTTCATAAACAGTTGAAATAGTTGAAAGTTAACCAAACATCATTGTGACATTCTTGCAATACCCTGCTTCATGTAGATCAGGTACTAATTTCAAGTACTAATCAAAAACTAGTACAAAATCAGGTACTAACAGTCAAGATATTAAAAACTACTGTTTCGGTTTTAACTATTAAAAAAGGTTTTTTAAAGTACAGTACAATCCTTGAAATTTACTCTCACAGGCAATTATTTTCATGGATTCCAACAAACTTTTATGTATTTGCAGCCCAGAAGATGCTATGATAACTGTTTCTTGAAAGTATAAAAAACAAACATTTGGTCAAAAAATTAAATGATTATATGATTATTGTATAATTTGTTCATATATTATTGTTTACATTATATTTATATTATTCAATAAATAAATATTTGCGGTCTAAACACAGTATGAGATCATATAATTGTGGTGTAGTCTAAATTACAGACCTCTGTAAATATCTGCCTGCAGAATAATAGGGTCAGCAGTTTGCCCAGTTGTTTTAATTATTTCTAATCACTTTTAAACTTGTAAAAATAATTACACAAAAGTTTACACTCAACTCATATGTTTTTATAGCAAAGCCTTTACAAACTTGAGGCCTATTTTTTATATATATGTGGTTTGTTGATATAGCGAATAAATTGCTGTAAGTTTATATCCCACCACTTCTGACAATCCTGCGTAATTTCTGGCCTTATTCATAAATGATAAATGTTACAATAGTCAACTTGAGAGAAAAATTTAAACTTTATAATTTGAAACTGTAACTATGTAACTTAAAACTGTAAGTAGGTAACTCCACAGTAAGCCGTTGTTCTAGTATACACTCTTCTCACTTTTAATGTATGGTTTATTAAGAATGCCAGTGTAATGTTCTGTTAGCTGCCAAAAAATGTTTTGCCAATCATAGCAAGCTACAAAGTCTGCCTTCCTCAAGCACGTTAGTCTACTGATGTGTGTGTCTACTAATCACAGCGGACAGGTTAACAGTGGACTTAAAGGTAAAAGATTTATTAATTGCATTTTGCAATCAATAAAATTCTATATGTTTATATATAATACTGTGAAATATAATGTAATTCATCATAATATAGCTTAACGTGATGTAATAAAAATTGTATAATCTCAAACTAATAAGTTATTGATCAGCAATGGAAGTCAATATAATACAATAAAATATGATGCAATAAAATTCATCAAATTAATGGATAGGTTATATATTATAATGTAATAAAATATAACATAATATCTTAAAATACAGTAGAATATTAAATGATACAACACAATAAACTGTTACAAATGTAATGTGGCATAATATGATGCAATAAGATAGAATATCTATATATACAATTCTCAAAGTTGGTGTGTCTGTCATTTGCTGTGTCCAGTTAGAGTTATTAAAATTTGGCAACAAAGAATGGGTGAGCTTGGAACCTCTCACTCCCAATATGATGTGCTGAACCCTTGTGCCACATGAGAGATATGTATTTATTGTGCGATAGATATTCTTAGGCGGGAAAAAATGCGCTACTGCTCTCTGTTACGCTGTCTGTTACTGTGCAATGTCATGCTACATGTGTGAATTAGTTAGAGCCGTAACTAGCTGACTTAAATTAGTCATTGGCAATATGCCAAGCTAATAGCAAATGAAATTGTTCATAAGCTGAGTTTGTAAGTGTGGCATTGCTATCACTGCTTATAAGCTGGTTTTTGATACCCATGCATTGCAGGGCATTCCATTAGTTATGTAACATGATCCAATATACCATGAATATATTACTTTATTGGCAGTAATTTCATTTTACAAATATAAATGTTTTTCAAATTAGGCCATAATATTACCATAATATGACATGATTTTAGTTTGATAACAATAATGCGATATAATAAATTATGATGCCCTGTAATTTAATATATTATAACATTACATTATGTTGTATAATATAACTCAGTTAATATTTACATACTTGTAGCTACTGGGTGCCTTGTGTGGTCGCATGGTTAGGAATGGTTATAATCTGCAGTTACATAGCCGCTGTCGCTAAGCGAGCCATGAAGAATTACACATTTCCTGAAGACAACTTCACAAGAGAACACAAGGTTGTGTTTTACTTTAGTTAATGTTTGGGTCCTTAGTAAAATGCTGTTATATCTTAGCAATTATCACAAATTTAGCTGATCCTGTTAGTTCTGCTTTTATAGTAAAACTGACATGTTTCTCACCTAAATTTCAGCCATGGCTATGAATATCCCTATAGCAAAGAAAGATAATATTAAACTTTAATTTGTAGCTTTAAATAAAAACTGGTCATCGCTTAAATTAATGTAGTGTACAGATTTTCTGACTATTTCCATGTTTTTAGAAAACATGGATCAAAGTCACATATAAAGAACTACACAAGAATTGCAGTGAATTTTGATGCAAACCTTTTGCATACCCATAACTGGAATTTTATCAAAGCGATAAAAACAAGCGCTTTTAAATTATTTACATTTTGCACATTGAATTTGGTATTTTCGCTTGTTAAGTTCATGTTTTTCAAACAGCTTTAAAAGTAAAATATACTCCTTGGGTTTATGAGGATCTCAGTTAAACCAATTAAAATTAAATTTTAATCCTGCCTAACAGCAAACAAAATGTAGATTTCTTTTAAAGGAATTGATGTTTGGCTCAGAGTTCTTTACTAAACAAATAGTAACATCCCTATAAACTGTTTTTATAAATTATTTATGTTGTATTATAATGGGTACATTGCAGAAACAAGTGAAGGACTTTCTGATACCTCTAGCAGGATACTCTGGATGCTTCCTACTGCTCAACCTGTCTATTTTCATATATAGATTGACTCAGGTTTGGTTGGGTGTCACATATGCAATCTCCATATTTCATCTCGCTGTTCTTAGCTTGTGGGGTAAGTGATACATGCAAACGCTCCAAAATTGACAAATACCGCAACTATCAGTCATTAACTAAAAGATTTTTCAGATGAACTGCCTATTTTTTAAATAGCATGAAATAGTATTATAGTATGGAATAATATAGTGTAATAGAGCCTAACTTAATATATTACAGAACAACTAAATACCATAAAAAGTGCACCCTCAGGGTATGATTACCCTGACATACGATCTTTTCACCTTGCATAGTGGATTTTTTTTTACCCAACTGTACGAATCATTTTCTCCATTCAAATTCAACAAAATTTTGCCCAAGTTCAAATTTGGCAATAGGTGTGCTTATTACGTACAACAAGATAACAAAGACGCCAAAATGCTGTTCGCTGAAATTATTTTCATAATGCCTGAAATAAATTTGATGACCAATTTACCTCAGTTTAGTATTTCCCGTATGTAAAACGGTAATACAATCATTTGAAACCAGTAGCAAAGTTGGAGTCGCAATCTCTTTAACCAGAAGGTCAGACAATTTCTATTTACCTGCTAACAACAATCTACTTTATTTGGAAAACAGCATCATTTTGGATTTTTTCCTGAATAACTGTAGGTGGAAAAAGCTTGAAACGGACCCACTAAAAGTTATAGTGAAAGCGAAGACCAAAGTTGAGGAGTAATAAAACTTTAGTGATAAAAAGTTGAAATTCAGTAAAATAGTTGAAAATACATACTAAAGCTTAGCTTTAAGTGTTTGTGTGTTCAATAAGCTAAACTTGTTTGAGGTGGATTCAAATTATATGTTATATGTGCATCTGTCTTGAAGGTAAGAACTCCCTACGGTATATTATAATGTTACATTTTATTGCAGATC
The DNA here is from genome assembly GCF_963576615.1 of Watersipora subatra. Lineage (NCBI taxonomy): Eukaryota > Metazoa > Bryozoa > Gymnolaemata > Cheilostomatida > Watersiporidae > Watersipora > Watersipora subatra. Next base: position 34,906,756 of record NC_088715.1, read on the forward strand.
ATAACCAATACATACAATCCACACAATAAAGTTCATGTAGGTAACTATAGATAAACAGGTAAACACAAGCCCACTATTTGTCACTAGTTTGTAAAATATACAGCATTTATATAAAATTTTGATGATTTTACCAGGGATGTTTGCATTATATAATTACTACTGTCTCTATACCTCTCCATACAATTTTTTCACCATACGATGCCAACCCTGGAAAAGATCAAAATTTTATTCTTAGAAAGCACTGTAGTATATTTTATGACAATATAATAGATTATATACATGTACATGTATATATAATGATCTCAGTGTCCGTTGGCTCTTTTTTGTCTTTTTGTACATCCATGTCCAGTTATAGCGATTACAGTCTTGCTATGAAAAATCTGGTTGGTGATGGGATTGAACTCGGAAACCCGATTCAGTCAAAACACGCAATGAATGATATAATTCTCTCACAGGATAAGCGACGACTATCATATGGGCAGAGTTTAATGATTGAGCTCTGTTGGGTTTGTGCTAGCTTGAGTTTTGGGGCTAACACAGACGTCGCGAAGCAGTCACGTTGCTTGTTAGGTTTTTTGGGAATAGGTTTTTATTGCAGATATGGGTCGATCGCGGATAACAAACCATGAATCAACAAACCTTGAAGTCCTACAATATAGGGGTAATACCTAATCAAAAAAATTGATCATTGGAAAATAAAACATTTTAAATTACCTATTTTTACCAATTTTGATATTGGTAGGAGTCGTAGTATATGCCTAAAGTTAAATATTATATACCCGAAATCACGCCAACAACGTCTTTCTCCCTACTTTTGGGTTAATATTTTGCCAACCCTAATAAAAATGACCAGATAATTTATCGTTGTCACGTTGTTTGACCTGGCCCATAAGATGCAACAGCATGCAAAGTTGTGCAGTGTAGTTTTTGTAGTAAAAATCTAACTTTAAAACCTAATTTGTGTCATTTCACAATGGAGACTATTGATATCGTGAATGCTTGTGAATGGCAACTGATTTATAGTGGTGACAATATTGGGCAACTTTATTTAATTGACAACAAAATAAAACCAACAGATCAGTAAAATAACCATCACTGTTCATAATATTTGTAAATTTACAAGGGGATTTATTCAGCACATTTTTTGTTCTGGTGCTATGTTCGGGTTCATACCAACAGAGCTCGATCATTAATCCCCCCCCCCCCCCCCCCCCCCCGCCCATACGATTGCCGTCACCTATCCTGGAGGTTTCTATCATTGATTCAATCAACCCACCACAGCAAGCGACTATCTTGTCACACTGTAGAATAACACTCACACATATTGCAGCTACCAATCAAAATGAGCATGACTGCACATCCATGTATTTGAATGAACCCAGTTTGATCCCTGGGATGTGCCTATTTGCCAATATTTTAGCTATGACTAAGATAAGTGTTTTAGAGCTGCACCTGGTTTTAGAAAAGGCTGTTTTGAAAACATACGCTTATCTTAACTTGCCTACGCACTGAACAGTTTGTGGGCCACAATAATTTAATCTGAATAAAAATCTGTCTATTTTCTTTAATTACAGTTTTACGTTATTTCTTTAATTATATCATTTACCGCTAACTTTTTTATAACTAAATATCTTTGATGATTTTGATTTAAAACATTGTCATTTGTATGCATGTTTTCATTATGCTGTATGCGTGTTATTGCATGTTATAAGTATCTAGAACACATACACACAGAATTCCTTTAATCAACAGACGAGTGTTGATTTCATTAGGAGCGTTCACCACAAAAGTTATTTACAGTATTTTTTTCTGTGTAATAGCTATCTTCCACGTGTTTTGCTTCAAACTTGATAAATTTGTATTCACATTGTCTCTCCAAGTGGCCAAACAAAAAAAATTGTTTAGTGTAGCGTGTTTCAGTGAAGTATTTAGTTATGATACCTCATGTTACATCATTTCTAACATAGCTGCAGTCAAAATTTTGGTGGATAGCTTCTACAGCAACACTAATATTTTTATACACACACTTTTTTGTACTCAAGGTTAATAGTATATCAACATGTTCATGATTTTTATTTGGCTTTTTGAGTTTGTATTAATTGTATCAGTATCAAATATTTTTGTTACGATAATTGTATTAGAACAGACTTAATCTAGCTGTTTAAGAATCTGCTAAGAATTTTAAATATGGAGACTTTTACTGTTTCCTTTTTTTGTAAAATTTTTCAAACTGCACCGACACATTTCTCATGAAATTTTAGAGAATTTATCTTCTCATTTTCATAGAACAAACTATGTGTGCAACAATCAAATTCTTTAGATATTACAAATTTTATAAAATTTTAGTGGTTGATCGGCCTGCTGAGGAGCCCATCATCCTAAATAAGTGTAACGCATCATTTGACTACTTCCTGATAATGTGAAAGTTACAAAAGTAAGTTTCAGCAAGCACAAGCCATATAAAAATAATCAAATATTTGAATGAACTAAATGAATTTCCATAAATCTTTTGCAAAGAAAATTTATTTTTCATCAGCGTATACAACATCTAACATTCTAACTTTTAAATGAAGGGGATAGCTTATTTTGTGTACTGAGTTTATTTCCATTGGCTGTGTTTATTCCTATGTAATTTATACTGTACCGGCTGCATTGCCTGCTACAGCTTTATACTGATTGCAATAGTTTTGTTGACCATGTGAGTCAGAATAAGAACTTTGCTTCTGGCCAACAATTCTAGCATAATTCAAGCTAAAATATTTAGCGTGAAACCATAAATGACTGGGATGTGCAATGATTATGAGCACAATGTATTTCATAGTGTAGCCAGTGGGACAAACATAGTGTATTGGATAAATGCCTGTCTGCAAAACTGGAGGTTCCCAGATCAATCTCAGTTTCAATAGATTTTTCGTTGCTAGTTTTTAACTGTTATAACTGGACAAAGGTGTGACAGGAAACAAAATATTAATGCCTTTATTTAAAATTTGAAATGATAAATGCATTAAGTAAAATAAAAATTAGTTTTCTGTGCAAAAAATCTTTTTTACTGTTTTTATGTTGGCTGTCCATCTAGTTAGACTATATAAAGACAACAATAGTTATAACACTTATTTTATGGTCAAATTGATAGATGCTGAGATACTAATCAGAATTGCTTGTTTAAAAAAGCATACAAGTTAAATCTTTTGTTTTCATGTACCCGTGAGACTATTTTCCGATTAGATTAATTATTTAGTTTAATATTATCTTGCCCTACTTTTGTAATGCAAAAAAATTTTATTATTTTTGATTTACAAATGAAATGTTTTCATGAAATTGTTGGATTATGAAATACAAAAATTACAACATTATAAAAAGCCTATGCATAAAAATATGTTGTACATAAAGGTTGACTACAAATTTAATGCAAAAAAAACATAAATAGGAAACTCGAAAACTGATCTTAATTTCAGGTTAGTTTAGTCTCATTTTTGTTTGCAATTTTTGTATTGTAGAAAGAGAAGATAAAAAGTATCAGCAGTAATAAAAACAACATGAAGGCAATACCCTAGTTTATTGATACTGAATACTTGAATACTTTACTTTCAATCTGGTGTCTGTTTGTTGTAGGAGTTATTCTAAGCGCTCTTTTCTTACTCATGAACCGTAAAATATTGTGTACACGGAGAGACGTTACTGCTAGAGTAGCGAGTCTAGTCTGGCGTTTCCGTCACAGCAACAGCTCTGGTAAGTACAACTTAACCTTTTGGTTAAAATTCTCTATTTATTGCTGCTACCTTTTCAAGTATTTTTATTTCACGCTTACATCAGGTTTATATTAGCTGATTGCATCTATACTAAAAAATATGAATAACAAGGATGTGAAAGCAGCGAAGTGTATACATTTGTATCGCTGGCGATATTTTTAATTTAATGAAAGACTTATTTTTAATAAAGAGATTTTTCATAGAGTTACTAAGTTTTCTTGTTATTATATTTACTAAAATAAGCACTCTATGATAGTCTCATTTCTTGTCAGATGATTTTTAAAATTAAAACTGTTTAGAATAGCCTGTTAATAATCTGAAAATCAGTCTAATAATAACTAGCAGTATTTATTTATTGAATCTAATTTTTCTATACTGCATTATTTTCCTATGTATTAAATTTTATTGCATAGTATACCAAATTATATCACATATTGTTGTAGTGTACTATATTACATTGGCACATATCATATTATGTCATATAATATTATAGTATAGTATAAGCTGAATGCATGGCATTGCACAAGTAATAAAACAGTTTGTAAAAAATAACAGGTATGGTAGTTACCATTTGCTAAAGTTTGTTACCCAATGAATTTGAGTAACTTAAGCTAGTAACTTAAGTCAGTTTAAATCTTTACTCCAATAAGTTCCCTGAAGCCATTTTGTAATCGTTAGGTTTTGCGTTATAATAACACAATCAAACATTTTCATCTCGCAGGCTAATAGTAACCAATAGTATTTTGGCAGGAGTTTCAACCACAAATACTTTAACCGATGTAATGACTATGACCACAATTATTCTATTGTATCATAATGTAGCTGCTTAGCTTAGTAGATAGCACGCCTGTCTGCAGGCCTGGAAATTTTGAGTTCAATTATTGTGCTCAACGAATATTTTCTTGCCCTGACTTGATTGCTATAATTGGGCATGCGAACAACAGACAGGCAAAAGACAAACACATAGGAATATGAATATAGATTGTATATTGTAGAATATTATGCCATATGTACGTATAACTTTGTATTGGCAATGGTAATCAACCATATGATGCAAGGATTGATACTAAAAGAATAAGAAAATTTAAGAATAAGCAATAATTTTTTAAAAAATTGATTTTTTATTTAAAGTTTAGCATGACTGCAGGTCAAGGACAAATACAAAGTTTTCTTGTTATCTTACATAATTGAGCATTCATTAGTCTCAGTAAACTAAACAACACTTAGTGATAGTCTCATTTTTGTCCGGCTTTCTAGAATAGCAGCTCTTGAAAGTGGAAACCTATTTTCTGATTGCACTGTACTAACTAAAAACACTATCTAACTGTACAAAAATTTAAACATTTATTATTTTGTTTTCAACAAGTTTTGTAGCTACTTGCCAACAGAAATAGTATGCTGACATCCATCAATAAATTTTCCAATGGCATGCATTTCCATTTCAAAGGTCTATCAGTGGCTCTAGTACAATCTGTTAACAATTATTTACATAGAAGAGAGTAGAAGTGAATCCTGGATGTGGCATAAAGGAAGACAGAAATATCGTGAATGCTCTTCGCTTTATAGATAAGTACTAAAATGTTGGCAACAGCACGAACACATTGAACGATGAACAGTTGAATACAGATTGCCATGCAACTTGTGTTAAACTTAAATACTGCCTCAGCTTTAGAGAAGGGCAAAATAAAGAATAATTAGTAAATAGTTTATGGCTATTGACTAAATTCACAATGACTAACAATGTTGTAACTACGAATATTAGTTTTTTAGCAAAAGCATCCAGTTTAATTTGTACAGGATATTATGAATAGAAATTAAATAGGGTGTGTTTGCTTTGGAAAAGAGAAGCAAACTTGAATCAAATTGTAGCACACAAAAAACTTTCTTAAAATTTTAAACATTCTCTTTTATTGCTCAACAATTTCTGGCAAAAGTTTAAAATTATTGTTATAATCAAACTCTAGTGATTTTGACTTACTTAACTCCATATATTAGCCAAGTAAGTTGACTTGATAAAGACTCTGCTGATATATATGTACTAAGGCTAGGCCGTCATACAATTAAAACAATTATTTAATGCTTTAGGTAATCTTTTAATGTTTCTTTGCTCAGTTGAATCAAATATACTTGCAGTGAAAGAAACTGTTGTTATTTCTACGCCAAATCCTACTCCAACTGGAACTCTTCAGAGAAACAACAACCCCTAGAGAGATAATGGATCTTTTACCAACAACATGGATAGCTTGGACATTGTTTCTACTCCTGATAACATAAAACAAATTCATGGAAGTTCATACTGATATCAGACAGAAAGTTTGGCATTACCATCCTAGGCAATTTAATGTTGTTTTTTTTGTTTTTTTTTTCGAATTACTGAATTTTTACAGTAGACTTTTTGTGGCATTTCAACATCAGTATATCTATTATATCGACAAAAAAAAGTTATTTGGCTATTCGTTATAATCAATCTTTATAACTTTTTGTCATATGCATTTTGTACACAAGTCTTTATAACCCCTCAATTAGATGTATTATGTACAACATCACAAATTGCTGCTATAATAATTTTAATGTTTTATCTAGTTCTACAAGATTGATGCTTCAAATTAAAAAGGAGTTCAGGTATATATTGTTACAACGCGAGCGTGTGATTTAGCATTTTATATAAAAAATGTTTTTATTTTCAGTGCATTTAGAAAACAGTTTTATCAAGAAGCTTTGGCTAAATATATTTTTCTTGTCATATCTTTTTTGCTTTAGCAATGATGTAAAATTACTTATTCACAATATATTGCATTATTGGGTAATTGCGGCTACCGATTTGTTTTTAGTCATTTATTCGTGTTTTGCATACCATTTTAGACACCAAATTTAGACTGATACTAGGTGAATGCCCGGCATTGCTCGGGTTGTAAAAATCTTTGCTCAGAAAACTTATTGGTGTTTAACATATAACAACAGTTACCATTATAACTTTCAAACTTCGTTTCATGAGAAAAGCATTTTATGCAGTTTAAATAAATTAGGAGAAAAAAAAACAGTTGCAAAGGTTTTGAAACTTTGTCAAACAACTGCAACTTTGAAACTTTAAATCATGAGAAAAAGATTTTGTGGTCAAATAAATTAAGAAACAAAATAAAGCAGATATAAAAGTGTTTAAATGTAAATGGGAAATAATTAGCAAGTAATAGCTAAATATAATCTGTTTTCCTACAAGATCAACAAAAGCTGATTTAGTAATAATATATATAAATAATACAATTAGTATGAAAAAATCCTGAATAGGTTGAGCTAATAATAACAATTCGTTGCAGCGAAATGTGTGTGTATAAAAAGGTTACTGTTCAAACAGAAGATAATCATCACAATTTTGCATACAACGATAATGGCACTTCTCACTACTGGTAGAAATGAAAACATGAGATATCAGACTGTCTCTGTCTGACCAAACGGAGAGAGAATGTTAAGGTAATACTTTATATGACGCAAATGTCCGCATGAAAAGAATTGGCATAGACTGTGGATACAGCAATTGGATCTTATCAAAAACCGGAAATTAAAGTACACGAAACGCTAAGTTGAAAAGCATCTTTTTTCATAATTTAATATAATAACTCGGTGAAATTCTTTCCCTGTTTCATAGAGTTAATAGAGTTTCGATTATTTTGTCATTTAGCGCATAAAATCAGAAAAAGGGTGTATAAAGTAATTAGTAAGGGCTTTGAGACGTGACAGCTTTCGAGTTCTCATGGATGGAGATTCGAAGTGCAATTCTGTGGTTGCAATCTTCTTGAGTTCGAGTCTAGCAGTCTTACAAAATTTTCATATTCAAGATTTTAATAGCTATAGCCCGACAGACCAACAGATATCCAAGCAGACGACGAGAAACTTTGCAAAAAAATATATATTTGAATATATGTACAGTATATGTATGTTAACACAAACTGTTGCTCTGTGCTTTTAATTGCACAGGAAAATGTTTCCACGAAACATAAACTTTATTACTAAAAAATAATTGCAACAAAACTGACCAAACTCAGGGTTCTGAATAATCTTTGGGACTTTTTTTTAATGACAGTCTTTCATCAATATGAATACTGTTGTTAAAGCTTGCTAGGAATAGTCCTACATTTAATTTTTTTGAAAGGCATTGTTAACTTTGAGTTCCCATTGGTGCTAGTGTACAAAGTACATTTTGACACAAAATGACTAATTCTTTTTGAAAAATAAAATTTGGTAAGCAACCATAAAATAGCATGGCTCCTTTAATGAAAAATAAAATGGCTCCTTTAAGCAAGTTTCTAAACCCTTACTTGTTGAAGCTCTTGGTTCCAGTTAAAAGCTGAGTCAATCTATGTTACAAGGTCAGGTCTTACAGCAAACGCTTTTCATTGCGCCGGATTGCTGGTTTTCTATTTTTTCAAAACTACCCTACACAATGGTTTTCTGTACCAAATAAAAGAAATAAGTTGTCATGCTAACCTAGTTGTTTTTCTAACCTGCAACTTGTTTAACTATTTTTGTTCAAAGTGCCAACATGTGTTTTATTCTATAAACAAAATTTACTCTTATTGTTAAATAATCTGTTGAGACCAGACATGCACCAGACATGCGTTTTATAGTTAGTTTTTATTACAAGTGGTAAAGCTTAGTAGTATAGAGTGGTTAGTTTGTGATATTATTTGATCGAATCTGTGTATGAGTTGAAATAAATAAATAAAAATGTACGTGGTGATCATAATCACACATATTGTTATCTTCAATCATTAAAAAATGAGAGTTCAGAATTTATGCAAAATAATCATTCAAAAACAATTTTTTTGGCGTACATCTTTAAATTTAGGGAAAAATAAAGATTGATTCCATATATAACTAGCGGAATTCTTGGCATTGCACTAGTATTAAATACAGCTTATAATGTAGTTGCCTGCTACTCGCCATCAGCCTGAGACATTGCCAATGGCTAACTTAAAGAAGCTAGTTATCCACGGCTCTTACTAATACATAGAATGGCATTGCGTCGTAATGGAGAGGGGCGGAGTGTTTTCACCCACATAGCAACATATATTACCCAATGAATCCATCATTCTTGTGTAGCTATATTGGGAAACCATTTGGTGATGGTAAGTGGAATGGATGGCAATGGGAAGTTCCGAAATCATATCTTAAGCGATGCAGGTTCTTTATTATAATATTTTAATAGCTATAGCTAAACAAACTGAACTACAGACTTTGAGATTTATATATATATATATATATATATTTATATACATGTATATAGATTTATGGCTATTGACTAAATTCACAAAGAGTAGCAATGTTTTAGATTAAAATTTTAGTTTCCCAGCAAAAAGGTCAAAGTTATGTTGCATAGAACTTTAGGTAGAGAAGTTAAGTATAGTGTGTTCAGCATTACTATTATTTTAACCAAAACTAGGAAGTAGATGATAACTAGATCTCAGAATTGTAATGCAGATGTAAATCTCAATTTTTATTTTAAGATCATTTTATAGAAATGTTGTCTCAATATTAAATTAGACAAAACTAGATCGTATATAAAACTTTCAGAACAACCAATCAACAAAAATTAATCATGGCAACAACACTCAAAAGAAAAAATACATGCAAACTGACATGACTAGTTGTTATCGGTGCGATAGTTGATAGTGTCTATTGCGCTCAAGTTGCAGCATTACGCGTCATTATTGCGTCTGTCTCTTTCAGCTATAAATGTTATAATCCCACTTTTGTCTGATCTGAACATTTCTACCCACCATTAAATTTTTTCAATGTTAATCTTTACACATACTGGCAATCAGATCATCTCAAACATGCAAAAATTATAGCAAACGATAACAAAGTGTCAACACTTTCTGATAAAATCTTCTAAAATTTTGTGTAAGTTTATTTTTAAAAGCAGACAAAAGAAAATATAATAATAATATAATATAATAATATAATATGGAATAAACATACCTATGTTCAAATCACCTCAGATAAAAAGGAGAATACATTTTCCATCATAAATACTGGTTGAACTACTACTGGTTGTCACATATCTTAATTAAAGTCGATGTAAAACCACTTAATGAGCAATTATCGCTTTGATCAAGCAACTCTTTCTGACATTTCATATAGTTCATCATAAGAAGCAGTGGTACTTCTTTTTCGTGTTGTTTAGAGTGACTTAAGGCAAATTCGTGCACAATGTAGAAGCCACACAGGATGTCAAAGCTATAGATGTACCCATTCGCTCCTCTCAACCTTTAGAACAAAACAAAGGCTCAATGTTTTCTAATAAATTTCAAAAACAAATTGGATTCATTTTATAGCTTTGCTGACAGTTTGTTTTTTAATTTGTAAAGAACTTTGAAGAAGTCTGCACAATGCCATAAGAATTTTGAAATCTTTAACAAACCTTTATATCAACATAACTATTTTTAGATCTTTTAAGCTCACTTGCATAATTGCTTTATTTATGCTCTTCATCGTCTGCTTGTTCAAAACCCTGGCGGGCAAAAAAACAACTCAGAACAGGTGTTTAAACGGTGATGGCAATCACTCCATCAAACAAGGTAAATAATTTATTTTAGTTTACTCTGAAACTTCCTGTTATAAAATCACAAACATGCTTACTTTTATCCATGACATGAAATCACAGTATAAAATTATATTAAAATCTGATTCTTCAAAGAATTCAGAACAAATTATTAACAGTAAATTTGTTACATACACTTACATCCTTTTAATTTGTGTGTTTTATCAGAGCAGCTATTCAGCACTTGAGTATAATAGATTATTCATTGTACAAAATAAACATGTATGTGTTCATATTTGATAGCAGCCTTCTCATTAGGCTTGAAATAGGCAATACAACTATACAGTTGTATTTCACCAGATATTATTTACTAAGAAGTTCTTGTTTTACCACCACACTCCAATTTTACACCACATCTAAATTTTCAGAAGCGATTAACTCATTTCTCATGGCACAAACTACCAATTCCATTTATGAGGCTCTATTCCCAACTTGTTCACAGCTTAGAAATACTGGTTCTTTTTGTAATTAGTATTAAATGCTTGTCATTATTACTATTAGCACAATTCTTATGGCAGCTAATGTTATCATGTTAATATATACAATATTGTGATCAGATCTTCAAAAATGAACTTGGCAGTTTCAGTGTTTTCATCTACAGTACTAGCTCTTACTTGAAAACTATTAGCAAAGACCAATCCTTACAAACAAACACTCTGCACCCACAAATATTTTTCATTTTACTATCCAATTTTATATGTCTTTATTTATGTACCTGATTGTCTGCTTGTCTATTTCACCTGAGATTTAAAACAACTCGGAGCAGATTTTTAAACGGTGATGACAATCACTTCATCAACAGCTATGGAAAATGATGAAACAATGATTATAGTTTACCCTGAATCTTATTGTTATAAAAGCACAAACATGCATACTTTTATCTATGACAGGAAATCACAGTAATTGATGGTAAAATATGATTCTGCAAAGAATTCAGAACAAATTGTTAACAATAAATTTGTTAAATACACTCAAATTCTTTTCAATTTGTCTCAAGGCAGAATTCATACTAGTGCAAGAAAGCTCAGAAGTTTCATCTTTCTGAAAAGTAATTATCACAGCCAATCAACTTAATAGATGATACAGTTTTAGCAGATTACGTTGTTACATTAACTGATATCAAAATCTACTGTGTTTTCCATAGCAACAAAAATGGCATTACAAAAAATTGTGCGCCTAGCTTCATTCAGGCCATTTAAGCGCAGCGATGAATTCATAAAAATTGAAAACCTTAAAACGAATGCAGCAAACCAAAAGGTTTCGAGTTTATTGCCGCTATAAAATACACAGTGAAGATATAGACGTTGTAAAAACAAAGTTAAGTTGTTGGTGCAAGTTTTACTTCTAAATTTCTGCTATTTTAATGGTACTCACCAGTTTAATGTTTGATTATTCTGTCATTTGTTAGACACTACATTGTATGTTGAAATAGAGGTTTGCTCTGTTTTTATGGTGAAAAGTAAACTAGCTGTAAGTAGAGATGATAGTAAGTTGAGGTTTTAATAAATAGATAGTTTACATGGTAGTTAAGAGAGGCTTGGTGCAGAGAAGGTATATAATTTGTACTTATTAGGAGTAGAGTATGTATGTTGCGGTGATTGTAACATGCAGCTTGAATGTGTAGGTAAATACTACTTCCTCTTTTGTATTAGAGGTAATTTATATCTAGATCTATAAATAGCAATCACCCATCCTTGGCAGATGACTAGGGCAGCAGATATTCATAGCTTTACAATGTATGTTGTCAGCGATTTCCAGATATATTATTATGAACTATTGTTACTATCGTTGTCTGGTTCCCTAAACTAATAAAAATCAAAAAGTCTTTGCACCCTTCTGTAGATGTTAACCATTTTGTTTCTATTTATATATCAACAATGCATAGTTACATGTAGTTAACCAACAATGACCTATTTGTATAAGACTTTTATAATATCTGACTGCCTTATAAAAGTATTTGGAGTCATCATAGTGACACCAGGACAGCCCTAGCAATGATGTAAGAAAACCAGCATCACAGAAATTAACCCTTTCAATGCTACTGGTGATGTTACAAGAAATTTGGATTTGTCCTTCTAATGCCATGCTCAGCACCACACCACATTCAATTTTATCATGAGGTAACCTTTTAGCTACTCACTACAATCATTAAAGTTGCTGCATTTGCTTAGCCAATCTTTATCTTTCATGAATATGGTTAAGTATGTATACGTCTCTCATGCTCAATTGTATTGCAAGAACTTGGGTTAAAAATGTCAGACCGGCTTCATGAGGTCTAGTCTCAAATACATGGGCCTATTGAAGCCTGATTTCTGAACGGGTTTTGATGCCTTACACCTGGCTTATCAAGTAGTGCTCTCTTCCATTTACTGGAAATTATGGTGAGTGGTTATATACGTTCACGCAATCAGCAGGATAGTCACTATGCTCTTGTTAATATGTTTCACTCTGGCTATAGGATTTATAAAGTGATATATAGTTGGTTTCTTGCGTAGTGTTACCCTGTTTAGTGCAGTGCTACATGTGATGATGGGTCAGTTAATTTTCCAGATACTTTTGCACTTATAATTTCATATGTTGATAAGTTTTCTTTTACTCATAAGTTTTTATTTTGGTAGTTTTGTTTTCTGGTATTTTTAACGTTTTAGCAGCACTCATAACCGTAACTCGCAAATTATTGAATGTTTTGTGCGCAAGACCTGGTGTTAAATTTCAACGATGTGTGGAATTTCAGCTTTTTATTACTAGGTTTGGCACGCTGCCAGTTTGAAATTTTGTCACCCATAATGGTTTTTTTCTGGTTGCATATTTCTGGTAACAACTTAATCACAGTTTATTGAATGTTTTGTGCACATAAGCTGGTGTTAAATTTCAAGTTCGTGAAAATTCAGCTTATCTACTAGGCTTGGCCCACTGCCAGCGCCTACTTTTGAGATCTGATCATGTTTTTCTTTGGCTGCACATTTCTAGAAGGCTCTTCAGTTTAATTCCAATGACTTGGCAATTTTCATTTAGGAATCTTACTAGACATATATTTCTTTTAAAATTTGTAAAATGGGCAAAAGACAACTGAAATCATTTCACACTTTTTTTACAAAATGAGCAGATAAAATTATAGCTAGTTTATAATTTCTCCTTGCAAAATGTTTAATTTCTAAAAATAATTACTTAGTAAATGTGTTAATCAAAAACGGAGAAAAAATATATTTTAATGTTCTGCATTTTATTAAAGTCATGAACCATTAACAAGTTGCAGGAAAATAATGTTTTATGGATCAAGAATATTAGTACACTTTTTCCATTAATCAAAATTGTTCTTGAAATTGATGATATGAAGAGTAGATAGGTAGGGTAAATAGACTTGATACACGGATGTGGTCAGTGCTGACATAGATTCATAATAGATAGCTGATCACCAGTTGGGGTCACAGAGGTCACGCATTTATTTTTCCATCACATAACATCTACAAATATCATATCACATTATTACTAGCATCTTAATAATTATAGAATATATACAGTCAAACATGGATAACTCGAACTTCAAGGGACCGAGCAAAAGTGTTCGAATTATCAGAGCGTTCAAGTTATCAGAGCACTGTCACAAGTCCATATATTTACTTATTTATTAGTAGATACATGTACATATACAAACTATAATATAAATCAAAAGCACAAATGGCTTGTTTCAAATTAAATGCTTCTAATGTAAAGTTTAAAACGTTTTCATGAAAAAGTATAGAGATTTTTCTATCACTTGAGATTGGTTTGTTGTTTGAGGTGATGTTATTGCCAGGACGTTTTTCAGATTGACATTGGCAAAACTTGATCGTTGTTGAAATGCTCAAAAGAAAAGACATTTTTTTCTTTTGGGGTTTTACCCACGATCAATTTTGCCGTTTTTTCTTGAAGTGTATGCAGATTACCTTACTTTACCTGGGATTCGTTAAGAGCACCACTCCGAGGCAGTTCAATTAGAAGTTTTACGAGGTTTTAGGGTACATTCTATATCACTCACGCTTTTTTAATAGATACTTATTGAATGTACACACGTATTCTGTGTTTAGGTCAAACGATGAATAGTTTTTTGTAGCTCAGACAACGTATACGTTTAATTACACCAATTTTAAGACGTTTTAAACATTCAACATTCCGACGTTAATTCAACACGGAATCAACGTCGGAAAACTATTCATCATGGGCTAGCTGTGTTACGCCATGCACTCAAGGATTTTCGCCACGCACATACAAAACAAAAACAACATGCGATTTTTGTTTTGTATGCGCGTGGCAAAAATTCTTGCACGCGTGCCTCGGTTAGCCCGTGCTATTTATCGTATCGCAGTATAAATCAAATTTCACCAAACTTTTAGAAAATTCGTTGACAAAAATATTTTGCCGATGGTGGTAATAACGACGCTTATGAATTACGAAAAGATGAAGTTTACCTCTATGGCTTTGAATAAAGTGATTTTCTAAAGCGATAACAACCGTTTCGGTAGCCGTTGGGCAAAAAACAGTTCGAATTAACAGTGTTGAGTTTGAGTTATCTATAGCAATTTATCATTACGTGGGAACGGACCAAAGGAAATGTTCGAATTAACCATGTGTTCGAGCTATCCGTGGACGAGTTATCCATGTTTGACTGTATTTACTATAATGCAATAATACGCTGCAAAGTAACTGATATATTATTTTTAATAACAGTTCTGACACATGATTAGCTTAATATGGCTGCCTCTATCATCAGACTAATCTTTCTATCGTACCAGGATGAATGTTCATTCCTGAAAAACTTTCATGGATCTCTACTATTAATAACCATAAAATTACAATTCAGTATCAAATATTTTTTGATAAAAATATTCTACTATAGTGTAACATTATTTCAACTTGATGAGGTTCTATTTGTATGACTGCATATAGACATAGATATATATTCCATCCACTGCTACCGAATATCCATAATTAATCACAAATTGATATTATCCAATACTATTGGTTGATATTAGGCTCATCATGTCTGTCCTTTTTTACAACTGAACACTGCTAATTTGAAATGCTGACTTGTTTAAAGATTTGAGCATATTTATTTTATCAATTACCTCTCCGTGTTATGGAGTCATGTTAAATAGACACAGTCTTTCCTCACCCCAACCAGGTGCAACTAACTGCCCATCCCTCCAGTTGATCTGACCAGTTTTAGAACCAGGTAGTTGGTTATGAGTGAACTCATGGAGTTTCTCTCCTAAAATAGTTGATAGAATACTAGTGAGCAGCTGGAATAATAATAATTATAATAGACTAGCTACTGCATGCTAAACTTTCACTATGTCATTCACCATTTACCAATTGTACAATGTAGAATTACATGTTATCTCTCTACAACTGAGCTTTTATCTATTTATATATTTTTAAAGTTTGTGTATATGTATGAATGTTTGTCCAGTTATAAATATTAAAATCTTGAAATTTATATTCCGCAATCAGATGGATTTAAACCCACTGAGATTGGAATCCCAAGTTAAAAATTCGGATGTTTTACCACTGAGCCATACAAATTCTATTCAATCAATTGCTATAATATACCGTATATATATGCCTGTTAATTATTTTACCCCTGCGCCCACGCGTTAAATTCCCCCGTTAGAAAATATTTTTCCTCATGTTCAATTACTATATATAGTGTCAAGGTCCAGTCTTCTCATGCGAACCTTCATAGGAAGAGCTTCGACATTCTTTCTTTGTTCGGTCAGACAAAATCAGTACGATATCTCATTTTTACATTTGTACCAGTGTCGAAAGGCACCGGTATCGTTGTATTCAAGGTTTTGATGAATAGCCTCTGGTAGAACAGTAACTTTGTTTATGCACACACACACGCATGCACGCATGCACGCACACACACAATTCTATGCAAGAATTGTTATTATTAATTCAACATAATTAGGATTGTTATTGTTTTCTCAGTTCGTATTAATTGTAACATTACCAAATCATCTTTTATTGTAGTCGTAGCAAAACCAATTTAATTTAGCTGCTACTTGCTAACTATTTCCCATTTATATCTAAACCTTTTATAGTTGTTTTACTTTTTGCAATTTATCTGACCTGCACAAAACATTTTTTTCATGATATGAAGTTTGAAAGTTACAGTTGTTTGACAAAGTTTGAAAACTTTTACAGTTGTTTTATTTTCTCTCATATTATTTTAACTACACGAAACACTTTTCTCATGATATGTAGTTTGAATGTTAACATGACAAATGCTGTTATATGTTGAATACAAATCAATTTTCGAAGCAAAAACTTTTTTATTACCAGGGCAACGCCGGGTAGTACAGCTAGTCTACTATATAAACGGCAATCGTTGTTTGTCTGTCTGTCTGTCTGTCTGCGTGTGTGTGCGTGTGCGTGTGCGTGAACTTGTAAATGCATGCAATTGGGGACTCACACCAGAATTTAACAGACAAATTGGGGACGTTCGGAAATTGGGGACGTCCCCAATCTTTTAAACCCTTTTTTCTTATAAAAAACTAAAAAATATATAGTTTAATCCAACTCCCGACAAAATCTGAGCACTGTCCCCAATTACCTGCATTTGTACGAGAACATCTGTGAGTGTGGGTGTGTGTAGAAATATGTAAGTCCCCATTAAGTTTGTTAAATTCTTACACACATTTGACCTGTTTCCATTTGTGAGTAGGCAAATATTTTCGGAGTTTTCTTCTCATAGAAACTTTTTACCTAACAATTGGGGATATTATATCTTATTGGGGAGCTAATTTCTACCTTGTAAAAACTCACAATATTTGCGAGTTGCTACAAGAATGAAATTACAAGAGATGAAAACTCACAATATTTGTGAGTGAAAAGTCACAATATTTGTGAGTTTTTTTTTAAATGTAGCTTCAGAAGCAAATTGAGCGTTTATACTATTTTTGAACTTATGTTTAGCTAAAGGCTATATTTGCTCTTCTGCATTACAAATGTATTTTGTAGTTTAGCATTTGCAGAGTTTTTTTTACAATATAATGTATTTGGTCAGCAGTTATACACGCTCAGAAGACATTTGAAAGTGTGTCTCGTTTGCTTCCTTCAATAGTTCAGGCCTTTAATAATCCTTGAGAGCTCTTGTACTTTTTCAAATATTCTCACATATGCATCCTTCTTTACTTACTAGCTTTTATTTTTAGTATGGTTGTAGTTTATACGCAATTAAAAAAAAATTGCGCTTTATTATTCAAAAGATTTGTTTGAATTCATTACGTACATTTCTTACATAAGTTATAGCTGCATAAAATCTCAGGTTAATTTCACATAGTCTTAAACATAAGATCTCTGTACATGTACTTTATTGACTTCAAATCTTGATCCATTGTATGTCTTTGCAAGAACTTTACTACATCATCCTTCCTTGATATTTTTAGACTGAATAAAATATTAAAATAAAACATGTAGCCTCCAATGCTTTCTCTAACTCGTTTACATTTTTCCTATACCTATGAATAATAATGGTCAAAATTCTGATTTAAAATATATTTTAAAAGTTAACTTGAATGTCTGATAATTTTGGTTCAAAACATTTAAAACAAACATTATTAAACCAATTTCAAGTGTCTCTGCAAATTTGTAATCTGAGATCTGTATGTTGTTAGAATTCAATGAAATTTTCTGTTTTTTCTTTCTCAGACCAACGGTCCATCATTGAACTTTTTTACTATGTAGTATTCTTTCATCAGCTCCACTAAAAAACTTTCGTTGCTGTTTGACAAGGTAGTATATCTTTAGAGAATGAAACAGCTAGATGGAAAATTCTGCCATACATTTATTGCTCCTCATTGAAAATACTTATAGTTGTTTTAGAAAATATATATATTTCATCAAGTTTATATTGAGTATGTTAACAATACCAATCTTTTATCTAAAGCTTGATTGTAATTTAACTCCTATGTCCCTAGGCTTGCTTTTTATGTATGACTTGAAAACAATGGAATTATACAAGTTTTTAGTTTAATCAATTGCGGTTATCAATGTGTAAAACTAAGCAGCAGTGTCAACATTTAATGAATATATTTAATTCTTTTTAGCTTTTGGATTTTTGAAAAAGTGCTTGTCATCACCTCACCTGTTCTTTTTACTTTTGTTTATAATAGTTAACTCATGCTGACACAATGTAAATATGTTGATGACTGGCATTGCTAGCAGTATAAAATGAGATACGGCAACAAAATTAATTCAGTAACGTAATTAAATTTGTTGTCTGTTTATGTCAATCGCTAATGGCCTAACGCTGAGTTATCCTTTGTACATCATACATGTGTATCATCATTAATAGTTCCTAAAAGTAAATTAAAAAAGTGTCAATATGTATATTTATTACTCAACAAAGATTTCATAGACAACTATAAAACTTTTGAACTGAGTTTGAAGTAGAAATGAAGTCATGCATAACTTTTAATAGCATAATTGTGAAAATGTGCACATGAGATTGCACATGAAATTGTCCACCAAGCACATGAAATTGGCAAAAAATTAGGTATACAAAAAGGCAAAGTGTTTTTGCATACTCGCAAACAATAAAAATATTTTTTGGGGTGTTAAATGAATGTGAAATACTGACCGCAAATAATCGTCAACAATAATGATTTTTTTAATGTTTATTTTTACTTCGTTCATGGAAATGCAACAGATTAAAATTTTTTTAATTTTATTGTAGTATTCATCATATATAATTTTAGCTGGATTTCAGTAGTGTATATATGTAAGAGCCTAATACGGTTCAGTGAATGCATGAAACTTTGTTTGTTATACGATACAAAGCCAAATGCGCTTAGCTAACGTCTCAGCAAATAAGCAATGCATACTGAAAATCTATATATAAATATCAGTGTCTTTTTGTCTTTTATTGTATGTTCATTTATAATAAGTATGCATTGTTTTAACATAACAATACATAACTTACACGACTCTCTCATAAGCTTGATTGATATGATAAGCAAGAATATTACAATCAGTAGAGAGCTGTAGTAGAACTGAAACAGGCACAGTATAAATTACACAAATATATAAAAAGTACACAGAAATAGTTTTGGAACAGAACCAAAAGCATATTACACACAGTAAATTTAAAGATTAGTTTCCTTGACAACAAGTACAACAATGTTAACACTGCAAGTTTCATGGTCTGAGTAAACAAAAGATATGAGGTATTTGTGCACAAAAAGCAGAGAAAATTTGGTGATTTTGATCAACTAACGATTTTCATTTAACCCGAACCTATGTTAAATTTTTAGCAACACTTGCTTCTGTTTTAATTATACCAACTAGACACTTGATGTAAAGCTAACATGAGCTGAACGCTAGGTATTGTTCACCGTAAGAGCTTTCCTCAAAATGAAAGCTGTTATTTCAAAGGGAGGCTGTATCCTATTTAAAGGGTGACTTATATCTCAAAGAGCGACTCATATCCTGTATTGTTAGATAAACCAGCAAAAGGCTAGTTGCTTTCAGTGCCTAATTTAAATATCTTTTCGAGGTTTATGACATGTTTATGAATATTTTCAAGGTCATTCAATTCTTTGGAACAAAGTTATGTCTATAGCTCTTTACCGTTGTGAAAGTATTATTTTACTTATTGGTTGTAGCATTTATGGGAAAATTATTTAATTGATCAGCAATACATCAGTACAAATAACTACACAGGGTTAGCACTCTAACAACTTGTAGTTGATCTGTACTAGATAATAAATATACTAACTACTCAAATACTAGTAATCCAAAATTTAGCAAGGACCTCTCAGCCTTCAAGTATATGAGCTTAGATATCATTGGTCAATCTACTGTAACAACTCTAATTGAACGCCATATTTATTTGAATTCCACTTCAATTTGACCGCCATTATAGCAGGGTTGAAAAATAGAGCATCACCCTTTAAATGAACTCCACTTCCATTTTACTGCCAATTTGACATTCTTCCATCTTTACGAACCAATAATAAAAAGGGATCAATAGAAAAGTGTCTACAAAATCGTACTAATAAGGACTCAGTTACATCAAAAACAATTAATAATTGTATTATTTCTGGTTGTATCCATATATGTTTTCTCACACCAAAGCTTTTCCATTTTTTCGTTAAAACTAAAAGCATCACCGGAGAAAAAATTAGTAACTGTATCAGGCTAATAGTAGTTCCTTGTTTGGCAGTTTTGCTCTGCTAAAAGGTTGTTTGAACGTTAATACTGATTAGATCAGAGATACAGAAAATTTGAGGTCAGCAGACATTGTGAAAGGTACGGGACAGCCAAAAGAAGATGTTCGTTCCTTTAAATTTACAGTGAGAACGCAACTGAAAAGGCAAACGATGCAAGTATTTTTGTTTCAAAAAGTTAATTTTTGTTTCTTCATTTAGAATAGGTATGGATTATTTATGTCACTTGCGCTCAAATTTATATTTATAGTGTTTTATTATTATTATCATCTATCCTACAAATTTGCAGATTTATAGCATACTATTTGATAGCATTTTCATTGTTATTGTAACTTGGCTTTCGATTGATTGACAGTCATAACTGCTCTTTTTTTGCACATAAAATGCCAGTTTTTGATGCAAACTGTAGCAAACATATCAATAAATGCATTAAACCTTTATGCAGCATTGTTGCAAAAAATTATAAAATAAAAAATATTCCTTAAAATTTATATTGAAACAGAAATTGAAAGAGCCAACAAATTGCGACGTAGCACTCCGGCTATGATATCGTCGCAGGTTAATTGCAAGCATTATACTATACCAGCTGGTAAAAATACTTCTCGGAATCCTAACGCATATACCATAAAACATTTAAATGACCGCCACCTCTATTTGACCGCCACTGCAAAAAGAGATTGAAAATTAGAGCGCTACCTTCTATTTGAATGCCACCTCTAATGGATTGGCACTTTGACTATCTTAAATCTTTATGAACCCATAATATCAAGTGATCAGTTGAAAAGTGTCTACAAAATCATATTAAAAATGAATTGTTTATATTATTACCAACTAATTCTCGCATTGTTCAACTTTAAGGCTTTTTGCCTTTTTTCGTTTAAACTTTCAAAGCAACACCATGGAAGTAATGAATAATAGTCTCAGACTAAAAGTGGTTCTTTGTTTATTGCGGTCTTTCTACTTCAAAGTTACCTACATATATATGTATTAAAACGGTTTAAATTTACGATGGTAGATGAACTTTCAAAGCAACACCATAGTAATGATTACTAACTGTCTCAGGCTAATAGTAGTTCCTTGTTCAATGTGGTCCTAATACTTTGAAAAAGATGCGTAGAAAAAACTGTTTACAAGTTTTGAGCCAAAGGTTACGTTTAACGAGCAAACATTTTTGCGTCGCATTTGTGCTAAATGCATCGAGTAAGGGTTTTGCTCTGCCAAAACTTTTTTGGACACTAATATCAACTAGCTCAACAGTGTAGAAGAAAAGTTGAGATCATAAGATTTGGCGGTAGGTATTGGACAACTAAAAGATGTTCGTTCCATCGAAAGCAACAATCAAAACGCAGCTATCTGAGCAAACGATGGAAATATTTATGTTTTAAAAATGTTAATTTTTGTTTCTACATGTAATAAAAGTATGGTTTGTTTATGTCACTTGTTCATGAATATATATCTGTGTTATTTGATAGATTATTATTATATAACTTATAAATATGCCGATTTATAGCATGCTATTTAATAGCATCTATGTGGCTATCTTGACACCTCTCACAATGGATCGATGCTCATAGCTCCACTTTTATTGCACGTAAAACGCTAGTTTCACCAGAAACTGTAGCAAACATATCATTGAGTAAAAGTATGTTTTCGAATTTGGAATGAAATAAAAATTGAAAATTCCAGCAAACTGCAAAGAAAGGCACAGGCTATAATACCTACACAGGTCAATTGCAAGCATTAGATATCAACTGGTAAAGATAGTTCTCGGTTTTTCGATGCATATTTGTTAAGAGATCTTCGACAAGTTGGAGGTAAGCTAGAAGATTTATGGCATCCGAAAGGTTTAATATCGCTCCACCGGAAAAAAATCAACATACATATAGGCGACATTTGCTTTGCCTGTAATAGGCCATTTAAAAAATAGACCTCTAGCCTCTATATGAATGCCGCCTCCAAGTGACCGCCACTAAAGAAGAAGAGTTGAAAATTAGAGCACTGTGGTATTCAATTAGAGGTTTTACAGTATGTTGAGAGATATTTGACAAGTTGAAGGTAAATTAGCAGATTTATAAAATCAAAAATTGTCAATGTGGTTCACTCGAAGGAGAGTGCAAAATACCGTTGACATTAGCTTTGCCCGTAAAAAGGTAAAACTAGTTTTCTCAAAACTCAGGCATGCTATTTGAAAATAACAATTTCATTCTCTAATTGAAGGCGGTTCTATTTGAACACTGCTATGGAGTCAGGATTGAAAAATAGTGCGAAATGGCATTCAAATAGAGGTTTTACGGTAATCATCAGCATGACATACCATTTTTACCGTTGGCGTTTATCCACCATAATTACTTCACCACAGGTCAACTATGCATTTAGGGCTTACGAGCATACTTATTAGGTGGACCATTCTATGATAAATTTTCCTTCAGCATTTATCATCTGTACTAATGTAATGTATGCATATTTAATCAGAAAATGACTTACGTGTTACCTATTCACTTCACCTATGCTCATGCGATCATACTTACGTGTTTTTCACGAGCTTCTTCAACTTTTTGTATCCAAACAGCACAGGCTTTCTCTCTTTCTTCTAGTTGGCTCCAGGAATTTTTATCAGCCTGCTGAAAATCGCCTGTTTTTTGGGCAGCTTTCTCGAGGAGACCTTTTAGTTCAGAGGTAATGTTGTCAGCAATTGTTGTCAGTTCAGCGTAGCTGTGATTGGTTGTTTGATCTACATAGGTGAATGTATATACAGTATAAACTTTCTATGATGATTAGCTAGTAGTACTAACATATCTATATGTAAAAGTACTTTAATATAGCAGTATGACTTGAGAAGTAGAAGTAAAGTACCACTTCTGTTATACACTAGCACAAGGTTTATATTCATTACTATGACTAGTACTTGAGTTTACAAATATAGGCTGTTGATTAGTAACTTAAACTACTCCATAGCTACCATATATTGCTTCATACAAAATAGTCTTTCATATTATTTAATTTATTACCTCAACTAATAATATTTGCCAGTTTAACACATACATAAAAACTCTGAATGAAAGGCTAATATGTCGTCAATAAACTAATGTTTTTGAGTGATATTTGCTACTTTGTATTCTGAAGTCTCACCTGAACATTCCCCTTCTGTTCTGTCACACAGGTTACAGATGAACTTCTTACATCTCCCACAGGCTTTTATCAGCTGCTCATTTTTGTGTTTTTTGCAGAAAGCTTTTTGGTATTTGCCTGCTGTCTGCTCAAATTCTCTCATAGATATGACCTTGTGACCTCCTCGGAAATATTTATCATGCAGCTAAAAAATTGACAAGTATTCACAGCATCCAATGAAAGAAATAATAGATGAATGAACCAGCATATCGAGAGAGAGCACTGAATTAGTGACTCAACAATCAGCTCATGCCACATCTCGTAGACAATTACTGTAGCAAGGACTATGTATGTTAATTTAACAACTATTGCTGGGTGACAGTTTTCATTGGCACACTGCCAAATAAGAAGCAACACTAGTTCTTCTGATAGACAGTTTTACAAATTAACTGACACAAATTTTATGACACATATCCCCAGGTTCTATCAATATTTTCAAGTTGTGAAAATAAACATAAATTTTTGCCATCTCTGCAAAATGTAGAATGGAAACAGTTGTGACGCTATATAGATACATTTATTAAAGTTGCTCGTCTTTTATAATCAAATTTTTACTGGAAATCCATATTCTTGAAAGCAGAGTAAACATTTACAGGTTTTAAACACATAACTTTTGACAATAACTAACCTTTTAAAGAAATTCTTGTAATTGAACTCCACAAGATGTACACACAAACTCATCAGTGTAGTTCTATAACCACTTCCTACATCTAGCAGCTAGCCAATATGTCGGCTTCCATGATGCTGGTAATTTGCAAGTCTGCATCATTTTCGAGTGACAAATAACAAAAAGTCAAGCGAGTTTTAGTAGCTGAAAATTTTTATCTAATGTTTTGCGCTTTCTGAAGAAAACGATTTGACTAGCGAATTTTGCGTAAGAATATGCCAGGCAAGCTAATCCATTTTCAACATTTTCCTAATTAAGTTGTCCAATTTTGATTTGAGCAGTTTCATGTGCTCCAACTCCGAATATAACTCTTTGAAATAATACTTATGTTTTTAAACTGTATAACTCAACACTCCATTCAGGGACAAAGAGGCATTTACATTACTGTCTCTGATAAAAGAACTTGATTTACAAAAGCTCATTGACAGAAAGTTTCAGATGAACCAAAAGATTGTTAGAAGTTTAGCAGAGCTGCTCATCAGAAAAACAAGCTACGAGCAGCTGTAAAACAAATAAAAAGTGCTGAAAGAATGTATAATTCTTTATCTTTTTTAACAAAGAGCCTGAGTTAATATGGAACATGGGAATATCTGTTGAAACACTTATCACAGAGTGTCTCAATGTGTGCATCATCTACAAAGTGAAAAGATAGTTAGCCAAAAAGAGTGTTGAATTAGTTAGTTTCACACATTCATTGCACTGGAATCTATCCTTGTGTCTGGTTTCCTTATAAACTGCAGGCATTATTAACAGACTCATCTGACTATCATTATGAAATAGAAACCCGTCAGCATTCAGTACAAGAGTTATTCTACAGAACTAAACATTCGCAAGTGTTAATTACCATAATTATTAATTATCACTATAGTATGCAGGTTTACCAAAAATTATTTACTCACTGAGTGTCAGTTTGAGGTCTACCACACAACTTAGCATGTGATCTACTGGCATATGTGTAGCAGTTACGAAAATATTTCTAAAATAGTAACTTTATGATAACAAATATGACCCATGATAGTGGATACTGTCTATAATATTCCATTTGTCCGCCTAATTTTTGAACACATGTAAATGTAATGTTCAAGTTTAGTTACCAAATCCCAACTCTGCCCAGACTAACAGGAGTTCAATTCATTGTTTAGTGTAAAACTCTGAATATATTAAAATAATGTGTAATTATAATTGCTTGAAGCTATTAAACAGTATCAAGAGGGTTTAAATAGATGACATACCTCAAGGTCATCATTGCAAACCTTCTCTCCACAGTCTACACAGAAGTGGTAAGCCGTACTCTTACACTCTGGTTTATCACAGGTTGCTGTTGTTGGATGATCCGACACATGGAGGGACGCTATTGGCAGACTTTTAATATTAAGCTTTCTGTCCACCGTGCTGAATATATACGCAGTCAAATTTCAGGATGTATCACACCGTCTAGTACCAGCTATAGCATGCAAGTTGGTGTAAACTCAGAATATATATTAACAATAGCATCTCATAATTATAAATATAAGATATGAAGTTATAATGTGCTGTAATGGACTCTTTTGAATTATATCTACTTCTTGAACATAGATAGAAATCACCAGTTCACCGGAGTAAAAGTAGCTTCTCCTATAACAGACCAATAAGATGACAGCCTGTTCCTACTATTAACCACAGTACTTAATGACAGTCATTTGCAAATGCAATCACAGAAAGCCTCAGATACTTAATAGAAGTTTCCATCTTTTTCATGTACTACTTTATTGTTAGGCTCTAACACGTATCATGGTAAAAGAGAGGAAGTGAGTCTATGTTGTAATCTGTTCTATTGAATATTTTATTGGTTTACTTTCAAACATTATTTTGATACTACTGCTACTACTACTACTACTATTAATTTTGTACTATTGCTAGTAAAGTGTAAAGATCTAAAAATTACATTGACTACATATTACAAGGTTTTACTTACTGGCAGGTTTCCCATCTAACGCCTTTATGTATCTTGTACTTTGCCTCCAAACACGGGGTGCAGCTGACATGACCGCATGGCAAGACACGGGGTTCTGTCAGCTTTGGTAGCTTCTCACAACAGTGAGAACATTCTTCTTCTTTGTTAAATGTAGTTGCTGATGCCATTTTTAGAGCTTGCAATATTTACTGGTTCTACCTGCTGCTTGTCCTGCCCTACATATGCTATACTTGATAGCCTAATAATTTTACCTTTGGGTGAAGAACGGAATGTGATCTCTTACGTGTCATGACTTGAATGTCTTGTTTACTGATTCAGTAAACATTAGATCAGGTTGAGTAATCAATCGTAATCCAGACGCAGAATATAACTTCCAACTGACTGGCCACAATTAAAATGCTTATGCAGTCAATTTACTTGTTGACGAAAATAATATAAAGCCTGAAGTTAAAGCCTGGAACAAAGAAGGGTCACTACCATAGCTGTTGCTATGAATATGTTGAGGGTCTCTATGAAAACCATGGAAAAACACATCAACATGTTTTTTACTTGTCTAGGCTCAGTTTCCCATTCTTAACAAAGAAATTCAGAGAGTTAAAGTGAAAGCCTTGAACAAAAAGGCCACTGCTATTTTTGCCGCATGCCATTTGGATCTGATCTACATGACAAATAAAAATGTCCTAATTAGAACTGTTTAGTATTGAACAGGCTGTTGTTAATGAAGCAAGGCTATATGGTTTAATTTGAGAAAAACCTTAAAATTGAGAGGCTCTCAACAATAAAATAGTTTTAGGAGTTATCTCACCTACTTCATTTAGGCTTTTGCCAGTTTCATATTCATCCTTTGCCGAGTATAAAATTACTGCTCTGCTCACACTCTACTCTTATTTGACAGACGAAAGAGTGCAGATACTTTCTGCCCTGTGGAATGTTAGTAAGACCTATCAACTAATCAAATGCAAGGGAGCTTTCAATGAAATATTTATAAATATTTGCTGCATGCATATCAAAAGCCAGATCAGTTCACGTTCAGCATGTGGGTTTAACAAATGAACTTTGCTATACAACCTGTTGTTCATGAGCATTATTACAGCCATTACACTAAAATTGAATCAATTTTTCTATGTAGTATGTACAAGTACATCGAATAAAGAAAATAATACAGTTTAATTTTTATGCTATAGTTTAGCAACTTGAGTTTATTATTTATAAATATAATCAAAGGTAAAAATCGATGAAATATCAAAGAATTCCAACATCCCCAACATTACTAGAGCTCTAATAAGGAAATGAGAAATAATATAACCTTCTAATTATTTAATGTTAGAGTCATCACAAAAGTAAATAATAATATATTAATAAACTGATAGAATTAGTCAGCAGGAAAATCTTATAAATAGACAAGCAACAGAATTAACTAGAAGAGAAAACATGCTATCTTGAGCTTTCAGTACATAACATAAGGACCTTGGTAAAAAGTTTCTTTAAAATTAAAGGAGTAGATCTTTATCTAAAATAGAGTTATTTCTACTCAGAACACGGGCGAACATAAAGATAATAAACCAAATCTAAATAATATCTCTTAATTTAAAACATAAAAATTGCTGACAATAATATTGCTATTAAGAAGAGAAAATGGGGTTTTAATAATCATCTGTGTCAGCTGTAAAGCTTTGTGTAATCTTCAAGAGAAAACAAATACAGTCAATATAATTACATTGTTCGAAAAAGCCTGGAAGAGCGTTGAAGTTTGACCCTACAGAACACTTTATATCCTTCATCCCTAATAGACTTAGGAATATAGACTATATAACTATTTAAGTTGTATGTGAATCTCTTTCTTAGGGGATGGTAGACACTAGTGCTGGGCACGAGTAATAAAACTCGTTGAACTCGTGAGTTCATCTTCCCTCGAGTCTCAGGTGATAGAAATTTTGAGCAACTCTAATCTTGCGGGTTCGGGTTTTGACTGGTGAGTTCAGGTTCTGGTGAACGGATCCGTCGAGTATAGTGAGCAAAAACTCGGTCTATTGCTTCCTGCGCTCTTGACTGTTTAACCCAAGTACTGACCACAAAGGTTTCTCAAATGACCGTCTATTGCACCGACAATTGAGGCTTGTGGGTAATCTCAATAATTCTAAAAGTTGTCAATTAAACTTGGACAATGATTACATTTTCCGAAAGCTAACAAAGTGAAGAATCCAACTAGACCATACTCTGGGTTGTAAATGTTCATTAGATATACAGTGGTGATACAAATTATGGAACCGTCTCTAATTTTCATTACATAGTAATGAATTCTGAGTTGTGTTTGTTTTTTCTACAATCAAAATTTTACATAACTATAAAAAATTATATATCATTTGAATTGTCACAATGTTGGCTTTTTGATAAACTTAAATTAAAACCACATTGCATTTTCTATAACACTTTTATTAGAGGTTTACTGAAAGCTGTCAGAAAGTTACTGTACAGTTGTCATTTCTATTAAATAGTGTCTGACCAAAAGTCATAAAATAACATATTTCTTTTCTTTGAAATGGCTTGTATTGTGAATTATCTTAAAGAAAAGGTATAGTAGCTTTGAAAAAAAGCTGTTTTGGTCCTTAAAATGATCAATACTTGGTTGGCCAGCCTTTGTTGTCAATCACTGCTCGGCAGCGCCTGGGCATACTATCTGTCAACGTCTGAAGCTCTTCAGGTGTAACTATTCGATGCCAGGATTGCAAAATAAGCTCCATCAATCTTCTTTTATTTGTTGGTTTGTCTTTAGTTATGATATTGCCTACTCTGCTCCACAAATTTTCAATTGGGTTAAGGTCTGAGTGACTGCCAAGGCCAAGTCAGAATGTTAACGTTATTGTCAGCAAACCACTTCTTTACTCTTCTGGCTGTGTGGCATGGAGCATTATCTCGCTGAAGCAGCCACTCTCTATCAAACAGACTTCTAGCAGATAGTATCATCACACTTTGTAGTACTCCACAATATTTTTCTGCATTCATCATACCATCAACAAAATGTAATCTACCAGGACCAGCAGCCTAGAAACAACCCAATACCATTACTGAGGTGGGATGCTTTAAACTGGTTTAAACTCTTCACCAGGTCTCCTTCTTACATAATTGTTGCCAGAGTGATTTTGAACAGTAAATGTGCTCTCATCGCTGAATAATACTGCTCTCCAGTCTTCTGGTGACCAATTCACATGATCTTTTGCCCATTGTAGACGAGCCTTTTTTTGCTGAGATGATGACAAAGGTTTTCTACGAGCTTTACAGCCTCGTAAGCCATTATCTCTCAATGATTTGCAAACAGTTGATGGTGCTAACTCTGTACCTATGGATTCTTTTAACTCACTGGCTAGCAGAGGACTGGTTGGATGTCTATCAACCAAGGTAATTCTTACTAGGCGTCTGGTCACTCGATCTGTTGCTAGCTTTTTTCTTCCCCTACCAGCCATTTCTTCAACTTGACCAGTTTCCTTCCATCTGCAGATTGTTGTAAATACACTTTTCTTAGAGCAATATTCCTCCTTTGCAATTTCCCTTTGCGATTTTCCTTGCTGATGAAGGTGAATTATTACAGCACGCTTTTCTTTCGTGAGATGTTGAGGCATGATGATGAAGTTATTAGAAT
The DNA here is from genome assembly GCF_963576615.1 of Watersipora subatra. Taxonomy (NCBI): domain Eukaryota; kingdom Metazoa; phylum Bryozoa; class Gymnolaemata; order Cheilostomatida; family Watersiporidae; genus Watersipora; species Watersipora subatra. The sequence continues at coordinate 34,936,740 of NC_088715.1, forward strand.
GACATTTACTGAGAGCAGAAGGACTTTTCAATACTGCTTGGGTTACATTGAGTAATGCACAACGCCTCACTCAATGCAATTGTTGTCTTAAATGATTGTTAAACTGAGCAGATCAAAGAATTTGGAAATTCTAGACATCATTCACCAGTCTGCTATTTTTGAAAAAAATGACTTGTTATGAGACACCCTGACTAGTTGCACTTTTAACAGCACTAGCGATGAAATTATGTTTGGATGCAGAAAAAAATTAAACAATGCGACAGCTGATAAAATTCCTTTTCTAATGATATATAACTTTTCATATCTGGACTAAATATAACTAATATGAGAGCCATTATAGCGCATTGTTTACTAAAGCTTGAAGGCGGTTACATAGTTTGTATCACCACTGTACTATCTTTGACCATACATCATGGGAAGACAATTTCGTAAAATTTTTTATAAGTTTTAGGAGTTGTAGGCAGAGGCAGTGCTATTCTGTTGGAGGGATTTTTGCAGAATCATGTGAGACTAAGTGTGAAAAATATCTGCACAAAATTTCTAAGGATTATCTTAATTATTTTTCACTTTATTGCAGTTTTATTTTAAACAGATGAATGTAAAAATAATTGAGAGAAAATAAACTAGGTAGTAATATTTGAGTATACAGACTGAACTAGATGAACACAAACAGAGAACTACAGTAAATCTATATTACTATTAATTAATACAATATTAATATAATTAATAATAATTAAAGTAATTAGAGCTTATGATTGAAGTTCTCATAGCAGCCTAAATGGCAGCCCGTTTTGCATGCTGCACACCAGGTCCGGAAGCGCGTGCGAATTTTGGCAGACCGATTGGAGCACACAACGCAATCACGTTCTCATTTTCCAGGAGCCTGAGTTAGTTGATGGCCATCAGCAGTTGCCTGTTCTTCTTCATTATCAACTATTGGGCCCACTAACTGCATAACTATTTCAGACACAAAGTTGGTGTAGTGTCAGGATTTTTTAGCTTAAAAAGTTCAAGCAGTTACGAAGAGTTATATCTATCAAGTTCCAGACGACCTTCACCCAATATCTGTGTGTTGCACGCTCAGCTGCTATATGATAAACCTTCTTATTACTCAGGTCTACCCCACCCATACATTTATTGCAAAGCATGGCAGGTTTGTTCTGCTCGCGAGCCCTGCGAGAAGTATGATGGGTGACGGTTTTGTGCCAGTAGAAATCAGCAACACAGGCTTGCGCTGGGATGGCTTATTACGATAAGCACAAGCTAAGATAATGCCAGAGCCACTCTTCATATATTTTGAGTCTTGGACTTGTAAGCAAGCATTACCTAATGATTTTGGCTATCCTCGAGAGTTTAGTCGAACAGTGCCAGTGATCATAGTACCTTGGGCAAACAGATCTTCTGCGAGTAAAGGCTTTGTGTAATAATTATCGGTTACCAAATGATAGTCTTTATTATACATGTTACAACTAGACTGTTTGACAACTGTGATCGCTTGCCCCTATTCAGATCGAATGTCAATGTCCCAGCCGGAATAAAGCTTTACGTGCATCACATAGCCTGTCTTACTATCGCACAGCTGGAACTTCTTTATGCCTAATCTTGAGTGGCGCTTATTTGGCAAATACTGGATATAGAAGTTTCTGTTGCGCATGCCCACCAAGCTCTCATCAATAGAAACAAGCTGATAGAGACGGAAATATTGCTTGAAGCAGCGATTTAGTGGGTCGAGTAGATTTTGCACTTTGTACCAGGGATCAAAGCCTTGCTCTCCTCCCCGAGGTTGCCGTTCATTGTTGCATAGATGAAAGAATCTATGGATTAGAACAAACCGGCCATAGCTCATCGTATCCCTGCAAGACATACAATGAGCATACAGGACCATGATGTGTATGTTTGCATGCAGCTATCGATAAAACTTGAATTTCTAATTCAAAGTTGACAGTAAACTGCGTGCAAGGTTGACGTTCAAAATTTGAAATATTACATGCACATGCTGAAGGGACTAAATCCATGTTCACACGGACACCTATGCAATTTCCTAACCTACACCAATAATGATTTTATTTTTATTGAAAACTCTCCATGTGTCTAATATCAATTCAGATAGCACACTGTTTTTCTAAATTTTACAGGTTTACTGTTTGCAATTTTGTGTCAAGCTTCACTCAGCTTTTACACAAAATTGATCATGTATTTGAAGAGGACAGCACTGTGCAGATATACATGTAAATACCACAACTACCTATAGTATCCTGGTCACATTCAATTTATGACATGTGTTATAAATGGCTACTTTTATAAATATCTGCATAATTTCATAGAGTAACTAAAGTACAAATGTAAAGTTGATGTGAGGTCGCATACCGAAATAATGGTGTGTTCATGTTAGGGAACTTTTTTCTCCAGTAGTCATAGATGTTTTTTTTCACTATTCCCCTGTTTATTCTGAAAGCAATGTACCTTCTCATCTCCTCAGCAGTGCAGTATTTCCAGCGACGAAACCAAGAGTCAGGTTTCAGTGAGCCTATAGTGCAACTATATACCCTGCTGCATACCTACGTGATAAAAAATATGTAGCTCAAATATATGCTAACTAAAAAGAAACCAAGGTAAATTCGATTCATGTCATGATTGAGCAAGAAGTGAAATTTACTGAATCACAACTCCAAAAACTTATGCTATTCAAGTCATTATCAATAAATTGACTAAAAACTTTGTATCTGAAGATGCATAAAGTTTGTAACAATTTTATCATAGTTCCAGTACCTGTTTGTCTCCCTAACCATTGTTGAAATTAACGTAGTTGTGATAAATAGTTCGAAGAACTGGAGAGGGGTAACACGATCATCAGATATGTTTGTGAAACCAGGCTGCCGCACTGTGAAATCTGGCGCACCATCAGCAAGCTCATAGCTCTCACCCTCAACCCCGTCAGCAATAACCTCACTCCAGCCAGCATCAGGGTCATAATGTACGGCTGCCCGCCGGCAACGTACAACTCGTCTCCTTCTGCCAGATATCTGGCCTCGAGCTCCTTCCCTGGCACTTTATAGAGCACCAACAACCGAGGATACAGCTGAGAAAAGAAGAACAGCATTTCAACATTGATTGAAACAACCGGTAGACTAAGAATTTGTTTATAAAACAATCAAACGAACAATAGAATATTGAGGCTATATACCAACTGCTTCAATATTTGTTTATTCAGCCATACTGAATAAAAGCACTATTATTACTAGTTGTGACAATTACATGTAAAAATATAAAAAATAACATAGATATGATAAAACAATAAATTTATTTTTACAGGCTGATACATAAACGTGATTTAATCTAACCCTATCAGAGTAATTAAAAATTGTTCTGCTCAGAAATATCAAATCTAGATCAGTTTTCGTGTGACTGACTCCAGGTTGAAACTTCTGTTGAACAACAGGATAGAATTATAATCGAATCGTAAATTTTAAGATGTCTAATGTTTAAAAAACTTAAACATAAATTGCGTATCAACAAATCGATACTGGAAAAACTCGTTGGTCAAGATGTACTAGTGCCCAGCACTAGTAGACACTGTAAACACGAGACCTAATAACATTGGCTGGATAGAAGACTGCTTATGGAGTACATCTAGCGATTCTACCCGCAATGGAGGGATACCAGATTAGTCACTCCCAATGAGAATAACAAGTCAGCTGTAAATGAGTCAGACACAGGCAGATTTTCAGTAAGTGTTGGGAGAATACAGAAAATAGATTAATATTCTAAGCAAGCTAAACAATCAAACAAAGATTTAATATTTGTTTCAAACCATTTTATACCAAATATTAATTGTATCGGTAAGCCTTTTTTAACAGAGGTAATTCATTCTAGAAAACCAATCAATAATGAATTCATCATTAAACCATAACTGTCACAAATTGTGATTTTGTTTTTTTTCATATGTAAATCAGACATGCTAATTCCGATTTTGTAATCAAAATGAAAATTGGTCCACTAGTTTTCAAAGTCATTTTTGTTTTTTAAGGTTTTTTACAGCGATTCAAAGTCGGTGTAGAAAACGACACTTCAAGCCCCGCCCATAAACATGTGACTTAATCTAGCTTTTTTATGGACGGAAGTTGAGGATATTTAGTTGACTGAGAAACATATAGCTATGCTAGCTGACCAATTAAAATTGACGTTACAGATGTCAAATCATCGAAGGTCAAGGTAATTTTTCATAAATTCTTTGCGAATCTCTCGGAAATCGCTTTATACAGATAACGCTCTCAATGGCAGGAATCCAAGAACCCATGGGTGAAGGTATGCATGGTTTTAGCTGCTGAACCTTTTGTTAGGATGGAAGACAATGAGGTTGTGAGCGTGAGTAATATTATTTATATTTCATTTAATTTTTAATTTATTGAAAATAATTGATGAAAAAATGTGATATTTGTTATAAAGTACAAAGCAATTATATCATTCATTTTATTAGATTTTGTTGGATTATATACATACATACAAATGAACATATTGGCTTGATCATCATCATGTTGTCAATAAATTTATTGAATTTAAGCATCTTGACTTAGCTTCCCCAAATTTTTCACTTTGAGACTCAGTTATATGTGAAGATAAGCCGCTTTGTATTCAACCTCATGTCACTAAAACATTCTCTTCCTTACCAGATTTATGTACCAAAACCTGTTGAGGAATGGTGTGGCTGTGGGAGATGCCAGGCTTGGCCTAAAGAAGACATGAATATCTGCTGCGGGGATCATCCTATATGGGAGACACAAAGAAGTGGAGGGCCAGAGATTTCCTGCATTACATCATGCCCCGACATTGGCGAACTTATGATGTATGCCTCCTTAAGAAACATGTGGCACAACTACTGTACATACCATAGTGTGTTTTGACTTGCACTGCATAATGAGATTTGTCGCATGACATGTCTGCTGTTTAGCAAATCCCTTCCTCATCCTATGTTTTTAATGTTTTAAGCCAATTATAATGCAGCTCTATGTACTAACTTCTTACAGGAATTTTATAGATATCTTATTGCGGAAGTTTACCTACAGCCAGCATGATAGGTTGAAAATCACTCATAATCACAACCTAGCATGCGTGTACTATGTTTTTTTTATAAAGCCCTTGTCAACCACTTTAATTCATCATTGATGATTAGCCTGATTCACAATTGAGGTTAACCTTTGTTCCTATCATAACAGTACCACAAAGACCAGATGCTGAATTGCTTCAAGTGGGTCGAAACCTAACCCAAGAACAAATTAACAGGCTAACTAATGAACAGAAAATATGGTGCGCCTACAGGTCATTAATATTTTGGGCATGCCCAAGTTTAAAACAAAATGAAAGTAAGCCACTACTTGCCTGCATCTATGGCTATGTCAGAGCACTGTTTCCTAGCGCAGACGACAAAGAAATTTATGCTGATTGGCAACATACTATTTTTGCTTATAGCAATCAGCAAGACAATTGATAGTTATTAAAGGTTGACTTGCAACAAAATTCACATTACGGTTATTTGATATCAAAAGATTCACCATGTCTTACTCTGCTGTGTTATAGGTGCAAAATATGTGAAAAGGTGATTACAAGCTCTTAAAAGCTCAAAAACGAACAGCTAATCGCAACCACTCGAGACCGCCGTAGTTTGGATTCTCTTTCCAAAACGGCTCAAATGTGACGTAGTTGTGAGAGATGGTTCCTGTATACACTTTCATGTAACCTTATTTGTCGAAATACTTTCACAATTATACTTCACGCATTCAATAAAACCATGTCTATTGTTCTTACGCGTCTGTTTTATCATTATCATAATGCTGTCACTTTTAGCAGTGATATCCTATAACTTACCGTAAAAATTTGTTTAACTTTTTATCCTTAGCTTGAAGGAGTACATATCATTGTCTGATAATCATGACGAGCCTGTTGGTCACTTGTGATAATCGAAAACTGCTGCAGAAATTATTTGCGAAGTATTGGGTCACATGATCAGATTACGACTTGCCGATTAGACCAAACCGAAACAAAACTGTAAAGTAGCGAGCATCTATATTTGATACGGGATCTTTGGTAAAACCCGAAGTGTTTGTCATAAACTAATGCTACGATAAGTTTTATATTGAGCTTTTTATTAGCCTTTCAATTCACGTGAGGAACATCACGTGACAAGACAATAACCAAATTTCATGGCTATGTCATTGAAATAAAGAGATTCCAATCTATGGTGACTTTTCGTTTTTGAGCTTTTAAGAGCTTGTAATCACATTTCCACGTATTTGACACCTACAACACAACAAAGTAAGACATGGTGAATTATTTGATACCAAATAACTGTTATGTCAATTTTATCGCAAGTCAACCTTTAAACTCCATAGATATAATAAACCCTAAATTGGCAAATAGCTATCATTACAATTGAGCAAAAGTGAGGCCTATAATTGGCTGTTGTTCTCACAACGTTCTTAAGTCGCAGTGATGTGCATCACGTCAACAGAGCCTTCAGCTGAGCAATGAGTTTAGTAATGAAAGCATGCTTGTGCTACAAGTTTGTAAGTCATAAACGTTACAATAAGACCAAATTCTTGGTATAATGTCATCGGAAAAGATTAAAACACCTCAGGTATGTGAACCTACAATAAAAATTTTAAACACTTGGTAAACTTAACCTTTGCACATGTACTATATCATTGGTTCACGTCATAAGTTGCTACTAGAAACAAACTAACTACCTTACCAACTCAACTGAACTTACTTGTCTCATTATCATCTCATAAAACAAACATACCTTTCTATGATTATTCGGAATTGAAAGTGAAGTGAATGAATGCTTGGGACTATCAAAAGAGTGTCTATACTGATTACAACAACATATATTACATACTTGTCTCTCAGCTTATACGATTGTAATCTAGCTTGACATGATTGATCAAATGCCTTTTTTGTCTCATTCGAAGTAATGTAACGATATTCATTCTACTACATGTACATGTATGTATGTATTGTTAATGTTTAAACTAAGAAAAAGTCAAGTCGCAGTTGGTGCTGTGCCTATGAATGTTCAAGCAATCCTGAGAAATGCCGAAATCCGGTGTTGCACCGCTTTCCAAACAAGAAACGAGCTGAAACCCGTAATGCTTGCCTAAGGCACTGCGAAGACAGAATTGGACTCCAACATCGAGCTCTGTATTATGCAGTGGATTATTATTGTTATGGTTACTCAGTTTTTATTGTGGTTATTGTGCTTATTGCTCGAGTGTTTATCTATATAAATACTTTTCCATAAACAAATATTTCCATAATTTCATGGAAATGGATATGGAAATTTTATTATGCTAATAATATGAAATTGTTATAGAAATAATATAGAGATAATATAGAAGTGTTATGGAAATGAAAATAGTATGGAAGTGTTATGGAAATGAAAATAATATGGAAATGGAAATAATAGAGAAATGGATTATAGAAATATAAAAAATACAGTGCTTTGAGATCAAATATCAAAAACAGCTTTCCTTAAAAGATCAAAAATTGAATAATGCAGCATTGAATAAGAAAAAGACACTCCTAGACTTCTCGAAAAATAACATCGATAGTAATGCATATTGTTTATAAGGGCTAAATATGTGTGCCTTATGGAATCGGATACTTATCGATTCGGACAGAACATAGGATGAAAACTTTTTTTCTTCTTCTGAAAATCGCCATACAGAGCTAAAATCTTTCACACTGTTTGGAAACTAGGTACTTATTAACCACACAAAAATCATTATGTTTGATGCAGAAGTTTTTGAGATATGTCCATCGGTTAATATAAACAAATATTTTTACAGCTTAAAATTTGACAATTTAGTGAATAAGCTGCTACACCAAAATGCTTGTTCTTGGTGTCAAATTGAAGCTCAGAATGTGTTTCTAGCAGCCATAAAACAGAACTTTGATAACAATTTGCAAAAAAATTGTAAGCCAAAATATTTATGCCGATCGATATGACAAGACTGACCTATAATTTACGGAATAATAAAGAAGGTGCCAATTTTAGCCAAAATCTGTTACTATCACCTGATTCTACACAAAATTCTGAATATACAAGTAAAATCTCATGACAATATCACATAATCTCTTCTTTCTATAGTCTCCGGTAGCATATGGAGTCACAGAAAAAGCACATTTAAGAAAAATGACTTTGAAAAAAAACTTTATGCCGCTGCCTCTGTTGCTCAGTAGTCGTGCGACGTATTGTTGACTTGCTTAGGCAGATAAATGGGACTAATCTCAACTTTTTCAAGAGATTGTTCCCAACCAACTGCAAAAGAAAGTAAACCTTACCAATGCTATCTTTAACTTCTGCTCTTTATCCTGCTGTCTCTGCTGCTCAGTAGTTCTGCGACGTGCTGTTGACTTACTGCTACAGACAATACGCCTTTTTCTCAAATCTTTCAAAAGAAAAAAGCCAATGACCTACAGGAGGAAGTAAACCTTACCATGATGTTGACTGATTCTGTCTTTACTGATGCTCCGGCTCTTCAACCTCTGCTCATCTCGCATGCAACTATTTATTCTAACCTACAAACAAACCAAAATACATTTGCACTCTAAAAATACTTCCGTCTACTACTATTGAATACTACTATGTATAATACTCTAATTAGCACTTCACCATTCCGTTGAATTAAGCACCAAACTTTCCGGCCGCATAGGTTACCCCTTCTTTTTGACGCTGTCTTTGCTGCTCAGTAACTCTGTGACGTACTTTTGACTTCCTCTGGCTGCTACTGACAATCTTTCTCTTCAATCTGTGCTCATCTTTGGCTTTTGCATGCAGCAATGACTTCTCACCTACAAGCAAACCAAAATACTTCAGTACCCTGAATACTTCAGTCTGACCACTATTGAAGACCATCACAGCCATCGTCACACTCACTGTCACCGCACGCTTACCATGCCACTGGGACTTCGGGTAACGTCGCCAGATTTCCCCATTCAAACACTCATTCGCATTCTGTGTGCCGACCTTCGCACACCGCTCCAACGATCTCTCGTCTGACAATCTCTCGTACACAGGCAGGATCACAGTCAACATTGCATTTGGTAAGTCAGGTTTTGAAAGTGACTTGCTGGGATTATTATACCAACACCAGCTATCACGAGGGCAATAAATAGGCTGCGGGTGCAAGGCTTCAGACATGATGTGATATGGCGCGGCCAACATTTCTCTTTTCATTCCATCAATGTTACCGGGATTCTGACTGATGGCTTTGCGATAGTAAGACTGCAAAGAGGTCATCACGGTTTCTGTAAGCTTGCCTTTCCTGGAAATAGGCGTCGCCGATTTACTATATGAAACTTGAGTTTTTTCAAATGAGTCGTCAAATGTTTAGCAACATGATTTATGTGCTCTTCCTCCTTGACACTGACATTACCATACACATTCAGACTACACACCGCATCATACGCTGCACTGTCACCATCACAAAGAAAAACAGTATAACGTGAAGGCCCTGTTGTAGATCTCTGCCAAATAATCTTTGCTGCTTCTCTCTCCATAGCACCGCTCGAGCCATCATGGTTCTTCTCGCAAGCATCTTGGTGTTTCTTCCAGAACTCATTGTAATCACTGTCATCCTTCTTCGGTCCTTTCTCACATACCTGGCAGTAGTTTGACATCACTTCAAAGTCTACAACATATCCGGTAAGAACATCTATAGCAACAAATACACCATAGCATGAAGTGTGTCCACGCTTCTCCCATGTACCGTCGTAACTCACAGCTATATCTACAGTATCTACATCAGTACTACGTCTATCAAGCTTCAGATACTCTTCCTTTACAATATTCCTAATGATTCTAAAACGATCCTCTAAAACTGTAGAACATGCAGTAGATGCCTAACTTAGCAAAGTATGAAGCACTCGTAATAGGCAGTGGTAAATTTAAATCCGAAATAAAGCTACTTGCCTGTTCATAACCTACCCCGTTACTCTTACAAGAATAAACAAACCTATCGTTTATATCATAAGCCTTACCATTTACCACACTCGAGGATGTGTGCTGCGACATAACTATGGTCTTACAATCATTACAAACTACTTCAAATAACCTAGACATACCATATACTCTATCAGTCTCAACTAACCCTACATTAGTACTACAACAGACGGAACACATTATATGAGAAACTAAGCTATATAAGAATTCAATGCTCACTACCCTAAAGCTGCTTGCCCTGACAGTGCTTGCAGCGGTATCACCAGAAGTAGTGTCAGCACCAGCAGAAATTGGCGAGCCAGCAGGATAATTCTTGAAAGTCTCCAGCTTGCAATTGGACGCAGAAACTGGAGCGGCAGCAGAAACTGAAGTAGCAGCAGAAACTGAAGTGGCAGCAGCAGAATCTGAAGCAGCGGCAGAATCTGGATCAGCGCAAACTGGAGCATAAGATGTAGATGGTGCTGATGAGAGAAGAGATGTACTCGGCGGTGGTGTGATCGCATCAACTTTCTACAAATAAAAAATAATTTATGCTTAGAAGTTATTAGTTGCAGATAATTATTTTTTTGCTGAGACTTCATATTTATCTTGGGTTCATATTATGCGATGTATACAGCATACTGAAGCACCACAGCTAACTTTACCACTGATAGAAAGGCCTAATAGGAAACCTTCAACGTTAATGTTTTGTATCGAATAGCATAACATCAACTCGGTATCGTCGATACATAACCAACTATTTGAATTGTTTGGTTAGCCTAATGAAATGGATAGTAGCTGAAAAGATTTCTAGTACCGAATTAAAACTAGTCATATTAACTAAAAATTGAATCAAAAAAATTACTAATAAAAAATAGCAAAACTATAATGCTAACCTAGCCATCAGTCTTTTTAGATGGAAAGACTCGTCTTCTTTTCTTCTTCCCAAACGCAATGGCTGAATAGGACTTCACTGTAGATCAAAATATAAAAGTAGAGCGTGTGTGGGAGCTTTGCAAAACGATAAGGAGCTGTGTATTATGCAAATAAAGAGGTCGTAAGGGTTGCATTTTTGCGGTTTTCTTGCGGTTTGTATTATTACAGGGTGTCCATAAAAAGCTTATTGTAGAGTTTTGTCTTAGTTTCTGTCAATAAAATGCATACATGTTGAAAAAGCACATTCTACTGCTTACAGTGCTTCATAAATCGGCAATATAGAAAATTTGACCAAAATTCAAAAATTGTCATCTGTCACCCTAAGTTTCGGCCTTAATCCATAACTGTCACGTACAACTTCTATCATATTTTCTAAGGAAATCAGGCACGCTGATTCCGACTTTGTATTCAACATAAAGATTGGTCAACTAACCTTCAAAGACATTAGCTTGTTACAACTCGTAGCTTGTTGCATGATGTTTAAATGGGCTGAAAAAAGAGCAATTTTATCACAAGCTAGCGATGTTATCGCGGTTTTTTGAACTCATTAAATATGCAATGTTAAATTGCTTATTTACCTTTCAGAAAATACATTATTTTTAAGACTTAATTTAGATAAAAATGGATTTTAAAGCACCTATCTCTATTATTCTAGATCGGTCTAAACATTGCTAAATTCCATTCCTGAAAAGCTAGGTTACGTCATGTATCTATGAGCAGAGCTAGTTGAGCTGATCATGTTGTTTTTGAGACCGATATTAAAACGCTGTAAAAAGGCCTTCAATACTCTGAAAGTTGGCGGACCAATCTTTATTTTGAGTACAAAATTTGAATCAGCATGTCTGATTTACCTGGTAAATACGATAAAAGTTGCATGTGACAGTTATGGTGTTAATGTTCACAGGGTCTTTAGAGGAAAACTATGGGCCGATTTCTATCCGAGTTTTTTCTACCCCCCCTCCCTTCCTCTACCATTCCTACTGCTAACTATTTCTTCTACCTCGCCTTCAACTTTCCTGTAAAAATGGGGCTTGGTGGCAACCATCCTCGGTAGATGTTTTGCTTTAATCTCTTTCAAGCTGTATGAAAGACCTGTTGATGCTAGGGTTGGCGGCTCCACATCAACATACACTGGTTTTGATCCTGAAATGAGATGCTTTTCCAGCTCCTTGAAGAGGTCATCAATGTAATCTACAAAATTAGAACAATAATTATGAAAGAGCATAGCAATATGGTTGATACATTGACTGGGTTTGTATAAAACCACTGTGAAAGCAATCGTGTTATGATCACTAAAGCAGCTTTGAGAAACCTACGAGAGCATAGAAAAAAATACCTCGTTTATTTGGTACGAAAAGTTTTTTATCAGTGGCAAGTCTGCCAACATTACTTACTACATGTAGCATCTTGTCTCCGATGAACAGCAGTTAGTATTTGCTTGGTCGCCTTACTCCTCTGAACGACAACCAGTGGCATTCCATCCCTCTTCAGCTTGACATCTTTGTTACAGCTTTCGTTGTGTAGCATAACAGTTGTACTCTATAACCAAAACAAGATCTCATTTTTTAACAAGTCGCCATTTGCAAATGTTGCAAATCACGAAAAGGATCGACTGAGACATGCCAAAACAGTAATGTTTGTGTGTCAAACATTACCATTGGTTAGAGCTTATAGATTTAATGTACTCATCTGTCTGTTCTATCGGTCTATTGAGTGGTGACAGCAAACTCATCATAGTATATAAACAGCCTCCGAGGCCCACTGACTGAAGTTTTGACCGACTTATTGGAGAATTAATCACAACTTTAGTACAAACCATGATAGCATTCCACTATTGCTGAAGCCTTCCATCTTTGGGGCATTCCTGTTGATCTCGGCATGGAAAGATTCTAGCTCGGTAGTAGCTAGTCTACCAGCCTTAGATACGGCATCAATCAGGCCCTTTCTTTCAAGAATCGGTCTTAGTTTTACTGCCGTTAGGCTATCTACAAAACAAGAAATTATTTAATTATTGCAATGCCAAGGCATCAATTCTACATTTGGCCTAAGTTGACCTATACCTTGCCAGTGATGGTAACATGAACGCATATATAAATATACAGTCAAACATGGATAACTCGTCCACGGATAGCTCGAACACATGGTTAATTCGAACATTTCCTTTGGTCCGTTCCCACGTAATGATAAATTGCTATAGATAACTCGAACTCAACACTGTTAATTCGAACTGTTTTTTTGCCCAACAGCTACCGAAACGGTTGTTTTCGCTTTAGAAAATCACTTTATTCAAAGCCATAGAGGTAAACTTCATCTTTTCGTAATTCATAAGCGTCGTTATTACCACCATCGGCAAAATATTTTTGTCAACGACTTTTCTAAAAGTTTGGTGAAATTTGATTTATACTGCGATACGTTGAATAGCACGGGCTAGCCGGGTCACGCGCGCAAGAATTTTCGCCACGCACATACAAAACAAAAATCGCATGTTGTTTTGTATATGCGTGGCGAAAATCCTTGAGTACGTGACTCGGCTAGCCCGTGATGAATAGTTTTCCGACGTTGATTCCGTGTTGAATCAACGTCGGAATGTTGAATGTTTAAAACGTCTTAAAAAATGTTGTAATTAAACGTATACGTTGTCTGAGCTACAAAAAACTATTCATCGTTTGACCTAAACACAGAATACGTGTGTACATTCAAAAAGTATCTATTAAAAAAGCGTGAGTGATATAGAATGTACCGTAAAACCTCGTAAAACTTCTAATTGAACTGCCTCAGAGTGTTGCTCTTAACGAATCCCAGGTAAAGTAAGGTAATCTGCATACACTTCAAGAAAAAACGGCAAAATTGATCGTGGGTAAAACCCCAAAAGAAAAAAATGTCTTTTCTTTTGAGCATTTCAACAACGATCAAGTTTTGCCAATGTCAATCTGAAAAACGTCCTGGCAATAACATCACCTCAAACAACAAACCAATCTCAAGTGATAGAAAAATATATACTTTTTCATGAAAACGTTTTAAACTTTACATTAGAAGCATTTAATTTGAAACAAGCCATTTGTGCTTTTGATTTATATTATAGTTTGTATATGTACATGTATCTACTAATAAATAAGTAAATATATGGACTTGTGACAGTGCTCTGATAACTTGAATGCTCTGATAATTCGAACACTTTTGCTCGGTCCCTTGAAGTTCGAGTTATCCATGTTTGACTGTATTTATATATATATAAATATATTTATATATATATATATACTTATATATATATATTTATATATATATATAAATATATATTTATATATATATAGCAATAAGTAATCAATTAATATTTACTTGGCCAGATGATATAGAAATAAAATAGTATAACATCAGTCACCCATACATAATATTAAAGCCATGTTACTTACATCTATCAATCCAGCGGCGATCACAAAGATAACCTTCACTATCTGGTTCTGGCAATAAGGTGTCTGTCCCATGAACACAATGATGGAATTTAGTGTTATCTCTGTGAACATGAATGGTGCGCATGTGGTTGGTGACTGGTTTCCATCATTCGATTCTAAGCTGACTTCCAGGCTCTGTGTTCACCACAACGTGATAGAGGTGGCGTATTATCGTCTCCGACCAGTGACCAACAACTCTGTTAGCTGCAACGCTAGCAAACTCACAGAGCTTTTTCTTTAGATCTAATAAAAGTGAAACAACTGTAATAACTTAAGCATGGTGCTTATTTTATTACATGTATATCCAATTAACTGGCACCATGTGGCAATAAGCAAACCTTGATGCATAAACCACAGAATTCCAAAAGGTTGGATAACACTTTTGCCACCAGCCTTAACACACTATAAATAACCAGTTTGGCGCAATCTGAACCTACTCTATCTATCTCAGAGAAATATCAGATATTGTGCTTGTAGAGTCAAACTTTTAAATTAAACACTCACTCTTTGCAATATGCCATAGATCGAAATAGTGGGCAAGCTCTGTCCATTCTTTCTTCATGTAAGGAGCAATCATGATATGCTGGTCAGTTGTTAGGCTGCCTATACAAACACCAGCATCTTCCACTTCTCGACGGCATCTGATCAATCCCTCCTTCTCCATTGCCTGTGATGAAGTTGTCTCAGTGACCTGTATATGTAAGAATGTTCAATTTGGTTTGACTATCGGGCGCTGTCTTTCTTATAAAACATAAACACAATAGGTATTGAAACACTGAATATGTTGCTAAATGTTTGAGCAGATAACTAATCAATTTATCAAATCTAGTAAAAATAATAATGTTCACTGGAGACAGTTCACATCTTCACCAACTGAGATGCCACTATAAGAGAGGATTTTACATCCATTAGTGTGTAGGTGCTGTATAGGGCACTATGTCCTGGGGTGTCAAATCTTCCATCTCTGCTGAAATCTATATGTTCTGCATCTAGGGCCTGTTGTACTGCCGTCATGTTATGGCTGTAGAGATTTCTGATGACCTGTGTAGAAAACACTTAGTATTACATGAAACATACAAGATTGTTACATAAAAGGCGTAGAGTTTAGATAGAAACCAAGCTAGTAATTGCTGTAAATATTCATTTGAGTTTTGAACATTGGTGAATACATTCAGGACTCAATTGTACCATGATATGATGTGAATGACATTCGACATACTTGCGTTTCATTTTGTCAACCTATTTCTGGTTGACTGAAGTAAAATTATCAACACCAAACAGCGCTAAATGTCATACATAAACATTACGGTAGATTAAAGACTTACTCCATGAAGGTAGTGTTGTTGGTGTCTGAAAAAAAAATTGAATAGAGAGAGCCATGATACTAAGCATCGAGAGTGTACGGATAAACTTGGTTGGCAAGCACCCAGTAAACAAGATCATCGCACTTATCAAAATGTTTATGACAGCACGTCCACTGGTGCTAGATTCCAATGTTCTCACGTGTCTGCAGCTATCACAAACAGCTGTCATTTTGATGTATCCCCCATCTCTGTATGTAGACTCCACGTTGGTATAGCACGCACACTTCCTACAGTACTTGAGTGCCTCTAGAAGTTGCTTGTGATCTACCAAGTATCTGGGTTCATTGTACCATGATCCCTGTCTATAATTATAAAAGGGTATGAGGGATAAAATAATCATGCAATAAAACGTAACAACATTAACACAGCAGAGATAGACAGTTGTTATACTTCTGAACTCAGGTTGAGGTGACCTACTTGGGAGCAAGTGCTCTCCTCTTCTCTAATCTGCTCTCTCTTTTAGTAGGCAATCTAGGTTGTTGCTTTCTTGGTGATGGTACTGATGCGCCAGATGCAAGTTGAATGGTTGGTACAGCATCATCTTTGAATGTGAGCCTAAAATATTTTGAAAAGATTGTATTTCATTTAAATTTTGTAAGCAGTCTGTCTATATATATATATATATATATATATATATATATATATATATATATATATATATCATATATATATATATATATGATGCGATGATGAACAACCACAGAAATGTAGACCATGTTAATTAATGTAGGCTACTGACTTGACAATATTGCTATTGATGCAGCTAGACTCTATTTACTCATGGATCTTTTATTTGGTTTTTATTCATGATAATTCTACAGATAAGATTTGGCTCTGGCTTAGTCAGCTGGATTCTTCCGATTGCGATCAGTTTGGGTTTGCTAGCTACCTAGTCCCAGCGCGGTTAAATTGGTTTAATTACTATGATAATATTATGCAGTGAGGAATAAAAAAACACTTATACATTTGAACAAAGATATGCAACTCTTGGTTCTGATGTAGTGTAAGATCTTTAGTACAGAGAAAACATAACTTTTATCTCTGATAACATTTTATCATTCATTATAATATACTCATTTGACACAAGGCATCGTAAGACATTGATTATAATTGGTGAATGAGTCTGTAGAGAAATGCCTAAAGCACAGACGACTGTTACTAGTCCATTTGAAATTCTTAACTTTGGTCGAGACAAAGTGAATCCATCGAATTTGAAGAGAAGAACTCACAGGCCACACCTTCAGATGGTCTGTAGCTTCACAGTTGGCAGCTGCGCATCTTCTGCTCATCTTATTCTGGAAACAGTGGTAAAATTGCCTTTTTTCATCAATGATACCTTGATACTAACACAAATATTTTGTAATAAAATAATAAATGCAAGCCAAATAGGAGTTTTATAAGCGGATGGTTGTTGTTTCATCAATTTACAATAAGACTTCAGTATACTACTACTTATCTCAGGCTGGTAGAGGGATGAGTACAAAATATACTACTCAACTATATACTACTCAAGTTCATGATACCCCAATCTTCAATTGGCAATATACTACTCAAATTCCACAATAAACCACTCTCAATTTAACAATATATTACTCCAAGTCAGCAAAACACCTATCTCAAGTTGACAATACAGAATGCACCACTATAATAAGTTGACAATATACCACTCGAAGTCAACAATACACCCCTCAATCAACAAAATGCCACTATAAATCAACAATATATCACTCAAAGTTGACTATATACCACTCGTAATCAACAATTAGGATGATGCACGATGTATTCTCAATGAAGGAGCATTATTTATTATTTTCTCAACCGAGTACTCGCAGCGTAGGGATGAGAAAGGAATGTGTTCGCGGGTTGTAGCAAGTTGAGCGGAACTTGCTTTCACGCTAAACTTTAATACTGCTTGGTGCGGTTGCATAACTGTAGGTTGCATAAGCAGCAGATCACGTAAGACACAGGCCTGCTTTCAATGGAAACTTTACCGAGATATAATTGTGTTCCAGGACTATTTGAAAGACGGTTGACCCATGACACGGCAGATAGGAGAATGCAGTGAAATGACTTTATCGAAACGGTTGTCTTAAAACCTATTCTTTTTCAATTCCAGCCTGTATTATAATCTCAGTCTTTCCTAAAAGGTAGATAGGATATTCAACACTGCTTGTAGATTGTTACTGGATGTTTTATGGGCTGCATGCCGAGAAAATAAAGCTCAAAAAACCGCGATTTTATCATAAGCTAGCGTTGTTAGTTGGCCAATTGTAAGCTAGGTTACACCACTAAATTAACGATATCCGCTAAATAGCAACGCGTTCTAAATGACATCGTTTTAGGGACAAAATGCAAATTAATCTCAAAATTGTTTGGAATTTTTTTATTGAGGCAAAAAAATATGAAAAATAGTGTGACCATAGTGATCAGCATAGTTGGTTTGCTATTTGAAAAACTACTCAGGATGGGGGCAGTTATGGTTTAAATAGGTTAGACCATCTCATCATTTGGCATTATGGTATCTTTTACCTTTTTCTTGTTTTATATGTTGAATTTTTGTTTACTGCTTTGATAGTATAATAAACTATCTTATTTAATATGTTAGATAAACCTATTAAAAATTAGGATAGGCAATAGTATTAAAAAATTATGGGTCTAGCCGATTCCCTAACATTCAACAAAACATTCATCTATTGTATGTACAGTATTTTATACTTTCTATTTCTTCTTTAATTATATACTTATTTATATATGTCATGTATTTATTGAATAATAAAAAACAATACTTTTTATTTTCTCTGATGTTTTGAGGGACAATAAAAGTATTGAACTGCCATTGACCACTCTGCACAGATATAATCATAGAAATAAACTCGACTGACTAACAGGGGAAGATAACTGAGTGAGAGATGGGAAGATGGTGTCTGGGTTGCCTTAGCTAACTCATACATATGTGACAGCATGCAGTAACTCTCACAACTGTACGACCACAACATCACCATAATTACAGTAACTACAGTAATTACAGCTGCAACAGTATTGTTATAATAACAAAGGAGTTTGTTTTAAGTTAATATTAGATCTGTTTTTAAGTCTGTAGTTACTCTAAGTTGTTATTTACTGAGTACCTTGTTAAACAGGGACTCCCTGTATATTTAGACGTCTGTTAAATATGGGAACTTTTTAAGTAGTATGAATTAATTAAACCAAATTAAAAAACGTTTAAGTTATTCTTTTAGTTCATACCAAACAGAATGTGTACGCAGAGCACAGAAAGTAGAACAACATAACGCATGCGTAAGCGATGTCTTGTAAATAGGTCTATGAAACTAAGCTCTACATACCTGGTGGTGTGACCAGCTCCATTGATGCAGGTACTCATTTGTAAAGATGTAATCACCAAACAAGGAGAGAAATACAGTAGAGTTGGCAGCATCTCTCAGTTCAGACCTTGGCAGCCATATTTATCATATATTGTCTGTGCACAGCTTAAGGGCAAAGTTGAAGAGATGCAGTAGTTTTAAAAACATTGTTACAGATTTGTTCTACTTGTGAGGGAAAATAAATATTCTGTAGCATTTGAACGATACGACAACAAAGTACTAGTTGCGAAACAGTGGATCTATGTATGAAATAATTTGTCCGTTTAGAGGGTAGGTAACCATGCTACAACATCATAAAAGATTATAGTATAAATATTAGTTATCTAAGTCTGACAACAAGATTAATCTATCCAACCCCAGAAACTACCGTAAGACTACCATATAGAATTACTAGCTGTGCCACCCGGTGTTGCCCGTGTAATAGAAGAGTATTTGGACAGGAAACTGATTTGTATTTAACATATAACAACATTTGCCATTCTAACTTTCAAACTAAATATCATGAAAAATGTTTTTTGTCTTATACACAATGAGAAGTAGTGAGAGTTTTGCTATTAGCCAGTTTAATAATGTGAACGAACAGCTTCTCGTGACGTTATGCTATGACCCGCATCACACGCAAACCAGTTAGGTTTTGTTCTGATATAATGAATTATATTGGCAGGCTAGCAATTCGACTTCCGTAGTTTTGTGGGCAAGGCGTCAGACTGGTGAATGGCCCGGTCCAAGATCGAATCCCCTTCGGTACGGAATATTTATCCTGAGATTTTAAGATCTATAGCCGGATTTCCGACGACGACACACGGACTTGGAGATATATATATATGTATAAATTGAAAAAAGAGTTTGTCATATAAATAGTTAGTAGTCTGAAGTATGCCAGTAAGGTGGCATTTTGACAGAACTAGCAACTACTTCCTTACTAACTTACTTAATACCACCCAGGTTGATCTCAATGTCTCAATCCTATAACAACATGTCAACTAGTTTTACCATAGTAACTATGACACAGTTGGCTGTTCACAATTAGTTGAATGTTCATGGTAGAGGGCTGATGGTATTCAGCTGTGAGCATGATACCGTGTGACCATTTATGACTGTGATACCATGTGACCAGTTATGATTGTGGTGCCACATAACCAGCTATGACTGTGATACCATGTAGCCAGTTATGATTGTGATACCATGTGACCAGGTATGATCATGACACCATGTGACTAGCTATGCCTGCAATGCACTCAACAGTCAGGACATCAAAGAGTTAGATCGAAAGTGCGGAGATAACCTTTTGTTAAGATGTAACCAGATGTAACTTTAGCCAATGCTATCAGTATCTACTCATGTATATGTCTACTATGTGACATACAGTACTTACCTACGAAACAACTAGCTATAAAGTGCATCATTTTGGTTATAGAAAGAAGGAGACAACCTGTGATATCAAACACTACCTTCTCCTGTTCTGATCTACAATGTAAATACAAATAGAGTGATAGCATGTATACCCAGTGCTTAAAATGATACAAAGGCCTGAACTAGTTACAACTAACTAAAGATATAAATATTATTATTAATAAAGTTAAACTTACAAGAGATGATGTGAGTCTATGTCAGTTTGGAGCACTTTATTACTATAAACTATTATAAAAGTATTTTTATAATAAGAGCAGTGACAATAACCAGAGTAAGATGTACACACATTATATAACATTGAGGCATGGCTTCATATCACCTTTGTTAGCATGCTGTGTAAGAACTGCTGGATTTCCATAGTTAGAGATTAGTTGAATCTTGGTATGGCTGGCTTAACCTGCTTCGGCATAACCATCATATTAACTCTGCTCTTGTTACATTGCCATCGATATCATCAATAAGTTATGTTTACCCACCCGTGTTATCTTACACTAATATAAACAAACCAAGTCGTGAGAGTTATCACAACGAATCACTTTTTAAAATGATTACCCTTCTGTCAACCAACATCTACATTGTATAGATGGTGTGTAAGTAACATAACAAACAATTACTCTTGTAGTAAAAACTCACTTTTTAAAGACAAAGGGTCTGTTATCAGTTACATTTTTCGTATCCACTATATTGCTAATATTCATTTAAATTTTATGCAAATGGGGATATCCGTTTAGCATGTGTGCATACTAGTGTATTTATGAGGTGTCATTTAGTTTACAACCGTATCACTGTACACGAATGACAACAGTTATATTCTGGTGACTTGGTTGCGCAATGTTAAATTTGTCCTTGACCTTGCATACATCTTAATAACATCCAATATAGTCAGTTTGTAAACTATGGGGTGAAGAAGATAGCGACAAAATAAAAAGATACAGACGCATAGATATGTTTGGTTTATCTCTGGTTTTATGCAGACGTTAACATAAATAAATGTCTGTAATATACCTACTTTTAAATATTAAAAAATAACTTAGAGTGGGAACTGTCAGAAAGCTTTTGGGATCCTGCAGAAAGATATCAGATCACAACAGAAGATCTCACAGTGAGTGGGATCCTCTGTTGGGATTCCACTGACTAGAGCTGGTGCTCAGCTCTGGTGAGTGGGACCAGTCACTAGAGTCAAAACTGGTAATGAACTATTTGAATGGTTTTCTATTAAGACTGGTCAATATGTTATGTTTACAAGCTAGGTAGAACTCATCCGTAGTCAGGAAAGATAGAAGAACTCTTGAAATCTACCTCCAGCTGTTTCACTATTTTGCAATTTATGAATTTATACTCTTCCTGATCAAAAAGGCCTTCACATTTCTCAGAATCTATAGGTTGAATAAAACTGTAGATGGCGCAAGGGTAGAACTTGGCCTGGAAGTGGAGATATTCTTGATAATTCTTCTCAACCAGCACTGAAGGAAAGAGGGTAGGGTACAACATGACAGTTTTTTAGTTCAACAAGCTACAGAGTATAGCAGCTCATCAGTTGACCATCTGAAGAAAATATAACAGATCTGTTGTATTTCCAACTACTAGCAATAGAGATTTTTCACATCAGTTAAAAATATCAACTTAAACTGTCTACGTGTAAACATAGAGTTAACTAGCGTAGCACCATAAATGTAGTAAAGTATAAATGTAGGCATCACTTCTATTTCCAATAATAATTTACCATCATACATGTAGTTTTATTCTTCTACTTCCACCCTCAGATTCTAATGGTTAGTTATTGTTACAACCTTCTCTGTACTCTGAGGGGTTTATCACTGACGTATTCAATCAGACGTCCAAGTTAAGTCCTACATAATAGACATAGCCTGTAATCTTCATGTAGTACATGATTAGATTCAGTTCAGCAGACTTGATATTAGTAACCTGCCAGCCTTACAAAATGATACATCTACTCGCTGAAACTAATGCTACATTAGCTGATACTCATTAGCTATGATATGATTGGAGCTAGACATCTACATAAAGCCACCAATCTTAGTGAATTAGAGACGTACATGTATAACCTTAGATCGTAGAGCAATAAGTTTCCATAGAGCTTACATTAGTAAACTTTGATAGTCATAATGCCACATTCCATGACATCAACTTTATATTATAAGTAGAGCTGCACAATGATCGTGTTAATTAAACGATTAACACGACTAATACAAATAAACGATTAACTGAGTTGGGCCAATTAATCTTCAATTAAAATGCAACCGAGGTGATGATCTTGATGTGGTTCCTTTCCTTTGTACTGTTTAGTACTATACTTTATACTAACATAGCAGGTTACTACCATTTAATTTACTAACAAATATTATGACAAGCAACACTTTCTTACCAATAAATTAAACCACAATTATTTTGCACTTGACTATGAAAACGCAGTGAGTCGTTAACATTAAGCTTGTTTATACAATGCACAAGCGCGTGCCGATCTAGTTGTAAGCGGCCATGTTGTTAGTTGTTTGAACATGTTTCTAGGTAATAGCAACAAAATAGATTTCAGTATTATTTAATATCTTACAGTTTATTTTTGTTTATTTTTAAAAACTTCCTTAAGTAAATTATTCATGTATTTTCATTTTTCAAAAAAATCACAATCATATTTCAGCTTCAGAATATTAGTAATATAAGATTGCCACTTTATTGGAGCATGAAAGCAGAAATATATCTTCCACCGTAGGTAGCGCATTTCAGTAAGTTGTTGGAAGCGTAAACAAAAAAGCGAAGGGCAGTATATGCCAGAAAGAATTTGCTTACCACCACAGCACATCATCATTAAGATATATTTTAACTAGTTCTCATCCTACCGCGCAGAAATCATCACCAGCTGTTGCAGACAATAACTAATACTACTGACTACCGGCACTGCTGTGCCCTGTGAGCGGCTATTCTTTAAAGCTGGCAATAATGTATGTAGGAAGAGGGCATCTCTTTATTCGGATAATGTGAATAAACTGTGCTGCCTCAACTCTTGGTTGACTTAATTATAGATTTTCATAGACAGATTTCATACTCATAATAATTATTACATTTTAACTTATGTACATTGTTCTTGTACATTGCACTTATGTACACTACTGCTAACAATTGTTTAAACTATAATCAATCTATATGTAGCTGTATTATTTGTTTTTGAATATGCAGGTTTTTGCTAGATTAGTTCTAAGATTTATCGAAGATTAACTGGTTCAGACCAGTTATTAATCGCGATCAATTTTTATAATCGTTGTGCAGCTCTAATTATAAGACTAATCAAAATATGACTATAGACAGACACTGCTCCAAGAAAGATTAACTCAACCAATTATACCGATACAACTCCAAAAGTAAATCCTATCTAAAAGATCGACTCGCTTGTGCTAAAAACAAACTACATCAAAACATATTAAAAATGGTGGACAAGTGAAAGCCACTAAAAACTTGGCCATTTTGCTGTCAGCATTGAAACACAATTTTTGTAAGTGTTACTGTTGTTATGCTGATGGTCAGGAATACACAGAAGACATCAATTAAATTAAGAAAAAGCTATGGTGAAGTGCCAAGGAAAAACTGATAGACAAGACAACTTCATATTTTTTTATGATCAGCTATTGGGAAGAGGGATCACATGATGTTAATGACAGTAGCTAATTTATCCTGCTGCCATAGTTTATAATAGCCATAGATCATTCTGTACCACATGTCTATAGCCTTTGATCTAATATTACTAGGCATTTATATCCAGAAGTCCTAAAGTACTGAATATTGATAACCATAAATTATTTTGTAGATATTTACAACAATAGATCCTAATGTACTATATGTCTATAGCCACTAATCTTACTGTAAAAGACATCTGCAGCTGTAGTTCATCATGTGTTGAACTTATTAAGTCTGTGACAGAGCAATTAAGTGCAGTCTCTGATTCTAGAAAAATACACACCTACCATAGCCTGTGGTTCTCCATAAGCGCATTCCTAATCACAGCTTATGAGTTGAGTGTAGTTAGATCTATAACTAGTCAGTCTAACATTCCATATGCTCACTGATAACCTGCAAGCATCAGGTGATAGTTGTACCTAGTTTCACTATTAGTACGACAGATGGTAAAAAATATGCTGACATTGTAGGTGCCAAGACAAAGGTAAAACAATCCCAATCTGACAACCAGTTTGCTACATTTTAGTGAATATGTATGGTATAGCTTGAGGTCTTCAGGAAGGGTTGTGTTGAAAATTTCACTTTATGAATAGTGTTGTACTCTATGAACTGATGAAAATAATTAAGTGAGTGTGAGAAATCAAGTGAGTGTTGCATTCGAGAAACCATCAACTATTTTACCCAGTAATTTAACAAGAAAGTAATGGCAGGTTTATGGAAACTGAGGGGTTTGTGATAAAAAGAAAGATGAACTTACTGTCTGTTAGGCTGCAAATTTATTATACAAAAAGAAATGAACTCATTGAATTGGACGTTTAGTAGTTTCACTACGAAATATGACTCTACAAAAAAATTTTAATCGATAAATTATATGTTAGATTTTAACTTGTTTTATTAAAATCAACATTTCAATATAATATGGTAACTAATTATTCTACAAGCAACAAAAGCGAAAAGATTCATAGAGCTATACATACCCAGTAGTCATGTCTAGCATCTATACTTTACACTTGAGTAACTCTACTGGACAGGATATTGCTGACAGTACCAGGTCTGTAAGAAAAGAGCTCTATTAGAGTGACTATTACTAACATAATACACACTCAAGACACATTAGCACCCACAACGCACTAGTTTAATCTCTGAAACTTTCTGTTAGCCACACACAGTCATCTCTCCTTGAGAGAGACGTTTCAGTACCTACACTGATATATTACTAACCATATGATTAATAATGCTTTCTCAGTAGATTTTAAAGTTTCTCACAGAGTACTTGATTAGAACATGCTTGGGAACCTTACAATAGATCAGATATGATAGAACCTTACAATACTAACACTAAACACAAATTTGCTTAAGGAAGTAACAATAGAATATATCTCGTAGCAAAAACTAGTGTTAGACTATTGTTAGCCTGAGCAAATTATGTAAAAGTAAAACTAGGTTCAGGACCTTCAACTAGATGAAAACTAGCTCCTGTACAATGCTCTAAATTAAATTCAGTTTGAGAAAGTATGAGTTATAGCTTCATTAAAGACCTTGTACTAAATCACCACATGTTTTTACTTACCAGTGACGGTTAGAGAATTCGATCTCATTGAGTTGATATCAACAATCCTTCTCTGAAGACAACCAAATGCTCTAAAGTAAATTGAGTGGGTTTACAGCAGTCAATGAGTCTCTGATAAGAGCCATGTGGTTGGAACTATGGATCCAGCTACAATAGAGGTAATTGTTAACTCTGAGAGGCATTCTCTATGGATAACACAAGCTTAACATCAACATATTAACTAGTACTAAATTCTTTCTCTACAGCTTTATAGTTTATAAAGATAAACTCTTAATAAATTGACAGTGAGATAGACATGTGACATGTATCATGTGTCAAAACAGTAACCAAATTGTTTGAGTACATCAGAAAGATAAATTGATTCCAACCTACGGCATTTTTGTGATGGCGACGAATAACTGTTGGTTTTTGAGCTTTTAAGAGCTTGTAATCACATTTTCACATATTTTGCACCTACAACACAACAGAGTAGGACACGATGAATCTTTTGATACCAAATAACTGTAATGTGAATTTTGTTGCAAGTCAACCTTTAAAATTTATTTAAAGTTGTAAACCTTCAAATGTATTCCGATATACAGTTAACCAGCATAAATTGGTTTCATTGGCCATAAAAATATCCCAAATGTTTTGCAGGATGAGCTTAGACCTTTTTTCAGCCAGTTTCACTTCTACCACGAGCACTTCCAAGTCCGCCAGGTTATTAATATTATTACAGCTTAAGGCATTATTATTACTAATAAAAATAAAATGATAAGTCTCAGTAGTATGATTGTACAATTTATATTAATCTGTGAATGGTTTGGTCTATCGATACAAATATATAAAATAATGCCTATTCATAAGGCATATTGTCTGAGTTGATTATATTTCCATTAAGAGATGTTCAACCATCGTTAAAAAGTAAAATACATTTACTGACTATATCTTAATGAAAACCATTCAACTTGGTAACATGCCAGACTGTTATAGAAGGAGTTGAACTCACAGCAAAGATGTGGTACAGGTCATCCAATACCAGAGGACGTGTGAAGCCACAATAGTAAGTTGTGCTCTGAGCAGATACTCTGTACTATAATATATCGAAGAAGTATATTAATACTTTAAACTAGGTCTAGAGAACTGAAGCTATGTAGACAGTGGTAGGTAGGTGCTGACCCTCAGTGTTTAGTACTTGCTTATGATTGGCTTAGCAAAAAGACTAAAATCTTGTTCTTTAGACTTATTTGCCTCAACTTGTCCAAGTTCTGGACACAACTCTTGTACAAACATGTTACAGACGAGGTTGGACCAACTATTTTGTTGAAAATATATATCATAATCATTATAAATTATGAGTGCATATAAAGCAACAGAAGAAAACACTAAAAAGCAAACTCAACTTTGGTTGGGAATATACATAAATTAATAAGCAACAAATTTACATCTATTATTAACAGTGATTCTCAGTACGGTTTGTGAATTTTCAGTGGAAGTAAATCATAGGGTTTAAAAACATAAATGGTAAAATACAAAAACTTGACTTAAATATTTGATTAAAAATCCGTAATTAACTTAGAAGATGCTTATCTGAGTATTTAAAGTGAAAATATTTTAATGCAAAGTGAATTTATCTTAATTAAAGGTTTGTCACAAAAAATTAAATAAAAAACTAATTGTACATCACTTTCTATTTTCCAAAATCGGACTATAATATATTTTGTCAAAATAGCTGTACACTAACATATGTAAAGTACACATGTAACTATTTCATAAGAGTAATTAGCATACAGTTGATATTTTACAAACTTGATTTCAAAGCAAGAATAGAGAAATCGTTATTTTTAAAAACAACTACACACTGACATATAGACAAATATTTTAATAGGATATTATTCTACAAATTTGACTTGATGCGGGAATGAAAATTGTTATCTTATCTCAAACATTCATTACCTTTATTGACACTAAAGTTATAATTATCTGATTTTAGCTTGATATTTTTTATTCTGTTTGATACTTATAGACAACGTCTGTGCAAATAGGTAAGACAAACATTGCCATATAATTCATTGGCTTGTTGTGGTAAAAGGTTTAGAAGATGTGTCCATTAAATTGAAGTCTAAAAAGGTTCAAATGTTAGTAGAATTCGTAGAATTAGCTATTGTCAAATTGTTTGTACGAAACAGATGTTTTAAACAATAGGCTTATAAGGTGCGTCAGTTTTAAGTTATAATTGCTTAAAAACTGCTACTTTTAGTTACCATTTAAAAGTCATTTGTTTAACCATAGTCTGAGTTTTGCTAAGCTGATCATGTGAGATAATCAACAGAAATAATAAACTAAATGACTGAGGTAGCCAGGGTTCCAGTGAAAAAAGATGATGTTCACTACTTTAAAGGATGCAGCAATAAAGAATATGACTTCGGGAGTCAGCGTTCTTCACGAGGCAGTTCAAATAAATATAATAGTATTGACAGAACTGCTCTTAGCCTGATAGATATAAGGAATGAGTGAGCTACAATTTTAACTGCAGTGACTGATGAATCATCTTGCTATTAAATGTTGTGAAGGAAGAAGTGATGTCATGCATCTTGAGATAACAGGGACAGGTATCAAGATGGTAGTTATAGTAGAGTACAGAATAATAGCTACAATGGGCACAGTAAGATGTGTGAAACATCAGTAGAGAGAAGATAGCTATGATATGGCAGTTGAGGAGGCAGTATTGAAGGTTTAGTAGAGTGAGAGATACTAGTATGGATATGGGGAGGAACAGGAACAGCCCCAGTAATATAAAAGGTTTAGAAGTCAAGTGACTACAACATGAATAGATATCAGGGTAGTAGTAGTCCAAGTGATGAATAAGACAGTTGCTATAGGAAGTAAGATACGAGTGGATATGAAGAGAGGAACAGAGGCTATGGAAATGGTAGCAATGCATAACAGAGGTACCATAATGATAGTAAAGGTAGCAGCATGAGCAGAAATGTCAGATTTTCAGTCTCTAAAGGGAAGTATAGTGCAAACTAATGGCTCAGCCAAAACTTGTGTTGTTTGATAGTTAGAGACAAGGAATATGAATTTACTTTTTATGTTAGGAAAACTAAGAAAACAAGTGAGTGTTGCATTTGAAAAACCATCAACTACTTTACCCTCTTCCTTGCTAGTGGTTCGATCTGTAGATATAATTGACCTTGAACTTAGAGCGGATACAAACTTGACTCATTTGCTCCTAAATGAGTCTTTTACCAGGACATAATTTACATATTCAGTAAAACCTAATAGTTGACAAAGGGGCATCTAAATCATTATAGCTTATGAACATCACCATCTTCAAAAATATTTTGATCCAAACTCAATCAGCATGAGATTTTACATCAACCCTGCCATAAAAATGCCAAATTTATTTTGCAGCTCTGACATTTTTTTTCAGCCAGTTTCACTTCTACAGCAAGCATGGTAAGATGAGTTATTAATATTATTACAGCTTAAAGCATTTTTATTACTAATTTTATTTTTTTTATTACTCTTATGGTCTGACTTGATTATATTTCTATTAAGGTACATTCAACCATCTTTAGAAAGTAAAATAGACTTACTGACTATATCTCAATAAAAACAATTTAGTTGGTTCACATGCCAGACTGTCATAAAAGGAATTGAACATACCAAAATAATGTGGTGCAGATCATTCAATACCAGAGGACGTGTGAAGATGCAATAGTAAGTTGCGCTCTGAGCAGATGCCCTGTACTATAATATATCAAGGAAGTATATTAATACTATAAACTAGGTCTAGAGAACTGAAGCTCTGTAGACAGTTGCAGGTAAGTACTGACACGTTCAGTACTTATGATTGGCTTAGCAAAAATACTAAAATCTTTAGACATATTTTGTATTCACTTTCACAAGTTTTGGATAAACACAACTATTGTATTCCCATGTTACAGATGTTACAAGATAAGACAACTTTAACAACCAAACTCAACCTTGGTTGGGAATATATATGAATTAATTGGCAACAAACTTACAGTATTATAAACTGTGATTCTCAGGACAGTTTGTGAATTTTCAGTGGAAGTGAATCATAGGGTTTAACAACATACTTGGTAAACTATTAAAATTTGGCTTTTAATTATTTGATTAATAATCCATAATTAATGAAAAAAATGACTATATGAGTACCTAATGTTAAAATAATTGAATGCTAAAAAAGTGCATTTCCTCTGGTAACAGTTTTGTCATGAAAAATCGCAAAGAGATATTATTTGTACATCACCTGGTTTTTTTAAAATGTTTTTTATCATATTTTGTTTTAAATAACTACACACTGACATATAGACAAAGATTTTAATAGGATATTATTTTAAGAATTTGATTCGATGTGAGAAAGGAAATTGTTATCTTATCTCAAACATCCAATACCTTTATTGACACTAAAGTTATAATTATCTGATGTTAGCTTGATATTCTTTATTCTGTTTGATAGGAAATGTCTGAGCAAATAGGAAAGACAGGCATTGCCATATAATTCATTGGCTTATGGTGGTAAAAGGTTTAGAAGATGTGTTCATTAAACGGAAACCAGATGTTTCATGTGATAATGGATTCAGCATTGCTGTAACAATGAGAATGCCAGATGGAGAGCATCAAAAATACAGCTAACTCGTTGTCTTATTGCTTTAAACTTCCTTTTTGATTGGTTAATTCTACACAGCAAAAGTGCTTCATGATTGTAAAACGACCTTCAACAAAACCTTAAATGTTAACTGACCACATTTTAAAATCACCTTAATTTCTTCATATATTATAATGATATATTTTTATTCTCCAAAGATTTTGAACGTTGAAAATCAAAACGAAAAACAGTTTGGAAAGCAGAAAATAATTATGATGGAAGCTCTGTGACACAAAAAGGTCGCTTGATTGGCAAAACACTGACATATAATATGTGATGGCAATAAGAATAAGCAATGTATGATTGCAATATATTCAAATACACATTTTCCATCCTCTAGACGTCAAACTGAAGGCTTTGATTGTCCAAAATGACAGATAATTACAATGCAAAGTCGAAATAGATTTCACAGAGTTCGAAAAAGGTTGCCATGTTTTAAACGCCCGGCATTAACTTTCAAGTGGAGGTTATAGAATTATACCAACCAGCTTGTGAGCTAGTAAAATATTTTTTTACACAAACAGGAACATTGAAAAACTTGAATTCATCAAAGTCGTCGTGTTCGTAAAATTAGCTATTCTCAAACTGCTTGTTCAAAATACAAGTTTTAAACAATAGGCTTAGAAGTTGCGTCAGTTTTAATGCTTGAAAATTCTATCTTATAAACACATGCTCTGCATTCATGCTCATAGACAGTCAAGGTAGAAAATGTGCGTTTTAATATGATTATAAAATATTGCAACTGTTTCTAGTCAAACTTTCCCAAAGATCTCTGTCTATTTTTACAAATTAAAAAATCTGATAAAAACCAGTATGTGTTTGAAAGTACAGAGCAAACATTACTCAACTCAAAAATTGTTCAATCACTAAACTGTAATGTTACCTGCCATATTATTATTATTATTACTAATGTTGTAACGGTTTCTGTCATCAGTTTACTTTTAAACAGGCCATGAAAGTGAGTGTTGTGTGTTGTTACAATATTAGCTATCGAGTGTGTGTTGTATCAGAGCAGCTATTCAGCACTTGAGTATGATAGATTATTCATTGTATAAAACAAACATGTACTTGTTTATATTTTATAGCAGCCTCCTTATTGGGCTTGAAATGAGCAATAAAACTATACAGTTGCATTTCACCAGATATTATCTACTAAAAACCTACTATAATCTACCAAGAAGTTCTTGTTTTACCACCACACTCCAATTTTACAGCACATTTTAATTCTCAGCAGTGATTAGCTCATTTCTCACAGCACAAACTACCAATTCCATTTATGAGGCTCTATTCATAACTTGTTCACAGCTTAGAGATTATGGTTCTTTTGTAATTAGTATTAGATGCTTGTCATTATTTCTATTACTTCTATTTTCTTCCGGCTGTTAATGTTATCATGTTAAAATATAGAAGGTTGTGATCAGACACTCAAATATTAAGTTTGTAGTTTCAGTGTTTTCATATACTAGGTCATACTTTAAAATTATTAACAAAGACATATCATTACAACTAAACAGTCTGCACCCTAAAAAATTCTCTATGTTACTATCTAATTGTATACTTCGTTATTTTTGCCCCTGATTGTCCGCTTGTTTATTTCACCTGAGATCCAAAAGTAACTCAAAGCAGATGTTTAAACAGTGACGGCAATCACTTCACCAACGTCTATGGGAAATGGTAAAACAATGATTATAGTTTACCCTGAATCTACCTGTTACAAAGGCACAAGCATACTTTTATCTATGACAGGAAATCATAGTATAAACTGATGGTAAAATATGATTCTCCAAAGCATTCAGAACAAATTCTTAAGAATAAATTTGTTAAATACACCTAAAACCTTTCAATTTGTCTCAAGGCGGAATTCATACTAGTGCAAGCAAGCTCAGAAGTTCCATCTTTCTGAAAAGCTCTTAACATGCTGGTAGAGATAAGAGAGAATGAAGAACCTATGAACAATGAAGCGAAGAGTGACGAAATGGACAACTACAAAGAAAGGCACTTTTTAAATCACATGAAAGAAAACAGTGTAGTAGCAATAATTAACCTCTACACAGCGGGATACATCCATACACCATTGACATGTTTGCATTTGCACGTGTAACTATTTGGGTACTTACTAACGTATACCCAGTTCAGCATTATGTTTGATATTATCCAGCTGTATCTACTTTTTCATGCTTGCTGTAAAACATGAAGAATGCAGAACCATACTGAGCAACCGGTGGTGGTGCTTGCAGCAATTAAAGTTGTGCACGAGAGCTCTTACTTATCCAATGTAAGACAACTTGGACGCCGAACAAACTCACAAGTGGCTAGTCAACACTGTCTTTCACAACACTTTAGGCCTATATGTGAACGAATTATTTGATATCTTAAATTCTTCTGGTTTTTCGACAGGATATAATGCATTAAAAAGCTATTAAAATGCACTATTTACGATTATTGATTATGGCTATGTGATCGACTTTTTAATGAACAAAATGATCTTTGAAAATACTATTGAACATATTGTTTGTTAGTTGCTAGTGTGACTAAGCTTTCAAGTGAAAGATCAATGAGAATATCGAAAGCGAATTTAATTTTCCTCATCTGTAGAAAAAGTAAGATCAATATTGTAAATCAGGTGGTTTAGGTTAATTCAAGAGGTTTTTTTGCCAGTAAAACTTACCAAATCACTCAAAAATAGCACACGTAAAACAAATGTAATCTGTGACATACAAACAATCCCTTGCATTCCATCCCTTTACTACCAGGGCAGACTGCACTGCAACTAAATTCACAAACCTAATTACTAACCTTGATTAGTTGATGACATAGAGCGTGTATATTTGAATGCAATAGCGAGTATGTTTGTCAGAAAATAACAAGCGTACTGGATGTGTCATGGAGCTCTGCAATCGTAACTCGTCCATTGTTGTACGTTTATACGCAAAGCGATTACGCCGTGATCACGTGGATATGTTTACGCACCAAATATGGCTAACAGACTTTGTTTGTTTGTGAATATTATTTATTGAGGTTTTCATGAGAAAATACTGTTCTGTTGACCTCATAATTAAAAATTAAAGCTAATATAATGTGGTATAATATGATAATTGAGAATAAAATTGATAGTGGCTACAATAATATGATTTCTGTAAGAGGATAATAAGATCGTTGATTGAGCTGAGTGTATATATATATATATATATATATATATATATATATATACAGTGTATATATATATGCAAGCTGAGTTGATTGAGTATTTGGATTCCAAGTATTACTAAAAACTTTAGTATGATCTCTATTTATATTACTATATTTTGCTCTTTTTAAATATTTATTGATTAAATAATTTAATTGTGAATAGCTGAGATAAGTATTTATTAAAAAATAATGACGTTTTTGGTTGATTTCTGATCACTATCTCATTGAGTAAAAACCCCGGTAACGCCATGGAAAACTCTGGGAAATCATTTTCGTGAATGCTATTTGATTGGCTTAACTCAAGTGCGAAACTGCACATCTCATTCCTGAGTGCTTGGGAGAAGTGAAATGTTGCATGTAGTTTGATGTTTCTTCTTTCTACAGACTTGAATTTACAGTTTGGAATAGTAAATGAATTTCATGCTCATGAGTGATTCGACTAGCGACGACACTGGATCTTGTGGATTTTGAAGGTCAAGGTCGATCATGGCGACGGGTTTAAATTTTTATCGCCATTATCGATTTTGAAAATATAGGTACGTTTTTATATAAATGCCGGCTGCGGGCATTGAATTGATTGACGATAATATAGATGATATCAAAGAAAAATCTACGAGCACAAAGTTTTATGCGGTAGCCAACGGTCACAAGCCTGGTATTTATGACAATTGGAACTTAGCTGAAAAGCAAGTCTACCGCTATAGTGGACAGTGCTTCAAAGGCTTTTCTGCTTTAGCTAAAGCCGAGGAATTTATGTTAGTCAAATCAAAAATTAACCCTCCTGCCTACTATATTAAGGACGATTCTATTCTCAATCTCAACTCTACAATGAACAGCTTCAGCTTACCAGATAGTCCCACTACTACAAAATTTACTGATGCTAACTCCTGTAGTAACTGCTCAAAGCTGGAAAAGGTCATCAGTCAGCTGACAGATAGAATCTGTAAAGTAGAAAATCAGCTGCCACCACGAAACAATACTCTACCGTCATCTACGTGTACAAAACTAGAAGAGCTTGAAGCCAAAATAACCTCTTTAACATTTCAACTAACTGGGATAAAAAAACAAATCAAACTTATGCCAATGTTTGCACCACGCAAAACGAACATCCGAATCATTACACTCACACACAACCATTTGCACTCCAATATCCGCTAATCAACAGGAATACTAATATCAATAGAAATCCTGTAGTAAACTCTACAACTGTCCCTGCTACTACTACATCTCAAGCCAGCAGAAACAACGCTAGTCAACTCAAATCAAGTAAAACATCTTCTAAAGTATTTCAACCTGAAAATTGTATTGTCATAAGTCCCAGTGAAGAAAACATCGACAAAAATCTGTTCAAACACACCAATCAAGACACGATACGGCGTACGTTATCTGTTAACCATGGTCCTCTGATAATAGACATGGTCAACAGATACAAACTTCACTCGTCCAATCCGAGATTTATAGTACAACTTGATTCTGCAGAGATAGCAGCTAAAATCACCAGAGACTGGAAAACCGATAGTTTTGGTGGCTCTGTTATTAGAATGACTATCGACCCCAAAGACTCATTGGAACATATTGGTATGGTAAAAGGAGTTCCTAGGGAAATACCTGACTCAGAAATATTTGATGCTATAAAAAATAAATATTCCGGTGCCTCATATTCTAGGCTTTTCAAAGACCAGCAACCACTACGTACACTGAAAGTAACTTTCAAAGATGAACTACAACTAAAACAAGCAGTAAAAAATAGCCTATTACTTTCCAACTTAAACATGATATTCAGAGTAGAGCATCTCTATGCCAACACAAACCTCAATAGACACAACAATGTTCGTTAAATTGGTCGGACTACCCATCGCTCACATAAACATACGAGGACTTCTTAACAAAATGGATGATGTAAGATATCTAATCAATAAATACAATTTTAAAATTTTTCATATTTCTGAAACACTGTTAAGCAACTCAATAAGTAGTAATTTGTTATATATTCCTGATTATGTAATACAGCGTAGAGATAGAATAGGTAGGCAGGGTGGTGGTGTTTTGACCTATGTTCACTCATCTATTGACTTCATCTCGCTACCTGATCTTGATAACATTCTCTCTGAATCTATTACTATTAAAATCTCTCAACCATACTCGAAACCATTTCTCACCTCAGTTGTTTACCGGCCTCCCAATTCTCCTGGTACATGGTCAGACACATTTGAAAATTATATAGCAAATTGTAAAGACATCTGTCATGAACTGATCATCTTAGATGACCTTAATATAAATCTAAATGCTCCCAATATCAAATGGAATAATATTTTAAAACAACTAGCTCTGGTTCAGTTAGTCAAACAAAACACTCGAGTCCAAAAAAAATCTCAATCACTTATTGACCACATATACACAACAAAACCAGATAACGTTCATCAATCAGGTGTACTCAAAACTGGTATGAGTGATCATTATCTAATCTTTGCATCTCGTAAGTTGGGCATCTCAACTACAGGACCTAAAACACGTCAAAGACTAACTTGCTTTGACTGGAAAAGCTTCTCAATTCAAGCTTTTCAAAAAGAATTAAAAGAAGCTGACTGGCTAACTCTTTACTAATCACCTTCCGTTGAGACTATGCTTAACTCATTTACTTCTAAACTAAACTCGATTATCTTGCATCACTTAAGTCCCAAGACCAGATTTGTCAAGTCCTCAACTCTTCATCCCTGGTTGGACAGTGAAATTCTGAAAAATATGGAAAAGAGAGATAAACTTGAAAGTCAGCAGTTATGGAACGAATATTAAACACAGAGAAATTACACAACAAATCTAATACGTAAAAAAAAGAAACTTTATATTTCTAACTTAATTTCAGAGTCAAATGATAAGCAAACCAAGAAGCTGTGGCAAGTTATGCGCAACACTAACAAAAACAACACTAATCCAGATATGTCATCAGAAACTGATACCCCAGAACGCTAATTGGGTAATGCATTTAACAAACATTTTGTCAACATTTCTAGAAATTCAAGTATCGAAAACGAACGCAGTTGGACTCCTAAATCGCATAGCTATTCACATGCTTCAGATACTATTTCACCTATACATACAACCGACGTAGTAAACATACTGCATCATATCCGTTCAGACAAAGCTACAGGTATTGACAATATCTCAATTCGAATTCTTCGCATATCACTGTCATTCATAATCATCCCACTCACAGATATCATTAAGGAAGTAACTTTCCCTGAACTATGGAAAACTGCTATAGTTACCCCACTACACAAGGGTGGAGATAAAAATAATTTATCTAATTATAGACCCATATCTGTGCTTCCTATACTTTCTAAAATTTATGAAAGACATATACTTACCGCGCTTCAAATACACTTAGATAGTAACGAAACTATAAGCAGCTCACAGTCAGGATTTAGAAAAAATCACTCCTGCATCACTACCATTCATCATCTTTACTCCACTTGGTCAAACATGGTCAAAAACAAAAATACTTTAGTCATTATTTTTCTTGACTTTCAAAAAGCTTTTGACATGGTTAATCATAATATACTTATTTCAAAATTAGCAAACATAGGAATAGCTGGTAAATTTCTTGACACCATCAGGTCATATTTGAATGGACGGCGCCAATGCGTGAAAATAAAAAATATCTGCTCAGATACTCTTTCTATAGCTACTGGCGTTCCACAAGGTTCAATTCTTGCACCCACACTGTTTCAAATTTTTATAAATGATCTACTTGAATTACCACTCCACAGCACACCTCATGCTTATGCTGACAATACCTCATTCTCTATATCCGAAACTGACCCTTCTTGCCTCCAATCTAAAATAAATTCAGACCTAAGACTTATCCAACAATGGTGTGTGGCAAATCAGATGCCTCTTAACATTTCAAAATCTCACTATATCTTAGTAAATCCACCATTGAATTTCCATCTGACAATTTCTATATTTGACAGTACCCTAACAAGACAATCTACTTCTAAACTACTTGGCTTCATCATCAATGACTCTTTATTATGGCTAGACCACATCTCATTCATTTCAAATAAAATATCATCTAACCTAAGTTTATTTTATAACATTCTTCATCTTATGAACTTTGATACTGCCAGACTATATTACTATAATTTTATTCATTCCTATCTTATATATGGCCTGCATGTGTTTTGCCCTACAACACCTGTAAAATATACCAACACACTATTTATTTTACAAAAAAAAGCTTTACGTCTTATATGCAAAGACCTAAACATACCCCATAAAAACCATCACTTACCACCTACCAACTTAATAACAAGCACTACCGGTGTTCTTCCCTTATCTAAGTTATCACATTACTTCACCTGCCTCACTGCTCATTCAATACTCCCCGATAACTGCCCTAAATATCTCAGCTATAGCTTTCAAACCATAAACCATAGTCACAAAACCAGAAACAGATTCAAATTACCTAGTGCCATAAACCACAACAAACTCAACAGTAACCTGCTAAATTCATTTAATAATCTCTGCACACATTTAAGAACTCTTCCTTTGCAATCTTTTAAAACAAAACTCAAACTACACCTACTATCCTCTGACCAATAATACCATTCACCATACAGCCTTACCTACTTTAAACATTTTACATTACACTTTGTTTTCATGACTAGAAAACTGTTGTCATATATTTGTATACTATTTTCACTGAGCTATTATTTGTCCACTTTTTGTTTAAACAATACTCAAATCAATCCTCAAGCTTGCGTTCTACATATTTTATGCATTCAGTTCTAATACTCTTATACTAGAAATTCCACTGTCATACAGCCCACGACCAAAGAGATGGCCAGAGATATTGGCAAAAAAATAAAGGGTACTGATGGTTGAGAAATGCAATATTAGCAATCAAATGGCTCTGCAGTGCAATAGGATAACTGCAATGGTAGCTGTAATGTACTGGGTGTGGGTGTTATTTTATACAACAATAGGCAATAATGAATGGAAAAGATGTTTATATTTTCCCCCTGCAATAGGAGAAATGCAATATTGGCCAATATTAGAAGTAAAATGCACTGATATTCTTAGAATAATCAATTTTATTAATATAGTAATAATAGAAAACCAATACACAATTTTGTTTACAATTCAAAACGTCATAGGTAGCAATATCGAGAAGTTGTGGTATTTATATAGGTTTTTAGAAATTTTATTTAAAAAGTGTTTGGTCATGACAAACAACAACAATGAAAGGAAAATATTACACGTTTATATCTCTCCCTTGCAATAGGAGAAATGCAATGTTGGCCAATATTATAAGTAGAATGCACTGATATTATTAAAATAACCAATATTGTTAATATAGTAATACAGCAATAATAGAAAACCTCTGAGCGTTCACGCGTCTCGAAGATTTCTGCAAACTGCAGCAAAATAAAAGCTGTTACACAAGTGTTATAAAGCTGTAGGGCTAATTTACTGTAATGTATGTAATTCAGCAACAATAAAGAAATATGTTTATTATAACTCTGAAATGCAAAATTAGAAGTAAAATGGCAAGCTATACACAGTTTGAAAGTTTGTTGCGTTGAATGTAACGCTGATGTAATGTAATGTTTTGATAAGCGATCTTTAACAGAAAGCAGTAGGAGCATTCACGCGTATAAAACTGTAGCAAAATAAAAAATGTTTTCGTCATGAAGGGGCGTTGTAGTTCGGCCCTAGCTTGTACATAAGTTTTAAAGAATTTCGGCTAACGTTTCAAATAATGAAACCTTCGGTGATTGGACAAAAAACACAGGCTGATAAGCTGTGTACCACAATTTCGTACCTGTAAATCGGTCTATGCCTCAAACGGTCTGCGTTTATTACAGAAACCTTCGAATAACTTCGATTACAAGTGAAAAATGCCATAGACTGATGAAATAAGCACGGTTTTCTCGTGAAATGCGCACTGCTAAATAGTTCTACTATCTGTCACACGGCTTTATTGGCGTTTCAATTTTCGGTCTAAACTTTTATTAAACCGAGCTTTTCAAGCTTTTTGTGGGAATTTTCGTTCAAATTAATCTGTCTATTTGTGTATAATCCGATCAGATGGGTAAGTTTAAAGATAATACCGACGGTTTACAAAGACTTGGTAACATATTCAAATAGGTTTAAATGTGTTTTGTCTCGTTATTATACTTTAACGACTTTACATTCCGATGCTTAAATTTGTTGATGAAATTTCTAGCCAAGGGTTCGTCTCATTGTTGATGAATAATTTTCGTAAGTTGTGTGCACATGCATTTATCATAAAAACTCCCACACCTCGCTCCGCTCGTTTGCTCGTGGGATTAGTTAGACTATTCACGAGTTTTTTAGTTAGACTATAGTTTCTTTGCGGTTCTTTTTATTTTTTTGTTGTACACCGCTTTTTAGTTAATTTACTTGCCGTGGTACCTTGTGGAAAACATATTGTAAAATATGACTATTGATTACCACAATAAAGATTGCTCATATATATCTCCATATATAAAAGCCATGTGCATCATAACGGAGGCTAGTTGTAAATCTTCTGGTGATATTTGAAATTTGAATTTCTTTGGTGTATGTATCGTCATAGTTATGTATGCTACTTACAAGTCTGTTATTCTCAATATTTGGTGAGGTTTATGAAATCTGTTATTCTCCATTATTGGTGACATGTATAAAGTCTGTTATTCTCCATTATTGGTTTAGTGTATAAAGTCTGTTATTCTCCATTATTGGTGACATGTATGAAGTCTGTTATTCTCCATTATTGGTGCAGTGTATAAAGTCTGTTATTCTCCATTTTTGGTGAAGTGTATAAAGTCTGTTATTATCCATTATTGGTGACATGTATAGAGTCTGTTATTTTCCATTCTCGGTGACATGTATAAAGTCGGTTATTCTCCATTATTGGTGACGTGTATAAAGTCTGTTATTCTCCATTATTGGTGAAGTGTATTAAGTGTGTCATTCTCCATTGTTGGTGAAGTGTATAAAGTCTGTTATTCTCCATTATTGGTGACGTGTTAAAGTTTGTTATTCTCCATTATTGGTGAAGCGTATAAAGTCTGTTATTCTCCATTATTGGTGAAGTGTATAAAGTCTGTTATTCTCCATTATTGCCGACATATATAAAGTCTGTTATTCTTCATTATTGGTGAAGTGTATAAAGTCTGTTATTCTCCATTATTGGTGACGTGTATAAAGTCTGTTATTCTCCATTATTGGTGAAGTGTATAAAGTTTGTTTTTCTCCATTATTGGTGAAGTGTATAAAGTCTGTTGTTCTCCCTCATTCTCACATTATTGGAACATAGGGCCTGTGGAACATAGGGCGTGCGGAACATAGACCTGTCACCGCGGTGATCACGGCCAGAGTATTACCAAACATTCCACAAAGAGTATGATGAACAGTTTCTACGGTGCAATATAAGTGTTTTCAGTGTAAGTAAATCAAAGGTCCAGCAGGCTTACAACTTGGTATTGTCGTTTGTTTTGTTTCTCGTGTGTCAATCGCTAGCTTGTAATTTATTTGTCGCCTTGTCGCTGTACGGTTGTGCGTAAATACTGCGAAAACAACATACCAATATGGAATGCCAGATTACATGATAAACATTTAATAAGTACAAGCAGCAAGACGCCCGAAGACATTGAAACATCCAATAATTAGAAAATGTCAAAAGTCAACTTCAAAGTTGGAGGAATCCATCATAGAAATTTAGTGAATTCTTTTGCGCTTGCCACTTGTTAATACAGCGACTTACGGCACTTGCAATCACTACTAAGTGGGTTCTGGTTACAAGTTGTATACTGAATGAGTATTAGCTTTCATGCGCAACTATAATTGTTGCAAGCAAGATGATTGGAATAATGAGTATGGCTCTTTATTACGCAAGCTAAAGCTGCACAGAGATGAGTTATGGTTCAAATATTTCACAACTGTCCATATATAGTTTCGTCGCTTGTAGACAGTATCTCGTGGTCTGTGCCCTTTGTTCTTCTGACTCACTAGCATATCTTCCTTCATGACTTATTCTTACCCATCTTGTTATACACTGGCTTACATATCCTTATATACAGTGTTATGTGATAGTCCATTGGGTTTCCTGGATAGCTAGCTTGCGTATTACTAGGCTAATCCCAGGACAGCTTGAGGCATAAGGCTATTGAAAATAGTTGAGTTTAGCGAATCCATCACAGAAATTCCGTCGACACCCGATTGAGAACATGCGAAAGGGAAGTTGAAGCATTTAAGCTTAGTCGGTTGTTGCTCAGGATTATTAACAAAGCCTTGTAATTTGTAGACGAGACTTCAAAATGACAACTTAATCTATATTATCTCTAAAATATCTGTCCTAATGCTGTGTGAACTGAGGAGTCAGTCAATCTGGCATCCTTGCTAAGGAGGGGTACTTGAGAATAATATTGTATGTGAAGATGGTTCTGGTTTGTACATATTGTTCATGTATGGTATTCAGTGTGTTATCTA
Organism: Watersipora subatra; assembly: GCF_963576615.1. Lineage (NCBI taxonomy): Eukaryota > Metazoa > Bryozoa > Gymnolaemata > Cheilostomatida > Watersiporidae > Watersipora > Watersipora subatra. The sequence goes on from NC_088715.1 coordinate 34,978,866, forward strand.
GTGTAAGAGACAATATATACTCCCAGCTCACTTGTCTATCCTCATGCTGCTTCATCTTTTTAGGTTTCTCTGTGTCCACTAGAGATGCCTTGATCCTGGCATCAATATCCAAACTAACTATGCAACAAAAGGGGTCTTGGTTGAGTTTGCTTTTAGTAAGCAGAGATTTGTGGATAGGCTATTGAATTTTGACTGACATATCTAGCGTAAATACTAGTTCTGTCTACAACTTCATCATGTCACATGTTAAGGCATGGCTTGTTCACATTTGTTCACACGGTTATTCTGGTGGTACCAACTCATGCCAGCTAGATGTGTGAACAAATTTGAATAGAGTGGAATTCTCTGTAAGAAGTTTGTTAGCGGTTGATGTCAACCCTGACTGTCTCATATGATCTCCGGCTAATCATTCACAAAGGTTGATACTTTTGTAGATCTTGTTCAAAGAGCTGTAAGAGTCCATAGTATTAAGTTCATTCATTACATACCCATGTATTGAGTAAGAATGGTGTATTACAGTGAACATAGTCAACTGGTCAGCTGGCTTTGATAGCATATTTTACTTGTAGATTTCACTGCAAGTTTATGATATGGTTTTGTCAGCGGATCTGCACTTAATGACCCCAAAGTGAATATGCAATTAATGACTTGGTATATTGTAAGTGTTTGTAGGTGTATGTGCAGCAATAAAGTTATTGGCAAACCTTGACATAGCAAAATAATCTGTTTCTCCCTTTGGTACTTATGTGTAAACCAGCAGATATTCTTATAAGGTAAGATTAAAGTTTAATAGATTAGTTTATCTGCTCAACAAACTTGATAACAATATGAGCATTAAAACTAGCGCATCATATTAACATATGAAAATATCTAAGTGATATGTTGCTGCTAAAATGGTAACCTATAAAAATAGTGTTATGTTTACGTAGCTTTAGAGACATGAATGAAAATGTAGACTTAGCTAGGTGCAGGTTCAGAGATGAAGTGAGTTATAGAAATCTCAATCAAAACTCACTCTAGATATTTTTTTAAGGAGTTTGAATTAATTTATTGTTACAATTAAATTATTGTTGAGAGTTTTACTTCTTAGTATCCGCTAGCTATTGTACTGGTACTTACCAAAGTATAATATTTTATTATTCTGTCATATTTTAGACAATACTTTGCATTTTGAAATATATGTTTGCTCTGTTTTTGAGATGAGAAGTAAACTAGCTGTAAGTAGAGATGATAGTAAGTAGAGGAATGAATGGATAGTTTACAGGGTAGTTGAGAGAGACTTGGTGTCGAGAAGGTATATAAGTTGTCTTAACAAAGGAGTAGAATATGCATGTTGAGGTGATCGTAGCACGAGGCTTGAATGTGTAGGTAATTCCTATTTCCTCTCTTATATTAAAGGTAATTTTCATCCAGATCTATAAATAGCAATCAGCCATCCTTGACAGATGACTAGGGCAGCAGATATTTATAGCTTTACATTGTATGTCATCAGAAATGTTCAGGCATTATATTATGAACAATTGTTACTATCTTTGTCTGGTTCCTTAAACTAGTACAAATTAAGAAATCTTTGCACTCTTTTGTAGATGTTGACCATTTCAGTTCTATCTATAAATAGACTTCACATAGTGAACCAACAAGGACCTCTCTGTACAAGGCTGTTATAATATCTGACTGCCTTATAAAAGTATTTGGAGTCATCATAGTGACACCAGGACAGCCCTAGCAATGATGTAAGGAACCCATCATCACATATTTTAACCCTTTTGATACTACACCAGCGTTGAGTGAAATTTGGGTTTTTCATCTATTGCCATGCACAGCACCATGCCATGTGCCATGTTCAGCACCATGTAGCATGTCATGCTCAGCACCATGCCATGTGCCATGCTCAGCACCATGTAGCAAGCCATGCTCAGCACCATGTAGCATGTCATGCTCAGCACCATGCCACGTGCCATGCTCAGCACCATGTAGCATGTGGTCACCATTTAGCAGCCTTTAATCTATTAATACTACAATCATTAAACTTGCTGCTTTTGCTTAGCAAATCTTTATCTTTCATGAATATTCCTAAATGCGTGTACGTCTCTCATGCTCAATGGTATTGCAGGAACCTGGGTTCTAACTGTCAGATTGATAAGACTAAGTTTCAAAAACATGGGCCTATAGGAACCTGACTTTTGAACGGGTTTTAAAGCCTCACACGAGACTTATCAAGGAGTGCTCTCTTCCATTTAGTAGAGATCATGTTGAGTGGTTATATACCTTCACACAATCAGTAGGATAGTCACTGTTTGCTTGTTAATATGTTTCACTCTGGTTATAGGTATTTATAAAGTGATATTAGGTTGTTTTCTTACGTAGTGTTACCATGTTTAGTGCGGCGCTACTTCTGGTGATTCAGTTACCTTTCCATATACTTATAACTCTTCATAAGTTTTTACACGCGTTTTGTTCAGTGGCGCTGTTAACATTGTAGCACTGATAACAACTTGATCGTGATTTTTTTAATATTTGTGCACATAAACTGGTGTTTAATTTCGAAGGCTTGCTGAGATTCCGGTTTTTGTAATAGATTTGGCACACTGCCTGCGCCAACTTTTGAGAGCCGATCGTGCTTTCTTTGGTTCAATATTTCTATAAACTTTCTCATTCTAGTTCCTATGGCTTGGTAATTTTCATTTAGAAAGCTTACAAGACGTATATTTCTTTTAAAATCTGTAAAAATAGGCAGAAGAATAGTAAAATCATCTGACATTCTTCTATAACATGAACAGATAAAATTATAGATTATAGTTTATAATTTCTCATGTAAAATGGTCAACTTCTGAAAAAATATTGGTCAGTACATGTGTCACTAAAAAACAAAGTACATATGTATTTTAACACTGCATTTTATAAAAACCATGAACCATTAACAAGCTGCAGGAAAATAATGTTTGATGGATCAAGAATATTATAAAATAATTTCTATTATTGAAATTTGCTTTTGAAGTTGAAAATAGGAAGAGTAGATAGGTAGGGTAGACTTGATATACGGATGGGATCAACGCTTACATAGGTTTATAATAGATAGCTGATCACTATTTGGGGTCACAGAGGTCACGCTTTTATTTTCCCATCACAATACATCTACAAATAGAATATCACATTATTACTAGCAGTTTAATAATTATAGAATACATATTTACTAAAATACAATAATACGCTGCAAAGTAACTAGTATATTATTATTAATAATAGTTCTGACACATGATTGTCCTAATATTGCCGTCTCTATCATCAGACTAATATGTCTGCCGTACCAGGTAGAATTTTCACTCCTGAAAAACTTTCATCAATCTCTACAATAACCTATAAATAACCATAAAATTATACTTAAGTATAAAATATTTGTTGATAAAATAGTCTACCATAGTATGGCATCATTTCAACTTGATGACGTTGCATTTGTATGATTGCATAATAACATAAATATATATTCCATCCATTGCTACTGAATATCCATTATTACATGTTGATATTATCCAATATCATTGGTTGATATTAAGCCTGTCATGTTTTCCTTTTCACAATTAAATACCACTATTTTGGAACGCTGACTTGTTTAAAGATTTCAATGTATTAAATTAATCAATTACCTTTCCATGTTATGGAGTCATCTTGAATAGACACACTCTTTTCTCACCCCAACCAGGTACAACTAACTGTCCATCTCTCCAGCTGATCTGACCAGTTGTAGCACCAGGTAGCTGGTCATGAGTAAACTCATGGAGTTTCTCTCCTAAAATAGTTGATAGAAAACTAGTGAGTAATTAGAATAATGATAATTATAATAGATTAACTACTGTATGCTAAACTTTCACCATGTCAATTATATAATGTATAATTATATGTTATCTCTCTACAACTAAGCTTTTATAAACTATGTATAATTCGCATACTAGCAAATGGTTTAATAAGTTTTGTTTATATTCACCAATGACATAGAACTCTATGCTTTACTTCAATGTCTATGTTTAGGTACATGTATTTGTATGTCAGTTATAGTTGACACACATGTGATATATTGGATGAGCTCTGTTATTATTTACCACTAGGGGAGATGATGTAGATAGACTTTGTGTTATTCTGGGTAGAGCCATAAATAAGGCCATGAGGACCACTGCAGACTCTAATGATATTCTGTAGTTTAGTTGTCCAGAGATGAACAGCTACACCATCTACTATCCTGTACTTGATTAGTCGCTGTCCAGATGATGCTAGGAGATCACCATTCTCTAGGAAGGTTACACGGTGGAACACATCAACAGGCTGATATTTTAATTCTTTGCTGCAGAGGTTGTATATGATGAGCTCATCGTCTGGACCATCTTTAGGCCTGTAAACTACAACATACTGATCAGACACTGCCATATCAGCAGCATTGTTAGTTGTTTTCTCAAACTCAAACAGTGTCTCTCCACTGCTCATTGAAGGTAGCAGAATCTCTACTTTTTGGGTGGTCTTGTGCCTGTGCATGATGTAAACACCATGGTGATGCTCTATAACAGCAGTGACTCCCTTGTATGGTAAATTATATGGACTTATCTTCATTGTAGTCTTGTCCATAATCTTCACTCCATCGTGACAACCAAGCAGAATATCTCCATTTGCTCTATGACATGTGGAGTAGCATGTAGTCTCTGTAGAGTGTTCAGAGCTGAATGTCAGTGTAGTTGGTAGTCTGACCAGCTCTATATTCAGACTAACTGAGTTGTCTGTAAGTATTAATTAACCATGTTTGTTATTTCCATACATCAGCTAACAGCACAGGTTAAACATCCCTGTTAACTTATTTACATACGAAGCCACACAAACTCATTCTTCAACAAGAAGCAACACTAAATCAATAAAGGACAAAAAGCATGCAAAAATTGCATGATTTTGCAAAAACTTTAAGTTTTGTAGCAATTTAAAATTATAAATTTTAAAAATCTTTCAGGAATGTTGCGCTTACTTTACTCCAGTTTAGAAATTTAGTTCATCAGTAGCTATCAGAAATTATGATTGTATGCAAAGTTCAGTAATAAATTTTAAATTAAATTAAATATATAAATTAAAATAGGAAGAGGAAACGGTAATATAAATATTTGTGCTTGAATGTGGAAGTATGATAAAATTTGTAGCAACAAATCAAAAATTTTTGAATATAATTTTTGTGCTTATTTTGCTCTTGTTGCTAATATGAGAGTCACTCACTAGATATGCAGAGAGGAGACAAGTCTTAACACTCTTATTAATTATTACATAGACTGCTATTGGTATTAAAGGTTAACAAGCAGTACTAAATATTATTAGATTAGCAGTAAAAGAAAACAGTTCATAATAATATGTTTATGTAATATCAAACAAATAGAAAGTTATATCAAAACTTTAAGTAGTGACAATTGACATCAACAACTCCTGGAAAATTGCCAAAGATCAACCAGAAGAAATTGTGATATTCTATACTTATAGACAAATCACTCACTTTCTGAGCTACTCAAGACATTTTCCAACTTTCAATTTGTATCAAGGAGAATGTTACAGTTAACACTGTCCACAAAATGTGCAGAGAAGACGATTAGTGTAATTGTATAAACATTGCTAAAAATTAATGTTTGCCCATAAGCGCAACAACAATCTTTTTCGTATTTATGGAAGTTGCTTCCCCTTTTGCTATAATTACCTACCATGATGGATAAGCACATTTAGTTACTACTGACCTTTAGGTACAAGAGTGTATTTATCATGTAAGTCTGGTGATCCTAGGTTCATGTCAACTTTCTGTTTTATTTGCTCTTTAAGGAGCTCTTCCTGCTTGATAATCTCCTGTGAGCTACCACCATCTATCAGTTTGTTGACATTTCTACGGGATGCCTCTAAATCCTCCCTCTGTTGAATCAGCGTAGCATTAAACTCTTCTACCTTTTTGCTAGCCTCTGATTTCAACTCTCTAATCTCTTTCAAAAGCTTATCATAAGCTTCATGTAGCAACTTTACCTGTCCGGAACCGAAAGCATATTACACACAGTAAATTTACATATTAGTTTCCTTGACAACAAGAACAACAATGCTCACACTGCAAGTTTCATAGTCTGAGTAAACAAAATATATGAAGATTTTGTGTACAAAAACAGAGGAAATGTGGTGATTTTTACTGTCGACTAACAATATTCATTCAATCCAAACCTATGTTAAGTTTTTAGGAACACTTGCCTCTGTTTTAATTATACAAACAAGACACTTGAAGTGAAACAAACATAAGCTGAACGCTAGGTATTGTTCGCCCTAAGAGCTTTCCTCAAAATGACAGCTGTTAGTTCAAAGGAGGCCGCATCTCTGTATCACACAAGGGTGGCCCGCATCTCACAAGATTGGCTACTACCTCAAAGTGTGGTTGCTATTACCAAGTGTGACTCGTATCTCAAAGAGAGGCTCATATCCCGTATCACGTGACAAACAAACAATAGGCTAGTTGCCTTTTACGCCTAATTTAAATATCTTCTTGAGGCTCATGAAATCTTTATGATTGTTTTTATGGTAATTTAAGTTGTTGGAACAAAGTTATGTCTATAGTTTTAACTCTTGTAAACTCTGAAGTATAAGTTTCTTTATGGTTACAACGTTAATGGGAAAAATATTCATCTGATCAGCAATACATCAATACAAACAACTACACAGGGTTAGCACTCTAACAACCTGTTGTTGATCAGATGTTAAATGATCAAATGTTACTAGATAATAAATATACTAACTACTCAAACACTAGTAATCAAAAATCTAGCAAGGACCTCACAGCCTTCAAATATATGAGCTTAGATATCATTCGTCAATCTACTGTAACACCTCTAATTGAACGCCATCTTTATTTAAATTCCACTTCAATTTGACCACCATTATAGCAGGGTTGAAAAATAGAGCATCACCCTCTAAATGAACTCCACTTCCATTTTACTGCCAATTTGACATTCTTCCATCTTTACGAACCAATAATAAAAAGTGATCAATAGAAAAGTGTCTACAAAATTGTACTAATAATGACTCGGTTACATCAATAACAATTAATTATTGTATTTTTTCTTTTTGTGTCGAAAACTGTTTTCAACCTCCAAATTTTCACTATTTTAAAAAAGCATCTCCACAGAAACAATGAGTAGGTATTTCAAGATAATAATAGTTCCTTGTTTTGTGGAGTTTTGCTCTGCCAAATAATTGTTTGAATGTTAATATTGACTAGTTCAAAATACAGAAAAAGAGCTGAGCTCAGCTATTGAGCTCATTTATTTTTGTAGCATTTGATTGTTATTACCATGTAACTTATAAATTTGCAGATTTATAACATATTATTTGATAGCATCCTTACGGTTATCTTAACTCAACTTACGATTGATCTACGCTAATAACTGTTCTTCTATTGCACATAAAATGCTAGTTTTGGCTGCAAACTGTAGCAAACATATCAATGAATGCAATTAACTTTTATGCAAAATTGTTAAAAATATGCCTTCAAATTTAGAATAAAACAAAAGTTGAAAGCTCCGACAAAGTTCAAAGCAGGCCCAAGGCTGTAAAATCATTGCAGGTTAATTGCAAGCAATAGATATCAACCGGTAGAGATGTTTCTCAGACTCTTATTGTATATAATTATATTTAGAGGTCTTTGACAAGTTGGAGGTAAAAGTAAAACCCTTTGCCTGTGAAAAGATTAAACTAGTCTTCCCAAAACTCTGACAAGCTATTGGAAAAATACAACATCAGCCTCTATTTCAACACCACTTCTATTTGACCACCTCAAATATAAGGTCAGCGTTGCAAAATAGAGCAGCATGGCATTCAAATGGAGATTTTACAGTAATTGCCAGGATGACACATCATTTTTACCGTCGATGTTTAGCCACCCAGAGTACGTACTTAACTATGGGTCAACTATACATTGAGGGCTTACAAGCATACTTATTAGGTAGACCATTCAATGATAAATATTTTTTCAACATTTTATCATCTGTACCAGTATAGTGTATGCATATGTAATCAGAACATGACTTGAGTGTTACCTATTCACTTCACCTATGCTCACTCAATCATACTTACGTGCTGTTCACGAGCTTGTTCAACTTTGCTTATCCAATTATCACAGGCTTTCTCTCTTTCTTCCAGCTGATTCCAACAATTCTTATCAGCCTGCTGAAAATCGCCTGTTTTTTGGGCAGCTTTCACAAGGAGACTTTTCAGTTCAGAAGTAATGTTGTCAGCAACTGTTTTCAGTTCAGCGAAGCTGTGATTGGTTGTTTGATCTACATAAGTAAATGTATGTATAGTAGAGCATAGACTTTCTATGATGATTAACTAGCAGTACTAACATATCTATATGTAAAAGTACTTTGATATATCAGTATTACTTGAGACATTGTGGTCAACGACCTAATCACTAATCAAGTTTTCTGTTTACCACTATAAATAGCGGCTGATTTTATAAATAGAGGCTGTTGATTGGTCATTTACCTATTTAATACCTGCCATACATTTCTCCATTGAAGAAAATCTTTCATTGAATTAAATTTATTGTTTTATCTATTAATGTTAGCGTGTTTAGCACATTAACAAAAATTTAAAAACTTTTAATGAAATGTTCATATGTCATCAAGAAACTACCGTATTGAGTGATCTCTGCTACTTTTGTATTCTGACATCTCACCTGAACATTCCCCTTCTGTTCTGTCACACAGGTTACAGATGAACTTTTTACATCTCTTACAGGCTTTTATCAGCTGCTCGTTTTTGTGATCTTTACAGAAAGCTTTTTGGTATTTGCCAGCTGTCTGTTCAAATTCTTTCATAGATACGACCTTGTGACCTCCTCGGAAATATTTATCATGCAACTGAAAAATTGACAAGTACTCACATCACTCTATGAAAGAAATAAAAGATTAATGAACAAGCCTATCACGAGAGAGCACTGAATTAGTGACTCATCAATCAGCCTATGCTACATGCGGTAGTCAATTACTGTAGCAAGGACTGTGTACCTGAGGTATGTTAATTTGACAGCTACAGCAGGTGACTGCTCTCATTGGCACACTGCCAAGTAAAAAGCATTACCATGTCTTCTGAGAAACAGTCTAACTTACACCGCAATTTTCAATACACAAAGTATCAGGTTCTATCAATACTTTCAAGCTATGAAACTAAACAGAAATATTTGTGATCTGCTAAATATGGAATGGAAACAGCTGTGACACTATAATTATATATTTATTAAAGTTGTTCGGTTGTGGAACTTGATATTACGTTCAAAATCCTTACTCTTGAAAGCAGAGCAAATGCTTACATGTTTTACACACATGACTTTTGACAATAGCTAGTTTTAAAGAAAATTAATTTTTAAAGAAAATTCTTTAAAGTGAATTTCACAAGATGTACACACAAACTGCTCAGTGTTGATCTATAACCACTTCCAACATCTAGCAGCTAGCCAATATATGGGCTTCCATGAGGCTGGTAGTTTGCGAGTCTGCGTCATTTTTGAGTGACAAATAGCAAAGGGTCAAACGAGTTTTAGTAGCTGAAGATTTTTACTATTCCGCGGAAGAATATGCCGGGCAAGCTATTCCATTTTGAGCATTTTCCAACTGAAGTTGTTCCTATTTTGATTTGAGCAGTTTGATGCGCTTCAGCTCAAAATATAACTCTTACATGTACGTAATACTTATACTTTCAAGTAATGCCCAACACTTCATTCAGCGATTAAGAGGTATTACTTACACTACTGTCTCTGATAGTGGAACTTAATTTACAAAAGCTCATTGACAGAAAGTTTTAGACGAACCAAGAGATAATTAGAAGTTTAGCAGAAAAGCTCATCAGGAGAACAAACTAAAGGAGTGTAGAATTCCTTATCTTTTTTAACAAAGAGCCTGAGTTAATATACAACATGTGAATATCTATAGAACCACTCATCAAACAGTGTCTCAATGTGTACATCATTTACAAAGTAAACAACTAGTTAAGCAAATAGAGTTTTGAATTAGTTAGTATCACACATGATTGCACTTGTGTCTGGTTTCCTCATAAACTGCAAGTATTATTAACAGACTCATCTGACTATCATTATGAAATAGAAACCTGTCAGCATTCAGTACAAGAGTTATTCTACAGAACTAAACATTCCCAAGTTTCAATTACCATAATTATTGCAGGTCTACCATAAACTATAGATTCACCCACTGAGTGTCAGTGTGTGGTGTAGCACGTAACTTGTCATGTGATCTACTGCCATATGAGTAGCAGTTACAAAAATGTTTCTAAAACAGCAACTTTATGATAACAAATATGACCCATGATAGTGGATACTGTCTATAATATTCCATTTGCCCGCCTACTTTTTGAACACATGTAAATGTAATGTTCAAGTTTAGTTAACAAACCTCAACTCTGCCCCCTCTAACATGAGTTCAATTCGTTGTTTAGTGTAAAACTCTGAATATATTAAAATAATGTGTAATTATAATTGCTTGAAGCTATTAAACAGTATCAAAAGGGTTTTAAATAGATGGCATACCTCAAGGTCATAACTGCAAACTTTCTCTCCACAGTCTACACAGTAATGGTAAGCCGTATTGCTACACTCTGGTTTATCACAGGTTACTGTTGTTGGATGCTCTGACTCATGAAAGGACTCAATCGGCAGACTCTGAATTTCAAGCTTCTTGTCCACCGACCTAAATATATATGCAGTCAAATCTCAGAATGTATCACACTGACTAGTGCCAGCTATAGCTTGTAAGTTGGTGTACATTCAACTTATAGTCATGAGATATGAAGTTATTATGCGCTGTAATGGATTCAATTGAATCATATTTACTTCTTGAACATAGATAGAAATCATCAGTTTACCAGAGTAAAAGTAGCTTCTCCTATAACAGACCAATAAGATGAGAGCATGTTCCTATTATTACCTACAGTACTTGATGACAGCCATTTGCAAATTCAATCACAGAAAGCCTCAGATACTTAATAGAAGTTTCCATCCTATTCCATACAGCTTAACTGATAGGCTTTAACATGTAACATAGTAAAAGAGAGGACGTGAGTCTATGTGGTAATATTTTCTATTTAATATTCTATTGGCTCACTTTCAAACATTATTTTGGTACTATTGCTAGTAAACTAAGTGTAAAGATCTAAAAATTACTTTGACTACATAATACAAGGTTATACTTACTGGCAGGTTACACATGTCACACCTTCATGTATCTTATACTTTGCCTCCAAACATGGGGTACAGCTGACATGTCTACATGGTAAGACACGGGGTTCTACTAGCTTTGGTAGCTTCTCACAACAGTGAGAACATTCTTCTTCTTTGTCAAATGTTGTAGCTGATGCCATATTTAGAGCTTATAATATTTGCCGGCTCTACCTGCTGCTTGTCCTGCCCTACATATGCTATAGTTGATAGCCTAATAACTTTACCTTTGAGTGAAAAATGGAATGTGATCTCTTACGGGTCATGACTTGAATGTCTTGTTTACTGACTCATTAAACATTAGATAAGATTAAGTAATCAATCGTAATCCATGCACAGAATATAACTTCCAACTGACTGGCCATGAATAAATTGCTTATGCAGTCATTTTACTTGTTGACAAAAATAATATAAAGCCTGAAGTTAAGGCCTTGAACAAAGAAGGGTCCCCACCATAGCTTTTGCTATGAATATGTTGAGGGTCTCTATGAGAAACATGGGAAAACACAACATGTTTTTATATTTGTCTAGTCTCAGTTTCCCATTCTTAACAAAGCAATTCAGAGAGTTAAAGTGAAAGCCTTGAACAAAAAGCCACCGCTATTTTTGCCACATGCTGTTTGGATCTGATCTACATGACAAATAAAAAAAAGTCCTAACTAGAACTGTTTAGTACCGAACAGGCTGTTGTTAATGGAGAAAGGCTATATGGTTTATATTGAGCAAAATCTTAAAATTGAGATGTTTACAATGATAAAATAGTTTTTAGGAGTTATCTCACCTACCTCATTTAGGTTTTTATCATTTTCATATTCATCCCTTGCTGAGTATAAAATTACTGCTCTGCTCACACTCCAATTTTATTTGACAAGCGAAAGAGTGCAGATACTTTCTGCTCAGTGGAAAGTTAGTAAGACCTATCAACTAATCAAATGCAAGGGGAGCTTTCAATGAAATATTTGTAAATATTTGCTACATGCATATCAAAATCCATATCAGTTCACTTTCACCATGTGGGTTTAACAAACCAACTTTGCTATACAACCTGTTGTTCATGAGCATTGTTACAGCTATTACACTAAAATTGAATCAATTTTTCTATGTAGTATGTACAAGTACATCGAATAAAGAAAATAATACAGTTCAATTTTTACGCTATAGTTTAGCAACTTGATTTTATTATTCACAAGGATAATCCAAGGATAAAAATACATGAAATATCAAATAATTCCAACATCACCAACATATTACTAAAGCATCAATAAGAAAATGAAAAATAAGATAACCTTCTAATTATTTAATGTTAGAGTCACCACAAAATTAAGCAATAATATATTAATAAACTAATAGAATCAGTCAGCAGGAAGATCCTATGAAAAAACTAGCAACAGAATTAACTAGAGGAGAAAGCATGCTATCTTGAGCTTCCAGTACATGACAGAAGGACCTTGATAAAAAGTTTATTTAAAATCAAAGGAGTAGATCTATATCTAAAGTAGAGCTATCTCTACTGAGAAAACAGGCTAACATAAAGATAATAAACCAAAGCCAATGTAATATCTCTTTATCTAAAACCAAAAAATTGCGGACAATAATATTGCTATTAAAAAGAGAAAATGCGGTCTTAATAATCATCTGTGTCAGCTGAAAAGCTTTGTGTAATCTTCAAGAAAAAGCAACTACAATCAATTTAATTACATTGTTCGAAAAAGTCGGGAAGAGCGTGGAAGTTAGAGCCCTACAGAACACTGTATATGTATATTTTATCCCTAACAGACTTAGGAATATAGTTTATATAACTATTGTTGTTGTATGTGAATCTCTTTCTTAGGAGATGGTACACACTAGTGGTGGGCACGGGTAATAAAACTCATTGAACTCCCGGGTTTATCTTCTCTCGAATCTCGGGTAATAGAAATTTTGAGCAATTCAAATCTTGCGGGTTCGAGTTTTGAAAGGTGAGTTCGGGTTTTGGTAAACGGATCAGTCGAGTATAGTGAACAAAAACTCGGTCTATTGCTCGCTGCGCTCTTGACTGTTTAACAACGGAGTAGAATTATAATTGAATTTTAAATTTCAAAATATGTCTGATGTTTAAAAAATTTAAACATAAAATCCATATCAACAAATCGATACTGGAAGAACCCGTTGGCCAAGAAGTACTCGTGCCAAGCACTGACAGTTAGCCGATACCTGAACAACTCTAATGTAAGGGGGCGAGTCTAAACGTGTTGGTCAAGATGTACTCATTCCCAGCACTAGTAGACACTGTGGACACTAGACTTGATAACTTTGGCTGGATAGAAGACTGCTCATAGAGTACATCTAGCGATTCAACCTGCCATAAAGAGATACCAGATTGGTCACTCCCTCTGAGAATAACAAGTTCTTAGCTGTAAATGAGTCAGACACAGGCAGATTTTCAGTATGTGTTGGGATAATACAGAAAGTAGATTAATGTTGCAAAGAAATTAAACAATCAAACAAAAAGTTGATATTTGTTTGAGACTATTTTGTAAAGAATATTAATTGTATCTTAGATTTCTTTTAATAAAAGTAATTCATTCTAGAAAACCCATTGATAAATGAATTCATTGTTAAATAGGTTAGACCATCTCATCATTTGGCATTATTGTATCTTTTACTTTTTTCTTGTTTTATATTTTAAATTTTTGTTTACTGCTTCGATAGTATAATAAATTATCTTATTTGATATGTTAGATAAACCTTTTAAAACTTAGGCTAGGCAATAGTAATACAAAATACAGGTTTAACAATTACACTACCATTAAACAACACATTTAATCGTGATATACTGTATGTACATATTTTATTCTTTCTATTTCTTCTTCAATTATATATTTATTTTATATGTCATGTATTTATTGATTAATTAAGAACAATACTTTTTATTTTCTCTGATGTTTTGAGGGGCAATAAAAGTATTGAACTTGCCATTGACCACTCTGCACATATATAATCATAGAAATAAACTCGACTAACAGGAGAAGATAACTGAGTGAAAGATGGGAAGATGGTGTCTGGGTTGCCTTAGCTAACTCATACATATGTGACAGCATGCAGTAACTCTCTTAACTGTACGACCACAACATCACCATAATTACAGTAACTACAGTAATTACAGCTGCCACAGAATTGTTGTAGTAATAAGGAGTTTGTTTATGTTTAATTAATATTAGATCAGTGTTTAAGTCTGTAGTTGCTCTGAGTTGTTATCAGCCAAGTATCCTGTTAAACAGGGACTACCTGTATGTGTAGAATTCTGTTAAATATCAAAACTTATTAAATAGTATGAATTAATTAAACAAAATTAAAAAACGTTTATGTTATTCTTTTAGTTCATAACTGCATATCAAACAGAATGTGTACGCAGAGCACAGAACACAGAACAACAGAACGCATGTGTAAGCGATGTCCGTGTAATTAAGCCTATGAAACTGAGCTCCACCTACCTGGTGGTGTGACCAGCTGCATTGATGCAGGCACTTATTAGTAAAGATGTAATCACCAAACAAGGAGAGCAACACAGTAGAGTTGGCAGCATCACTCAGTTGAAACCACAGCAGCCATCTTTATCATATTTTGCCTGTGCACAGCTTAAGGGCAAGTTGAAGAGATGCAGTAGTTTTAAAAACATCGGTACAGATCTGTTCTACCTTCAAGGGAAGATAAATATTCTGTAGCATTTGAACGATACGACAACAAAGTACTAGTTGCAAAACAGTGGATCTATGTATGAAATAATTTGTCCGTTTAGAGGGTAGGTAGCCATGCTACAACATCATAAAAGATTATAGTATAAATATTAGTTATCTAAGTCTGACAACAAGATTAATCTATCCAACCCCAGAAACTACCGTAAGACTACCATATAGAATTACTAGCTGTGCCACCCAGCATTGCTCGTGTAATAGAAGAGTATTTGGACAGAAAATTCATTTGTATTATAACATATAACAACATTTGCCATTCTAACTTTCAAACTACATATCATGAGAAAAGTTTTTTGTCTTACAAACAATGAGAAGTAGCGAGAGTTTTGCTATTAGCAAGTTTAATAATGTTAGCGAACAGCTTCTCATGACGTTATGCTATGACCCGCGGCACACGTAAAGCAGTTCAGTTTTGTTCTGATATAATGATTTATAGTAGCAGGCTAACAATTCGATTTTTGTAGTCTTGTGGGCAAGGTATCAGACTGGTGAATGGCTTGGTCCAAGATCGAATCCCCTGCGGTACAGAATATTTATCTCAAGATATTAAGATCTATAGCCGGATTTCCGATGATGACACACAGACTTTGAGAAATATATATACATCGTATATATATTTCAAGAATACAAGATGTATTCAGGCTACGCGTTAGCAACTAGAATTTATTATATATAAACATAACCAATGGTAAGAAATAAAACTGATTAAATATTTCACTAAATACTAACAGAAAGCGACTAGATTTTGTACAGTACATGGCTCAGCCAAGGTTTAGATAGGTAAATGTTTGCTAGATCGTGAAATGATACGCTGCAGCGAGCAGGGAATAGCAGTAATAGAACAAGGCAGCCGGTGTTGGCACTGCTGACAATACTGCTATGAAGAATAGCAAAGAAACAGTAGAGGAATAGATTTATATCTCAACTATATCTTTACTGAGAACACAGGCTAACATAGAAATAATCAACAAAACTATTGTCATATATATTTTCCAGACTATTAACCACCACCCTTAAGCACTATTAAGCCTAATCTGCTCTATTTAAAAACACCGATAATAAAACAGTACATAAGCTGCACTTTTTGTATAGCCGCAGAACTCATGACAATGAGTTTTAACACGACAGCAACTTTGCTGGTTAAAACGGAACAGTGCTGTTAGGCACTGTTCCGTATTAACCGCTGCTTTTTAACTTAGGGCCTAATGGAAAAGTACCGTTAGGCACTGTTTCATTTTTTTTCACCGTTAGAGGCGCGCGAATGAGAGATTCCGATTAGTGCGACCCTAACGATGAAAGAATAAACCACAGAATAGCCGCGCCTCTAAATAAGCCCCATGGCTCAAAGCATCTGAAAAAGTAGGGGGTAATAGTCCGAAAAGTACGGTATTTATATCCATAAAACCATTAAATCACAAAAAATCTTCAGAAACCTAAAGAGGTTTCAGTAGTCATCTCTGTTAGCTAAGAATTAGCTGTAATCTTCAAGAGAAGACAACTACAGTCAATATAATTCCATTGTTTGGAAAAGATTGGAAGATTGTTCAAGTTAGACTCCAATTAATTACTCCATTCCCTTCATTCCTAATATAGTTGGGAATACAGTCTATATAACTCTTGTAGTTGTATGTGACTATCTTTCTTAGAGGTAGTATGCACTGTGTACACGGAGACTTAATAACATTGCCTGGATAGAAGACTGCTCATAGAGTACATCTAGTAATTCCGCCTGCCATAAAAAGATACCAGATTGGTCACTCTCTATGAGCATAACAAGTCCTTAGCTGTAAATGAGTCAGACACAGGCAGATTTTCAGTATGTTGGGAGAATACAGAAAGTAGATTAATGTTCTAAGGAAGCTAAACAATCAAACAAGGATTTAATAATTGTTTCAAACAACTTTATACCAAATATTACTTGTATTGGTAAACCTTTTTTAACAAAGGTAATTCATTCTAGAAAACCCATTGACAAAGGTCATAGGTCATTTTGTACCTTAAAACTTATTTTTGCTCAAAATGGACATAGAGAGCTGAAATTTTGAAAACTGTTTGGAAGCTAGGTACTTATTAACCACCCACAAAATCACTGTGTTTGATGCAGTAGTTTTTGAGATATGTCCAACAATAAAAATTTTGAGAGGTCTACCCATTCAGAATTTGTGAATCAGCTGCTACATCAAAATGCTTGTTCTTGCTGTCAAATTGAAGCTCTGAATGTGTTTCTAAACATCATAGAAACTGAATTTTGATATCGATTACAAAACAAATTTTTGAGCAAAAAATTGATACCGATAGATATGACAACGAACCGATGACTGACAGTGAGCCGTGACCGATGAATTACAGAATAACAAAATGGTTAAGTGTTTTAGCTAAAATCTGTTACTATCACTTTTTTCTACACAAAATTCTGAATATACAAGCAAAATATCATGACAATACATTGTTTCTTCTTTTCATATTCTTGTGTAGCATCTGGAATCCCAGAAAAAGCCATTCTGAGAAACACAACTTTGCAAGTCGGTCATCCGGTCTAAAACTGCTAAACAGCTGCTAAACGTCTAAACAGCTGCTACATCAAAATGCTTGTTCTTGGTGTCAAATTGAAGCTCAGAATGTGCTTCCAAATGTCATAGAAACAGAATTTTGATATCGACTACAAAACTAATTTTTGAGCAAAAAGAATTGATACCGATCGATATGACAAAACTGTAACCGATGATTTATAGAATAACAAAAAAGGTACTGATTTCAGGTATGCAAGCAAAGTTTCTCAAATCTTTCAAGAGAATGTTCCCAAGCAACTGCAAGAGAAAGTCAACCTTACCAATCCTAACTTCAACTGCTTGTTTGTAGTTGCTGTTGACTTACTTCAGCAGTTGGTCAATTCGCTACTCAACCTTTTCAAGAGTATGAAACTGAACAACTGCGAAAGAAAGTAAACCCTACCGATTCCCTCTTCAACTTCTGCTCTTTATGCCACTGTCTCTTTTGCTCAGTAGTTCTGCAACATGCTGTTGATCTACTTCGGCAGATGGATGATAATAAGCTCAACTCTTTCAAGCGATTGTTCCTAAACTGCAAAAAAAAGTCAACCTTACCAATACCATCTTCAATTTCTGCTCTTTATGCCGCTGTCTCTGTTGCTCAGTAGTTCTGCGAGGTGCTGTTGACTTACTGCTACAGACAATTAGCCTTTTTCTCAAACATTTCAAAAGGAAAAGGCCAATGACCTACAGGAGAAAGTAAACCTTACCATGCTATTGACTTATTGTGTCTTGACTGATTCTCCTTATCTTCAACCTCTGCTCATCTTGCATGCAACTATTTCTTCTTACCTACAACCAAACCAAAATAAGTTTGCACTCTATATAATTTAGTCTTACTGCTATTGAATACTACTATGTATAATACTCTAACTAGCATTTCGCTATACCTCTGAATTGGACACCAAATCTTCCGGCCGCATAGGTTACCCCTTCTTTTTGCCGCTGTCTTTGTTGTTTTGTAGTTCTGTGACGTACTTTCGACTTCCTCTGGCTGCCACTGACAATCTTTCTTTTCAATCTGTCCTCATCTTTGGCTTTTGCATGCAGTAATGACTTCTCACCTACAAGCAAACCAAAACACTTTTGTACCCTGAATACTTCAGTTCTAACACCATTGAAGACCATCACAGCCATCGTCGCACCCACTGTCACTGCACGCTTACCATACCACTGGGTCTTTGAGCAACGTCACCAGATTTCCCCATTCAAGCATTCAATCGCATTCTGCGTATTCACATTCGCACACCGCGCCAACAATCTCTCGTCTGACAATCTCTCGTACACAGGCAAAATCATACTCAACATCGCAATCGGTAAGTCAGGTTTCGAAAGCAACCTGCTGGGATTCTTATACCAGCACCAGCTATCACGAGGGCAATAATCATGCTGCGGGTGCGAGTAATCATACGTGATGTGATACGGCGCGGCAGAAATTGCTTTTTTCATTCCATCAATGTCGCCCGAATTCTGAGTGATGGCATTGCAATAATAAGACTGCAAATCTCGCGTCAATGTGTCTGTAAGCTTGCCTTTACCGGAAATAGATGTCAACGTCTTTTTATATGAAACTTTGAGATTTTTCAAGTGAGTCCTCAAACGTTCAGCAACATGCTTTATACACTCTTCTTTCTTGACACTGACATCACTGTATACGTTCAGACTACACACCACATCATACGCCAAACTGTCACCATCACCAAGAAAAACAGTATATCGTAAAGGCCCTGTTGTGTTGTAGATCTCTGCCAGATGATCTTTGCTGCGTCTCTCCATAGCACCGCTCGAGCCATCATGGCTCTTCTCGCAAGCATCTTGGGGTTTCTTCCAGAACTCATTGTAATCACTGTCATCCTTCTTCGGTCCTTTCTCACATACCTGGCAGTAGTTTGACATCACTTCAAAGTCTACAACATATCCAGTAAGAACATCTATAACAACAAATACACCATTGTGTGAACTATTTCCACGCTTCTCCCATGTACCGTCATAACTTACTGCTATATCTACAGTATCTACATCAACATAAGTCCTACGTTCCTCAAGCTTTAGGTGCTCTTTTTTTACAATAATCCTAATGATTCTAAAATGCTCCTCTAAAGCTTTAGTGCATGCAGTAGTTAACTTATCTAACTTAGTGTAATATGCACGAGAAGTAGTAGGCTGAGGCAAATTTAGATCTGAAATAAAGCTACACGCCTGTGAATATCCTACTCCGTTACTCTTACAGGAATAAACATCATTGATATCATAAGCCCTACTAATTACCACACTCGGGGATGTGTGCTGCGACATAATTGTGGTCTCACAATCATGACAAACTACTTCAAATAAACTAGACATACCGTAGACATTAGCATTTTCAACTAACCCTACATTTCTACTAGAACAGGTGTAACAAAGTATATAAGATACTATGTTATTTAGAAATTCCAAACTAACTACCCTATAGCTGCCTGCACAGACACTGCTTGCGGCAGCATCACCAGAAATAATGTCGGCACTAGCAGAAATAGGGTGGCTAGCAGTATACTCCCTGAAGGTCTCCAGCTTGCGCTTGGACGCAGCAACTGGAGTAGCAGCAGAAACTGGAACAGCAGCAGAATCTGTAGCAGCAGAATCTGAAGCAGCAGCAGAATCTGAATCAGCACAAACTGGAACATAAGATGTTGATGGTGCAGATGACAGAAGAGATGTGCTCGGCGGTGTTGTGGCGACATCAATTTTCTAGAAATAAAAAAAAATAATGATGCTTAAGAATTATTGGTTACAGATAATAAATTTTATGCTGAGACTTCACATTTATCTTGAGTTCATATTCGGCGACGTAGACAACATAACAGCATACTGAAGCACCATAGCTCACTTTACCACTGATAGAAGGGCTAATAGGAAATCTTCAACACGAATGTTTTTGTAGCGAATAGCATAACACCAACTAGGTATTATCGATACATAACTGACATTTTATATTTGATACCGTTGAATTCTTTGATTTAGCCTAATGAAATAGATAGAAGCTGAAAAGATATCTAGTAACTATATAAAACTAGTCATAGCGACTAAAAATTGAATCGAAATAAATAAAAAATAGCAAGACGAGAATACCAACATCATCATCAGTCTTTTTAGATGGAAAGACTCTTTTTTTTTCTTCTTGCCGTATGAACTGGGTGTATATGTCTTCACCATCTTGTAATTCGAAATAGCAACTTGTAATAATGTGTGAGAGTTTTAGAAACGCGTACGTTTGGGTCTTCGGTCAGAGACAAAAGGAATGAGCTTATCAATGGCTTCGCAATGTTTACAATCGCTACCTAGGTCACCGCGGCATTCCATTGGTCAATTTTAATTATGCGTTGAGTTCATTTGATAAGAAAAAAGCAGCTCCGACGCAAATCAAACTAGCAGGTTTCACTTGCTTCAAGGTTATCCTTTTGGCGGGAATAAAAAGGCTCTGACTCTTTATTGGTTGATTGAAAGTGAATATTATCAGTACGATTAAAAAGATCACGTGTTGAGCTTTCGCTTGGTGTATAGATTTCATTTGATATCGGCCGATAAGGAGCCAATTATTATGCAAATAAACAGGTCGTAAGGGTTGCATTTTTTGCGGTTTTCTTGCGGTTTGGTTTATTACAGGGTCGCAATAAAAGGCTTATTTGTATAGTTTGCATTAGTTTCTGTCAATAAAATGCATACCTGTTGAAAGAGCACGTTCTACTGCTTACAGTACTTCATAAATCTGAAATTTTAGAAAATTTGACAAAAGGTAAAAATTTTTGTACAAAATTGCCATTACATTGGTTGGATAGAAGACTGCTCATAGAGTACATCTAGTGATTCCACCTGCCATAAAGAGATACCAGATTGGTCACTCCCTATGAGAATAACAAGTACTTGGCTGTAAATGAGTCAGACAGGCTGATTTTCAGTGTGTTGGGAGAATACAGAAAGTAGATTAATGTTCTAAGGAAGCTAAACAATCAAACAAGGATTTAATATTTGTTTCAAACAGTTTGATACCAAATGTTAATTGTATATTATACCTCTTTTAACAAAGGTAATTCATTATAGAAAACCCATTGATAAAAGAATTCATCATTAAATAGGTCCATCTCATCCTCACTCGGCAATATGGTGCCGTTATATTTGTTCCTCTTTAATACATTAAATTCTTATTCACTGCTTTGGTAGTATATTAAAGTATCATATTAAATATGAGAACTTGTTAAGTAGTATGAACTAATTGAACTAAATTAAAAATTGATTATGTTATTCTTCTAGTTCAGAATCACATTTCAATCAGAGTGAATGTGTAAACAATGTCTATGTGAGGAAGTCTATGAAACAAAGCTCCACCTACCTGGTGGTGTGACCTGTTTAGTTGATGAAGGTACTCATTAGTGAAATGTAGATGCAAAACCATGAGAGCAAACCAGTAGAGTTGGCAGCATCCCTCAGTTTAGACTACGGCAGCCATCTATATAGCTACCTGGATAATCAGAATTATTTCAAATAAAAACTAAGAAATAAATTATTTCAACTAAATAATAGGATGATTATGTTAGTCTTTTAATTCTGAATCACATATCAAACAGAATGCATGTGTAAACAATGTCTATGTAAATAAGTCTATGAAACTAAGCTCCACCTACCTGGTGGTGTGACCTGTTCCATCAATGCAGGTACTTATGAGTGAGATGCCAAGCCAGGAGAGCAACACAGTAGAGTTGGCAGTATCCCTTAGTTTAAACCACAGCAGCCATCTTTCTCGAATATCATCTATCCACAGCTAAAGGGCAAGTTGAAGAGATGCATTAGTTTCAAAAAATCGGTATTTGTTCTCCCTACAAGGGAAGATAAATACTCTGTAGCATTTGAAGAATACGATAGCAAAATACAAGTTGATCAATAGCAGATCTATGTATGAAAGAACTTGTCCGCCGAGAGGGTGGGTAGCCATGCTACAGCATCCCACAAAGATTATGGGTTAAATATTAGTTACCCTAGGACATAGTTACCCTATATTTCACTAGTAGTTAGTTTCGTGAGTAGCATACAGAGTAAAATTTTACTGCAACTTATCTTCGCAGCGCTGGAGAGTGCGAAAATATAGTGATGTGAAAATAAAAGCAGTGGAACCAACGATTAGAATCCACAAGTTCAGTTCACCGCAGGCCTGTATTCACTGGTTGCAAGTTAGGGCGGCTAATGTTAGGCGACTGGTTATGAACACCTGGGGGTGTGGAGGGGGCGGTGTAAGCCACCAACAGGTTTTTTTCTTACGTAGGGCCTCAGCCGGGCCTCTTGTGTGAAGTTTGAAAAAAAAATTATCGGAAAATATCAACATTTTCCTATTTTTTTGAGATTTGTTTTGTTTTAGGTGATGTGATTGACGAGACGTCTTTAAATTGAAATAGGCAAAACTTGACCGCAGTTGAAACGCTCAGAAAAAAGACATACTTTTCTTTTGAGCGTTTTAACAAAGATCAATTTTGCCGATTTTATTTTAAGTTCATACGGAGGTTTCCACGCTTTCGATGGGACATGGCCAAGTGGATGTTTGGTAAAACTTGATATTTTGCAAACCTTTATATTATAAAGGTTCGCGATCTTTAAAAGATCGCAAACAAGAATATGTTGCCACTGATGAGGATAATAATGACGCCTATGAACTACTGAAAGGTGATGTTTGTCTGTATGGCTTCGAATAAAGTGATTTTCTACAGTGATAAAAACAGTTTCCATAGCCGTTGGACAAATAACTTTTCCAATAAACGAGGTTGAGGTCGAGTTATCTGAAGCAATTTATCATTGCGTGGAAACGGACCAAACAAGTCCGTTCGAGTTAACCTTGTGTTTGAGATGAAATGTTACATTTTATTTGAGGGCGAGTTATCCGAGTTTGACTGTACTTAGCCGCAGAAAGTTCCTAAAAAGTTGGGACGGCTCAGCCGCCCAGCCGCCTTAGGGAATACGGTCCTGGTTCATCGATAAGAAAAACATTTCAATTTGGGAACTGTGAATAATTGTGGGTAATTGTGAACAGCAGGTAGAATGGTGTGGGCGAGGTCGATAATGCAATTTGATCGCTTGCTGCCATTTGTTTCTTGGACTATCAATGAACAAAGCTATTTATTTTTGCGTTTTCGCTCAATTGTTATGATAGTTTAGTTTCGCACATGAAATTTTCGCGGGAGGATGACTCCGCGAAAACGCGAAAGTTAGATGTGGTGAATACATAAATGTCCTAGGGTATATAGGTCTGACTACAAGATTAATCCATCCAATCACAGAAGCTATCTAGAAAATATTTTGTCTTACAAAAGGTCACTAGTCTGCAGTATGCCAATAAGATGGCAATTTGCCAGATTTAACAAGTTATTCCATAAGCCTGGTTCCCATATCAATTGCAAGACTCCAGCGGTAACACGCGCAGCAAATCGCTTGCGACGCTAGGCTCGCCACATAAAGCGAGCATCTGTTCACATAAAGCCACATTTGTTTATAATATCATAAACATAATTGCGTAATCAAATAAAATGTTCGCTCGCAATGTCGTTTCTATAATGGTGACCTGTACCCGTACAGTGCATTTCAGGAAGGTTTTGCCTGCGGTGTTTGGCAAAAGTTGAGCAGTGCAAAACTATTGCGATGCCGCCGGCAACTACCGGCGGTACCCGGCACGTAAATTCCCATTTCACCGCTAATAGCCTGCGGTACTGTTGTGGTGCTTTGCGACGTATATGGGAACCAGGCTTTACTGAATTACTTGGGACCACCAAAGTTGTTCACAGTGTCTCAATCCTAACAACAAGTCAGTTAGTTTTACCATAGTAACTATGGCACGGTTGGATATTCACATCTAGTTGAATGCTAAGGGGAGGGGTTGATGATACCCAGCTATGATCATGATACCATGTGACCCGTTATGATTTTGATACCATGTGACCAGCTATGACCGTGATACCATATGGCCATGTATGCCCGTTATACCGTGTGACCAGCAATGACTACCAGAGAATTCGACTAGCTATAATCATGATAGCTTGTGACCAGCTATGACCGTGATACTATATGGCCAGGTATGCCCGTTATACCATGTGACCAGCAATGACTACCAGAGAATTCGACTAGCTATAACCATGATAGCTTGTGACCAGCTGTGACCGTGATACTGTGGGACTAGGTAGGGGAGTTAAACCATGTTATCAGCTACAAAAATTATATCATGTGAGCAGCTATGAATGTGATACGATGTGACCAGCTGTGACTGTTATACCAAGTGACCCGCCATGATTGCAATGTGCTCGACAGTCAGGACATCAAAGAGTTAGATTGAAAGTGAGTCTATACAGTGAGGAGATCAAATATCCTTTTTAGTCTGTGGTTATTTTTAGAGCAGAGACAGAAAGTCTATGTGTATAACTGCTATCAAAGTTGGCTGTCAGAAGATATGACCTGATTAAAAGCTATCTACTCAAGTCTAAAAAAAGTTACATACAGTACATACCTCCTAAACAGCTATAATAGCTATAAAGTACATCATGATGGTTATAGAAAGATGGAGACAATCTGTGATATCAAACACTACCTTCACCTCTTCTGATCTACAATGTAAATACAAATAGAGTGATAGCATGTATACCCAGTGCTTATAATGATACAAAGGCCTAAACTAGTTACAACCAACTAAATATATAAATATTATAATTAATAAAGTTAAACTTACAAGAGATGATGTGAGTCTATGTCAGCATGAAGCACTCTATTACTATAAACTATTATAAAAGTATTTTTAAAATAAGAGCAGTGACAATAACCAGAGTAAGTTGTACACACATTATATAACATTGAGGCATGACGTCATGCCACCTTTGTTAGCCCTGTGTAAGGACTGCTGAATTTTCATAGGTAGAGTTTAGGTGAATCTTGATATGGCTGGTTTAACCAGCTTCGACAATGACCTCCATATTGACTTTGCTCTTGTTACATTGACATCGATATCATCAGGAGTTGTGTTTACCTTCTCGTGTTATCTTAAACTAATATAAACAAAACAAGTTGTGAAAGTCACCAAAATGACTCACTCTTTAATTATTACCATTGTGGCCACCAACATCTACATTGTATAGATGGTGTGTAGATAACAGAACAAACAACTACTCTGGTAGTAAAGATTCTCTTTTTAAAGACAAAAGGCCTGTTATTAGTTACATTCTTTGTATCTACATGTATTTTAAAGCACGTAAATTACATAATATTTTTATTATATATTTTAATACATCAGAGTCTTGGCTTTTGAATGAGCCTATATTCAATACACAAAGAATAATGGAACTATAAAAAAATGGGGCGTCAAAAGTACGTCCTGCAAAAAAAAAACACTTGGTTCAGGTACTCAAATGTCACGCCCTAATTTTCATTTAGCCTTAGGTCGTCAATCCCTTTTGCTGCCATTGAGGCTGCGTTTTTCTGTGACAATCGATGCTGTTAAATCCGGAGAGCGCTAATAATAAACTAAGATTCTAGATAATCAACAATGCCCGCGATCGTGCTAACGCCTGACCAATACAAACACATGTCCTGGGTTAATTAATTATGCTTCAATAAATGTACTGTTGTTGATAGAGGTAATGAAATCACATCGATTAAATTATGACAATAAATGTCAATCGCACTTTCGCGAGATCACGCAATGCTTCAAATTAATTAGTCTCAGTCGTCACCCTCAACATTACATTAAAAATAAAAAGCTAGCGCGTAATATCATCGGGAAATTATAGTATGGTGCTTTGAGTCTGAGGTACTTATCATTGAAATAATATGTACGTGGAGAACTAATGACACTGATTGATTTGTCATCTTCATTCGTTCTCTGGAGTTATCCTACCTTCGCCTGCCACTAGCGTCATTATCGCCATTATTGTAGTTGATAAATAAATGATAAGAGCACTCAACAACGAATATGAGAATTGTGACATCACAATTTTCGAGACTATGCCAGTAATTTTTTTCGCGGTAGAGCTCTGGGGAACTCCTATAAACACCAGCCAATGTTTGTCTCACCATGGCAAACATCAGCTAATTCGAAAGCCAAGACTCTGATGTATTGAAATATACAATAAAAAAATTATGTAATTTATGTGCTTTAATGTTAAAGGTTGACTTGCAACAAAATTCACATTACAGTAATTTGGTATCGAAAAATAAGCTATGTCTTACTCTGCTGTGTTGCAGGTGCCAAATATGTGGAAATGTGATTACAAGCTCTAAAAAGCTCAAAAACGAACAAATAATCGCCGCCATCACAAAACCGCTGCAGATTAAAATTTCTTTAAAAAAGTTCTTGAGCTTTTAAGATCTGGTAATCACATTTCCCCATATTTTGCACCTAAAACACAGCAGAGTAAGACATGGTGAATATTTTGATACCAAATAACTGTAAAATGAATTTTGTTGCAAGTCTATCTTAAACATTCTTTGAAATATTCTTCATATGGGAATATCTATTTAGCATGTGTGCATACTAATGTATTTAGGAGGTGTCATTTATGTTACAACCATATCACTGTACAACAATTACAGCCGTTATATTCTAATGACTTGGGCGCGCAATGTTACATTTGTCCTTGACCTTGCACACATATTAATAACCGCCAATATAGTCAGTTTGTAAACTATGGGGTAAAGGAGATAGCGGTAAATTAAAAATATACAGATGCATAGATATGTTTGGTTCATCTTTGGTTTTATGCAGACGTTACCACGTTATCACGAATTCTGAGTGATGGCGTTGCAATAATAAGACTGCAATTCTCGCATCAATGTATCTGTAAGCTTGCCTTTACCGGAAATAGGCGTCAATGTCTTTTTATATGAAACTGAAATTTTTCAAGTGAGTCCGCAAATGCTTAGCAACATGCTTTATACACTCTTCCTTCTTGACACTGACATCACCGTATACATTCAGACTACATACCGCATCACACGCTAAACTCTCACCATCACCAAAAGAACAGTATATCGTAAAGGCCCTGTTGTAGATCTCTGCCAGATGATCTTTGCTGCGTCTCTCCATAGCACCGCTCGAGCCGTCATGGTTTTTCTCGCAAGCATCTTGGTGTTTCATCCAGAACTCATTGTAATCACTGTCATCCTTCTTCGGTCCTTTCTCACATACCTGGCAGTAGTTTGACATCACTTCGAAATCTACAACATATCCAGTAAGAACATCTATAACAACAAATACACCATTGTGCGAACTATTTCCACGCTTCTGCCATGTACCGTTATAACTTACAGCTATATCTACAGTATCTACATCAACATCAGTCCTACATTCCTCAAGCTTTAGGTGCTCTTCCTTTACAATAATCTTAATGATTCTAAAATGCTCCTCTAAAGCTTTAGTGCATGCAGTAGCTAACTTAGTGTAGTATGCACAAGAAGTAGTAGGCTGAGGTAAATTTAGATCTGAAATAAAGCTACACGCCTGTGCATATCCTACCCCGTTACTTTTACAGGAATAAACATCATTGATATCATAAGCCCTACCAATTACCACACTCGAGGATGTGTGCTGCGACATAAATGTGGTCTCACAATCACGACAAACTACTTCAAATAAACTAGACATACCGTAGACATTAGCATTCTCAACTAATCCTACATTCCTACTAGAACAGGTGTAACAAACTATATTAAGATACTATGCTATTTAGAAATTCCCAACCTTTACCCTATAGCTGCCTGCGCAGAAACTGTTTGCGGCAGCATCTCCAGAAAGAATGTCGGCACTAGCAGAAATAGGGTGGCTAGCAGTATACTCCCTGAAGGTCTCCAGCTTGCGCTTGGACGCAGCAACTGGAGTAGCAGCAGAAACTGGAACAGCAGCAGAATCTGTAGCAGCAGCAGAATCTCAAGCAGCAGCAGAATATGAATCAGCACAAACTG
This sequence comes from Watersipora subatra, assembly GCF_963576615.1. Classification (NCBI taxonomy): domain Eukaryota; kingdom Metazoa; phylum Bryozoa; class Gymnolaemata; order Cheilostomatida; family Watersiporidae; genus Watersipora; species Watersipora subatra. The sequence continues at coordinate 35,007,380 of NC_088715.1, forward strand.
GAGCATACGATCTTGATGGTGCTGATGACAGAAGAGATGTGCTCGGCGGTGTTGTGGCGGCATCAATTTTCTAGAAATAAAAAAAAATAATGATGCTTAGGAATTATTGGTTACAGATAATAAATTTTTTGCTGAGACTTCACATTTATCTTGAGTTCATATTCGGCGATGTAGACAACATAAACAGCATACTGAAGCACCATAGCTAACTTTACCACTGATAGAAGCGCTAATAGGAAATCTCCAACACGAATGTTATGTAGCGAATAGCATAACACCAACTAGGTATTATCGATACATAACCAACATTTTATATTTGATACTGTTGAATTCTTTGTTTTAGCCTAACGAAATAGATAGACGCTGAAAAGATATCTAGTAACTAATTAAAATTAGTCATAGCGACTAAAAATTGAATCGAAATAAATAAAAAATAGCAAGACGAGAATACTAACATCATCATCAGTCTTTTTAGATGGAAAGACTCTTTTTTTTTCTTCTTGCCGTATGAACTGGGTGTATATGTCTTCACCATCTTGTAATTCGAAATAGCAACTTGTAATAATGTGTGAGAGTTTTAGAAACGCGTACGTTTGGGTCTTCGGTCAAAGACAAAAGGAATGAGCTTATCAATGGCTTCGCAATGTTTAAAATCGCTACCTACGTCACCGCGGCATTCCATTGGTCAACTTTAAGTAAGCGTTGATTTCATTTGATAAGAAAAAAGCAGCTCCGACGCAAATCAAACTAGCAGGTTTCACTTGCTTCAAGGTTATCCTTTTGACGGGAATAAAAAGGCTCTGACTCTTTATTGGTTGATTGAAAGTGAATATTATCAGTACGATTGAAAAGATCACGTGTTGAGCTTTCGCTTGGTGTATAGATTTCATTTGATATCGGCCGATAAGGAGCCATTTATTATGCAAATAAACAGGTCGTTAGGGTTGCATTTTTTGCGGTTTTCTTGCGGTTTGGTTTATTACAGGGTCGCAATAAAAGGCTTATTTGTATAGTTTGCATTAGTTTCTGTCTATAAAATGCATACCTGTTGAAAGAACATGTTCTACTGGTTACAGTGCTTCATAAATCTGCAATTTTAGAAAATTTGACAAAAAGTCAAAAATTTTGTACAAAATTGCCATTACATTACATTGGTTGGATAGAAGACTGCCCATAGAGTACATCTAGTAATTCCACCTACCATAAAGAGATACCAGATTGGTCACTCTCTATAAGAATAATAAGTCCTTAGCTGTAAATGAATCAGACAGGCTGATTTTCAGTAGGTGGGGAGAATACAGAAAATAGATTAATGTTCTAAGGAAGCTAAACAATCAAACAAGGATTTAATATTTGTTTCAAACAGTTTGATACCAAATGTTAATTGTATATTAGACCTCTTTTAACAAAGGTAATTCATTATAGAAAACCCATTGATAAAAGAATTCATCATTAAATAGGTCCATCTCATCCTCACTCGGCAATATGGTCCCGTTATATTTGTTCCTCTTTAATACATTAAATTCTTATTCACTGCTTTGGTAGTATATTAAAGTATCATATTAAATATGAGAACTTGTTAAGTAGTATGAACTAATTGAACTAAATTAAAAATTGATTATGCTATTCTTCTAGTTCAGAATCACATTTCAATCAGAGTGAATGTGTAAACAATGTCTATGTGAGGAAGTCTATGAAACAAAGCTCCACCTACCTGGTGGTGTGACCTGTTTAGTTGATGAAGGTACTCATTAGTGAAATGTAGATGCAAAACCATGAGAGCAAACCAGTAGGGTTGGCAGCATCCCTCAGTTTAGACTACGGCAGCCATCTATATAGCTACCTGGATAATCAGAATTATTTCAAATAAAAACTAAGAAATAAATTATTTCAACTAAATAATAGGATGATTATGTTAGTCTTTTAGTTCTGAATCACATATCAAACAGATTGCATGTGTAAACAATGACTATGTTAATAAGTCTATGAAACTAAGCTCCACCTACCTGGTGGTGTGACCTGTTCCATCAATGCAGGTACTTATGAGTGAGATGCCAAGCCAGGAGATCAACACAGTAGAGTTGGCAGTATCCCTTAATTTAAACCACAGCAGCCAACTTTCTCTAACATCATCTATCCACAGCTAAAGGGCAAGTTGAAGAGATGCATTAGTTTCAAAAAATCGGTATTTGTTCTACCTACAAGGGAAGATAAATACTCTGTAGCATTTGAAGAATACGATAGCAAAATACAAGTTGATCAATAGTAGATCTATGTATGAAAGAACTTGTCCGCCGAGAGGGTGGGTAGCCATGCTACAACATCCCACAAAGATTATGGGTTAAATATTAGTTACCCTAGGACATAGTTACCCTATATTTCGCTAGTATTTAGTTTCGTGAGTAGCATACAGAGTAAAATTTTACGGCAACTTAACTTCGCAGCGCTGGAGAGTGCGAAAATATAGTGATGTGAAAATAAAAGCAGTGGAACCAACAATTAGATTCCACAAGTTCAGTTCACCGCAGGCCTGTATTCACTGGTTGCAAGTTGGGGCGGCTAATGTTAGGCGACTGGTTATGAACACCTGGGGGTGTGGAGGGGGCGGTGTAAGCCACCAACAGGTTTTTCTTAAGTAGGGCCTCAACCGGGCCTCTTGTGTGAAGTTTTTAAAAAAAACCATCGGAAAATATTAACATTTGTCTATTTTTTTGAGATTTGTTTTGTTTTAGGTGATGTGATTGACGAGACGTCTTTAAATTGAAATAGGCAAAACTTGACCGCAGTTGAAACGCTCAGAAAAGAGACATCTTTTTCTTTTGAGCGTTTTAACAAAGATCAATTTTGCCGATTTTATTTTAAGTTCATACAGAGGTTTCCACGCTTTCGATGGGACATGGCCAAGTAGATGTTTGGTAAAACTTGATATTTTGCAAACCTTTATAAAGATCGCGAACAAGAATATTTTGCCACTGATGAGGATAATAATGACGCCTACGAACTACTGAAAGGTGATGTTTGTCTGTATGGCTTTGAATAAAGTGATATTCTACAGCGATAAAAACAGTTTTCATATCCGTTGGGCAAATAACTTTTCGAATAAACGAGGTTGAGGTCAAGTTATCTGAAACAATTTATCATTGCGTGGGAACGGACCAAACAAATCCGTTCGAGTTAACCTTGTGTTTGAGATGAAATGTTACATTTTATGTGAGGGCGAGTTATCCGAGTTTGACTGTACTTAGCCGCAGAAAGTTCCTAAAAAGTTGGGACGGCTCAGCCGGCCAGCCGCCCCAGGAATAACGGGCCTGGTTCATCGATAAGAAAAACATTTCAATTTGGGAACTTTGAAAAATTGTGGGTGATTGTGAACAGCAGGTAGAATGGTGTGGGCTAGGTCGATAATGCAATTTGATCGCTTGCTGCCATTTGTTTCTTGGACTATCAGTGAACAAAGCTATTTAATTTCGCGTTTTCGCTCATTCGTTATGATAGTTTAGTTTCGCACATGAAATTTTCGCGAGAGGATGACTCCGCAAAAACGCGAAAGTTAGATGTGGTGAATGCATAAATGTCCTAGGGTATATAGGTCTGACTACAAGATTAAGCCATCCAAATCACAGAAGCTGTTATAAGACTACCATGTGGACATATCTAGAAAAGATTTTGTCTTACAAAAAGTCACTAGTCTGCAGTATGCCAATAAAATGGCAATTTGCCAGATTTAACAAGTTCTTCCATAAGCCTGGTTCCCATATCGATTGCGAGACTCCGGCTTTAACACGCGCAGCAAATCGCTTGCGACGCTAGGCTCGCCGGGATCTGTTCACATAAAGCCCCATCGTTAATAATATCGCAAACATAATTGCGTAATCAAATAAAATGTTCGCTCGCCATGCCGTTTCTATAATGGTCACCTGTACCCGTACAGTGCATTTCAGGAAGGTTTTGCCTGCGGTCTTTGGCAAAATTTGAGCAGTGCAAAACTATTGCGATGCCGCCGGCAACTAACGGCGGTCTTCGGCGCGTAAATTCCCATTTCACCGCTAATAGCCTGCGGTACTGTTGTGGTGCTTTGCGACGTATATGGGAACCAGGCTTTACTGAATTACTTGGGACCATCAAAGTTGTTCACAGTGTCTCAATCCTAACAACAAGTCAGTTAGTTTTACCATAGTAACTATGGCACGGTTGGATATTCACCTCTAGTTGAATGCTAAGGGGAGGGGTTGATGATACCCAGCTATGATCATGATACCATGTGACCCGTTATGATTCTGATACCACGTGACCAGCTATGACCGTGATACCATATGGCCAGGTATGCCCGTTATACCATCTGACCAGCAATGACTACCAGAGCATTCGACTAGCTATAACCATGATAGCTTGTGACCAGCTGTGACCGTGATACCGTTTGACTAGGTAGGGGAGTTATACCATGTTACCAGCTATAAAAATTATATCATGCGAGCAGCTATGAATGTGATACGATGTGACCAGCTGTGATTGTTATACCAAGTGACCTGCTATGACTGCAATGTGCTCGACAGTCAGGACATCAAAGAGTTAGATTGAAAGTGAGTCCATACAGCGAGGAGATCAAATATCCTCTTTAGTCTGTGGTTATTTTAAGAGCAGAGACAGAAGGTCTATGTGTATAACTGCTATCAAAGTTGGCTGTCAGAAGATACGACCTGATTAAAAGCTATCTACTCAAGTCTAAAAAAGTGACATACAGTGCATACCTCCTAAACAGCTAGCTATAAAGTACATCATGATGGTTATAGAAAGATGGAGACAATCTGTGATATCAAACACTACCTTCTCCTCTTCTGATCTACAATGTAAATACAAATAGAGTGATAGTATGTATACCCAGTGCTTATAATGATACAAAGGCCTAAACTAGTTACAACTAACTAGAGATCTAAATATTGTTATTAATAAAGTTAAACTTACAAGAGATGATGTGAGTCTATGTCAGCATGAAGCACTCTATTACTATAAACTATTATAAAAGTATTTTTAAAATAAGAGCAGTGACAATAACCAGAGTAAGTTGTACACACATTATATAACATTGAGGCATGACGTCATGCCACCTTTGTTAGCCCTGTGTAAGGACTGCTGAATTTTCATAGGTAGAGTTTAGGTGAATCTTGATATGGCTGGTTTAACCAGCTTCGACAATGACCTCCATATTGACTTTGCTCTTGTTACATTGACATCGATATCATCAGGAGTTGTGTTTACCTTCTCGTGTTATCTTAAACTAATATAAACAAAACAAGTTGTGAAAGTCACCAAAATGACTCACTCTTTAATTATTACCATTCTGGCCACCAACATCTACATTGTATAGATGGTGTGTAGATAACAGAACAAACAACTACTCTGGTAGTAAAAATTCTCTTTTTAAAGACAAAGGGCTTGTTATTAGTTACATTCTTTGTATCTATTTTAAAGCACGTAAATTACATATTTTTATTATGTATTTTAATACATCAGAGTCTTGGCTTTCGAATGAGCCTATATTCAATACACAAAGAAAAATATAACTACAAAAAACGGGGCGTCAAAAGTACGTCCTGCAAAAAAAAACACTTGGTTCAGGTACTCAAAATGTGACGCCCTAATTCTCATTTAGCCTTAGGTCTTCAATCCCTTTTGCTGCCATTGTGGCTGCGTTTTTCTGTGACAATCGATGCTGTTAAACCCGGAGAGCGCTAATAATGAACTAAGATTCTAGATAATCAACAATGCCCGCGACCACCTACAACAATGACGCCGACCAATACAAACACATGTTCTGGGTTAATTAATTATGTTTCAATAAATGTACTGTCGTTGATAAAGGTAATGAAATCACATCATTAAATTACGACCTGCGGTTGCGTGGCCCTTAGACTAAAAGTCAATCGCACTTTCGCGAGATCACGCAATGCTTGAAACTAATTAGTCTCAGTCGTCACCCTCAACATCACATTAAAAATAAAGAGCTAGTGCATAATATCATCGGGAAAACATAGTATGGTGCTTGGAATCTGAGGTACTTATCATAGAAATAATATGTATATGGAGAAATAATGACACTGATTTGTCATCTTCATTCGTTCTCTGGAGTTATCCTACCTTTGCCTGCCACTAGCGTCATTATCGTAGTTGATAAATAAGCGGTAAGAGCACACAACAACGAATATGAGAATTGTGACGTCGCATTTTTGGAGACTATGCTAGTAAACCTTTTCGCGGTAGAGCCCTGGAAAAATCCAATGAACACCAACCAATGTCTGTCTCACCATGGCAAACAATAGCCCATTCGAAAGCCAAGACTCTGATGTATTGAAATATACAATAAAAAAATTATGTAACTTATGTACTTTAATGTTAAAGGTTGACTTGCAACAAAATTTACATTACAGTTATTTGGTGTCCAGGAATTAGCTATGTCTTACTCTGCTGTGTTGCAGGCGCCAAATATGTGGAAATGTGATTACAAGCTCTTATATAAAAGCTCGAAAACAAACAAATAATCGCCGCCATCACAAAACCGCCATAGATTAAAATCTCTTTCCAAAGCGGCTAAAATGGGAAGTAGTTGTTCAACATGGCTCCTTTTTGCATTTTTATACAACCTCATTCGTCGAAATATTTTCACAAATATACTACACACATTCAGTAAAACCATGTCTATTGTTCTTACGCATCTGTTTTATCTTCATTGTAATGCTGTCCCTTTCAGCATTGATATCTTATAACTTACCGTAAAAACTTGTTTTGTTTTTAACCTTAGCTCGGCAGAGTACATATCATTGTCTGATAATCATGACGAGCCTGTTGGTCACCTGTGATAATCGAAGAATGCTGCAGAAGTTATTTGCGAAGTATTGGGTACATGATCAGATTACGACTAGACGATTAGACCAAGTTGAAACAAAACTGTGAAGTAGCGAGCATCTACAATTGATATGGGGTCTTTCGTTAAAACCTGAAGTGTTTGTCATAAACTAGTGCTACGAGAAGTTTTAAATCGAGCCTTTTGTTGGCATATCAATTCACGCGAGAACATCACGTGACAGAACAGTAACCAAATGTAATGACTACGGCAAAAAAATAAACTGATTGCATTCTACGGCGGCTTTTCGTTCTTGAGCTTTTAAGATCTTGTAATCACATTTCCACATCTTTTGCACCTACAACACATCAGAGTAAGGCGCGGTGAATATTTTGATACCAAATAACTGTGATATGAATTTTGTTGCAAGTCTATCTTTAACATTCTTTGAATTTTTCCTCATATGGGGATATCTATTTAGCATGCGTGCATACTAATGTATTTAGGAGGTGTCATTTATGTTACAACCATATCCCTGTACAATAATTACAGCCGTTATATTCTAATGACTTGGGCGCGCAATGTTACATTTGTCCTTGACCTTGCACACATATTAATAACCACCAATATAGTCAGTTTGTAAACTATGGAATGAAGGAGATAGCGGTAAATTAAAAAGATACAGACGCATAGAGATGTTTGGTTCATCTTTGGTTTTATGCAGACGTTACCATCAATAAATGTTTGCGATATACCTACTTTCAAATGTTAAAAAATAACTATGAGTGGGAACTGTCAGAAAGCTTTTGGGATCCTACAAAAAAGCTGAGGGATCCCAACAGAAGATCTCACAGTGAGTGGGATTCTCTGTTGGGATTGCACTCACTATAGCTGGTACCCAGCTCTGGTGAATGGGACCAGTTCACTAGAGTCCAAACTGTTAATGAGCTATTTTAATGGTTTCCCATAAATACTGATCAATATGTTATGTTTACACGCCAAATAAGAATTAACTGCAGTCAGGAAAAATGGAACAAATCTTGGAACGTACCTCCAGCTGTCTCACTGTTTTGCAATTCATGAATTTATACTCTTCCTGATCTGAAAGGCCTTCAAATCTGACACAATCTATAGGTTGAATACGACTGTAGATGGTGAAGGTATAGAACTTGGTCTGGAAGTTGAGGTACTCTTGACAATCCTCCTCAGCTAACACTAATAGAGACAGGGTAAGGTACAACATGAGAGTTCTTTGGTTCAACAAGTTACAGAGAAAAACAGCTCATCAACTACCTGAAGAAAATATAACAAATTTTTGTATTACTAACCACTAGTGATAGAGCTCTGGTCACCAGCTTACTGCCTACTAAGCTGTGACCAGAGGAGAGGAACTTTAATAATGTGACTAGAACTAACATAACTACACTCAAGACACACTAACACCCACAATGCACTAATCTGATCTCTGAATCTTCCTGTTAGGCACAATCAGTCTTCTCTACTTGAGAGAGATTTTCCAATACCCACACTGATATATTACTAACCTTCTGATCAATAATATTTTCTCAGTGTATTCCAAAGTTTCTCACATAGTACTCGGTTAGAACTAGCTTAAAAACCTTACAATATACATTAATACTTCAACTTACGAGTGCCCCAACTTACGAGAAACTTGAGATACGAGCCAGCTTTCAAGCAAGTTCTAGCACTACCATACGAGCCATGTTTGAGATACGAGCACCTGAATCAGTTGCCCAGTACGTCGGAGGTGTTTAATGAGAACAGCATCGCTCTATATTTTTCAACTGCTCTGGTTACACTTTCGTACTGTGTTTTTTTTTGTGCGCGATTTTCAGTGCAGAATCATGTGAATTAAAAGTACTGTGCGTCGACCGAGTTTTTGCCAGTAAAATGAAAGATAATGCAAAAAAAACTGAATGATAGCAATTGATATTAAATGGACAAGTATTGAAAAATACGCGAAATTTGTATGCGTGATTGAGCTAGCTCAGTAAAATGACAGAAATACATCCACAATTATCAAACAGAAAGTTTATGTTCAGGGCATTTAGTTTGCTAAAAGACCAACCATAGGTTCTACACGGCGCAGCGATCTTCACGACCGCTGATGGAGAGACTGCTCAGGCATTGGATTAAAGACAAACAATTGGCCGGTGACAGTGTAACTGAAACGATGCTATGTAAAAAAGCTGGTGATATCTATCAAAAGTATGAAAAATAGACATTCGGACAAGCTGGTTAGTGGTCGTTCATTAACCCTAGGTGATGACACCTGCGTTCGTCCTGATCGCAACATGTTGAAAGGGCGAAGAAAGGCAAACGTCCTTAGATAGGTTTCAGTTAAATGGCCGGCTGGTCGTGAGAGCGAAACAAAGGAAAATTAGCTAACTAGCGTGAAACTTCAAACTATGAAGGCCGAAGAAATTTTAATCCCATTCAGTCAAAAATGAAAGTTTGCTTTCAGGTTTGCTTCTAAGTTTTTCTTTTAAGACTTTTGATAAAATCCAAACCTATCAAAGTCAACTGTTGTAATGAAGGATACCTTTTCTCTCCCTCTCTGACAAATACTAGCGTTAGCTGCTATTGTATGTATTTAATTCTACATTTTAATTAATCACATTTCTTGCATTATCTTTTATTTTTTGCTTTTTGAAAGCATGTGGTAAGTTAGGACAATAACCAACATGTTCTTTCTATTAAAATATCTTGTTTTGAGTGTTTCATTTGCATTTGTTTTTAGTTTTGAAACCAATAAATATATATTTAATTGTTCTATATATAAATAAATTGTACCAACATGCAAGTAAATTGACATACGAGCTCAGTCTCGGAACGCATTAAGCTCATAAGTCGAAGTATGACTGTATCAGATAACATAGAACCTTACAATAGGTCAGGTACAATATAACCTTACATTAGATCAGATACCATAGAACCTTACAATAGATCTGATTACATAGAACCTTGCAATAGATCAGGTACTATAAAACCTTACAATAGACCAGGTACCATAGAACCTTATAATAAATCAGATACTATAGAACCTTACAATAGATCAAATACCATATAAGATTAAACTAAATTAAAACTAACTTGTGTGCATTGCTCTATGTTAAAGTTAGTTTCAGAAAGTATGAGTTATAGCTTCATTTAAGACCTTGTACTAGATCACAGGGTATTTTTACTTACTAATAATGCCGGCTAGAACGAACTTGAGATTGACAATCCGTCTCTGAAGACAACCAAATGTCCAAAAGTTGATTGAACAGGATCACAGCAATCAATGAATCTCCGATAAAAGCCATGTGGTTGGCACTACGGATCCAGCTGCAATAGAGGTAACCGTCAAATCTAAGAGACATTCTCTATGGATAACACAAGCTTAACAGCAACATACTAAATAGTACTCAACTATTCCTCTACAGATTTATAGTTTATAGGGAGACAATCCTTATAAGTTGACAGTGAGATAGGCATGAACTATTGCTCAAATAATATACTGAGTTTATATAATATATGAACATGTCTAATATACCATATTATACAAATGTGGTACTTTATGGTTGAATTATTAAAACATAAAATGATGGCTTGTATTGTTAGAGTTACTGAAACGAGCTTGTGAAGAGAGTTTGGTGCTCTGAGTTAACAGCTAGGAGTGAGGTGGAACAATGAATAAAACACAAGTGAGACGATGACTAACCTTAACGGTATTCAGAGAGTGAGTTGCCAGGCAATCAGCTATTCCTAAATCATACAAAGTTAATGGGCTAGATATTAATTTGTTGATTCTGACCCGCAATGGCTATGACACCGTGTGATCAGCTTTGACTGTGATATCATGTGACTAGTTATGAACATGATACTATGTGATCAGTTATGATTGTGATACCATATGATCGAAGTGACCAGCAATGATGCAGGAGCATTCGGCCATATAGCATGATGTAAGGTAAAACAGTCATAGCTGGTCACATGGTAGAACTCCCTAGCTGGTCACATGGTAACATGGTCATATCTGGTCACAAGCTACCATTGTCAAATGATAGCTTGTGACCAGTTATTACTGTGATACCATGTGACCAGCTATGACCATGGTAATATCATGTTTACACAAGGATGAAATCTGACAAATATAAATTATTTTTAGGTTGAAAATACATTAATAAGCATATATCAAGAGTTACATTGCCAAAAAATGAAAAAAAATTTGATTTTTACGTGACGCTAAAATAGCTTAAATCTACAAAAATTGATAAAAATAGGGCCCGCTGACCTACTTTAGCGACCTCTGACCCTAAAGGACAGCCTTCGACAGACGAGTTTTTAAATAAAAATGATAGATCACACGTGGAAGAAGACATAATTAAAAATTCAGAATTTTAGACGATATAGTTTTCAAGATATTTGTTATCAAAAAACCTAAAAAATCCGACTCGGAGCTGCCCCTCCTGAATGGCAGACTTTGGGGTGATGCCGGCAGCGCCACTAAATGTTTAGAGGCTAAACAATTTGGATTCCCACCAAGTTTGACATGCTCTTTAACATAGGATTAGTTTTAACCATATCTGTGACAGGTCAGCACACACATTGGACCAGTCCCAATGGAATGGGACTTATGCATGTGATAGCATGTGACTAGCTAAGACAGTGATGTGATCAAAGGCCAGCATATCAAAGCGTTGCACTCAAAGGGAACACTAAAGTTCACCTCAGAGTTCTAATACTCTTTTTGGCTTCTGCATGTTTTAAAATTGGAGGCAGCAGATTATGTTACTATAGGCAACCCTAGTTGTTCGGACTAATATCGGCACGTAAGAAACTGGTTAAAACTCACTAGCCCGCATCACTTGGCTCGTCTGTCATGACAACATCTATTAGTCACAGCCATCACTCCTCGGACAGGCCCACCGTATCGAACGAACGACTGGACAACTGAATGTTCGGAGTTGTCAAGATCTATGGAGAGGATCTATAGGTATATCTACAAACAAAGTTGACTGTCAAAGATGTAACCTTATCCAATGCTATCAATATCTACTCAAGTATAGTAAGTGACATACAGTACATACATCCTATACATCCAGCTATAAAGTGCATCATTTTGGTTATAGAAAGATGGAGACAACCTGTGATATCAAACACTACCTTCACCTCTTCTAATCTACAATGTAAATACAAATAGAGTGATAGCATGTATACCCAGTGCTTATAATAATACAAAATTCTGAACTAGTTACAACTAACTAAAGATATAAATATTATTATTAATAAAGTTAAACTTACAAGAGATGATGCGAGTCTATGTCAGTTTGGAGCACTTTATTACTATGAACTATTATACAAGTATTTTTATAATAAGAGCAGTAGAAATAACCAGAGTAAGATGTACACGCATTACATAACATTGAGGCATGGCTTCGTGTCACCTTTGTTAGCCCTGTGTAAGGACTGCTGGCTTTTCATATGTGGAGTTTGGGCGAATCTTGATATGGCTGGCGAAACCTGATTTTACAATGGCTACTATATTTAAACTGTGGTACGTGTTACTACTATGCGCTACTGTGACAACTTTGTGTCATTTCATATAAGCATGCACATATTAGCGAGAGTGTACAAACTATGTATCACATACACAATTTTACATACAACATTTGAAGGTTTTGAAATATTTCAGATAAATCTATCACCAAATTGTAACAGAGACTTCACTTAGTTTACTAAAGCTAACAATAGAGTGTTTGTTGTGATATAAAGAGAAACTTGGAGGCATATAAAACTACTTTGTAAGCACAAAATAAATGCTTTAAAACAATAGATAGTTTTACACAAGTGTAGATACAGATATGATATATATATATACAAATACATGGACATGTTGAATATAGATAGCAACAGATCATAAACAGGAAATGAAACTATAGGTAAACAAGTAAAGAGTTCTCACTGTATGACCTTGCACGTAAAGCTGACAGAATCTACTTCACTTTTTTGTTCTCAAATTAATTTTTTCACTAGGACATACTTACATATTTGTTAAAACCTAATATTTCATTTAGGTGCATCCAAAAGTCATAGCTTTTGAACAGCACGGTCTTTAAAGGTTGACTAGCAACAAAATTCCCATTACAGTTATTTGGTATCAAAAGATTCACCATGTCTTACTCTGTTGTGTTGTAGATGCAAAATATGTGGAAATGTGATTACAAGCTCTTGAGAGCTCAAAAACGAACGGTTAATCGCGGCCATTACAAAAACGCTGTGGATTAAAATCCCTTTGCAAAACGGCTCAAATGGGACGTAGTTGAATGAGATGGCTCCCGGTTACACTTTCATGCAACCTTATTCGTCAAACAATTTTCACAAATATACTTCAAGCATTCAATAAAACCATGCATATTGTCATTACGCGTCTATTACACAATCATTGTAATGCTGTCATTTTGAGCATTGATATCTCAAAACCTAACGTAAAAACTCGCTTAATCTTTTAACCTTAGCTCCTAGGAGTGCACATCATCCTCTGATACACATGACGAGCCTGTTGATTACCTGTGATAATCGAAAAATGCTGCAAAAAAATATTTGCGCTGCTTGGCAGGAAGTATGGGTCACATGATCAGATTACGACTAGACGATTAGACCAATCCGAAACAGAACTGCAAAGTAGCGAGCATCTAGATTTGACACGGGCTTTTCGGTAGAACCCCCGAAGTGTTTGTCATAAACTAGTGTTACAAAACGTTTTATATTGAACTTTTTATTAGCCGTTCAATTAACGTGATAACATCACATGTCAAAACAATAACCAAATTGTTTGAATACGTCAGAGAAATAAACTGATTCCAACTTACGGCGTTTTCGTGATGGCGGCGATTAACTGTTCGTTTTTGAGCTTTTAAGATCTTGTAATCAGATTTCCCCATATTTTGCACCTGCAACACAACAGAGTAGGACACGGTGAATCATTTGATACCAAATAACTGTAATGTGAATTTTGTTGCGAGTCAACCTTTAAAGTTTATTTAAAGGTGTAAACCTTTTAATGTATTCCGATATACAGTTAATCACCGTAAATTGGTTTTACCAACCACAAAAATGTCCTAAATGTTTTGCAGGATTTGCTTGGACATTTTCTGAGCCAGTTTAGCTTCTACCGCAAGCACGGTAATCTCAGACGAGTAATTAATATTATTACAGCGTGCAACATTATTATTACTAAAAAAAAAAAAAACTCTCAGTAAAATGATTGTACAACTTATATTAATCTGTGAATGGTTTGGTCAATCGATACAAATATATACAATTATGCCTATTCATAAGGCTTATGGTCTGAGTTGATTATATTTCTTTTAAGGTATGTTCTTTCATCTTTGGAAATTGAAATATATTTACTGACTATATATCAATAAAACAATTTAATATGGTAACCTGCCAGACTGTTCTAGAAGGAATTGAACTTACCACAATAATGTGGTACAGATCATTCAGTACCAGAGGACGTGTGAAGCCACAAAAGTAAGTTGTTCTATGAGCAAATACTCTGTACTATAATTTATCAAGGTAAGTATATTAATACTATAAACTAGGACTAGAGAACTGAAGCTTTGTAGACAGTTGTAGATAGGTACTGACACTTAGTGTTCAGTACTAGCTTATGATTGGCTTAGCAAAATGACTAAAATCTCGTTCTTTTGACTTATTTTGTCTTAACTTGTCCAAGTTTTGGACAAACACAAATCTTGTATTCACATGTTACAGATGAGGTTGGACCAACTATTTTGTTGGAAATACATATCATAATCATTATGAATAATATTGATTGTGTATAAAGCAATAGAAGACAACTTTAACAACCAAACTCAACCTTTGTTGGGAATATATATAAAATAATAAGACACTAACTTACATCTATTATTAACAGTAATTCTCAGGACAGTTTGTGAATTTTCAGTAGAAGTAAATCATCGGGTTTAAAAACATAAACGATAAAATATTAAAATTTGTTTAAATATTTGATTAATTATCAATAATTAACTAAGAAGATGTCTATATGAGTCTCTGATGTAAAAATATAAATAAATAAATATAAATAAAAAAGTGAATTTCCTTTGGTATCAGTTTTGTCATGAAAAAATCTCAAAGAGATACTATTTGTACATCACCTGTTATTTTTTAAATGTTTTTTTTAATGATTTTTTTTAAATAACTACACACTGACATATAGAAAAATATTTTAATAGAATAGGCTATTATTTTACAAACTAGATTTTAATGCAGGAATGGAGATATCATTATCTTATCTCAAACATTCATTACCTTTATTGACATTAAAGTTATAATTATCTGATTTTAGCTTGACATTCCTTATTCTGTTTGATACTTATAGAAAACGTCTGTGCAAATAGGTAAGACAAACATTGCCATATAATTCATTGGTCTGTTGTGGTAAAAGGTTTAGAAGATGTGTCCATTAAATTGAAGTCTAATAATGTTCAATTGTTAGTAGAATTCGTAGAATTAGCTATTCTCAAATTGTTTGTACGAAACAGATGTTGTAAACAATAGGCTTATAAGATGCATCAGTTTTAACTTATAAGTGCTTGAAAACTGCTATTTTTAGTTACTATTTAAAAGTCATTTGTTTAACCATAGTTTGAGTTTTGCTAAGCTGATCATGTGACATAATCAACAGAAATAATAAACTAAATGACTGAGGTAGCCAGGGTTCCAGTGAAAAAAGATGATGTTCACTACTTTAAAGGAAGCAGCAATAAAGAATATGACTTCGGGAGTCAGCATGCTCCAAGAGGCAGTTCAAATAAATATAATAGTATTGACAGAACTGCTCTTAGATACACCTGATAGATATAAGGAATGAGTGAGCTACAATTTTAACTGTAGTGACTGATGAATCATCTTGCTATTAAATGATGTGAAGGAAGAAGTGATGTCATGCATCTTGAGATAACAGGGACAGGTATCAATATGGTAGTTATAGCAGAGTACAGATTAATAGCTACAATGGGCACAGTGAGATGTGTGAAACATCAGTAGAGAGAAGATAGCTAAAACAGCAGTTATGATATGGCAGTTGAGGAGGCAGTATTGAAGGTTTAGTAGAGTGAGAGATACTAGTATGGATATGGGGAGGAACAGGAACAGCCCCCAGTAATTTTCAGTCTCTAAAGAGAAGTATAGTGCAAACTAATGGCTCAGCCAAAACTTGTGTTGTTTGATAGTTAGAGACAAGGAATATGAATTTACTTTTTATGTTAGGAAAACTAAGAAAACAAGTGAGTGTTGCATTTGAAAAACCACCAACTACTTTACCCTCTTCCTTGCTAGTGGTTCGATCTGTAGATATAATTGACCTTGAACTTAGAGCAGATACAAACTTGACTCATTTGCTCCTGAATGAGTCTTTTACCAGGACATAATTTACATATTCAGTAAAACCTAATAGTTGACAAAGGGGCATCTAAATCATTATAGCTTATGAACATCACCATCTTCAAAAATATTTTGATCCAAACTCAATCAGCATGAGATTTTACATCAACCGTGCCATAAAAATGCCAAATTTATTTTGCAGCTCTGACATTTTTTTTTCAGCCAGTTTCACTTCTACAGCAAGCATGGTAAGACGAGTTATTAATATTATTACAGCTTAAATCATTTTTATTACTAATTTTATTTTTTTTATTACTCTTATGATCTGACTTGATTATATTTCTATTAAGGTGCATTCAACCATCTTTAGAAAGTAAAATAGACTTACTGAATATATCTCAATAAAAACAATTTAGTTGGTTCACATGCCAGACTGTCATAAAAGGAATTGAACATACCAAAATAATGTGGTGCAGATCATTCAATACCAGAGGACGTGTGAAGATGCAATAGTAAGTTGCGCTCTGAGCAGATGCTCTGTACTATAATATATCAAGGAAGTATATTAATACTATAAACTAGGTCTAGAGAACTGAAGCTCTGTAAACAGTTGCAGGTAAGTACTGACACGTTCAGTACTTATGATTGGCTTAGCAAAAATACTAAAATCTTTAGACATATTTTGTATTCACTTTCACAAGTTTTGGATAAACACAACTATTGTATTCCCATGTTACAGATGTTACAAGATAAGACAACTTTAACAACCAAACTCAACCTTGGTTGGGAATATATATGAATTAATTGGCAACAAACTTACAGTATTATAAACTGTGACTCTCAGGACAGTTTGTGAATTTTCAGTGGAAGTGAATCATAGGGTTTAGAAACATACTTGGCAAATTATTAAAATTTGTCTTTTATTTGATTAATAATCCATAATGAATTAAAATATGACTATATGAGTACCTAATGTTAAAATAATTGAATGCTAAAAAAGTGCATTTCCTCTGGTAACAGTTTTGTCATGAAAAATCCCAAAGAGATACTATTTGTACATCACCTGTTTTTTTAATGTTTTTTATCATATTTTGTTTTAAATAACTACACACTGACATATAGACAAAGATTTTAATAGGATATTATTTTAAAAATTTGGTTCGATGTGAGAAAGGAAATTGTTATCTTATCTCAAACATCCATTACCTTTATTGACACTAAAGTTATAATTATCTGATTTTAGCTTGATATTCTTTATTCTGTTGGATACTCATAGGAAATGTCTGAGCAAGTAGGAAAGACAGGCATTGCCATATAATTCATTGGCTTGTGGTGGTAAAAAGTTTAGCAGATGTGTTCTTTAAACTGAAACCAGATGTTTCATGTGATAATGGATTTAGCTTTGCTGTAACAATGAGAATGCCAGATGGAGAGCATCAAAAATACAGCTAACTCGTTGTCTTATTACTTTAAACTTCCTTTTTGATTGGTTAATTCTACACAGCAAAAGTGCTTCATGATTGTAAAACGACCTTCAACAAAACCTTAAATGTTAACTGACCGCATTTTAAAATCACCTTAATTTCTTCATATATTATAATGATATATTTTTGTTCACCAAAGATTTTGAACGTTGAAAATCAAAACGAAAAACAGTTTGGAAAGCAGAAAATAATTATGATGGAAGCTCTGTGACACAAAAAGGTCGCTTGTTTGGCAAAACACTGACATATAATATGTGATGGCAATAAGAATAAGCAATGTATGATTGCAATATATTCAAATACACATTTTCCATCCTTTAGACGTCAAACTGAAGGCTTTGATTGTCCAAAATGGCAGATAATTACAATGCAAAGTCGAAATAGATTTCACAGAGTTCGAAAAAGGTTGCCATGTTTTAAACGCCCAGCATTAACTTTCAAGTGGAGGTTATAGAATTATACCAACCAGCTTGTGAGCTAGTAAAATGTTCTTTTACACAAACAGGAACATTGAAAAACTTGAATTCATCAAAGTCGTAGGGTTCGTAGAATTAGCTATTCTCAAATTGTTTGTTCAAAATACAAGTTTTAAACAATAGGCTTAGAAGTTGTGTCAGTTTTAATGCTTGAAAATTGCTTCCATCTTATAAACACCTGCTCTGCCTTCATGCTCACAGATAGTCAAGGTAGAAAATGTGCGTTTTAATATGATTATAAAATATTGCAACTGTTTCTAGTCAAACTTTCCCAAAGATCTCTGTCTATTTTTACAAATTAAAAAATTCGATAAAACCAGTATGAGTTTGAAAGTACACAAAAAAACATTGTTCAATCACTAAACTGTAATGTTACCTGCCATATTATTATTATTACTAATGTCGTAACGGTTTCTGTCATCAGTTTACTTTTAAACAGGCCATGAAAATGAGTGTTGTGTGTTGTTACCATATTAGCTGTTGTGAGTGTGTTTTATCAGTGCAGCTATTCAGCACTTGAGTATGATAGATTATTCATTGTACAAAATAACAATGTACTGGTTCATATTTTATAGCAGCCTCCCTATTGGGCTTGAAATGAGCAATAAAACTATCCAGTTGCATTTCACCAGATATTATCTACCAAGAAGTTCTTGTTTTACCACCACACTTCAATTCTACACCGCATTTGAATTCTCAGCAGTGATTAGCTCATTTATCACAGCACAAACTACCAATTCCATTTATGAGGCTCTATTCATAACTTGTTCACAGCTTAGAGATTATGGTTCTTTTGTAATTAGTATTAGATGCTTGTCATTATTTCTATTACTACTATTTCCTTCCGGCTGTTAATGTTATCATGTTAAAATATAGAAGGTTGTGATCAGACACTCAAATATTAAGTTTGTAGTTTCAGTGTTTTCATATACTAGGTCATACTTTAAAATTATTAACAAAGACAAATCTTTACAACTAAACAGTCTGCACCCTAAAATATTCTCTATGTTACTATCTTAATTGTATACTTCGTTATTTTTGCCCCTGATTGTCCGCTTGTTTATTTCACCTGAGATCCAAAAGTAACTCCAAGCAGATGTTTAAACAGTGACGGCAATCACTTCACCAACGTCTATGGGAAATGGTAAAACGATGATTATAGTTTACCCTGAATCTACCTGTTACAAAGGCACAAGCATACTTTTATCTATGACAGGAAATCATAGTATAAACTGATGGTAAAATATGATTCTCCAAAGCATTCAGAACAAATTCTTAAGAATAAATTTGTTAAATACACCTAAAACCTTTCAATTTGTCTCAAGGCGGAATTCATACTAGTGCAAGCAAGCTCAGAAGTTCCATCTTTCTGAAAAGCTCTTATCACAGCTTATCTTATCAACTTAATAGATGATACAGTTTTATCAGATTATGTGTTTAAATTAACTGATATCACAATCTGTAGTATCTTTAATAGCAACAAAAAATTTGATATAAAAATTTGCACATAATTTTATTATGTAAGCAAACTGAGCAAAGCAATGTATTTATACTAACTAAAAGACTTCAAACTATCACATTGACTAAAAATATTTTAATTTTATTGCAAGTATAAAATTCGCATGGAAGATATTGCCCTTGCATAAAAAATTGAATCAAGTACCAAAAATTGATTTAAAAATTAGTTGTGAGAGAACAAATTATTTTAAAATGTCATAATTATTTACATAATAAAGTTGAAGTTGTCTAACTTTTGACTGTATACTCTTGTGATGGATTTGCGAAACCAAGCTTTCTTACGATTAGCCCACTTTATAATGCAAAAATCAGCTTGTATAGAACACCAACTGACAGAAAACAAAATTTTCTGTAAAAAACAACAGCAACCCAACATGCTGGTAGAGATAAGAGAGAATGAAGAACCTATGAACAATGAAGCGAAGAGTGACGAAATGGACAACTACAAAGAAAGGCACTTTTAAAATCACATGAAAGAAAACAGTGTAGTAGCAATAATTAACCTCTACACAGCGGGATACATCCATACACCATTTACATGTTTGCATTTGCATGTGTAACTATTTGGGTACTTACTAACGTATACCCAGTTCAGCATTATGTTTGATATTATCCAGCTGTATCTACCTTTTCATGCTTGCTGTAAAACATGAAGAATGCAGAACCATACTGAGCAACTGGTGGTGGTGCTTGCAGCAATTAAAGTTGTGCACGAGAGCTCTTACTTATCCATTGTAAGACGACTTGGACGCCAAACAAACTCACAAGTGGCTAGTCAACACTGACTTTCACAACACTTTAGGCCTATATGTAAACGAATTATTTGATCTCTTAAATTCTTCTGGTTTTTCGACAGGATATAATGCATTAAAAAGCTATTAAAATTCACTATTTACGATAATTGATTATGGCTATGTGATCGAATTTTAATGAACAAAATGATCTTTGAAAATACTATTGAAGATATTGTTTGTTAGTTGCTAGTGTGACTGAGCTTTCAAGTAAAAGATCAATGAGAATATCGAAAGCGAATTTAATTTTCCTTATCGGTAGAAAAAGTAAGATCAATATTGTGAATCAGGTCGTTTAGGTTAATTCAGGAGGCTTTTTTCGCCAGTAAAACCTGCCAAAACATTCAAAATGCAAATGTAATCTGTGACATACAAACAATCCCTTGCATTCCATCCCTTTACTACCAGGGCAGACTGCACTGCAACTAAATTCACAAACCTAGTTACTAACCTTGATTTGTTGATGACATAGAGCGTGTAATTGATTGCAATGGCGAGTATGTTTGTCAGAAAATAACAAGCGTACTGGATGTGTCATGGAGCTCTGCAATCGTAACTCGTCCATTGTTGTACGTTTATACGCAAAGCGGTTACGCCGTGATCGCGTAGATATGTTTACGCACCAAATACATGTATGGCTAACAGACTTTTTAACAGACTTTAGTATGATCTCTATTTATATTACTATATTTTGCTCTTTTTGAATATTTATTGATTAAATAAGTCAATTGTGAATAGCTGAGATAAGTATTTATTAAAAAACAATGACGTTTTTGGTTGTTTTCTGATCACTATCTCACTGAGTAAAAACCCCGGTAACGCCATGGAAAACTCTGGGAAATCCTTTTCATTTCTTTTCAAGCACATCTCATTCCTGAGTTCTTGGGAGAAATGAAATGTTGCGTGTAGTTTGATGTTTCTTCTTTCTAGAGACTTGAATTTACAGTTTGGAATAGTAAATGAATTTTATGCTCATGAGTGATTCGACTAGCGACGACACTGGATCTCCATATATAAAAGCCATGCTCATCATAACGGAAACTAGTTGTAAATCTTCTGGTGATATTTGAAATTTGAATTTCTTTGGTGTATGTATCGTCATAGTTAAGTTATGCATGCTACTTACAGGTCTGTAATTCTCAATATTTGGTGAGGTTTGTGAAATCTGTTATTCTCCATTATTGGTGACGTGTATAAAATCTGTTATTCTCCATTATTGATGAAGCGTATAAAGTCTGTTATTCTCCATTATTGGTGATGTGTATAAAGTCCGTTATTCTCCATTATTGGTGAAGTGTATGAAGTCTGTTATTCTCCATTATTGGTGAAGTGTATAAAGTCTGTTGTTCTCCCTTATTCTCGCATTATTGGAACATAGGTTCTGCGGAACATAGGGCGTGCGGAACATAGACCTGTCACCGCGGTGATCACGGCCAGAGTATTACCAAACATTCCACAAAGAGTATGATGAACAGTTTCTACGGTGCAATATAAGTGTTTTCAGTGTAAGTAAATCAAAGGTCCAGCAGGCCTACAACTTGGTATTGTCGTTTGTTTTGTTTTTCGTGTGTCAATTGCTAGCTTGTAATTTATTTGTCTTCTTGTCGCTGTACGGGTGTGTGTAAATACTGTGAAAACAACATACCAATATGGAATGCCAGACTACATGATAGACATTTAATAAGTACAAGCAGCAAGACGCCAGAAGACATTGAAACATCCAATAAGTAGAAAATGTCAAAAGTCAACTTCAAAATTGGAGGAATCCATCATAGAAATTTAGTGAATTCTTTTGCGCTTGCCACTTGCTAATACAGTGACTAAGTAATCATAATCACTACTAGATAGATGAGTAAGATAATCACTACTAAGTGGGTTCTGGTTACAAGTTGTATCATACTGAATGAGTATTAGCTTTCATGCACAACTATAATTGTTGCAAGCAAGATGGCCGGAATAATGAGTATGGCATTTTATTAAGCAAGCTAAAGCTGCACAGAGATGAGTTATGGTTCAAATCTTTCACAAATGTCCATATATAGTTTCGTCGCTTGTAGACAGTATCTGGTGCTCTGTGCTCTAAGTTCTTCTGACTCACTAGCATATCTTCCTTCGTGACTTATTCTTACCCATCCTGTTATACACTGGCTTACATATCCTTATATACAGTGTAATGTCATAGTCCATTGGGTTTCCTGGATAGCTAGCTTGCGTATTACTAGGCTAATCCCAGGACAGCTTGAGGCATAAGGCTATTGAAAATAGTTGAGTTTGGCGAATCCATCACAGAAATTCCATCGACACCCGATTGAGAACATGCGAAAGGGAAGTCGAAACATTTAATCTTGGTCTGTTGTTGCTCAGGATTATTAACAAAGCCTTGTATTTTGTAGACGAGACTTCAAAATGACAACTTAATCTATATTATCTTTTAAATATCTGTCCTAATGCTGTGTGTACTGAGGAGTCAGTCAATCTGGCATCCTTGCTAAGGAGGGGTACTTGAGAATAATATTGTATGTGAAGATGGTTCTGGTTTGTACATATTGTTTATGTATGGTATGTAGTGTGTTATCTAATGTATGTGACAATATATACTCCCAGCTCACTTATCTATCCTCATGCTGCTTCATCTTTTTAGGTTTCTCTGTGTCCACTCGAGATGCCTTGATCCTGGCATCAATATTCAAACTAACTATGCAACACAAGGGGTCTTGGTTGAGTTTGCTTTTAGTAAGCAGAGATATGTGGATAGGCTATTGAATTTTGACTCTGATTTACATTATCTAGCATAAACACTAGTTCTGTCTACAACTTCATCATGTCACATGTTAAGGTGTGGCTTGTTCACATTTGTTCACACGGTTATTCTGGTGGTACCAACTCATGCCAGCTAGATGTGTGGGCAAATTTGAATAGAGTGGAATTCTCTGTAAGCAGTTTGTTAGCAGTTGATGTCAACCCTGGCCGTCTCATTAGATCTCCAGCTAATCATTCACAAAGGTTGATACTTTTGTAGATCTTGTTCAAAGAGCTGTAAGAGTCCATAGTATTAAGTTTATTCATTACATACCCATGTATTGAATGAGAATGGTGTATTACTGTGAACATAATCAACTGGTCAGCTGACTTTGATAGCATATTTTACTTGTAGTTTTCACTGCAAGTTTATGATATTGTTTTGTCTGCGGATCTGCACTTAATGACTTGGTATATTGTGAGTGTTCGTTGGTGTATGTGCAGCAATAAAGTTATTGGCAAACCTTGACATAGCAAAATAATCTGTTTCTCCCTTTGGTACTTATGTGTAAACCAGCAGATATTCTTATAAGGTAAGGTTAAAGTTTAATAGATTAGTTTATCTGCTCAACAAACTTGATGACAATATGAGCATTAAAACTAGCGCATCATATTAACATATGAAAATATCTAAGTGATATGTTGCTGCTAAAATGGTAACCTACAAAATAGTGTTATGTTTATGTAGCTTAAGAAACATGAATGAAAATGTAGACTCAGCTACGTGTAGGTTTGGAGGTTGAGTGAGTTATAGAAATCTCTATCAGAACTCACGCTAGATATATTTTATAGTAGTTTGAATTAATTTATTGTTATAATTGTATTATTGTTGAAAGTTTTATTTTTTAGTATCTGCTAGCTACTGTACTGGTACTTACCAAAGTGTAATATTTTATTATTCTGTCATATGTTAGACAATACTTTGTATGTTGAAATATATGTTTGCTCTGTTTTTATGGTGAGAAGTAAACTAGCTGTAAGTAGAGATGATAGTAAGTAGAGGTTTGAATGGATAGTTTACAGGGTAGTTGAAAGAGACTTGGTGTCGAGAAGGTATATAATTTGTCTATACAAAGGAGTAGAATATGTATGTTGAGGTGATCGTAGCACGAGGCTTGATTGTGTAGGTAATTCCTATTTCCTCTCTTATATTAAAGGTAATTTGCATCCAGATCTATAAATAGCAATCAGCCATCCTTGACAGATGACTAAGGCAGTAGCTATTCGTAGCATTAGAATATATGTTATCAGCAATGTTCAGGTATAATGTTATGAACAATTGTCACTATCTTTGTCTGGTTCCCTAAACTAGTACAAATCAAGAAATCTTTGCACTCTTTGTAGATGTTGACCATTTCAGTTCTATCTATAAATAGACTTCACATAGTGAACCAACAATGACCTCTCCGTACAAGACTGTTATAATATTTGACTGCCTTATAAAAGCACTCGGAGTGATCATAGTGACACCAGGACAGCCTTAGCAATTATGTTAGGAAACCAGCATCGCAGAATTTAACCCTTTTCCATGCTACTCGTGATGTTTCTTGAAATTTGGATTTGTCCATCTATTGCCATGGGTGAGGGGGTGCTGTCCTCACACTTATGGGTTCGGCGTGAAACAAGACGTTCACTCTAAGCATTAAGCGAGATATTATATTTGAGTCAGATACAGTGTGTACATAGCAATCACTTGTAAAATAACTGCTGATATAAAGCCAAAAACCGTTCTTATATACAAAAACTGTGACAGCATGATTGACGTCAAAGTATAAACATTGCCAAACACAACTTGGTATATGTGGCGCACGACATTAGACAAAATATACGTTGTATGTTTTTAGACACTGATGGCACGACCAAAGTTCACAGGAGAATATATCATTAAGTATGATGAAATGTATTAAGAATAATTCTTGAAGGCAGAGACAGGATGAGATTGTTGGCTTTAGACATTGTTCATAGTAATTAATGTCAGCAATGACTGTCAATATAAATAAAACAGTAAGCATTGCATAGCTTGCGTAAATGAGTGTTATTCTTGGAATGTTACTGTGATGTTATTATAACGAGATAATGGTTGTCCTATACAGCTGACATATTTAGGTCAACTCTGGCGATCTTCTTCTTTGAGATATTATGATATCTTACACATGCTCAGCACCACGTCACATTCCATGTTAGCAGTGGTCACCATTTAGTAAGCCAACTAAAATCATTAGAGTTGCTGCATTTGCTTGGCATTTTATTATCTTTCTTGAATATTGTTAAATATGTGCACGTCTGTCATGCTTAATTGGGTTGCAGGATTTTAGGCTAAAAATGTCAGATCGACTTGATAAGGCCAAGCCTCGAATACATGGGCCTATACGAGCCTGACATCTCAGTGGGTTTTGATGTCTCACACCAGGCTTATCAAGGAGTGCTCTTTTCCATTTAGTAGAGATCATGGTGAGTGGTTATACACCTTCACACAATCAGTAGGAAAGTCACTGTTTGCTTGTTAATATGTTTTACTCTGGTCATCGGTATTTATAAAGTGATATTTAGTTGTTTTCTTCCGTAGTGTTACCATGTTTAGTTCAGTGCTACTTTTAGTGATTCAGTTACTTTTCCTGGTACCTATAATTCTTCATAAGTTTTTTACATGCATTTTGTTCTGTGGTATTGCTAACATTTTAGTAGGGCTGGTAACAACTTATTGAATGTTTGTGCGTATAAAGTGTTGCTAAATTTCAACAACGTGCAAAAAAATCAGCTTTGTTCTATCAGGCTTGGCACACTGCCAGAACCAACACTTTCTTTGATTCCATATTTCTAGTAAGTTTTTCATTCTAGTTTCTATGACTTGGCAATTTTCATTTACAAAGTTTTCAAGACATGTATTTCTTTTAAAATCTGTAAAATAGGCAGAAGAAAAGTAAAATCATCTCACACTCTTCTACAGAATGCGCAGATAAAACTACCTATAGTTTATAATTTCTCGTGTAAAAGGGTTAATTTCTGAAAATTATTAATCAGTAAATGTGTCAATCAAAAACAAAGTAAATACATATTTTAAAATTCTGCATTTTATAAAAACCATGAACCATTACCAAGTTGCAGGAAAATATCATTTGATGAATCAAGAATATTATTACACTTTTTCCATTATTAAAGCTTGTTCTTGAAGCTGAAGATATGAAGAGTAATAGGTAGGGTACATAGACTTGATATACGGATGTGGTCAGCGCTGACATAGATTCATAATATGTAGCTCATCACCAGTTGGGGTCACAGAGGTAACACTTTTATTTTTCCACCACAACTGTCTACAAATAGAATATCACATTATTACTAGCATCTTAATAATTATAGAATATATATTTACTGAAATCTAATAATACGCTGCAAAGTAACTAGTATATTATTATTAATAATAGTTCTGACACATGATTGTTCTAATATTGCCGTCTCTATCACCAGACTAATATGTCTGCCGTACCAGGTAGAATGTTTACTCCTGAAAAAACTTTCATCGATCTCGACAATAACCTATAAATAACAATAAAATTATAATTATCAAATATTTGTTGATAAGATAGTCTACCATTGTATGGCATCATTTCAACTTGATGAGGTTCCATTTGTATGATTGCATACAGACATGAATATATATTCCATCCATTGCTACTGCACATTCATTATTAATTACATGTTGATATCATCCAATATCATTGGTTGTTATTAAGCCTATCATGTCTTGCCTTTCTACAACTAAACACTGCTATTTTAGAATGCTGACTTGTTTAAAGATTTTAAATTGTTAAATTAATCAATTACCTTTCCATGTTATGGAGTCACCTTGAAAAGACTCACTTTTTTCTCATCCCAACCAGGTACAACTAACTGTCTATCTCTCCAGCTGATTTGACCAGTTGTAGCACCAGGTAGTTGGTCATGAGTGAACTCGTGGAGTTTCTCTCCTAAAATAGAAAACTAGTGAGTAGTTAGAATAATGATAATTATAATAGATTAACTACTGTATGCTAAACTCTCACTATGTCAATTATATAATGTATAATTATATGTTATCTCTCTACAACTAAGCTTTTATAAACTATACATAATTCACACACTAGCAAATGGTTTAATGAGTTTTGTTTATATTCACCACTGACATGGAACTCCATGCTTTACTTCAATGTCTATGTTTAGGTACATGTAGTTGTATGTCAGTTATAGTTGACACACATGTAATATATTGGATGAGCTCTGTTATTATTTACCACTAGGGGAAATGATGTAGATAGACTTTGTGTTGCTATGGGTAGAGCCATAAATAAGGCCATGAGGTCCACTGCAGACTCTAGTGATATTCTGTAGTTTAGTTGTCCACAGATGAACAGCTACACCATCTACTATCCTGTACTTTATTAGTTGCTGACTAGATGCTGCTAGAAGATCACCATTCTCTAGGAAGGTTACATGGTGGGGCACATCAACAGGCTGATATTTCAATTCTTTGTTGCAGCGATCGTATATAAGAAGTTCCCGCCTTGTACTAGCTGTACGCCTGTATGCTACAACATACTGATCAGACACTGCCATATAAGCAGCATTGTTAGTTGTATTCTCAAACTCAAACAGTGTCTCTCCACTGCTCATTGAAGGTAGCAGAATCTCTACTTTGTGGGTGGTCTTGTGCCTGTGCAGGATGTAAACACCATGAAGATGCTCTATAACAGCATGGACTCCCTTGTATGGTAAATCATATGGACTTATCTTCATTGTAGTCTTGTCCATAATCTTTACTCCATCATGACAACCAAGCAGAATATCTCCATTTGCTCTATGACATGTGGAATGGCACCAGTCTTCTGTGGAGTGTTCAGAGCTGAATGTCAGTGTAGTTGGTAGTCTGACCAGCTCTATATTCAGACTAACTGGGCTGTCTGTAAGTATTAATTAACCATGTTTGTTATTTCCATACATCAGCTAACATCACAGGTTAAACATCTCTGTTAACTTCTTTACATACGAAGCCACACAAACTCATTCTTCAACAAGAAGCAACACTAAATCAATAAAGGACAAAAATCATGCAAAAATTGCATGATTTGGCAAAATCTTGATAAGGTTTGTAGCAATAAATCTAAATTTCGAAAACCTTTCATGAATGTTGCGCTTACTTTGCCCCAGTTTAGAAATATAGTTCATCAGTGGCTATCAGAAATAATGATTGCATGCAAAGCTCAGTAATAAATTTTAAATTAAATTTAATTTATGAATTAAAATAGGAAGAGACAACCCTTATCAAAATATTTGTGTTTGAATGTGGAAGTACGATAAAATTTGTAGCAATAAGTCGATAAATTTTGAATATATTTTATAAATGTTGTGCTTATTTTGCTCTTGTTGCTAATATGAGAGTCACTCACTGGATATGCAGAGAGAAGACAACTCTTAACACTCTTATTAATTATTACATAGACTGTTATTGGTATTAAAGTTTAACAAACAGTACTAAATATTATTAGATTAGCAGTAGAAGAGACCAATACAGAATAATATGTTTATGTAATATCAAACAAATAGGAAGTTATATCAAAACTTTTAAGTAGTTACATCAACAATTCCCTGTACTGTTGCCAAAGATGAACCAGAAACACCTGTGATATTATATACTTATAGACAAATCACTCACTTTCTGAGCTACTTAAGACATTTTCCAACTTTCAATTTGTATCAAGGAGAGTGTTACAGTTAGCACAGTCCACAAAATGTGCAGAGAAGACGATTGGTGTAATTGTACAAACATTGCTATAAATTAATGTTTGCCCACAAGTACAACAACAATCTTTTTCATATTTATGGAAGTTGCTTCCCCTTTTGCCATAATTAACTACCATGTTGGGTAAGAACATTTAGTTATTACTGACCTTTAGGTACAAGAGTGTATTTATCATGTAAATCTGGTGATCCTAGGTTCATGTTAACTTTCTGTTTTATTTGCTCTTTAAGGAGCTCTTCCTGCTTGATAATCTCCTGTGAGCTACCACCATCTATCAGTTTGTTGACATTTCTACGGGATGCCTCTAAATCCTCCCTCTTTTGAATCAGCGTAGCATTAAACTCTTCTACCTTTTTGCTAGCCTCTGATTTCAACTCTCTAATCTCTTTCAAAAGCTTATCATAAGCTTCATGTAGCAACTTTACCTGTCCGGAACCGAAAGCATATTACACACAGTAAATTTACATATTAGTTTCCTTGACAACAAGAACAACAATGCTCACACTGCAAGTTTCATAGTCTGAGTAAACAAAATATATGAAGATTTTGTGTACAAAAACAGAGGAAATGTGGTGATTTTTACTGTCGACTAACAATATTCATTCAATCCAAACCTATGTTAAGTTTTTAGGAACACTTGCCTCTGTTTTAATTATACAAACAAGACACTTGAAGTGAAACAAACATAAGCTGAACGCTAGGTATTGTTGGCCCTAAGAGCTTTCCTCAAAATGACAGCTGTTAGTTCAAAGGAGGCCGCATCTCTGTATCACACAAGGGTGGCCCGCATCTCACAAGATTGGCTACTACCTCAAAGTGTGGTTGCTATTACCAAGTGTGACTCGTATCTCAAAGAGAGGCTCATATCCCGTATCACGTGACAAACAAACAATAGGCTAGTTGCCTTTAGCGCCTAATTTCAATATCTTCTTGAGGCTCATGAAATCTTTATGATTGTTTTTATGGTAATTTAATTTGTTTGAACAAAGTTATGTCTATAGTTTTAACTCTTGTAAACTCTGAAGTATAAGTTTATTGATTGGTTACAACGTTAATGGGAAAAAATATTCATCTGATCAGCAATACATCAATACAAATAACTACACAGGGTTAGCGCTCTAACAACCTGTTGTTTATCAGATGTTAAATGATCAAATGTTACTAGATAATAAATATACTAATTACTCAAACACTAGTAATCCAAAATCTAGCAAGGACCTCACAGCCTTCAAATATAGGACTCTGAATATCATTTGTCAATCTACTGTAACACCTCTAATTGAGCGCCATCTTTATTTGAATTCCACTTCAATTTGACTGCCATTATAGCAGGGTTGAAAAATAGAGCATCACCCTTTAAATGAACTCCACTTCCATTTTACTGCCAATTTGACATTTTTCAATCTTTACAAACCAATAATAAAAAGTGATCAATAGAAAAGTGTCTACAGAATCGTACTAATACTGATTCGGTTACATCAATAACAATTAATCATTGTATTATTTCTTTTTGTGCCAAAAACTGTTTTCCAACTCCAGAGTTTCACAATTTTAAAAAATATCTCAACAGCAACAATGAATAGGTATATCAGGCTAATACTAGTTCCTTGTTTTGTGGAGGTTTGCTCTGCCAAAAAATTGTTTGAATGTTAATATTGACTAGTTCAAAATTACAGAAGAAGAGTTGAGCACAGCTATTGAGCTCATTTATATTTGTAGCATTTGATTTTATTACCATGTAACTTATAAATTTGCAGATTTATAACATAATATTTGATAGCATCCTTACGGTTATCTTAACTCAACTTACGATTGATCTACTCTAATAACTGCTCTTCTATTGCACATAAAATGCTAGATTTTGCTGCAAACTGTAGCACACATATCAATGAGTGCAGTGAACTTTTATGCAAAGTTGTTAAAAATATGCCTTCAAATTTAAAACGAAACAAAAATTGAAAGCTCTGACAAAGTTCAAAGCAGGCCCAGGCTATAATATCATAGCAGGTTAATAGCAAGCAATAGATATCAACTGGTAAAGATATTTCTCAGACTCTTAGTGCATATATATTTAGAGGTATTTGACAAGTTGGAGGTAAAAGTAAAACTCTTTGTCTGTAAAAAGATTAAATGAGTCTTCTCAAAATTCTGACGAACTATTTGAAAAATACAACATCAGCCTCTATTTCAACACCACTTCTATTTGACCACAACTATAAGGTCAGGGTTAAAAAAAAGAGCGGCATGGTATTCAAATAGAGGTTTTACAGTAGTTGCCAGCATGACACATCATTTTTACCGTCGATGTTTAGCCACCCAGAGTACGTACGTCACTACAGGTCAACAATACATTGAGGGCTTACAAGCATACTTATTAGGTAGACCATTCCATGATAAATATTCTTTTAACATTTTATCATCTGTACTAGTATAGTGTATCCATATGTAATCAGAACATGACTTGAGTGTTACCTATTCACTTCACCTATGCTCACTCAATCATACTTACATGTTTTGCACGAGCTTCTTCAACTTTTCGTATCCAAACATCACAGGCTTTCTCTCTTTCTTCTAGCTGATTCCAGCAATTTTTATCAGCCTGCTGAAAATCGCCTGATTTTTGGGCAGCTTTCACAAGGAGACTTTTCAGTTCAGAAGTAATGTTGTCAGCAACTGTTTTCAGTTCAGCGAAGCTGTGATTGGTTGTCTGATCTACATAAGTAAATGTATATATTATAGTAGAATATAGACTTTCTATGATGATTAACTAGCAGTACTAACATATCTATATGTAAAAGTACTTTGATATAGCAGTATTACTTGAGACATTGTGGTCAACGACCTAATCACTAATCAAGTTTTCTGTTTACCGCTATAAATAGTGACTGATTTTATAAATAGAGGCTATTGATTGGTCATTTACTTATTTAATACCTGCCATACATTTCTCCATTGAAGAGAATCTTTCATTGAATTAAATTTATTCTTTTATCTATTAATGTTAGCGTGTTTAGCACATTAACAACAATTTAAAAACTTTGAATGAAATGTTCATATGTCATCAAGAAACTACTGTATTGAGTTATCTCTGCTAGTTTTGTATTTTGACATCTCACCTGAACATTCTCCTTCTGTTCGGTCACACAGGTTACAGATGAACTTTTTACATCTCTCACAGGCTTTTATCAGCTGCTCGTTTTTGTGATCTATACAGAAAGATTTTTGGTATTTGCCAGCTGTCTGTTCAAATTCTTTCATAGATACGACCTTGTGACTTCCTCGGAAATATTTATCATGCAGCTGAAAAATTGACAAGTACTCGCATCACTCTATGAAAGAAATAATAGATTAATGAACCAGCCTATCATGAGAGAGCACTGAATTAGTGACTCATCAATCAACCTATGCTACATGAGGTAGTCAATTACTGTACCAACGACTATGTACCTTGGGTATGTTAATTTGACAGCCACCGCAGGTGACTGCTCTCATTGGCACACTGCCAAGTAAAAAGCATTACCATGTCTTCTGAGAAACAGTCTTACAAATTAACTTACACCACAATTTTCAATACACAAAGTATCAGGTTCTATCAATATTTTCAAGTTGTGAAATTAAACAGAAATATTTGTGATGTGCTAAATATGGAATGGAAACAGCTGTGACACTATATATATTTATTAAAGTTGTTCGGTTGTGGAACTTGATATTACGTTCAAAATCCTTACTCTTGAAAGCAGAGCAAATGCTTACATGTTTTACACACATGACTTTTGACAATAGCTAGTTTTAAAGAAAATTAAGTTTTAAAGAAGTCTCTTTAAAACTTAACTTTCTTTAAATTAATTTCTTTAAAATTAAATTAAGAAAGTTAAGTTTTAAAGAAAATTAAGTTTGAAAGAAAGTTCTTTAAAGTGAACTTCCAAGATGTACACACAAACTGCTCAGTGTTGATCTATAACCACTTCCAACATCTAGCAGCTGGCCAGTATGTGGGCTTCCATGAGGCTGGTAGTTTGCGAGTCTGCATCACTTTGAGTGACAAATAGCAAAGAGTCACGCGAGTTTTAGTAGATGAAGATTTTTACTAAATGTTTGGTGCTTTCCGAAGAAAAAGATTACGCTAGCGAATTCCGCGTAAGAATATGCCGGGGAAGCTATTCCATTTTGAGCATTTTCCCACTGAAGTTGTTTCTATTTTGATTTAAACAGTTTCATGCGTTTCAACTCAGACTATAACTCTTACATGTACGTTATACTTATACTTTTAAGTAATGCCCAACACTTCATTCAGCAATTAGGAGGTATTACTTACATTACTGTCTCTGATAGTAGAACTTAATTTACAAAAGCTCATTGACAGAAAGTTTTAGACGAACCAAGAGATAATTAGAAGTTTAGCAGAGAAGCTCATCAGGAAAACAAACTACGAGTTTTACAGCCATAAAACTAATAAAACGTGCTAAAGGAATGTAGAATTCCTTATCTTTTTTAACAAAGAGCCTGAGTTAATACACAACATGTGAATATCTATAGAACCACTCATTAAACAGTGTCTCCATGTGTACATCATCTACAAAGTGAAAAACTAGTTAATCAAATAGAGTTTTGAATTAGTTAGTATCACACATGATTGCACTGGAATCTATCCTTCTGTCTGGTTTCCTTATAAACTGCAAGTATTATCAACAGACTCATTTGACTATCATTATGAAATAGAAACCCGTCAGCATTCAGCATTATGCACTGGAATGTATCCTTCTGTCTGGTTTAGCACGTAACTTAGCGTGTGATCTACTACTGCCATATGTGTAGCAGTTACGAAGATGTTTCTAAAATAGCAACTTTATGATAACAAATAATTATGACCCATGATAGTGGATACTGCCTATAATATTCCATTTGCTCGCCTACTTTTCGAACACATGTAAATGTAATGTTCAAGTTTAGTTACCAAACCCCAACTCTGCCCAGACTAACAGGAGTTCAATTCATTGTTTAGTGTAAAACTCTGAATATATTAACATAATGTGTAATTATCATTGCTTGAAGCTATTAAACAGTATCAAGAGGTTTTAAATAGATGACATTATACCTTAAGGTCATCACTGCAAACTTTCTCTCCACAGTCTACACAGTAATGGTGAGCCGTACTCTTACACTCTGGTTTATCACAGGTTGCTGTTGGATGCTCCGACTCATGAAAGGACGCAATCGGCAGACTCTGAATTTCAAGCTTATTGTCCACCGACCTAAATATATACGCAGTCAAATCTCAGGATGTATCATACCGTCTAGTGCCAGCTATAGCAGGTAAGTTGGTGTACATTCAGCATATAGTCATGAGATATGAAGTTATTATGCGCTGTAATGGATTCTATTGAATCATATTTACTTCTGGAACATAAATAGAAATCATCAGTTAACCAGAGTAAAAGTAGCTCTTCCTATAATAGCAGACCAATAAGATGAGAACCTGTTCCTACTATTACCTACTGTATCAGTACTTGATGACAGCCATTTGCAAATGCAATCACAGAAAACCTCAGATACTTAATATAAGTTTCCATCCTATTTCATACTGCTTAACTGATAGGCTTTAACATGTAACATAGTAAAAGAGAGGAAGTGAGTCTATATTGTAATATATTCTATTTAATATTCTATTGGCTCACTTTCAAACATTAATTTGGTACTATTGTTAGTAAACTAAGTGTAAAGATCTAAAAATTACATTGACTACATATTACAAGGTTATACTTACTGGCATGTTTCACATCTCACACCTTCATGTATCTTATACTTTGCCTCCAAACACGGGGTACAGCTGACATGACCGCATGGCAAGCCACGGGGTTCTGTCAGCTTTGGTAGCTTTCCCCAACAGTGAGAACATTCTTCTTCTTTGTCAAATGTTGTAGCTGATGCCATTTTTAGAGCTTATGATATTTGTTGATTCTACTTGCTGCTTTTACTGATATTTACCGGTCTACCTGCTGCTTGCCTGTCGTTATGAACTGCTTGCTTGACGCGCTATTTTATACTCTTATCAGTAATAGATAAAGAATATATTAGTATTCCATATTTGGTGATTACAATCCATGATTGGTGACGATGACAAACAAATGCCGCCTACTTACTTATTATCCATATTTGGTGATTGTAATTCGTGATTGGTGACGATGACGCGTAGATGCCGCCTTCTTAGTTATTATCCATATTTGGTGATTACAATCCATGATCAATGATGATGACGCGTATATGCCGCCTACTTAGTTTCTATTGAGTCAAGGTCATCTCCTCGAAGGGTCAGCAACCGGAAGCCGACTAAATGCGGAACGCAAATTTCCGGATGTCTCGCACCAACTAGTGCCAGTCATAACTTGTAAGTTGGTGTACATTCAGCATATAGTCATGAGATATGAAGTTATTATGCGCTGCAATGGATTCTATTGAATCATATTTACTTCATGAACATAAATAGAAATCATCAGTTTACCAGAGTAAAAGTAGCTCTTCCTATAATAGCAGACCAATAAGATGAGAACCTGTTCCTACTATTACCCACAGTACTTGATGACAGACATTTGCAAATGCCATCACAAAAAACCTCAGATATTCTATAGAAGTTTCCCTCCTATTTCCTCCAGCTTTATTTCAGCATGTTTATGTATATAATTTATTATACACAATCATGCCAATATGCAGACAGATACACATACTTTGAGAAATTTACATATATAGACTAGCTGTGCTACCCGGCGTTGCCCGGGTAATAAAAAGTTCTTGAACAGAAAATTGATTTGTATTTAACATATAACAACATTTACGATTCTAACTTTCAAACTACATATCATATGAAAAGTATTTTGTGTAGTTGAAATATATCACCAGAGAAAAAAAACAAATGTAAAGGTTTTCAAACTTTGTCAAACGACTGTACTTTTCAAACATCATATCATGAGGAAAATGTTTAGGGCATACCAAATATATTACAAAATAAAATGCCTATAAAAAGGTTTTGATGTAAATGTGAAATAATTAGCAAGTAATAGCTAAATAAAGTTGGTTGTTCTATGATTACAATAAAAGATGATTCGGCAATGATACTATTAATACGAACTGAGAAAACGCAATGAAAATCTTGTATAGGTACAATTAATAATACTAATTCTTGCATAGAAGTGTTTAAAAGGTTACTGTTCCACCAGAAGTCCATCAAAACTTAGCATACGATGAGACTATTATCTCTCGATAACAGTACAAATGTACAGATGCAAAAATGAGACATTGTAGTTTGTCTGACCAAAAAGAGAGAGAATGTCGAAGCTGTTCTCACGAATACAGTGAACTTGTCTGCATGAGAAGAATCGGCCTTGACCTCAGATATAGTAATTGAACTCAACAAAAAATATTTCTCAACAGGGGCATTGTAACGTGCAGCTGCATTGGCAAAATAATTAGCGTGCTCTATAGCCGAAGAGACACACATACGGATGGGCACAACAACTTTGAGAAATGTATATTAACAGAGGCATCGTAACGTGTGGGCGCAATGCTAAAATAATAGCTATAACTGGACAATCAAAATGACGAATAGACATGCGACCAACTTTGAGAAGTATATATATAATATATATATACTTCTCAAAGTTGGTCGCATGTTACTTGTTAATTATGATTGCTGTTAATTGTTTGTTAAAGGTTGCTGTTAATTATTACATCATCATTTCAATCTATATATATATTATATATAGATTGAAATGATGATGTAATAATTCTATGGCCTGTTTTCACATTAGAATTTTTACTTGGCTTGAAAATACTAAAAGAGCTATTGCAAGAGAGTTGATTTACTAAGACTTGGTTATGATGAAAATTATAAGAATAACATAGTGACAGCGCATTTATATTTATAGCTAAAATGAGGGTTTTGTGAAATCGCTAAGGGATGCTTTACTTCGCAGTATGAAAAACCTAAGGTTAGAAATTATGCCTCATCACAACCTTGACCTTTTCAAGTAGCAAGTCTGATCAAAGAAAGGTGATTTTAGTCTCACTGTATTTATAGGTTCATTACCACTCTGTAGTATCCCTAGTGATATCTCTAGCTTTGTATTGTGTACGTGACAGGATGCCTTATAGTGTTATCAGTTTTATCAAAGAGATTATAATGACACTGTTTACATACGGCTATTAATAGCTTTCTTGCTGGGAGTGAGAAGATATCCAAGATTGTTGTTATACTTGGCAGGACGCCATACCTTTTATCAGTTTTATATAAGGAATAGAATGATGCAATAATTTTTTGGCCTGTGTATATATAATGTTAGAACTTGACATCACTCGAGAATATAGGAGAGCTATTTGCAGGCATCGATTTGACAACAACTTGGTTATAATGACCATCATACAAATAGTATTGCAATAGCATCTTTATATCTCCAGTTAAACTGAGTGTTTTGTTGTATCAATAAAGTATTATCCCTTTTACAGTATGCAAACCATGTGTACAAATAAAATGTCACAAACTTGACCCATCTAAGTCCTAGCAGCCTTAAGGTCTGGCCACACGTAACGAATTATTCGTTCAATCTGACCGAGTTCACAAATTTCACAGAATTCACAGATTTACTCGGCCGAATATCACAGAATTGTCTGAGCTGTGAAAAACCTAAGGTTAGAAATTATGCCTCATCACAACCTTGACCTTTTCAAGTAGCAAGTCTGATCAAAGAAAGGTGATTTTAGTCGCACTGTATTTATAGGTTCATTACCACTCTGTAGTATCCCTAGTGGTATCTCTAGCTTTGTATTGTGTACGTGACAGGATGCCTTATAGTGTTATCAGTTTTATCAAAGAGATTATAATGACACTGTTTACATACGGCTATTAATAGCTTTCTTGCTGGGAGTGAGAAGATATCCAAGATTGTTGTTATACTTGGCAGGACGCCATACCTTTTATCAGTTTTATATAAGGAATAGAATGATGCAATAATTTTTTGGCCTGTGTATATATAATGTTAGAACTTGACATCACTTGAGAATATAGGAGAGCTATTTGCAGGCATCGATTTGACAACAACTTGGTTATAATGACCATCATACAAATAGTATTGAGACAGCATCTTTATATCTCCAGCTAAACTGAGTGTTTTGTTGTATCAATAAAGTATTATCCCTTTTACAGTATGCAAACCATGCGTAAAAATAAAATGTTGCAAACTTGACCCATCTAAGTCCTAGCAGCCTTAAGGTCTCGCCACATGTAACAAATTATTCGTTTAATCTGACCGAGTTCACAAATTTCACAGAATTATTCGGCCGAATATCACAGAATTGTCTGAGCTGTGCATGCGCACCGAATTCGTCAACAAAATGCTTTTAAATGGCTAACCGCTTTTTTAGCGAGCATGATTCTAGCAGCTTTGACAGTTGCTATAGTCCAAGACAAGTACGACGACACACAATAAAAGTGTCCACGCGATATGACCCGATACATACGATGCAACTGCCTAGATGTGCTATCGTTGGTTCTCTCACTTTGGTTCAACATGGCAGGAACTTCTCATCGTGTATCCAGTTTTTTATTTTAGATGTTTCATAAGCTATAAATTGTTTTTTTTCAATAATAATCATTTCTTTTTATGCATCAATGCTCCGTCGCAGAAAAAGTCGCTATCTCTTGCGCATCTAGGCATTTGCGTCGCATGTATCAGGTCATATCGTGTGGATGATTTTATTGTGTGTCGTCGTACGTGTCTTGGACTATACTAATTGTCAAAGCTGCCAGAAACGTGCTCGCTGAAAAAAAAGTTGTTTAGCCAATTAAAAGCGTTTCATTGACAAATTCGGTGTGCATGTACAGCTCAGACAATTCTGTGAAATTCGTGAATTCGGTCAAATTGAACGAATAATTCGTTACGTGTGGCCGGACTTTTAGAAGCCTGAGATAGCTGGTTTCAGTCACACTTCATAAGAGGAAGAAACTGCCCTCACCTAATATCACTCAAGGCCTAAAGTCTGTTTGTAAAGAGGCCAAGACATACATGTAGTTCAAGAAAGCTGAATTAAAGGTCAGAATAAACTGACTCCTCTGAACTGTCACCCAACTAGCTGGCCAGTAAGTCACTTTTACTGCCTAGTGTTGAGAAGTAGGGTTTATATTAAACCCCCAGTCGTATATCACACTGTAGAATAGCAGCTATTAATAACTTCACTATGTACAAACCTCTGACATAGTCGCTGAAGTTCAAAAAGCTGTTAAGGCGGGGCAACAAGTTTGGTTGGATGAGAATGTTTCACTATCATATAATATATGGCCTTGACCCTGTAAAAACTACCTCGTTTTCATGCTAGCTATTCCGTTAACTCTTCATCACAATCCTCTTACAGGTAAATATAGGCTTTATATAAACGGTTTTGATGGGCTCAGAAATATCTGCACTATGATAATCCTGACAATGAAGATTTTATAGGCACAGGCATCACAAGTTTTGATAATATGCAAGGATGAGCGATGATTACTTTACCATTCGAGATATGGTTTTTGTTGTCATAGTTTTGATGATTACATGATATAGTAATCATTGTTGATTTAAATGACAATCACATGCTTACCACACTTACAAAGGAGTGTAAATGATTGTTACAATGATGAGGGTACAAAGTGCTGTATGATAACTGAGTGAAGTTTCTATACCATAGATATGAGCACTAGTAATAATATATCATTCCTGCTGTAACCTGAGCTTGTTTTGTTTGTAAACTATGATAAATTACCACTTACTGTATAACAAAACAATGTTGGAAATTTCACGCAAAATAATTTTCAGTCATAAACCATCTAGTATATAATAATGAATCTAAATTAATCCCGGTGATTGTCTGTTTGTTGGTCAGTGATTTGTGTGTCGAGTTATAGCGATACAGATGTAGGAGTGAAAAATCTACATCTCACTGAATTTGAACTCCGATCCTCCAAGATTACAAGCAGAAATTCTCTTTACTAGGCTAAGCGGCTAAATAGCTAAACATTGGAATAATCGTGGTCAAATTCATTACTTAATTATTCATTACTTATTCATGACGCGTAACGATTACTAACTGGCTGCATGGCTCTTATAATAGTAAATATTTAGACAAGTTTATGTTACTCAAAATAGTCATCTTGCTTATTTTGACATTGGCTAATTAGTCATCTTAGTCAGGAGCGACTACATGACCTGTCACTTTTTATAAGCTGGCGCTGTAATATATGTACTAGCAACACTACTACTGTATCCAACACTGCACACTCTGCACTAGGTAATACCACAAACACCGGTTATTATGTATTAATAAAGAGTTGTACTGTGTTTATACGGTACACTGCATGTTCGACTTACACTCCGCTGTTACTCGACATAAGAAAGAATGTACATATATGTACTTCCTGTTGCACGCATAAAGCTGGCATTATGAAGGAAGATTTGACAACTCATCGATTGCATAATGAGCTTTCTATGAAATATTTATAAATATGTGTTACATGTAGACCCAATGCACCAGGTTTCATCTGGCATGCAAGCGCAACAGCACCAACAGTGCCTTGCTATGCTACATGCCATCAGTTAGCATTATTCCAGCCGTTACTCTCGAATGGAGCCAACTTTTCCAAAGTAACAAAAACAATAGTCTTACCTTTTTCATGCTACAAGATGTATTCAGGCTACGCGTTAGCAACTAGAATTTATTATATATAAACATAACCGATGGTAAGAAACAAAACTGATTAAATATTTCACTAAATACTAACAGAAAGCGACTAGATTTTGTACAGTACATGGCCGAGCCGAGGTTTAGATGGGTAAATGTTTGCTAGATCGTGAAATGATACGCTGCAGCGAGCAGGGAATAACAGTAATAGAACAAGGCAGCCAGTGTTAGCAATGCTGACAATACTGCTATGAAGAATAGCAAAGAAACAGTAGAAGAATAGATTTATATCTCAACTATATCTCTACTGAGAACACAGGCTAACATAGAAATAATCAATAAAACTATTGTCATATACCGTATTTTCCAGACTATTAACCGCCACCCTTAAGCAATATTAAGGCTAGTCTGCTCTATTTAAAAACACCGATAATAAAACAGCACATAAGCTGCACTTTTTGTATAGCCGCAGAACTCATGACAATGAGTTTTAACACGACAGCAACTTTGCTGGTTAAAATGGAACAGTGCTGTTAGGCACTGTTCCGTATTAACCACTGCTTTTTAACTTAGGGCCTAATGGAAAAGTACCGTTCGTCACTGTTTCATTATTTTTCACCGCTAGAGGCGTGCTAATCAGAGATTCCGATTAGTGCGACCCTAATGATGAAAGAAAAAACCACAGAATAGCCGCCCCTCTAAATAAGCCCCATGACTCAAAGCATCTGAAGAAAGTAGGGGGTAATAGTTCGAAAATTATGGTATTTGTATCCGTAAAACCATTAAATCACAAAAAATCTTCAGAAACCTAAAGAGGTTTTAGTAGTCATCTCTGTTAGCTAAGAGTTAGCTGTAATCTTCAAGAGAAGACAACTACAGTCAATATAATTCCATTGTTTGGAAAATATTGGAAGATTGTTCAAGTTAGACTCCAATTAATTACTCCATTCACTTCATCCCTAATAGAGTTGGGAACATAGTCTATATAATTCTTGTAGTTGTATGTGACTATTTTTCTTAGAGGTAGTATGCACTGTGTACATGGAGACTTAATAACATTGGCTGGATAGAAGACTGCTCATAGAGTACATTTAGTAATTCCACCTGCCATAAAGAGATACCAAATTGGTCACTCTCTATGAGAATAACAAGACCTTAGCTGTAAATGATTCAGACACAGGCAGATTTTCAGTGTGTTGGGAGAATACAGAAAGTAGATTAATGTTCTAAGGAAGCTAAGCAATCAAACAAAGATTTAATAATTGTTTCAAACAACTTTATACCAAATATTACTTGTATTGGGAAACCTCTTTTAACAAAGGTAATTCATTCTAGAAAACCCATTGACAAAGGTCATAGATCATTTTATACCTTAAAACTTATTTTTGCTCAAAATGGACATAGAGAGCTAAAATTTTGCAGACTGTTTGGAAGCTAGGTACTTATTAACCACCCACAAAATCAGTGCGTTTTATGCAATAGTTTTTGAGATATGTCCATCAATAAAAATTTTGAGAGGTCTACCCATTCAGATTTTGTGAATCAGCTGCTACATCAAAATGCTTGTTCTTGCTGTCAAATTGAAGCTCTGTATGTGCTTCTAAACATCGTAAAAACAGAATTTTGATATCGTTTACAAAACTAATTTTTGAGCAAAAAATTGATACCGATAGATATGACAACAAACCGATGACTGACGGTGAGCCGTGACCGATGAATTACAGAATAACATGACGGTTAATAGTTTTAGCCAAAATCTGTTACTATCACTTATTTTACACAAAAATCTTAATATACAAGCAAAATATCATGACAATACATTGTTTCTTCTTTTCATATTCTTGTGTAGCATCTGGAATCCCAGAAAAAGCCATTCTGAGAAACACGACTTTGCAAGTCGGTCATCCAGTCTAAAACTGCTAAACAGCTGCTAAACAGCTGCTAAACAGCTGCTAAACGTCTAAACAGCTGCTACACCAAAATGCTTGTTCTCGGTGTCAAATTGAAGCTCAGAATGTCCTTCCAAAAGTCATAGAAACAGAATTTTGATATCGACTACAAAACTAATTTTTGAGCAAAAGAATTGATACCGATCGATATGACAAAACTGTAGCCGATGATTTACAGAATAACAAAAAAGGTACTGATTTCAGGTATGCAAGCAAAGTTTCTCAAATCTTTTAAGAGAATGTTCCCAAACAACTGCAAGAGAAAGTCAACCTTACCAATCCTATCTTCAACTGCTTGTTTGTAGTTGCTGTTGACTTACTTCAGCAGTTGGTCAATTCGCTACTCAACCTTTTCAAGAGTATGAAACTGAGCAACTGCGAAAGAAAGTAAACCTTACCGATTCCCTCTTCAACTTCTGCTCTTTATGCCACTGTCTCTGTTGCTCAGTAGTTCTGCAACATGCTGTTGATCTACTTCGGCAGGTGAATGAAAATAAGCTCAACTCTTTCAAGAGATCGTTCCTAACCAACTGCAAAAGAAAGTCAACCTTACCAATTCTATCTTCAACTTCTGCTCTTTATGCCGCTGTCTCTGTTGCTCAGTAGTTCTGCGAGGTGCTGTTGACTTACTGCTACAGACAATTAGCCTTTTTCTCAAATATTTCAAAAGAAAAAGGCCAATGACCTACAGGAGGAAGTAAACCTTACCATGATGTTGACTGATTCTGTCTTGACTGATTCTCCTTATCTTCAATCTCTGCTCATCTTGCATGCAACTATTTCTTCTTACCTACAACCAAACCAAAATAAGTTTGCACTCTATATACTTTAGTCTTACTGCTATTGAATACGACTATGTATAATACTCTAACTAGCATTTCGCTATACCTC
This sequence comes from Watersipora subatra, assembly GCF_963576615.1. NCBI lineage: Eukaryota > Metazoa > Bryozoa > Gymnolaemata > Cheilostomatida > Watersiporidae > Watersipora > Watersipora subatra. The sequence continues at coordinate 35,051,013 of NC_088715.1, forward strand.
TGAATTGGACACCAAATCTTCCGGCTGCATAGGTTACCCCTTCTTTATGCCGCTGTCTTTGTTGTTTTGTAGTTCTGCGACGTACTTTCGACTTCCTCTGGCTGCCACTGACGATCTTTCTCTTCAATCTGTCCTCATCTTTGGCTTTTGCATGCAGTAATGACTTCTCACCTACAAGCAAACCAAAACACTTTTGTACCCTAAATACTTCAGTTCTAACGCCATTGAAGACCATCACAGCCATCGTCAAACCCACTGTCACTGCACGCTTACCATACCACTGGGTCTTCGGGCAACGTCACCAGATTTCCCCATTCAAGCATTCGTTACTCACATTTGCACACCGCGCCAACAATCTCTCGTCTGACAATCTCTCGTACACAGGCAAAATCATACACAACATCGCAATCGGTAAGTCAGGTTTGAAGGCAACCTGCTGGGATTCTTATACCAGCACCAGCTATCACGAGGGCAATAATCATGCTGCGGGTGCGAGTCATCAGACGTGATGTGATACGGCGCGGCAGAAATTGCTTTTTTCATTCCATCAATGTCGCCCGAATTGTGAGTGATGGCGTTGCGATAATAAGACTGCAAATCTCGCATCAAGGTGTCTGTAAGCTTGCCTTTACCGGAAATAGGCGTCAACGTCTTTTTATATGAAACTTTGAGATTTTTCAAGTGAGTCCTCAAATGCTTAGCAACATGCTTTATACACTCTTCCTTCTTGACACTGACATCACCGTATACGTTCAGACTACACACCGCATCATACGCTAAACTGTCACCATCACCAAGAAAAACAGTATATCGTAAAGGCCATGTTGCAGATCTCTGCCAGATGATCTTTGCTGCGTCTCTCCATAGCACCGCTCGAGCCGCCATGGTTCTTCTCGCAAGCATCTTGGTGTTTCTTCCAGAACTCATTGTAATCACTGTCATCCTTCTTCGGTCCTTTCTCACATACCTGGCAGTAGTTTGACATCACTTCAAAGTCTACAACATATCCAGTAAGAACATCTATAACAACAAATACACCATTGTGTGAACTATTTCCACGCTTCTGCCATGTACCGTCATAACCCACAGCTATATCTACAGTATCTACATCAACATCAGTCCTACGTTCCTCAAACTTTAGGTGCTCTTCCTTTACAATAATCCTAATGATTCTAAAATACTCCTCTAAAGCTTTAGTGCATGCAGTAGTTAACTTATCTAACTTAGTGTAGTATGCACGAGAAGTAGTAGGCTGAGGTAAATTTAGATCTGAAATAAAGCTACACGCCTGTGCATATCCAACCCCGTTACTCTTACAGGAATAAACATCATTGATATCATAAGCCTTACCAATTACCACACTCGGGGATGTGTGCTGCGACATAATTGTGGTCTCACAATCACGACAAACTACTTCAAATAAACTAGACATACCGTAGACATTAGCATTCTCAACTAGCCCTACATTCCTACTAGAACAGGTGTAACAAACTATATAAGATATTATGCTATTTAGAAATTCCAAACTAACTACCCTATAGCTGCGGTGTTGTGGCGGCATCAATTTTCTAGAAATAAAAAAAAAATAAGGATGCTTAGGAATTTTTGGTTACAGATAATAAATTTTTTGCGGAGACTTCACATTTATCTTGAGTTCATATTCGGCGATGTAGACAACATAAACAGCATACTGAAGCACCATAGCTAACTTTACCACTGATAGAAGGGCTAATAAGAAATCTTCAACACGAATTTTTTGTAGCGAATAGCATAACACCAACTAGGTATTATCGATACATAACCAACATTTTATATTTGATACTGTTGAATTCTTTGGTTTAGCCTAATGAAATAGATAGAAGCTGAAAAGATATCTAGTAACTAATTAAAACTAGTCATAGCGACTAAAAATTGAATCGAAATAAATAAAAAATAGCAAGACGAGAATACTAACATCATCATCAGGCTTTTTAGATGGAAAGACTCTTTTCTTTTTCTTCTTGCCGTATGAACTGGGTGTATATGTCTTCACCATCTTGTAATTCGAAATAGCAACTTGTAATAATGTTTGAGAGTTTTAAAAACGCGTACGTTTGGGTCTTCGGTCAAAGACAAAAGGAATGAGCTTATCAATGGCTTCGCAATGTTTACAATCGCTACCTACTAAAACCTCTCACTCGCAATAAAAGGCTTATTTGTATAGTTTGCATTAGTTTCTGTCAATAAAATGCATACCTGTTGAAAGAGCATGTTCTACTGCTTACAGTACTTCATAAATCTGCAATTTTAGAAAATTTGACAAAAAGTCAAAAATTTTGTACAAAATTGCCATTACATTACATTGGTTGGATAGAAGACTGCCCATAGAGTACATCCAGTGATTCCACCTGCCATAAAGAGATACCAGATTGGTCACTCTCTATGAGAACAACAAGTCCTTAGCTGTAAATGAGTCAGACCGGCTGATTTTCAGTATGTTGGGAGAATACAGAAAGTAGATTAATGTTCTAAGGAAGCTAAACAATCAAACAAGGATTTAATATTTGTTTCAAACAATTTTATACCAAATGTTAATTGTATATTAGACCTCTTTTAACAAAGGTAATTCATTATAGAAAACCCATTGATAAAGGAATTCATCGTTAAATAGGCCCATCTCATCCTCACTCGGCAATATGGTGCCGTTATATTTGTTCCTCTTTTATACATTAAATTCTTACTCACTGCTTTGGTAGTATATTAAAGTATCATATTAAATATGAGAACTTGTTTAGTAGTATGAACTAATTGAACTAAATTAAAAATTGATTATGTTACTCTTCTAGTTCTGAATCACATATCAAACAGAATGCATGTGTAAACAATGTCTATGTGAGGAAGTCTATGAAACAAAGCTCCACCTACCTGGTGGTGTGACCTGTTTAGTTGATGAAGGTACTCATTAGTGAAATGTACATGCAAAACCATGAGAGCAAACCAGTAGAGTTGGCAGCATCCCTCAGTTTAGACTACGGCAGCCATCTTTATATCTACCTGGATAATCAGAATTATTTCAAATAAAAACTAAGAAATAAATTATTTCAACTAAATAATAGGATGATTATGTTAGTCTTTTAGTTCTGAATCACATATCAAACAGATTGCATGTGTAAACAATGTCTATGTAAATAAGTCTATGAAACTAAGCTCCACCTACCTGGTGGTGTGACCTGTTCCATCAATGCAGGTACTTATGAGTGAGATGCCAAGCCAGGAGAGCAACACAGTAGAGTTGGCAGTATCCCTTAGTTTAAACCATAGCAGCCATTTTTCACGAATATCATCTGTCCACAGCTAAAGGGCAAGCTGAAGAGATGCATTAGTTTCAAAAAATCGGTAATTGTTCTACCTACAAGGGAAGATAAATACTCTGTAGCATTTGAAGAATACGATAGCAAAATGCAAGTTGATCAATAGTAGATCTATGTATGAAAGAACTTGTCCGCCGAGAGGGTGGGTAGCCATGCTACAACATCCCACAAAGATTATGGGTTAAATATTAGTTACCCTAGGACATAGTTACCCTATATTTCGCTAGTATTTAGTTTCGTGAGTAGCATACAGAGTAAAATTTTACTGCAACATAACTTCGCAGCGCTGGAGAGTGCGAAAATATAGTGATGTGAAAATAAAAGCAGTGGAACCAACAATTAGATTCCACAAGTTCAGTTCACCGCAGGCCTGTATTCACTGGTTGCAAGTTGGGGCGGTTAGTGTTAGGCGACTGGTTATGAACACCTGGGGTGTGGAGGGGGCAGTGTAAGCCCTCAACAGGTTTTTCTTAAGTAGGGCCTCAGCCGGGCCTCTTGTGTGAAGTTAAAAAAAAAATTATCGGAAAATAACAACATTTTGCTATTTTTTGAGTTTTGTTTTGTTTTAGGTGATGTGATTGACGAGACGTCTTTAAATTGAAATAGGCAAAACTTGACCGCAGTTGAAACGCTCAGAAAAAAGACATCTTTTTCTTTTGAGCGTTTTAACAAAGATCAATTTTGCCGATTTTATTTTAAGTTCATACGGAGGTTTCCACGCTTTTGTTGGGACATGGCCAAGTGGATGTCTGGTAAAACTTGATATTTTGCAAACCTTTATAAAGATCGCGAACGAGAATATTTTGCCACTGATGAGGATAATAATGACGCCTACGAACTACTGAAAGGTCATGTTTGTCTGTATGGCTTCGAATAAAGTGATACTCTACAGCGATAAAAACAGTCTCCATAGCCGTTGGGCAAATAACTTTTCGAATAAACGAGGTTGAGGTCGAGTTATCTGAAGCAATTTATCATTGCGTGGGAACGGAGCAAACAAACCCGTTCGAGTTAACCTTCTGTTTGCGATGAAATGTTGCATTTTATTTGAGGGCGAGTTATCCGAGTTTGACTGTACTTAGCCGCAGAAAGTTCCTAAAAAGTTGGGACGGCTCAGCCGGCCAGCCGCCCCAGGGAATACGGGCCTGGTTCATCGATAAGAAAAACATTTCAATTTGGGAACTGTGAATAATTGTGGGTAATTGTGAACAGCAGGTAGAATGGTGTGGGCGAGGTCGATAATGCAATTTGATCGCTTGCTGCCATTTGTTTCTTGGACTATCAATGAACAAAGCTATTTAATTTCGCGTTTTCACTCATTCGTTATGATAGTTTAGTTTCGCGCATGAAATTTTCGCGAGAGGATGACTCCGCGAAAACGCGAAAGTTAGATGTGGTGAATACATAAATGTCCTAGGGTATATAGGTCTGACTACAAGATTAATCCATCCAATCACAGAAGCTGTTGTAAGACTACCATGTGGACATATGTAGAAAATATTTTGTCTCTCAAAAGGTCACTAGTCTGCAGTATGCCAATAAGATGGCAATTTGCCAGATTTAACAAGTTCTTTCATAAGCCTGGTTCCTATATCGATTGCAAGACTCCGGCGGTAACAGGCGCAGCAAATCGCTTGCAACGCTAGGCTCGCCGGCATCTGTTTACATAAAGCCACATCGTTAATAATATCGTAAACATAATTGCGTAATCAAATAAAATGTTCGCTCGCCATGCCGTTTCTATAATGGTGACCTGTACCCGTACAGTGCATTTCGGGAAGGTTTTGCCTGCGGTCTTTGGCGAAATTTGAGCAGTGCAAAACTATTGCGATGCCGCCGGCAACTACCGGCGGTCCTCGGCGGTACCCGGCGCGTAAGTTCCCATTTCACCGCTAATAGCCTGCGGTACTGTTGTGGTGCTTTGCGACGTATATGGGAACCAGGCTTTACTGAATTACTTGGGACCAACAAAGTTGTTCACAGTGTCCCAATCCTAACAACAAGTCGGTTAGTTTTACCATAATAACTATGGCACGGTTGGACATTCACATCTAGTTGAATGCTAAGGGGAGGAGTTGATGATACCCAGCTATGATCATGATACCATGTGACCCGTTATGATTTTGATACCACGTGACCAGCTATGACCGTGATACCATATGGCCAGGTATGCCTGTTATACCATGTGACCAGCAATGACTACCAGAGCATTCGACTAGCTATAACCATGATAGCTTGTGACCAGCTGTGACCTGATACCGTGTGACTAGGTAGGGGAGTTATACCATGTTACCAGCTATAAAAATTATATCATGTGAGCAGCTATGAATGTGATACGATGTGACCAGCTGTGACTGTTATACCAAGTGACCCGCTATGACTGCAATGTGCTCGATAGTCAGGACATCAAAGAGTTAGATTGAAAGTGAGTCCATACAGCGAGGAGATCAAATATCCTTTTTAGTCTGTGGTCATATTAAAAGCAGAGATAGAAGGTCTATGTGTATAACTGCTATCAAAGTTGGCTGTCAGAAGATACGACCTGATTAAAAGCTATCTACTCAAATCTAAAAATGTGACATACAGTACATACCTCCTAAACAGCTAGCTATAAAGTACATCATGATGGTTATAGAAAGATGGAGACAATCTGTGATATCAAACACTACCTTCTCCTCTTCTGATCTACAAAGTAAATACAAATAGAGTGATAGTATGTATGTCCAGTGCTTATAATGATACAAAGGCCTGAACTAGTTACAACTAACTAGAAATCTAAATATTATGATCAATAAAGTTAAACTTACAAGAGATGATGTGAGTCTATGTCAGCATGAAGCACTTTATTACTATAAACTATTATAAAAGTATTTTTAAAATAAGAGCAGTGACAATAACCAGAGTAAGATGTACACACATTATATAACATTGAGGCATGACGTCATGCCACCTTTGTTAGCCCTGTGTAAGGACTGCTGAATTTTCATAGGTAGAGTTTAGTTGAATCTTGATATGGCTGGTTTAACCAGCTTCAACAATGACCACCATATTGACTTTGCTCTTGTTACATTGACATCGATATCATCAGGAGTCGTGTTTACCTTCTCGTGTTATCTTAAACTAATATAAACAGAACAAGTTGTGAAAGTCACCAAAATGACTCACTCTTTAATTATTACCATTCTGGCCACCTACACCTACATTGTATAGATGGTGTGTAGATAACAGAACAAACAACTACTCTGGTAGTAAAGATTCTCTTTTTAAAGACAAAGTGCCTGTTATTAGTTACATTCTTTGTATCTATTTTAAAGCACGTAAATTACATTATATTTTTATTATATATTTTAGTACATCAGAGTCTTGGCTTTCGAATGAGCTTATATTCAAGACACAAAGAATAATAGAACTATAAAAAAACGGGGCGTCAAAAGTACGTCCTGCAAAAAAAAAACTTGGTTCAGGTACTCAAAATGTGACGCCCTAATTCTTATTTAGCCTTAGGTCGTCGATACCTTTTGCTGCCATTGAGGCTGCGTTCTTTTGTGACAATCGATGCTGTTAAACCCGGAGAGCGCTAATAATAAACTAAGATTCTAGATAATCAACAATGCCCGCGATCGTGCTAACGCCGACCAATACAAACACATGTTCTGGGTTAATTAATTATGCTTTAATAAATGTACTGTCGTTGATAGAGGTAATGAAATCACATCGATTAAATTATGACCTGCGGTTGCGTGGCCCTTAGACTAAATGTCAATTGCACTTTCCGCACGAGATCACGCAATGCTTGAGATTAATTAGTCTCAGTCGTCACCCTCAACATTACATTAAAAATAAAGAGCTAGCGCATAATATCATCGGGAAATTATAGTATGGTGCTTTGAGTCTGAGGTACTTATCATGGAAATAATATGTACGTGGAGAACTAACGACACTGATTGATTTGTCTTCTTCATTCGTTCTCTGGAGTTATCCTACCTTCGCCTGCCACTAGCGTCATTATCGCCATTATCGTAGTTGATAAATAAACGATAAGAGCACACAATAACGAATATGAAAATTGTGACATCATAATTTTCGAGACTATGCCAGTAAACTTTTTCGCGGTAGAGCTCTGGGGAAATCCTATAAACACCAACCAATGTCTGTCTCACCATGGCAAACAATAGCTAATTCGAAAGCCAAGACTCTGATGTATTGAAATATACAATAAAAAAATTATGTAATTTTTGTGCTTTATTGTTAAAGGTTGACTTGCAACAAAATTCACATTACAGTAATTTGGTATCGAAAAATTAGCTATGTCTTAGTCTGCTGTGTTACAGGTGCCAAATATGTGGAAATGTGATTACAAGCTCTAAAAAGCTCAAAAACGAACAAATAATCGCCGCCATCACAAAACCGCCGCAGATTAAAATTTCTTTAAAAGAGTTCTTGAGCTTTTAAGATCTTGTAATCACATTTCCACATATTTTGCACCTAAACACAGCAGAGTAAGACATGGTGAATATTTTGATACCAAATAACTGTAAAATGAATTTTGTTGCAAGTCTATCTTACACATTCTTTGAAATTTTCTTCATATGGGGGGGATATCTATTTAGCATGTGTGCATACTAATGTATTTAGGAGGTGTCATTTATGTTACAACCATATCACTGTACAATAATTACAGCCGTTATATCCTAATGACTTGGCGCGCAATGTTACATTTGTCCTTGACCTTGCACACATATTGTAAACTATGGAGTGAAGGAGATAGCGGTAAATTAAAAATATACAGACGCATAGATATGTTTGGTTCATCTTTGGTTTTATGCAGACGTTACCACCAATAATTGTTTGTGATATACCTACTTTCAAATATTAAAAAATAACTATGAGCGGGAACTGTCAGAAAGCTTTTGGGATCCTACAGTAAGCTGAGGGATCCCAACAGAAGATCTCACAGTGAGTGGGATTCTCTGTTGGGATTCCACTCACTAGAGCTGGTACCCAGCTCTGGTGAGTGGGACCAGTTCACTAGAGTCCAAACTGTTAATGAACTATTTTAATGGTTTTCTATAAATACTGATCAATATGTTATGTTTACACGCCAAATAAGAATTAACTGCAGTCAGGAAAAATGGAACATATCTTGGAACGTACCTCCAGCTGTCTCACTATTTTGCAATTCATGAATTTATACTCTTCCTGATGTGAAAGGCATTCAAATCTGTCACAATATATAGGTTGAATACAACTGTAGATGGTGAAGGTATAGAACTTGGTCTGGAAGTTGAGGTACTCTTGACAATCCTCCTCAGCTAACAATAAAGGAGACAGGGTAAGGTACAACATGACAGTTCTTTGGTTCAACAAGTTACAGAGAAAAACAGCTCATCAGTTGACTACCTGAAGAAAATATAACAAATTTGTGTATTACTAACCACTAGTGATAGAACTCTGGTCACCAGCTTACTGTTTACTAAGCTGTGACCAGAGGAGAGAAGCTTTAATAAAGTGACTATAACTAACAGAACTACACTCAAAACACACTAACACCCACAATGAACTAGTCTGATCTCTGAAACTTCCTGTTAGGCACAATCAGTCTTCTCTACTTGAGAGAGATTTTCCAATACCCACACTGATATATTACTAACCTTCTGATCAATAATATTTTCTCAGTGTATTCCAAAGTTTCTCACATAGTACTCGGTTAGAACTAGCTTGAAACCCTTACAATATACATTAATACTTCAACTTACGAGTGCCCCAACTTACGAGAAACTTGAGATACGAGCCAGCTTTCAAGCAAGTTTTAGCACTACCATACGAGCCATGTTTGAGATACGAGCACCTGAATCAGTTGCCCAGTACGTCGGAGGTGTTTTATGAGAACAGCATCGCTCTATATTTTTCAACTGCTCTGGTTACACCTTTGTACTGTGTTTTTTTTGTGCGCGATTTTCAGTGCGGAATCATGTGGATTAAAAGTACTGTGCGTCGACCGAGTTTTTGCCAGTAAAATGAAAGATAACGCAAAAAAAACTGAATAATAACAATTGATATTAAATGGACAAATATTGAAAAATACGCGAAATTTGTATGCGTGATTGAGCTAGCCCAGTAAAATGACAGAAATACATCAATTATCAAACAGAAAGTTTATGTTCAGGGCATTTAGTTTGCTAAAGGACCAACCATAGTTTCTACACGGCGCAGCGATCTTCACGACAGCTGATGGAGAGACTGCTCAAGCATTGGATTAAAGACAAACAATTTGCCGGTGACAGCGTAACTGAAACGATGCTATGTGAATAAGCCGGTGATATCTATCAAAATTATAAAAAATAGACATTCGGACAAGCTGGTTAGTGGTCGTTCATTAACCCTAGGTGATGACACCTGTGTTCGTCCTGATCGCAACATGTTGAAAGGGCGACAAAGGCAAACGTCCTTAGATAGGTTTCGGTTAAATGGCCGGCTGGTCGTGAGAGCGAAACAAAGGAAAATTAGCTAACTAGCGTGAAACTTCAAACTATGAAGGCCGAAGAAATTTTAATCCCATTCAGTCAAAAATGAAAGTTTGCTTTCAGGTTTGCTTCTAAGTTTTTCTTTTAAGACTTTTGATAAAATCCAAACCTATCAAAGTCAACTGTTGTAATGAAGGATACCTTTTCTCTCCCTCTCTGACAAATACTAGCGTTAGCTGCTATTGTATGTATTTAATTCTACATTTTAAATAATCACATTTCTTGCATTATTTTTTATTTTTTGCTTTTTGAAAGCATGTGGTAAGTTAGGAAAATAACCAACATGTTCTTTCTATTACAATATCTTGTTTTGGGTGTTTTATTTGCATTTTTTTAGTTTTGAAACCAATAAATATATATTTAATTGTTCTATATATAAATAAATTGCACCAACATGCAAGTAAATTGACATACGAGCTCAGTCTCGGAACGCATTAAGCTCATAAGTCGAAGTATGACTGTATCAGATAACATAGAACCTTACAATAGGTCAGGTACAATATAACCTTACATTACATCAGATACCATAGAACCTTACAATAGATCAGACACCATATAATGTTACAAAGATCAGCAACCATAGAACCTTACAATAGATCAGGTACCATAGAACCTTACAATAGATCTGATAACATAGAACCTTGCATTAGATCAGGTACTATAAAACCTTATAATGGACCGGGTACCATAGAACCTTATAATAAATAAGGTACCATAGAACCTCACAATAGATCAAATACCATATAATCGTACAATAGATCAGGTACTATAGAACCTTACAATAGATCAGGTACCATATAATCGTACAATAGATCAGGTACCATAGAACCTTACAATAGATCAGGTACCATAGAACCTTACAATATATCATGTACCATAGCACCTTATAATGCTGACATTAAATTTGATCTTGATCAAGGATGTAACAATAGAATACATATATCATAGCAAAAACTTGCATTAGATTATTGTTAGCCTGAGTAACTTACGTTAAAGTAAAGCTAGTTGCATCTCTGGCGCTAGGTTCACGACCTTCAACTAGATTAAAACTAATTTGCGTACATTGCTCTAGGTTAAAGTTAGTTTCAGAAAGTATGAGTTATAGCTTCATTTAAGACCTTGTACTAAATCACAGGGTATTTTTACTTACTAATAATGCCGGCTAGAACGGACTTGAGATTGACAATCCGTCTCTGAAGACAACCAAATGTCCCAAAGTTGATTGAACAGGATCACAGCAATCAATGAATCTCCGATAAAAGCCTTGTGGTTGGCACTATGGATCCAGCTGCAATAGAGGTAACTGTCAAATCTAAGAAACATTCTCAATGGATAGCACAAGCTTAACAGCAACATATTAAATAGTACTCGACTATTCCTCTACATATTTATAGTTTATAGGGAGACAATCCTTATAAGTTGACAGTGAGATAGGCATGAACTATTGCTCAAATAATATACTGAGTTTATATACTATATGGACATGTCTAATATACCATATTATACAAATGTGGTACTTTATGGTTGAATTATTAAAACATAAAATGATGGCTTGTAATGTTAGAATTACTGAAACGAGCTTGTGAAGAGAGTTTGGTGCTCTGAGTTAACAGCTAGGAGTGAGGCGGAACAATGAATGAAACACAAGTGAGACGATGACTAACCTTAACGGTATTCAGAGAGTGAGTTGCCAGGCAATCAGCTATTCCTAAATCATACAAAGTTAATGGGCTAGATATTAATTTGTTGATTCTGACCCGTAATGGCTATGACACCGTGTGATCAGCACTGACTGTGATATCATGTGACTAGTTATGAACATGATACTATGTGATCAGCTATGATTGTGATACCATATGATCGAAGTGACCAGCGATGATGCAGGAGCATTCGGCCACATAGCATGATGTAAGGTAAAACAGTCATAGCTGGTCACATGGTAGAACTCCTTAGCTGGTCACGTGGTATCATGGTCATATCTGGTCACAAGCTATCATGGTCAAATGATAGCTTGTGACCAGTTATGACTGTGATACCATGTGACTAGCTATGACCATGATATCATGTTTACACGAGGATGAAATCTGACAAATATAAATTATTTTTATGTAGAAAATACATTAATAAGCATATATCAAGAGTTACATTGCCAAAAAATGAAAAAAAATTCGAGTTTTACATGACGCTAAAATAGCTTAAATCTACAAAACTTGATAAAAATAAGGCCCGCTGACCTACTTTAGCGACCTCTGACCCTAAATGACAGCTTCCGACAGACAAGTTTTTAAATGAAAATGATAGATCACGTGTGGAAGAAGACAACTAAAAATTCAGATTTTTAGAAGATATAGTTTTCGAGATATTTGTTATCAAAAAACCTAACAAATCCGACTCGGAGTTGCCCCTCCTGAATGGCAGACTTTGGGGTGATGCCGGCAGCGCCACTAAATGTTTAGAGGCTAAAAAATTTGGATTCCCACAAAGTATGACATGCTCTTTAACACGGGATTAGTTTTAACCATATCTGTGACAGGTCAGCACACACATTGGACCAGTCCCCATGGAATGGCCCTTACGCATGAGATAGCATGTGACTAGCTAAGACAGCGATGTGATCAACGGCCAGCATATCAAAGAGTCGCACTCAAAGGGAACACTAAAGTTCACCTCAGAGTTCCAATACCCTTTTTAGCTTCTGCATGTTTTAAAATTGGAGGCAGCAGATTATGTTACTATAGGCAACCCTAGTTGTTCGGACTAATATCGGCACGTATGAAACTGGTTAAAACTCACTAGCACGCATCACTTGGCTCGTCTGTCATGACAACATCTATTGGTCAGAGCTATCACTCCTCGGACAGGCCCAGCGTATCGAACGAACGACTGGACAACTGAATGTTCGGAGTTGTCAAGATCTATGGAGAGGATCTATAGGTATATCTACAAACAAAGTTGACTGTCAAAGATGTAACCTTATCCAATGCTATCAATATCTACTCAAGTATAGTAAGTGACATACAGTACATACATCCTATACATCCAGCTATAAAGTGCATCATTTTGGTTATAGAAAGATGGAGACAACCTGTGATATCAAACACTACCTTCTCCTCTTCTAATCTACAATGTAAACACAAATAGAGTGATAGTATGCATGTCCAGTGCTTATAAAGATACAAAGTTCTGAACTAGTTACAACTAACTAGAGATATAAACATTATTATTAATAAAGTTAAACTTACAAGAGATGATGTGAGTCTATGTCAGTTTGGAGCACTTTATTACTATAAACTATTATAAAAGTATTTTTAAAATAAGAGCAGTGACAATAACCAGAGTAAGATGTACACGCATTACATAACATTGAGGCATGGCTTCATGTCACCTTTGTTAGCGCTGTGTAAGGACTGCTGGCTTTTCATAGGTAGAGTTTAGGCGAATCTTGATATGGCTGGCTAAACCTGATTTTACAATGACTACTATATTTAAACTGTGGTATGTGTTACTACTATGCGCTACCGTGACAACTTTATGTCATTTCATATAGGCCTAAGCATGCACATATTAGCGAAAGTGTACAAACTATATATCACATACACGATTTTACATACGACATTTGAAGGTTTTGAAATATTTCAGATAAATCTATCACCAAATTGTAACAGAGACTTCACTTAGTTTACTAAAGCTAACAATAGAGTGTTTGTTGTGATATAAAGAGAAACTTGGAGGCATATAAAACTACTTTGTAAGCACAAAATAAATGCTTTAAAACAATAGATAGTTTTACGCAAGTGTAGATACAGATATGATATATATATATACAAATACATGGACATGTTGAATATAGATAGCAACAGATCATAAACAGGAAATGAAACTATAGGTAAACAAGTAAAGAGTTCTCACTGTATGACCTTGCACGTAAAGCTGACAGAATCTACTTCACTTTTTTGTTCTCAAATTAATTTTTTCACTAGGACATACTTACATATTTGTTAAAACCTAATATTTCATTAAGGTGCATCCAAAAGTCATAGCTTTTGAACAGCACGGTCTTTAAAGGTTGACTAGCAACAAAATTCCCATTACAGTTATTTGGTATCAAAAGATTCACCATGTCTTACTCTGCTGTGTTGTAGATGCAAAATATGTGGAAATGTGATTACAAGCTCTTGAGAGCTCAAAAACGAACGGTTAATCGCGGCCATCACAAAAACGCTGTGGATTAAAATCCCTTTGCAAAATGGCTCAAATGGGACGTAGTTGAATGAGATGGCTCCCGGTTACACTTTCATGCAACCTTATTCGTCAAACAATTTTCACAAATGTACTTCAAGCATTCAATAAAACCATGCATATTGTCATTACGCGTCTATTACACAATCATTGTAATGCTGTCATTTTGAGCATTGATATCTCAAAACCTAACGTAAAAACTCGCTTAATCTTTTAACCTTAGCTCCTAGGAGTGCATATCATCCTCTGATAAACATGACGAGCCTGTTGATTACCTGTGATAATCGAAAAATGCTGCAAAAAAATATTTGTGCTGCTTGGCAGGAAGTATGGGTCACATGATCAGATTACGACTAGACGATTAGACCAATCCGAAACAGAACTGCAAAGTAGCGAGCATCTAGATTTGACACGGGCTTTTCGGTAGAACCCCCGAAGTGTTTGTCATAAACTAGTGTTACAAAACGTTTTATATTGAACTTTTTATTAGCCGTTCAATTAACGTGATAACATCACATGTCAAAACAATAACCAAATTGTTTGAATACGTCAGAGAAATAAACTGATTCCAACTTACGGCGTTTTCGTGATGGCGGCGATTAACTGTTCATTTTTGAGCTTTTAAGATCTTGTAATCAGATTTCCCCATATTTTGCACCTACAACACAACAGAGTAGGACACGGTGAATCTTTTGATACCAAATAACTGTAATGTGAACTTTGTTGCGAGTCAACCTTTAAAATTTATTTAAAGGTGTAAACCTTTTAATGTATTCCGATATACAGTTAATCAGCATAAATTGGTTTTACCAACAACAAAAATGTCCGAAATGTTTTGCAGGATTTACTTGGACAATTTCTAAGCCAGTTTAGCTTCTACCGCAAGCACGTTAATCTCAGACGAGTAATTAATATTATTACAGCGTACAACATTATTATTACTAAAAAAAAAAAAACTCTCAGTAGAATGATTGTACAACTTATATTAATCTGTGAATGGTTTGGTCAATCGATACAAATATATACAATTATGTCTATTCATAAGGATTATGGTCTGAGTTGATTATATTTCTTTTAAGGTATGTTCTTTCATTTTTGGAAATTAAAATATATTTACTGACTGTCTCAATAAAAACAAATACGGTAACCTGCCAGACTGTTCTAGAAGGAATTGAACTTACCACAATAATGTGGTACAGATCATTCAATACCAGAGGACGTGCGAAGCCACAAAAGTAAGTTGTTCTAAGAGCAAATACTCTGTACTATAATTTATCAAGGTAAGTATATTAATACTATAAACTAGGACTAGAGAACTGAAGCTTTGTAGACAGTTGTAGATGGGTACTGACACTTAGTGTTCAGTACTAGCTTATGATTGGCTTAGCAAAATGACTAAAATCTCGTTCTTTAGACTTATTTTGTCTTAACTTGTCCAAGTTCTGGACAAACACAAATCTTGTATTCACATGTTACAGATGAGGTTGGACCAACTATTTTGTTGGAAATACATATCATAATCATTATGAATAATATTGATTGTGTATAAAGCAATAGAAGACAACTTTAACAACCAAACTCAACCTTGGTTGGGAATATATATGAATTAATTGGCAACAAACTTACAGTATTATAAACTGTGATTCTCAGGACAGTTTGTGAATTTTCAGTGGAAGTGAATCATAGGGTTTAAAAACATACTTGGTAAACTATTAAAATTTGGCTTTTAATTATTTGATTAATAATCCATAATTAATTAAAATATGACTATATGAGTACCTAATGTTAAAATAATTGAATGCTAAAAAAGTGCATTTCCTCTGGTAACAGTTTTGTCATGAAAAATCCCAAAGAGATATTATTTGTACATCACCTGGTTTTTTTAAAATGTTTTTTATCATATTTTGTTTTAAATAACTACACACTGACATATAGACAAAGATTTTAATAGGATATTATTTTAAGAATTTGATTCGATGTGAGAAAGAAAATTGTTATCTTATCTCAAACATCCATTACCTTTATTGACACTAAAGTTATAATTATCTGATGTTAGCTTGATATTCTTTATTCTGTTTGATAGGAAATGTCTGAGCAAGTAGGAAAGACAGGAATTGCCATATAATTCATTGGCTTATGGTGGTAAAAGGTTTAGAAGATGTGTTCATTAAACTGAAACCAGATGTTTCATGTGATAATGGATTCAGCATTGCTGTAACAATGAGAATGCCAGATGGAGAGCATCAAAAATACAGCTAACTCGTTGTCTTATTGCTTTAAACTTCCTTTTTGATTGGTTAATTCTACACAGCAAAAGTGCTTCATGATTGTAAAACGACCTTCAACAAAACCTTAAATGTTAACTGACCGCATTTTAAAATCACCTTAATTTCTTCATATATTATAATGATATATTTTTGTTCACCAAAGATTTTGAACGTTGAAAATCAAAACGAAAAACAGTTTGGAAAGCAGAAAATAATTATGATGGAAGCTCTGTGACACAAAAAGGTCGCTTGTTTGGCAAAACGCTGACATATAATATGTGATGGCAATAAGAATAAGCAATGTATGCTTGCAATATATTCAAATACACATTTTCCATCCTCTAGACGTCAAACTGAAGGCTTTGATTGTCCAAAATGGCAGATAATTACAATGCAAAGTCGAAATAGATTTCACAGAGTTCGAAAAAGGTTGCCATGTTTTAAACGCCCAGCATTAACTTTCAAGTGGAGGTTATAGAATTATACCAACCAGCTTGTGAGCTAGTAAAATATTCTTTTACACAAACAGGAACATTGAAAAACTTGAATTCATCAAAGTCGTCGTGTTCGTAAAATTAGCTATTCTCAAATTGTTTGTTCAAAATACAAGTTTTAAACAATAGGCTTAGAAGTTGCGTCAGTTTTAATGCTTGAAAATTGTATCTTATAAACACATGCTCTGCATTCATGCTCACAGATAGTCAAGGTAGAAAATGTGCGTTTTAATATGATTATAAAATATTGCAACTGTTTCTAGTCAAACTTTCCCAAAGATCTCTGTCTATTTTTACAAATTAAAAAATTTGATAAAAACCAGTATGAGTTTGAAAGTACACAAAAAACATTGTTCAATCACTAAACTGTAATGTTACCTGCCATATTATTATTATTATTACTAATGTCGTAACGGTTTCTGTCATCAGTTTACTTTTAAACAGGCCATGAAAGTGAGTGTTGTGTGTTGTTACAATATTAGCTATCGAGTGTGTGTTGTATCAGAGCAGCTATTCAGCACTTGAGTATGATAGATTATTCATTGTATAAAACAAACATGTACTTGTTCATATTTTATAGCAGCCTCCTTATTGGGCTTGAAATGAGCAATAAAACTATACAGTTGCATTTCACCAGATATTATCTACTAAAAACCTACTATAATCTACCAAGAAGTTCTTGTTTTACCACCACACTCCAATTTTACAGCACATTTTAATTCTCAGCAGTGATTAGCTCATTTCTCACAGCACAAACTACCAATTCCATTTATGAGGCTCTATTCATAACTTGTTCACAGCTTAGAGATTATGGTTCTTTTGTAATTAGTATTAGATGCTTGTCATTATTTCTATTACTACTATTTTCTTCCGGCTGTTAATGTTATCATGTTAAAATATAGAAGGTTGTGATCAGACACTCAAATATTAAGTTTGTAGTTTCAGTGTTTTCATATACTAGGTCATACTTTAAAATTATTAACAAAGACAAATCTTTACAACTAAACAGTCTGCACCTGAAAATATTCTCTATGTTACTATCTAATTGTATACTTCGTTATTTTTGCCCCTGATTGTCCGCTTGTTTATTTCACCTGAGATCCAAAAGTAACTCAAAGCAGATGTTTAAACAGTGACGGCAATCACTTCACCAACGTCTATGGGAAATGGTAAAACAATGATTATAGTTTACCCTGAATCTACCTGTTACAAAGGCACAAGCATACTTTTATCTATGACAGGAAATCATAGTATAAACTGATGGTAAAATATGATTCTCCAAAGCATTCAGAACAAATTCTTAAGAATAAATTTGTTAAATACACCTAAAACCTTTCAATTTGTCTCAAGGCGGAATTCATACTAGTGCAAGCAAGCTCAGAAGTTCCATCTTTCTGAAAAGCTCTTATCACAGCTTATCTTATTAACTTAATAGATGATACAGTTTTATCAGATTATGTGTTTAAATTAACTGATATCACAATCTGCAGTATCTTTAATAGCAACAAAAAATTTGATATAAAAATTTGCACATAATTTTATTATGTAAGCAAACTGAGCAAAGCAATGTATTTATACTAACTAAAAGACTTCAAACTATCACATTGACTAAAAATATTTTAATTTTATTGCAAGTATAAAATTCGCATAGAAGATATTGCCCTTGCATAAAAAATTGAATGAAGTACTGAAAATTGATTTAAAAATTAGCTGTAAGAGAACAAATTCTTTTAAAATGTCATAATTGTTTACATAATAACGTTGAAGTTGTCTAACTTTTGACTGTATACTCTTGTGATGGATTTGCAAAATCAAGCTTTTCTACGATTAGCTCACTTTATAATACAAAAATCAGCTTGTATAGAAAACCAACTGACAGAAAACAAAATTTTCTGTAAAAAACAACAGCAACCCAACATGCTGGTAGAGATAAAAGAGAGAATGAAGAACCTACGAACAATGAAGCGAAGAGTGACGAAATGGACAACTACAAAGAAAGGCACTTTTTAAATCACATGAAAGAAAACAGTGTAGTAGCAATAATTAACCTCTACACAGCGGGATACATCCATACACCATTTACATGTTTGCATTTGCATGTGTAACTATTTGGGTACTTACTAACGTATACCCAGTTCAGCATTATGTTTGATATTATCCAGCTGTATCTACCTTTTCATGCTTGCTGTAAAACATGAAGAATGCAGAACCATACTGAGCAACCGGTGGTGGTGCTTGCAGCAATTAAAGTTGTGCATGAGAGCTCTTACTTATCCATTGTAAGACAACTTGGACGCCGAACAAACTCACAAGTGGCTATTCACAACACTTTAGGCCTATATGTAAACGAATTATTTGATCTTATAAATTCTTCTGGCTTTTCGACAGGATATAATGCATTAAAAAGCTATTAAATTGCACTATTTACGATTATTGATTATGGCTATGTGATCGACTTTTAATGAACCAAATGATCTTTGAAAAAACTATTAAACATAATATGTTTAATAGTATTTAACTAACAAACAATATTATTGTTTGTTAGTTGCTAGTGTGACTAAGCTTTCAAGTAAAAGATCAATGAGAATATCAAAAGCGAATTTAATTTTCCTTATCTGTAGAAAAAGTAAGATCAATATTGTAAATCAGGTGGTTTAGGTTAATTCAAGAGGCTTTTTTCGCCAGTAAAACTTACCAAATCATTCAAAAAATAGCACACGTGAAGCAAATGTAATCTGTGACATACAAACAATCCCTTGCATTCCATCCCTTCACTACCAGGGCAGACTGCACTGCAACTAAATTCACAAACCTAAATATTAACCTTGATTAGTTGATGACATAGAGCGTATATTTGATTGCAATAGCGAGTATGTTTGTCGGAAAATAACAAGCGTACTGGATGTGTTATGGAGCTCCGCAATCGTAACTCGTCCATTGTTGTACGTTTATACGCAAAGCGATTACGCCGTGATCACGTAGATAGGTTTACGCACCAAATATGGCTAACAGACTTTTTAACAGACTTTAGTATGATCTCTATTTATATTACTATATTTTGCTTTTTTTAAATATTTATTGATTAAATAAGTCAATTGTGAATAGCTGAGATAAGTATTTATTAAACAATAATGACGTTTTTGGTTGTTTTCTGATCACTATCTCACAGAGTAAAAACCCCCGGTAACGCCAAGGAAAACTCGGGGAAATCCTTTTCGTGAATGCTATTTGATTGGCTTAGCTCAAGTGCGAAACTGCGCATCTCTTTCCTTAGTGCTTGGGAGAGTGAAATGTTGCATGGAGTCTGATGTTTATTCTTTCTACAGACTTGAATTTACAGTTTGGAATAGTAAATGAATTTCATGCTCACGAGTGATTCGACTAGCGACGACACTGGATCTCCATATATAAAAGCCATGCGCATCATAACGGAAACTAGTTGTAAATCTTCTGGTGATATTTGAAATTTGAATTTCTTTGGTGTATGTATCGTCATAGTTAGTTATGTATGCTACTTACAGGTCTGTTATGACCACCCTACTTACAGGTCTCATGGCCACCCTAAAAACCGTTGATTAAAAAATTGACTCCTTGTCGGGCTCCTTCAAAACATTGAATGATAATAGTGAGTCAATTAGAGAGGTTGTAGTAACCAAAAATCAAGAACTTGTGTCAAAAATGGACTCAGTGTCAGGTTCCTTGCAGACACTGAGGGAGGGCAGTGAGTCAGTTCGAGAAGTGGTTACTCAAAATAACGAACTGAAGGAAAAAACAACTCGTGCACTACTTGAGTCTATGGAGACTCTACAAAACAATAGTAGCTTTGCTGATGTTGTTAAACAAAATAGTGAGATCACTCAGATTGCTAAAAGGGTTGAAACAGGTATTAATAAACAAACTACTATCTTAGAAAAAGAGTCTAAAAAATTCAATGCAATAATTCACAACCTGGAGGAAATTAGTTCTAGACCTCACAGCGATGAAATTCATGGCATTCTCACAAATATTTCTTTTAATGGTAAAGACCTTAAAGATTGTAGAAGGTTGAGAAAAACAGGTGGTAGCAAACCAAGACCCATTAAACTAGAGTTCTTCACTGAATCTGACAAGTGGGAGTTTCTTAGTCGATACAACAGACTTAAGCAAGCTAAAAACTTCTTTGCAACATTAGATCTTACTCAAGAGGAAAGGGCAATTGAGTTTGAATTACGTAAAAAAGAAAAGGGAACTTGCTGAGAAGCATGAAGGTGTGAAGTTTCGGGTTAGAAATGGTGTAATTCAAGAGTTTGAAAAACATACATGGTCAACTACTATAAAATAGGCTCATTAAAAAACAAAATAACTTTTCTTTTATGGAATGCCAATGGCCTAAGAAACAAGACACACTATTTGCAACATATAATTGATAACCATCATTCATCCATTCTAGCAATCACTAAAACAAAATTGACAGCTAGCATAGGAGATGCCGAACTTTGCCCAGGGTATACATATTATAGAAGAGATAGGCGAACAGGTATTGGTTTGGGAGGTGGGGGTGTTGATTGCTGTATCCAATGATTGTCCATTGATAGTCACTGATTGCTTTATATCTGACAGCTCAGAAATTTGGTCTCTGTGCTTAGACTGCAGTGGTTACCGTTTCAACTTTGCCTGCTATTATAGACCACCCAGGCAGGCTGATTTTAATGACCTTTTGCTATGATATGAAGAAGTAACCTGTCCCAATATTATAGTAGCTGGGGATTTTAATCTTCCAGCAATAAAATGGTCTGATAATAAAAAGGGTGCTGCTAAGCTCAATGATAGAGTAGCTTTGCACCAAAAATTTGTTGATTTTGTTGATATTAACTGCCTAACTCAAACAATAACAATACCAACACACATAGATGGCAATGTACTAGACCTGGTTATATCAAACTTGGATATAGATGTTACATTATGTGAACCTAGTATCAGCGATCATCACATAATATTCAACGAAATAACAATTCCTAGTAAATATATAATCAAAGACACTATACATACTCCTCAGGCTGGCTATTTTCAGTTTAACAGAGCAGACCAAGAAAAATTAGATCAATCTTTTTCTGATATATACTTTCAAATACGTCACCTGTCAACACTGCCACATACTAGTACAGAGCAGTTGTGGTCTATTTTCACAGATTTGTTTTCTAAGGCAGTAGAACAAGCTGTGCCCCGGGGAGCACCAGGCAATAAGAGAAAATCATGGATAACACGTAGCACTATTCGGCAACTTAGAAAACGAAATAGACTGTACAAACATTTTGTACAAACCCAAACTGAGGAGCCTAAGGCACGACTAAAAAGTCATGCTAAACATTGTAAAAAACTAGTGGAAGCCGACTATAGAACATACATAGATCACCATATTTGCAAAGAACTTGACAATGGCAACACAAAGCCATTATTTAAGTACATCGAAAATAGGCGAAAAATGCACAACAAAATTAAAAACATTGCAAACTGTGCAGATAACTCTCCTATAGGCATTGCAAATACATTCACTGCTGCGTTTGCTTCGGTGTTCACTAAAAATTCAGGTCAGTTCAACCAGTGTTTGCTCAAATATAGCGTTCAAGTTAATAATAATTCCATTCAGTTCGATCCTCACGGAGTTCACAAAATGTTAAGCCAATTAGATGCTAGAAAGGGTTCTGGTCCTGATGGCATATCTGCTGCGCTTCTAAAGTTTGCTGCTGATGGAATATATCAGGTATTGACAGTAATTATGCAGCATTCCTATGACACGTCTACCGTTCCCCTTGACTGGCGTAACGCTCGGGTGGTACCAATTTTTAAAAATAAGGGTAGCAGAGAGTGTCCACTGAATTACAGACCAATTTCTTTGACATCAATAACATCCAAATTAATAGAACACGTCATAGCACACGACATCCGCACTTATCTTGAGTCAAATAACATATTATCTGAAAGACAGCATGGCTTCAGACCAAAACACAGCTGTGACTCACAATTACTCATAACAAAATCAGAATTGGTCAATAACTTTAATAACAATGACCAAACAGATATGATAGTGCTCGATTTTTCTATAGCCTTTGATGTTGTTCCATTTGCAAAATTACTTTACAAACTCAAAACTATGCAAATTAATGAGAAAACAATTCAGTGGATAGCAAACTGGCTCTACGATAGACACATGTCTGTGGTTGTCGAGGGTGTCGAATCTGACCCACACCTTGTAACATCAGGTGTTCCTCAAGGTTCAGTACTGGGACCTCTTTTGTTTCTTATATACATTAATGATATGCCTCACGTGATCAAACATGCCCAACTCAGATTATTTGCTGACGATTCTTTGCTTTATCACACAATCAAAAATAAACAAGATCAATGTCATCTTCAGGAAGATCTTAAAAACCTGGAGAAATGGTCAAAAGACTGGCAGATGAATTTTAATGTTGGTAAATGTGAACACTTGTCTATATCAAGAACTGATCCTATTAGCACAGTATATTCACTAAATGGGAAAGACATACAGCAAGTATCAACGATAAAGTACTTGGGCATTAACATAGTTAGAAAACTAAATAATGATGACCATGTGCAGTGCGTAGCTAAAAAAGCTACCTCTACCTTATATATGTTAATGAGAGCATTAAACAGAGCATCTAGTAAGACAAAATCACAGGCGTACAAATCTATATTTAGACCTATACTAGAATATGCTTCGTGCCCATGGTCTCCTCATCAAGCAAAGCATATTAGCAAGTTAGAGAGTATAAATAGAAAATCCTTCAGATGAGCTTACAAAATTAAATGGAAAGACCCAATTTCCCTGAAGATGAACATTTTAAACTGGCCTACTTTAGAAGACCGTAGGTCAGATATAGATATAAGTATGCTTAATAGAATTCTTAGTGATACTATAGCCATCAATATTAAAAACCACGTACTTTTCAACACAACAAGTCGAACACGAAAGGGATTGATCAGAAAGGCAATCTCATGTGATGTGGCCAAATATTGGTATTTCAATCGCATCTTAACAATGAGTGCTTCTGGGTCCAATGCCTTGTCAGCGATTACAGTTGCAGGCCCCTCTTGTAATACCTAATATCACACTTATCCTTGAGAGGTCCCTGTCTGTATGCCTGCCTTGTCGACTTGTTGGCTTGCTTGTATTGTTTTACTTAAATCGTGTTATTAATGCAAGCAACAAACAAATATATATAAATATTTTGCTTGAGTTTCTTGACTAGATTAACTCTTGTTGACTTAATCAAATAGTTTTTGTCTTTGCATATTTTCTGTAATCATCCGTTATCCGATTGCTCTCTTGAAGCAATCGTCTTATAATAGACCAAAAACCCCTTATTTTCTGTCTTTGTTGACTTGTTTAACTTGCATCATTAATTGTCTTATTGATTTAATCGCGTCGTTTATTTGTTTGTCTCGTAGAAAAAAAAACAAAAAAAAAAACTAGTTCATAATGACATCTCTATAATGCACCCATCCGGGCGCGAATGAGATAATATAGTAGACTAGACTGTTATTCTCAATATTTGGTGAGGTTTATGAAATCTGTTATTCTCCATTATTGGTGACGTGTATAAAGTCTGTTATTCTCCATTATTGGTGAAGTGTATGAAGTCTGTTATTTTCCATTATTATTGAAGTGGATAAAGTCTGTTATTCTCCATTATTGGTGAAGTGTATAAAGTCTGTTATTCTCCATTATTGGTGACAAGTATAAAGTCTGTTATTCTCCATTATTGGTGACGTGTATAAAGTCTGTTATTCTCCATTATATGTGACGTGTATAAAGTCTGTTATTCTCCATTATTGGTGACGTGTATAAAGTCAGTTATTCTTCATTATTGGTGAAGTGTATGAAGTCTATTGTTCTCCATTATTATTGAAGTGGATAAAGTCTGTTATTCTCCATTATTGGTGACGTGTATAAAGTCTGTTATTCTCCATTATTGGTGACGTGTATAAAGTCTGTTATTCTCTATTATTGGTGATGGGTATAAAGTCTGTTATTCTCCATTACTGGTGACGTGTATAAAGTCTGTTATTCTCCATTATTGGTGAAGTGTATGAAGTCTATTGTTCTCTATTATTGGTGACGTGTATAAAGTCTGTTATTCTCCATTATTGGTGAAGTGTATAAAGTTTGTTATTCTCCATTATTATTGAAGTGTATAAAGTCTGTTATTCTCCATTATTGGTGACGTGTATAAATTCTGTTATTCTCCATTATTGGTGAAGTGTAAAAAGTCTGTTATTTTCCATGATTGGTGACGTGTATAAAGTCTGTTATTCTCCATTATTGGTGAAGTGTATAAAGTTTGTTATTCTCCATTATTATTGAAGTGTATAAAGTCTGTTATTCTCCATTATTGGTGACGTGTATAAATTCTGTTATTCTCCATTATTGGTGAAGTGTATAAAGTCTGTTATTCTCCATTATTGGTGACGTGTATAAAGTCTGTTATTCTCCATTATTGGTGACATGTATCAAGTCTGTTATTCTCCATTATTGGTGACCTGTATAAAGTCTGTTATTCTCCATTATTGGTGAAGTGTATGAAGTCTGTTATTCTCCATTATTAGTGAAGTGTATAAAGTCTGTTATTCTCCATTATTATTGAAGTGGATAAAGTCTGTTATTCTCCATTTTTGGTGACGTGTATAAAGTCTGTTATTCTCCATTATTGGTGAAGTGTAAAAAGTCTGTTATTTTCCATGATTGGTGACGTGTATAAAGTCTGTTATTCCCCATTATTGGTGACGTGTATAAAGTCTGTTATTCTCCATTATTGGTGACAAGTATAAAGTCTGTTATTCTCCATTTTTGGTGACGTGTATAAAGTCTGTTATTCTCCATTATTGGTGAAGTGTAAAAAGTCTGTTATTTTCCATGATTGGTGACGTGTATAAAGTCTGTTATTCTCCATTATTGGTGAAGTGTATAAAGTCTGTTATTCTCCATTATTGGTGATGTGTATAAAGTCTGTTATTCTCCATTATTGGTGAAGTGTAAAAAGTCTGTTATTTTCCATGATTGGTGACGTGTATAAAGTCTGTTATTCCCCATTATTGGTGACGTGTATAAAGTCTGTTATTCTCCATTATTGGTGACAAGTATAAAGTCTGTTATTCTCCATTTTTGGTGACGTGTATAAAGTCTGTTATTCTCCATTATTGGTGAAGTGTAAAAAGTCTGTTATTTTCCATGATTGGTGACGTGTATAAAGTCTGTTATTCTCCATTATTGGTGAAGTGTATAAAGTCTGTTATTCTCCATTATTGGTGACGTGTATAAAGTCTGTTATTCTCCATTCTTGGTGAAGTGTATATTGTATGTTATTCTCCATTATTGGTGACGTGTATAAAGTCTGTTATTCTCCATTATTGGTGACAAGTATAAAGTCTGTTATTCTCCATGATTGGTGACATGTATAAAGTCTGTTATTCTCCATTATTATTGAAGGGTATAAAGTCTGTTATTCTCAATTATTGGTGACGTGTATGAAGTCTGTTATTCTCCATTATTGGTGAAGTGTATAAAGTCTGTTATTCTCCACTATTGGTGACGTGTATTAAGTCCGTTATTCTCCATTGTTGGTGAAGTGTATAAAGTCTGTTATTCTCTATTATTGGTGACGTGTATAAAGTGTGTTATTCTCCATCATTGGTGAAGTGTATGAAGTTTGTTATTCTCCATTATTATTGAAGAGTATAATGTCAGTTATTCTCCATTATTGGTGACGTGTATAAAGTCTGTTATTCTCCATTGTTGTTGAAGTGTGTAAAGTCTGTTATTCTCCATTATTGGTGAAGTTTATAAAGTCTGTTATTCTCCATTATTGGTGACGTGTATGAAGTCTGTTATTCTCTATTATTGGTGAACTGTATAAAGTCTGTTATTCTCCATTATTGGTGACGTGTATAAAGTCTGTTATTCTCCATTATTGGTGACGTGTATAAAGTCTGTTATTCTCCATTATTGGTGATGTGTATAAAGTCTGTTATTCTCCATTATTGGTGACGTGTATAAAGTCTGTTATTCTCCATTATTATTGAAGGGTATGAAGTCTGTTATTCTCCATTATTGGCGACGTGTATAAAGTCTGTTATTCTCTATTATTGGTGACAAGTATAAAGTCTGTTATTCTCCATGATTGGTGACGTGTATAAAGTCTGTTATTCTCCAATATTGGTGACAAGTATAAAGTCTGTTATTCTCCATTATTGGTGATGTGTATAAAGTCTGTTATTCTCCATTATTGGTGACATGTATAAAGTCTGTTACTCTCCAATGTTGGTGAAGTGTATAAAGTCTGTTATTTTCCTTTACTGGTGACGTGTATAAAGTCTGTTATTCTCAATTATTGGTGACGTGTATAAAGTCTGTTATTCTCCATTATCGGTGACGTGTATAAAGTCTGTTATTCTCTATTATTGGTGACAAGTATAAAGTCTGTTATTCTCCATGATTGGTGACGTGTATAAAGTCTGTTATTCTCCAATATTGGTGACAAGTATAAAGTCTGTTATTCTCCATGATTGGTGACGTGTATAAAGTCTGTTATTCTCCATTATTATTGAAGGGTATAAAGTCTGTTATTCTCCATTATTGGCGACGTGTATAAAGTCTTTTATTCTCCATTATTGGTGACGTGTATAAAGTCTGTTATTCTCCATTATTGGTGAAGTGTATAAAGTCTGTTATTCTCCATTATTGGTGACATGTATGAATTCTGTTATTCTCCATTATTGGTGAAGTGTATGAAGTCTGTTATTCTCTATTATTGGTGAACTGTATAAAGTCTGTTATTCTCCATTATTGGTGACATGTATGAAGTCTGTTATTCTCCATTATTGGTGAAGTGTATAAAGTCTGTTATTCTCCCTTATTGGTCACGTGTACAAAGTCTGTTATTCTCCATTATTGGTTAAGTGTATAAAGTCTGTTATTCTCCATTATTGGTAAAGTTTATAAAGTCGGTTATTCTCTATTATTGGTGAAATGTATAAGGTCTGTTATTCTCTATTATTGGTGAAGTGTATAAAGTCTGTTATTCTCCATTATTGGTGACATGTATGAATTCTGTTATTCTCCATTATTGGTGAAGTTTATAAAGTCTGTTATTCTCCATTATTGGTGACATGTATAAAGTCTGTTATTCTCCAATATTGGTGACATATATAAAGTCTGTTATTCTCCATTATTGGTGACATGTATGAAGTCTGTTATTCTCCATTATTGGTGAAGCGTATAAAGTCTGTTATTGTCCATTATCGGTGACGTGTATGAAGTCTGTTATTTTCCATTATTGGTGACCTGTATAAAGTATGTTATTCTTCATTATTGGTGAAGTGTATAAAGTCTGTTGTTTTCCATTATTGGTGACGTGTATAAAGTCTGTTATTCTCCATTATTGGTGAAGTGTATAAAGTCTGTTGTTCTCCATTATTGGTGACATGTATAAAGTCTGTTACTCTCCATTTTTGGTGAAGTGTATAAAGTCTGTTATTCTCCATTATTGGTGACGTGTATAAAGTCTGTTATTCTCCATTATTGGTGATGTTTATAAAGTCTTTTATTCTCCATTTTTGGTGACGTGTATAAAGTATGTTATTCTTCACTATTGGTGAAGTGTATAAAGTCTGTTATGCTCAATTATTGGTGACAAGTATAAAGTCGGTTTTTCTCCATTATTGGTGAAGCGTATAAAGTCTGTTATTCTCCATTATTGGTGAAGTTCATAAATTCTGTTATTCTCCATTATTGGTGAAGTGTATAAAGTCTGTTATTCTCCATTATTGGTGACGTGTATAAAGTCTGTTATTCTTCATTATTGATGACATGTATAAAGTCTGTTATTCTCCATTATTGGTGACGTGTATATAGTATGTTATTCTTCACTATTGGTGAAGTGTATAAATTCTGTTATGCTCCATTATTGGTGACAAGTATAAAGTCGGTTATTCTCCATTATTGGTGAAGCGTATAAAGTCTGTTATTCTCCATTATTGGTGAAGTGTATAAAGTCTGTTGTTCTCCATTATTGGTGACATGTATAAAGTCTGTTACTCTCCATTATTGGTGACGTGTATAAAGTCTGTTATTCTTCATTATTGATGACATGTATAAAGTCTGTTATTCTCCATTATTGGTGACGTGTATATAGTATGTTATTCTTCACTATTGGTGAAGTGTATAAATTCTGTTATGCTCCATTATTGGTGACAAGTATAAAGTCGGTTATTCTCCATTATTGGTGAAGCGTATAAAGTCTGTTATTCTCCATTATTGGTGAAGTTCATAAATTCTGTTATTCTCCATTATTGGTGAAGTGTATAAAGTCTGTTATTCTCCATTATTGGTGACGTGTATAAAGTCTGTTATTCTTCATTATTGATGACATGTATAAAGTCTGTTATTCTCCATTATTGGTGACGTGTATATAGTATGTTATTCTTCACTATTGGTGAAGTGTATAAATTATGTTATGCTCCATTATTGGTGACAAGTATAAAGTCGGTTATTCTCCATTATTGGTGAAGCGTATAAAGTCTGTTATTCTCCATTATTGGTGAAGTGTATAAAGTCTGTTGTTCTCCATTATTGGTGACATGTATAAAGTCTGTTACTCTCCATTTTTGGTGAAGTGTATAAAGTCTGTTATTCTCCATTATTGGTGACAGGTATAAAGTCTGTTATTCTCCATTATTGGTGATGTTTATAAAGTCTTTTATTCTCCATTTTTGGTGACGTGTATAAAGTATGTTATTCTTCACTATTGGTGAAGTGTATAAAGTCTGTTATGCTCCATTATTGGTGACAAGTGTAAAGTCTGTTATTCTCCATTATTGGTGAAGCGTATAAAGTCTGTTATTCTCCATTATTGGTGAAGTGTATAAAGTCTGTTGTTCTCCATTATTGGTGACATGTATAAAGTCTGTTACTCTCCATTTTTGGTGAAGTGTATGAAGTCTGTTATTCTCCATTATTGGTGACGTGTATAAAGTCTGTTATTCTCCATTATTGGTGATGTGTATAAAGTCTTTTATTCTCCATTTTTGGTGAAGTGTATGAAGTCTGTTATTCTCCATTATTGGTGACGTGTATAGAGTCTGTTATTCTCCATTATTTGTGAAGTGTATAAAGTCTGTTATTCTCCATTATTGGTGACGTGTATGAAGTCTGTTATTATCCATTATTGGTGAAGTTCATAAATTCTGTTATTCTCCATTATTGGTGAAGTGTATAAAGTCTGTTATTCTCCATTATTGGTGACGTGTATAAAGTCTGTCATTCTTCATTATTGATGACATGTTTAAAGTCTGTTATTCTCCATTATTGGTGACGTGTATATAGTATGTTATTCTTCACTATTGGTGAAGTGTATAAAGTCTGTTATTCTCCATTGTTGGTGACGTGTATAAAGTCTGTTATTCTCCATTATTGTTGAAGTGTATAAAGTCTGTTACTCTCCATTTTTGGTGACTTGTATAAAGTCTGTTACTCTCCATTTTTGGTGAAGTGTATAAAGTCTGTTATTCTCCATTTTTGGTGACGTGTATAAAGTCTGTTATTCTCCATTATTGGTGATGTGTATAAAGTCTGTTATTCTCCATTATTGGTGAAGTGTATAAAGTCTGTTACTCTCCATTTTTGGTGAAGTGTATAAAGCCTGTTATTCTCCATTATTGGTGATGTGTATAAAGTCTGTTATTCTCCATTATTGGTGAAGTGTATAAAGTCTGTTACTCTCCATTTTTGGTGAAGTGTATAAAGTCTGTTATTCTCCATTATTGGTGATGTGTATAAAGTCTGTTATTCTCCATCATTGGTGATGTGTATAAAGTCTGTTATTCTCCATTATTGGTGACATGTATAAAGTCTGTTACTCTCCATTATTGGTGATGTGTATAAAGTCTGTTATTCTCCATTATTGTTGAAGTGTATAAAGTCTGTTACTCTCCATTTTTGGTGAAGTGTATAAAGCCTGTTATTCTCTATTATTGGTGAACTGTATAAAGTCTGTTATTCTCCATTATTGGTGACATGTATAAAGTCTGTTATTCTCCATTATTGGTGAAGTGTATAAAGTCTGTTATTCTCCCTTATTGGTCACGTGTACAAAGTCTGTTATTCTCCATTATTGGTTAAGTGTATAAAGTCTGTTATTCTCCATTATTGGTAAAGTTTATAAAGTCTGTTATTCTATGTTATTGGTGAAATGTATAAGGTCTGTTATTCTCTATTATTGGTGAACTGTATAAAGTCTGTTATTCTCCATTATTGGTGACATGTATAAAGTCTGTTATTCTCCATTATTGGTGAAGTGTATAAAGTCTGTTATTCTCCCTTATTGGTCACGTGTACAAAGTCTGTTATTCTCCATTATTGGTTAAGTGTATAAAGTCTGTTATTCTCCATTATTGGTAAAGTTTATAAAGTCTGTTATTCTCCATTATTGGTTAAGTGTATAAAGTCTGTTATTCTCTATTATTGGTGAAGTGTATAAAGTCTGTTATTCTCCATTATTGGTGACATGTATGAATTCTGTTATTCTCCATTATTGGTGAAGTGTATGAAGTCTGTTATTCTCTATTATTGGTGGACTGTATAAAGTCTGTTATTCTCCATTATTGGTGACATGTATAAAGTCTGTTATTCTCCATTATTGGTGAAGTGTATAAAGTCTGTTATTCTCCCTTATTGGTCACGTGTACAAAGTCTGTTATTCTCCATTATTGGTTAAGTGTATAAAGTCTCTTATTCTCCATTATTGGTAAAGTTTATAAAGTCTGTTATTCTCCATTATTGGTGAAGTGGATAAAGTCTGTTATTCTCCATTGTTGGTGAATTGTATAAAGTCTGTTATTCTCCATTATTATTGAAAGGTATAAAGTCTGTTATTCTCCATTATTGGTGACGTGTATAAATTCTGTTATTCTCCATTATTGGTGAAGTGTATAAAGTGTGTTTTTCTCCATTATTTGGGAAGTGTATAAAGTCTGTTATTCTCCAATATTGGTGACATATATAAAGTCTGTTATTCTCCATTATTGGTGACATGTATGAAGTCTGTTATTCTCCATTATTGGTGAAGTGTATAAAATCTGTTATTCTCCTTTATTGGTGACGTGTATAAAGTCTGTTATTCTCTATTATTGGTGACGTGTGTAAAGTGTGTTATTCTCCATTATTTGGGAAGTGTATGAAGTCTTTTATTCTTCATTATTATTGAAAGGTATAAAGTCTGTTATTCTCCATTATTGGTGACGTGTATAAATTCTGTTATTCTCCATTATTATTGAAGGGTATAAAGTCTGTTATTCTCCATTATTGGTGACGTGTATAAAGTCTGTTATTCTCCATTATTGGTGAAGTGTATAAAGTCTGTTATTCTCCATTTTTGGTGACGTGTATAAAGTCTGTTATTCTCCATTATTGTTGAAGTGTATAAAGTCTGTTATTTTCCATGATTGGTGACGTGTATAAAGTCTGTTATTCTCCATTATTGGTGACGTGTATAAAGTCTTTTATTCTCCATTTTTGGTGAAGTGTATGAAGTCTGTTATTCTCCATTATTGGTGACGTGTATAGAGTCTGTTATTCTCCATTATTAGTGAAATGTATAAAATCTGTTATTCTCCATTATTGGTGACGTGTATAAAGTCTGTTATTCTCCATTATTGGTGACGTGTATAGAGTCTGTTATTCTCCATTATTAGTGAAATGTATAAAATCTGTTATTCTCCATTATTGGTGAAGTGTGTAAAGTCTGTTATTCTCTATTATTGGTGACGTGTATAAAGTGTGTAGTTCTCCATTATTGGTGAAGTGTATAGAGTTTGTTATTCTCCATTATTATTGAAGTGTACAAAGTCTGTTATTCTCCATTATTGGTGAAGTGTATAAAGTCTGTTATTCTCCATTATTGGTGACGTGTATAAAGTCTGTTATTCTCCATTATTGGTGACGTGTATGAAGTCTGTTATTATCCATTATTGGTGAAGTTCATAAATTCTGTTATTCTCCATTATTGGTGAAGTGTATAAAGTCTGTTATTCTCCATTATTGGTGACATGTATAAAGTCTGTTACTCTCCATTTTTGGTGAAGTGTATAAAGTCTTTTATTCTCCATTTTTGGTGACGTGTATAAAGTATGTTATTCTTCACTATTGGTGAAGTGTATAAAGTCTGTTATGCTCCATTATTGGTGACAAGTATAAAGTCTGTTATTCTCCATTATTGGTGAACCGTATAAAGTCTGTTATTCTCCATTATTGGTGAAGTGTATAAAGTCTGTTGTTCTCCATTATTGGTGACATGTATAAAGTCTGTTACTCTCCATTTTTGGTGAAGTGTATAAAGTCTGTTATTCTCCATTATTGGTGACGTGTATAAAGTCTGTTATTCTCCATTATTGGTGATGTGTATAAAGTCTTTTATTCTCCATTTTTGGTGAAGTGTATGAAGTCTGTTATTCTCCATTATTGGTGACGTGTATAGAGTCTGTTATTCTCCATTATTTGTGAAGTGTATAAAGTCTGTTATTCTCCATTATTGGTGACGTGTATGAAGTCTGTTATTATCCATTATTGGTGAAGTTCATAAATTCTGTTATTCTCCATTATTGGTGAAGTGTATAAAGTCTGTTATTCTCCATTATTGGTGACGTGTATAAAGTCTGTTATTCTTCATTATTGATGACATGTATAAAGTCTGTTATTCTCCATTATTGGTGACGTGTATATAGTATGTTATTCTTCACTATTGGTGAAGTGTATAAAGTCTGTTATTCTCCATTATTGGTGACGTGTATAAAGTCTGTTATTCTCCATTATTGTTGAAGTGTATAAAGTCTGTTACTCTCCATTTTTGGTGAAGTGTATAAAGTCTGTTATTCTCCATTTTTGGTGACGTGTATAAAGTCTGTTATTCTCCATTATTGGTGAAGTGTATAAAGTCTGTTACTCTCCATTTTTGGTGAAGTGTATAAAGCCTGTTATTCTCCATTATTGGTGATGTGTATAAAGTCTGTTATTCTCCATTATTGGTGAAGTGTATAAAGTCTTTTATTCTCCATTTTTGGTGACGTGTATAAAGTATGTTATTCTTCACTATTGGTGAAGTGTATAAAGTCTGTTATGCTCAATTATTGGTGACAAGTATAAAGTCGGTTTTTCTCCATTATTGGTGAAGCGTATAAAGTCTGTTATTCTCCATTATTGGTGAAGTTCATAAATTCTGTTATTCTCCATTATTGGTGAAGTGTATAAAGTCTGTTATTCTCCATTATTGGTGACGTGTATAAAGTCTGTTATTCTTCATTATTGATGACATGTATAAAGTCTGTTATTCTCCATTATTGGTGACGTGTATATAGTATGTTATTCTTCACTATTGGTGAAGTGTATAAATTCTGTTATGCTCCATTATTGGTGACAAGTATAAAGTCGGTTATTCTCCATTATTGGTGAAGCGTATAAAGTCTGTTATTCTCCATTATTGGTGAAGTGTATAAAGTCTGTTGTTCTCCATTATTGGTGACATGTATAAAGTCTGTTACTCTCCATTATTGGTGACGTGTATAAAGTCTGTTATTCTTCATTATTGATGACATGTATAAAGTCTGTTATTCTCCATTATTGGTGACGTGTATATAGTATGTTATTCTTCACTATTGGTGAAGTGTATAAATTCTGTTATGCTCCATTATTGGTGACAAGTATAAAGTCGGTTATTCTCCATTATTGGTGAAGCGTATAAAGTCTGTTATTCTCCATTATTGGTGAAGTTCATAAATTCTGTTATTCTCCATTATTGGTGAAGTGTATAAAGTCTGTTATTCTCCATTATTGGTGACGTGTATAAAGTCTGTTATTCTTCATTATTGATGACATGTATAAAGTCTGTTATTCTCCATTATTGGTGACGTGTATATAGTATGTTATTCTTCACTATTGGTGAAGTGTATAAATTATGGTATGCTCCATTATTGGTGACAAGTATAAAGTCGGTTATTCTCCATTATTGGTGAAGCGTATAAAGTCTGTTATTCTCCATTATTGGTGAAGTGTATAAAGTCTGTTGTTCTCCATTATTGGTGACATGTATAAAGTCTGTTACTCTCCATTTTTGGTGAAGTGTATAAAGTCTGTTATTCTCCATTATTGGTGACAGGTATAAAGTCTGTTATTCTCCATTATTGGTGATGTTTATAAAGTCTTTTATTCTCCATTTTTGGTGACGTGTATAAAGTATGTTATTCTTCACTATTGGTGAAGTGTATAAAGTCTGTTATGCTCCATTATTGGTGACAAGTGTAAAGTCTGTTATTCTCCATTATTGGTGAAGCGTATAAAGTCTGTTATTCTCCATTATTGGTGAAGTGTATAAAGTCTGTTGTTCTCCATTATTGGTGACATGTATAAAGTCTGTTACTCTCCATTTTTGGTGAAGTGTATGAAGTCTGTTATTCTCCATTATTGGTGACGTGTATAAAGTCTGTTATTCTCCATTATTGGTGATGTGTATAAAGTCTTTTATTCTCCATTTTTGGTGAAGTGTATGAAGTCTGTTATTCTCCATTATTGGTGACGTGTATAGAGTCTGTTATTCTCCATTATTTGTGAAGTGTATAAAGTCTGTTATTCTCCATTATTGGTGACGTGTATGAAGTCTGTTATTATCCATTATTGGTGAAGTTCATAAATTCTGTTATTCTCCATTATTGGTGAAGTGTATAAAGTCTGTTATTCTCCATTATTGGTGACGTGTATAAAGTCTGTCATTCTTCATTATTGATGACATGTTTAAAGTCTGTTATTCTCCATTATTGGTGACGTGTATATAGTATGTTATTCTTCACTATTGGTGAAGTGTATAAAGTCTGTTATTCTCCATTGTTGGTGACGTGTATAAAGTCTGTTATTCTCCATTATTGTTGAAGTGTATAAAGTCTGTTACTCTCCATTTTTGGTGACTTGTATAAAGTCTGTTACTCTCCATTTTTGGTGAAGTGTATAAAGTCTGTTATTCTCCATTTTTGGTGACGTGTATAAAGTCTGTTATTCTCCATCATTGGTGATGTGTATAAAGTCTGTTATTCTCCATTATTGGTGAAGTGTATAAAGTCTGTTACTCTCCATTTTTGGTGAAGTGTATAAAGCCTGTTATTCTCCATTATTGGTGATGTGTATAAAGTCTGTTATTCTCCATTATTGGTGAAGTGTATAAAGTCTGTTACTCTCCATTTTTGGTGAAGTGTATAAAGTCTGTTATTCTCCATTATTGGTGATGTGTATAAAGTCTGTTATTCTCCATTATTGGTGATGTGTATAAAGTCTGTTATTCTCCATTATTGGTGACATGTATAAAGTCTGTTACTCTCCATTATTGGTGATGTGTATAAAGTCTGTTATTCTCCATTATTGTTGAAGTGTATAAAGTCTGTTACTCTCCATTTTTGGTGAAGTGTATAAAGCCTGTTATTCTCTATTATTGGTGAACTGTATAAAGTCTGTTATTCTCCATTATTGGTGACATGTATAAAGTCTGTTATTCTCCATTATTGGTGAAGTGTATAAAGTCTGTTATTCTCCCTTATTGGTCACGTGTACAAAGTCTGTTATTCTCCATTATTGGTTAAGTGTATAAAGTCTGTTATTCTCCATTATTGGTAAAGTTTATAAAGTCTGTTATTCTATGTTATTGGTGAAATGTATAAGGTCTGTTATTCTCTATTATTGGTGAACTGTATAAAGTCTGTTATTCTCCATTATTGGTGACATGTATAAAGTCTGTTATTCTCCATTATTGGTGAAGTGTATAAAGTCTGTTATTCTCCCTTATTGGTCACGTGTACAAAGTCTGTTATTCTCCATTATTGGTTAAGTGTATAAAGTCTGTTATTCTCCATTATTGGTAAAGTTTATAAAGTCTGTTATTCTCCATTATTGGTTAAGTGTATAAAGTCTGTTATTCTCTATTATTGGTGAAGTGTATAAAGTCTGTTATTCTCCATTATTGGTGACATGTATGAATTCTGTTATTCTCCATTATTGGTGAAGTGTATGAAGTCTGTTATTCTCTATTATTGGTGGACTGTATAAAGTCTGTTATTCTCCATTATTGGTGACATGTATAAAGTCTGTTATTCTCCATTATTGGTGAAGTGTATAAAGTCTGTTATTCTCCCTTATTGGTCACGTGTACAAAGTCTGTTATTCTCTATTATTGGTTAAGTGTATAAAGTCTCTTATTCTCCATTATTGGTAAAGTTTATAAAGTCTGTTATTCTCCATTATTGGTGAAGTGGATAAAGTCTGTTATTCTCCATTGTTGGTGAATTGTATAAAGTCTGTTATTCTCCATTATTATTGAAAGGTATAAAGTCTGTTATTCTCCATTATTGGTGACGTGTATAAATTCTGTTATTCTCCATTATTGGTGAAGTGTATAAAGTGTGTTTTTCTCCATTATTTGGGAAGTGTATAAAGTCTGTTATTCTCCAATATTGGTGACATATATAAAGTCTGTTATTCTCCATTATTGGTGACATGTATGAAGTCTGTTATTCTCCATTATTGGTGAAGTGTATAAAATCTGTTATTCTCCTTTATTGGTGACGTGTATAAAGTCTGTTATTCTCTATTATTGGTGACGTGTGTAAAGTGTGTTATTCTCCATTATTTGGGAAGTGTATGAAGTCTTTTATTCTTCATTATTATTGAAAGGTATAAAGTCTGTTATTCTCCATTATTGGTGACGTGTATAAATTCTGTTATTCTCCATTATTATTGAAGGGTATAAAGTCTGTTATTCTCCATTATTGGTGACGTGTATAAAGTCTGTTATTCTCCATTATTGGTGAAGTGTATAAAGTCTGTTATTCTCCATTTTTGGTGACGTGTATAAAGTCTGTTATTCTCCATTATTGTTGAAGTGTATAAAGTCTGTTATTTTCCATGATTGGTGACGTGTATAAAGTCTGTTATTCTCCATTATTGGTGACGTGTATAAAGTCTTTTATTCTCCATTTTTGGTGAAGTGTATGAAGTCTGTTATTCTCCATTATTGGTGACGTGTATAGAGTCTGTTATTCTCCATTATTAGTGAAATGTATAAAATCTGTTATTCTCCATTATTGGTGACGTGTATAAAGTCTGTTATTCTCCATTATTGGTGAAGTGTGTAAAGTCTGTTATTCTCTATTATTGGTGACGTGTATAAAGTGTGTAGTTCTCCATTATTGGTGAAGTGTATAGAGTTTGTTATTCTCCATTATTATTGAAGTGTACAAAGTCTGTTATTCTCCATTATTGGTGAAGTGTATAAAGTCTGTTATTCTCCATTATTGGTGACGTGTATAAAGTCTGTTATTCTCCATTATTGGTGACGTGTATGAAGTCTGTTATTATCCATTATTGGTGAAGTTCATAAATTCTGTTATTCTCCATTATTGGTGAAGTGTATAAAGTCTGTTATTCTCCATTATTGGTGACATGTATAAAGTCTGTTACTCTCCATTTTTGGTGAAGTGTATAAAGTCTTTTATTCTCCATTTTTGGTGACGTGTATAAAGTATGTTATTCTTCACTATTGGTGAAGTGTATAAAGTCTGTTATGCTCCATTATTGGTGACAAGTATAAAGTCTGTTATTCTCCATTATTGGTGAACCGTATAAAGTCTGTTATTCTCCATTATTGGTGAAGTGTATAAAGTCTGTTGTTCTCCATTATTGGTGACATGTATAAAGTCTGTTACTCTCCATTTTTGGTGAAGTGTATAAAGTCTGTTATTCTCCATTATTGGTGACGTGTATAAAGTCTGTTATTCTCCATTATTGGTGATGTGTATAAAGTCTTTTATTCTCCATTTTTGGTGAAGTGTATGAAGTCTGTTATTCTCCATTATTGGTGACGTGTATAGAGTCTGTTATTCTCCATTATTTGTGAAGTGTATAAAGTCTGTTATTCTCCATTATTGGTGACGTGTATGAAGTCTGTTATTATCCATTATTGGTGAAGTTCATAAGTTCTGTTATTCTCCATTATTGGTGAAGTGTATAAAGTCTGTTATTCTCCATTATTGGTGACGTGTATAAAGTCTGTTATTCTTCATTATTGATGACATGTATAAAGTCTGTTATTCTCCATTATTGGTGACGTGTATATAGTATGTTATTCTTCACTATTGGTGAAGTGTATAAAGTCTGTTATTCTCCATTATTGGTGACGTGTATAAAGTCTGTTATTCTCCATTATTGTTGAAGTGTATAAAGTCTGTTACTCTCCATTTTTGGTGAAGTGTATAAAGTCTGTTATTCTCCATTTTTGGTGACGTGTATAAAGTCTGTTATTCTCCATTATTGGTGATGTTTATAAAGTCTTTTATTCTCCATTTTTGGTGACGTGTATAGAGTATGTTATTCTTCATTATTGGTGAAGTGTATAAAGTCTGTTATGCTCCATTATTGGTGACAAGTATAAAGTCTGTTATTCTCCATTATTGGTGAAGCGTATAAAGTCTGTTATTCTCCATTATTGGTGAAGTGTATAAAGTCTGTTGTTCTCCATTATTGGTGACATGTATAAAGTCTGTTACTCTCCATTATTGGTGAAGTGTATAAAGTCTGTTATTCTCCATTATTGGTGACATGTATAAAGTCTGTTACTCTCCATTTTTGGTGAAGTGTATAAAGTCTTTTATTCTCCATTTTTGGTGACGTGTATAAAGTATGTTATTCTTCACTATTGGTGAAGTGTATAAAGTCTGTTATGCTCCATTATTGGTGACAAGTATAAAGTCTGTTATTCTCCATTATTGGTGAACCGTATAAAGTCTGATATTCTCCATTATTGGTGAAGTGTATAAAGTCTGTTGTTCTCCATTATTGGTGACATGTATAAAGTCTGTTACTCTCCATTTTTGGTGAAGTGTATAAAGTCTGTTATTCTCCATTATTGGTGACGTGTATAAAGTCTGTTATTCTCCATTATTGGTGATGTGTATAAAGTCTTTTATTCTCCATTTTTGTTGAAGTGTATGAAGTCTGTTATTCTCCATTATTGGTGACGTGTATAGAGTCTGTTATTCTCCATTATTTGTGAAGTGTATAAAGTCTGTTATTCTCCATTATTGGTGACGTGTATGAAGTCTGTTATTATCCATTATTGGTGAAGTTCATAAATTCTGTTATTCTCCATTATTGGTGAAGTGTATAAAGTCTGTTATTCTCCATTATTGGTGACGCGTATAAAGTCTGTTATTCTTCATTATTGATGACATGTATAAAGTCTGTTATTCTCCATTATTGGTGACGTGTATATAGTATGTTATTCTTCACTATTGGTGAAGTGTATAAAGTCTGTTATTCTCCATTATTGGTGACGTGTATAAAGTCTGTTATTCTCCATTATTGTTGAAGTGTATAAAGTCTGTTACTCTCCATTTTTGGTGAAGTGTATAAAGTCTGTTATTCTCCATTTTTGGTGACGTGTATAAAGTCTGTTATTCTCCATTATTGGTGAAGTGTATAAAGTCTGTTACTCTCCATTTTTGGTGAAGTGTATAAAGCCTGTTATTCTCCATTATTGGTGATGTGTATAAAGTCTGTTATTCTCCATTATTGGTGAAGTGTATAAAGTCTGTTACTCTCCATTTTTGGTGAAGTGTATAAAGTCTGTTATTCTCCATTATTGGTGATGTGTATAAAGTCTGTTATTCTCCATTATTGGTGACATGTATAAAGTCTGTTACTCTCCATTATTGGTGATGTGTATAAAGTCTGTTATTCTCCATTATTGTTGAAGTGTATAAAGTCTGTTACTCTCCATTTTTGGTGAAGTGTATAAAGTCTGTTATTCTCCATTATTGGTGAAGTTTATAAAGTCTGTTATTCTCCATTATTGGTGACATGTATAAAGTCTGTTGTTCTCCATTATTGGTGAAGTGTATGAAGTCTGTTATTCCCCATTATTGGTGACATGTATAAAGTCTGTTATTCTCCATTATTGGTGAAGTGGATAAGGTCTGTTATTCTCTATTATTGGCGAAGTGTATAAAGTCTGTTATTGTCCATTATTGGTGACATGTATGAATTCTGTTATTCTCCATTATTGGTGAAGTGTATGAAGTCTGTTATTCTCTATTATTGGCGAAGTGTATAAAGTCTGTTATTCTCCATTATTGGTGATGTGTATAAAGTCTGTTATTCTCCCTTATTGGTGACATGTATAAAGTCTGTTACTCTCCATTATTGGTGATGTGTATAAAGTCTGTTATTCTCCATTATTGTTGAAGTGTATAAAGTCTGTTACTCTCCATTTTTGGTGAAGTGTATAAAGCCTGTTATTCTCTATTATTGGTGAACTGTATAAAGTCTGTTATTCTCCATTATTGGTGACATGTATAAAGTTTGTTATTCTCCATTATTGGTGAAGTGTATAAAGTCTGTTATTCTCCCTTATTGGTCACGTGTACAAAGTCTGTTATTCTCCATTATTGGTTAAGTGTATAATGTCTGTTATTCTCCATTATTGGTAAAGTTTATAAAGTCTGTTATTCTATGTTATTGGTGAAATGTATAAGGTCTGTTATTCTCTATTATTGGTGAAGTGTATAAAGTCTGTTATTCTCCATTATTGGTGACATGTATGAATTCTGTTATTCTCCATTATTGGTGAAGTGTATGAAGTCTGTTATTCTCTATTATTGGTGGACTGTATAAAGTCTGTTATTCTCCATTATTGGTGACATGTATAAAGTCTGTTATTCTCCATTATTGGTGAAGTGTATAAAGTCTGTTATTCTCCCTTATTGGTCACGTGTACAAAGTCTGTTATTCTCCATTATTGGTTAAGTG
Organism: Watersipora subatra; assembly: GCF_963576615.1. NCBI lineage: Eukaryota > Metazoa > Bryozoa > Gymnolaemata > Cheilostomatida > Watersiporidae > Watersipora > Watersipora subatra. Next base: position 35,092,776 of record NC_088715.1, read on the forward strand.
TATAAAGTCTCTTATTCTCCATTATTGGTAAAGTTTATAAAGTCTGTTATTCTCCATTATTGGTGAAGTGGATAAAGTCTGTTATTCTCCATTGTTGGTGAATTGTATAAAGTCTGTTATTCTCCATTATTATTGAAAGGTATAAAGTCTGTTATTCTCCATTATTGGTGACGTGTATAAATTCTGTTATTCTCCATTATTGGTGAAGTGTATAAAGTGTGTTTTTCTCCATTATTTGGGAAGTGTATAAAGTCTGTTATTCTCCAATATTGGTGACATGTATAAAGTCTGTTACTCTCCATTTTTGGTGAAGTGTATAAAGTCTTTTATTCTCCATTTTTGGTGACGTGTATAAAGTATGTTATTCTTCACTATTGGTGAAGTGTATAAAGTCTGTTATGCTCCATTATTGGTGACAAGTATAAAGTCTGTTATTCTCCATTATTGGTGAACCGTATAAAGTCTGATATTCTCCATTATTGGTGAAGTGTATAAAGTCTGTTGTTCTCCATTATTGGTGACATGTATAAAGTCTGTTACTCTCCATTTTTGGTGAAGTGTATAAAGTCTGTTATTCTCCATTATTGGTGACGTGTATAAAGTCTGTTATTCTCCATTATTGGTGATGTGTATAAAGTCTTTTATTCTCCATTTTTGTTGAAGTGTATGAAGTCTGTTATTCTCCATTATTGGTGACGTGTATAGAGTCTGTTATTCTCCATTATTTGTGAAGTGTATAAAGTCTGTTATTCTCCATTATTGGTGACGTGTATGAAGTCTGTTATTATCCATTATTGGTGAAGTTCATAAATTCTGTTATTCTCCATTATTGGTGAAGTGTATAAAGTCTGTTATTCTCCATTATTGGTGACGCGTATAAAGTCTGTTATTCTTCATTATTGATGACATGTATAAAGTCTGTTATTCTCCATTATTGGTGACGTGTATATAGTATGTTATTCTTCACTATTGGTGAAGTGTATAAAGTCTGTTATTCTCCATTATTGGTGACGTGTATAAAGTCTGTTATTCTCCATTATTGTTGAAGTGTATAAAGTCTGTTACTCTCCATTTTTGGTGAAGTGTATAAAGTCTGTTATTCTCCATTTTTGGTGACGTGTATAAAGTCTGTTATTCTCCATTATTGGTGAAGTGTATAAAGTCTGTTACTCTCCATTTTTGGTGAAGTGTATAAAGCCTGTTATTCTCCATTATTGGTGATGTGTATAAAGTCTGTTATTCTCCATTATTGGTGAAGTGTATAAAGTCTGTTACTCTCCATTTTTGGTGAAGTGTATAAAGTCTGTTATTCTCCATTATTGGTGATGTGTATAAAGTCTGTTATTCTCCATTATTGGTGACATGTATAAAGTCTGTTACTCTCCATTATTGGTGATGTGTATAAAGTCTGTTATTCTCCATTATTGTTGAAGTGTATAAAGTCTGTTACTCTCCATTTTTGGTGAAGTGTATAAAGTCTGTTATTCTCCATTATTGGTGAAGTTTATAAAGTCTGTTATTCTCCATTATTGGTGACATGTATAAAGTCTGTTGTTCTCCATTATTGGTGAAGTGTATGAAGTCTGTTATTCCCCATTATTGGTGACATGTATAAAGTCTGTTATTCTCCATTATTGGTGAAGTGGATAAGGTCTGTTATTCTCTATTATTGGCGAAGTGTATAAAGTCTGTTATTGTCCATTATTGGTGACATGTATGAATTCTGTTATTCTCCATTATTGGTGAAGTGTATGAAGTCTGTTATTCTCTATTATTGGCGAAGTGTATAAAGTCTGTTATTCTCCATTATTGGTGATGTGTATAAAGTCTGTTATTCTCCCTTATTGGTGACATGTATAAAGTCTGTTACTCTCCATTATTGGTGATGTGTATAAAGTCTGTTATTCTCCATTATTGTTGAAGTGTATAAAGTCTGTTACTCTCCATTTTTGGTGAAGTGTATAAAGCCTGTTATTCTCTATTATTGGTGAACTGTATAAAGTCTGTTATTCTCCATTATTGGTGACATGTATAAAGTTTGTTATTCTCCATTATTGGTGAAGTGTATAAAGTCTGTTATTCTCCCTTATTGGTCACGTGTACAAAGTCTGTTATTCTCCATTATTGGTTAAGTGTATAATGTCTGTTATTCTCCATTATTGGTAAAGTTTATAAAGTCTGTTATTCTATGTTATTGGTGAAATGTATAAGGTCTGTTATTCTCTATTATTGGTGAAGTGTATAAAGTCTGTTATTCTCCATTATTGGTGACATGTATGAATTCTGTTATTCTCCATTATTGGTGAAGTGTATGAAGTCTGTTATTCTCTATTATTGGTGGACTGTATAAAGTCTGTTATTCTCCATTATTGGTGACATGTATAAAGTCTGTTATTCTCCATTATTGGTGAAGTGTATAAAGTCTGTTATTCTCCCTTATTGGTCACGTGTACAAAGTCTGTTATTCTCCATTATTGGTTAAGTGTATAAAGTCTCTTATTCTCCATTATTGGTAAAGTTTATAAAGTCTGTTATTCTCCATTATTGGTGAAGTGGATAAAGTCTGTTATTCTCCATTGTTGGTGAATTGTATAAAGTCTGTTATTCTCCATTATTATTGAAAGGTATAAAGTCTGTTATTCTCCATTATTGGTGACGTGTATAAATTCTGTTATTCTCCATTATTGGTGAAGTGTATAAAGTGTGTTTTTCTCCATTATTTGGGAAGTGTATAAAGTCTGTTATTCTCCAATATTGGTGACATATATAAAGTCTGTTATTCTCCATTATTGGTGACATGTATGAAGTCTGTTATTCTCCATTATTGGTGAAGTGTATAAAATCTGTTATTCTCCTTTATTGGTGACGTGTATAAAGTCTGTTATTCTCTATTATTGGTGACGTGTGTAAAGTGTGTTATTCTCCATTATTTGGGAAGTGTATAAAGTCTGTTGTTCTCCATTATTGGTGACATGTATAAAGTCTGTTACTCTCCATTTTTTGTGAAGTGTATAAAGTCTGTTATTCTCCATTATTGGTGACGTGTATAAAGTCTGTTATTCTCCATTATTGGTGATGTTTATAAAGTTTTTTATTCTCCATTTTTGGTGACGTGTATAAAGTATGTTATTCTTCACTATTGGTGAAGTGTATAAAGTCTGTTATGCTCAATTATTGGTGACAAGTATAAAGTCGGTTTTTCTCCATTATTGGTGAAGCGTATAAAGTCTGTTATTCTCCATTATTGGTGAAGTTCATAAATTCTGTTATTCTCCATTATTGGTGAAGTGTATAAAGTCTGTTATTCTCCATTATTGGTGACGTGTATAAAGTCTGTTATTCTTCATTATTGATGACATGTATAAAGTCTGTTATTCTCCATTATTGGTGATGTTTATAAAGTCTTTTATTCTCCATTTTTGGTGACGTGTATAAAGTATGTTATTCTTCATTATTGGTGAAGTGTATAAAGTCTGTTATGCTCCATTATTGGTGACAAGTATAAAGTCTGTTATTCTCCATTATTGGTGAAGCGTATAAAGTCTGTTATTCTCCATTATTGGTGAAGTGTATAAAGTCTGTTGTTCTCCATTATTGGTGACATGTATAAAGTCTGTTACTCTCCATTTTTGGTGAAGTGTATAAAGTCTGTTATTCTCCATTATTGGTGACATGTATAAAGTCTGTTATTCTCCATTATCGGTGATGTGTATAAAGTCTTTTATTCTCCATTTTTGGTGAAGTGTATGAAGTCTGTTATTCTCCATTATTGGTGACGTGTATAGAACTGTTATTCTCCATTATTTGTGAAGTGTATAAAGTCTGTTATTCTCCATTATTGGTGACGTGTATGAGGTCTGTTATCATCCATTATTGGTGAAGTTCATAAATTCTGTTATTCTCCATTATTGGTGAAGTGTATAAAGTCTGTTATTCTCCATTATTGGTGACGTGTATAAAGTCTGTTATTCTTCATTATTGATGACATGTTTAAAGTCTGTTATTCTCCATTATTGGTGCCGTGTATAAAGTATGTTATTCTTCACTATTGGTGAAGTGTATAAAGTCTGTTATGCTCCATTATTGGTGAAGTGTATAAAGTCTGTTATTCTCCATTATTGGTGACGTGTATGAGGTCTGTTATTATCCATTATTGGTGAAGTTCATAAATTCTGTTATTCTCCATTATTGGTGAAGTGTATAAAGTCTGTTATTCTTCATTATTGATGACATGTTTAAAGTCTGTTATTCTCCATTATTGGTGACGTGTATAAAGTATGTTATTCTTCACTATTGGTGAAGTGTATAAAGTCTGTTATGCTCCATTATTGGTGACAAGTATAAAGTCTGTTATTCTCCATTATTGGTGAAGCGTATAAAGTCTGTTATTCTCCATTATTGGTGAAGTGTATAAAGTCTGTTGTTCTCCATTATTGGTGACATGTATAAAGTCTGTTACTCTCCATTTTTGGTGAAGTGTATAAAGTCTGTTATTCTCCATTATTGGTGACGTGTATAAAGTCTGTTATTCTCCATTATTGGTCATGTTTATAAAGTCTTTTATTCTCCATTTTTGGTGACGTGTATAAAGTATGTTATTCTTCACTATTGGTGAAGTGTATAAAGTCTGTTATGCTCAATTATTGGTGACAAGTATAAAGTCGGTTATTCTCCATTATTGGTGAAGCGTATAAAGTCTGTTATTCTCCATTATTGGTGAAGTTCATAAATTCTGTTATTCTCCATTATTGGTGAAGTGTATAAAGTCTGTTATTCTCCATTATTGGTGACGTGTATAAAGTCTGTTATTCTTCATTATTGATGACATGTATAAAGTCTGTTATTCTCCATTATTGGTGACGTGTATATAGTATGTTATTCTTCACTATTGGTGAAGTGTATAAATTATGTTATGCTCCATTATTGGTGACAAGTATAAAGTCGGTTATTCTCCATTATTGGTGAAGCGTATAAAGTCTGTTATTCTCCATTATTGGTGAAGTGTATAAAGTCTGTTGTTCTCCATTATTGGTGACATGTATAAAGTCTGTTACTCTCCATTTTTGGTGAAGTGTATAAAGTCTGTTATTCTCCATTATTGGTGACAGGTATAAAGTCTGTTATTCTCCATTATTGGTGATGTTTATAAAGTCTTTTATTCTCCATTTTTGGTGACGTGTATAAAGTATGTTATTCTTCACTATTGGTGAAGTGTATAAAGTCTGTTATGCTCCATTATTGGTGACAAGTGTAAAGTCTGTTATTCTCCATTATTGGTGAAGCGTATAAAGTCTGTTATTCTCCATTATTGGTGAAGTGTATAAAGTCTGTTGTTCTCCATTATTGGTGACATGTATAAAGTCTGTTACTCTCCATTTTTGGTGAAGTGTATAAAGTCTGTTATTCTCCATTATTGGTGACGTGTATAAAGTCTGTTATTCTCCATTATTGGTGATGTGTATAAAGTCTTTTATTCTCCATTTTTGGTGAATTGTATGAAGTCTGTTATTCTCCATTATTGGTGACGTGTATAGAGTCTGTTATTCTCCATTATTGGTGAAGTGTGTAAAGTCTGTTATTCTCTATTATTGGTGAACTGTATAAAGTCTGTTATTCTCCATTATTGGTGACATGTATAAAGTCTGTTATTCTCCATTATTGGTGAAGTGTATAAAGTCTGTTATTCTCCCTTATTGGTCACGTGTACAAAGTCTGTTATTCTCCATTATTGGTTAAGTGTATAAAGTCTGTTATTCTCCATTATTGGTAAAGTTTATAAAGTCTGTTCTATGTTATTGGTGAAATGTATAAGGTCTGTTATTCTCTATTATTGGTGAAGTGTATAAAGTCTGTTATTCTCCATTATTGGTGACATGTATGAATTCTGTTATTCTCCATTATTGGTGAAGTGTATGAAGTCTGTTATTCTCTATTATTGGTGGACTGTATAAAGTCTGTTATTCTCCATTATTGGTGACATGTATAAAGTCTGTTATTCTCCATTATTGGTGAAGTGTATAAAGTCTGTTATTCTCCCTTATTGGTCACGTGTACAAAGTCTGTTATTCTCCATTATTGGTTAAGTGTATAAAGTCTCTTATTCTCCATTATTGGTAAAGTTTATAAAGTCTGTTATTCTCCATTATTGGTGAAGTGGACAAAGTCTGTTAATCTCCATTGTTGGTGAATTGTATAAAGTCTGTTATTCTCCATTATTATTGAAAGGTATAAAGTCTGTTATTCTCCATTATTGGTGACGTGTATAAATTCTGTTATTCTCCATTATTGGTGAAGTGTATAAAGTGTGTTTTTCTCCATTATTTGGGAAGTGTATAAAGTCTGTTATTCTCCAATATTGGTGACATATATAAAGTCTGTTATTCTCCATTATTGGTGACATGTATGAAGTCTGTTATTCTCCATTATTGGTGAAGTGTATAAAATCTGTTATTCTCCTTTATTGGTGACGTGTATAAAGTCTGTTATTCTCTATTATTGGTGACGTGTGTAAAGTGTGTTATTCTCCATTATTTGGGAAGTGTATAAAGTCTTTTATTCTTCATTATTATTGAAAGGTATAAAGTCTGTTATTCTCCATTATTGGTGACGTGTATAAATTCTGTTATTCTCCATTATTATTGAAGGGTATAAAGTCTGTTATTCTCCATTATTGGTGACGTGTATAAAGTCTGTTATTCTCCATTATTGGTGAAGTGTATAAAGTCTGTTATTCTCCATTTTTGGTGACGTGTATAAAGTCTGTTATTCTCCATTATTGTTGAAGTGTATAAAGTCTGTTATTTTCCATGATTGGTGACGTGTATAAAGTCTGTTATTCTCCATTATTGGTGACGTGTATAAAGTCTTTTATTCTCCATTTTTGGTGAAGTGTATGAAGTCTGTTATTCTCCATTATTGGTGACGTGTATAGAGTCTGTTATTCTCCATTATTAGTGAAATGTATAAAATCTGTTATTCTCCATTATTGGTGACGTGTATAAAGTCTGTTATTCTCCATTATTGGTGAAGTGTGTAAAGTCTGTTATTCTCTATTATTGGTGACGTGTATAAAGTGTGTAGTTCTCCATTATTGGTGAAGTGTATAGAGTTTGTTATTCTCCATTATTATTGAAGTGTACAAAGTCTGTTATTCTCCATTATTGGTGAAGTGTATAAAGTCTGTTATTCTCCATTATTGGTGACGTGTATAAAGTCTGTTGTTCTCCATTATTGGTGACGTGTATGAAGTCTGTTATTATCCATTATTGGTGAAGTTCATAAATTCTGTTATTCTCCATTATTGGTGAAGTGTATAAAGTCTGTTATTCTCCATTATTGGTGACATGTATGAAGTCTGTTACACTCCATTTTTGGTGAAGTGTATAAAGTCTTTTATTCTCCATTTTTGGTGACGTGTATAAAGTATGTTATTCTTCACTATTGGTGAAGTGTATAAAGTCTGTTATGCTCCATTATTGGTGACAAGTATAAAGTCTGTTATTCTCCATTATTGGTGAAGCGTATAAAGTCTGTTATTCTCCATTATTGGTGAAGTGTATAAAGTCTGTTGTTCTCCATTATTGGTGACATGTATAAAGTCTGTTACTCTCCATTTTTGGTGAAGTGTATAAAGTCTGTTATTCTCCATTATTGGTGACGTGTATAAAGTCTGTTATTCTCCATTATTGGTGATGTGTATAAAGTCTTTTATTCTCCATTTTTGGTGAAGTGTATGAAGTCTGTTATTCTCCATTATTGGTGACGTGTATAGAGTCTGTTATTCTCCATTATTTGTGAAGTGTATAAAGTCTGTTATTCTCCATTATTGGTGACGTGTATGAAGTCTGTTATTATCCATTATTGGTGAAGTTCATAAATTCTGTTATTCTCCATTATTGGTGAAGTGTATAAAGTCTGTTATTCTCCATTATTGGTGATGTGTATAAAGTCTGTTATTCTTCATTATTGATGACATGTATAAAGTCTGTTATTCTCCATTATTGGTGACGTGTATATAGTATGTTATTCTTCACTATTGGTGAAGTGTATAAAGTCTGTTATTCTCCATTATTGGTGACGTGTATAAAGTCTGTTATTCTCCATTATTGTTGAAGTGTATAAAGTCTGTTATTCTCCATTATTGGTGATGTGTATAAAGTCTGTTATTCTCCATTATTGGTGATGTGTATAAAGTCTGTTATTCTCCATTATTGGTGACATGTATAAAGTCTGTTACTCTCCATTATTGGTGATGTGTATAAAGTCTGTTATTCTCCATTATTGTTGAAGTGTATAAAGTCTGTTACTCTCCATTTTTGGTGAAGTGTATAAAGTCTGTTATTCTCCATTATTGGTGAAGTTTATAAAGTCTGTTATTCTCCATTATTGGTGACATGTATAAAGTCTGTTGTTCTCCATTATTGGTGAAGTGTATGAAGTCTGTTATTCCCCATTATTGGTGACATGTATAAAGTCTGTTATTCTCCATTATTGGTGAAGTGGATAAGGTCTGTTATTCTCTATTATTGGCGAAGTGTATAAAGTCTGTTATTCTCCATTATTGGTGACATGTATGAATTCTGTTATTCTCCATTATTGGTGAAGTGTATGAAGTCTGTTATTCTCTATTATTGGTGAACTGTATAAAGTCTGTTATTCTCCATTATTGGTGACATGTATAAAGTCTGTTATTCTCCATTATTGGTGAAGTGTATAAAGTCTGTTATTCTCCCTTATTGGTCACGTGTACAAAGTCTGTTATTCTCCATTATTGGTTAAGTGTATAAAGTCTGTTATTCTCCATTATTGGTAAAGTTTATAAAGTCTGTTATTCTCTATTATTGGTGAAATGTATAAGGTCTGTTATTCTCTATTATTGGTGAAGTGTATAAAGTCTGTTATTCTCCATTATTGGTGACATGTATGAATTCTGTTATTCTCCATTATTGGTGAAGTGTATGAAGTCTGTTATTCTCTATTATTGGTGAACTATATAAAGTCTGTTATTCTCCATTATTGGTGACATGTATAAAGTCTGTTATTCTCCATTATTGGTGAAGTGTATAAAGTCTGTTATTCTCCATTATTATTGAAAGGTATAAAGTCTGTTATTCTCCATTATTGGTGACGTGTATAAATTCTGTTATTCTCCATTATTGGTGAAGTGTATAAAGTCTGTTATTCTCCAATGTTGGTGAAGTGTATAAAGTCTGTTATTCTCCCTTATTGGTCACGTGTACAAAGTCTGTTATTCTCCATTATTGGTTAAGTGTATAAAGTCTCTTATTCTCCATTATTGGTAAAGTTTATAAAGTCTGTTATTCTCCATTATTGGTGAAGTGGACAAAGTCTGTTAATCTCCATTGTTGGTGAATTGTATAAAGTCTGTTATTCTCCATTATTATTGAAAGGTATAAAGTCTGTTATTCTCCATTATTGGTGACGTGTATAAATTCTGTTATTCTCCATTATTGGTGAAGTGTATAAAGTGTGTTTTTCTCCATTATTTGGGAAGTGTATAAAGTCTGTTATTCTCCAATATTGGTGACATATATAAAGTCTGTTATTCTCCATTATTGGTGACATGTATGAAGTCTGTTATTCTCCATTATTGGTGAAGTGTATAAAATCTGTTATTCTCCTTTATTGGTGACGTGTATAAAGTCTGTTATCCTCTATTATTGGTGACGTGTGTAAAGTGTGTTATTCTCCATTATTTGGGAAGTGTATAAAGTCTTTTATTCTTCATTATTATTGAAAGGTATAAAGTCTGTTATTCTCCATTATTGGTGACGTGTATAAATTCTGTTATTCTCCATTATTATTGAAGGGTATAAAGTCTGTTATTCTCCATTATTGGTGACGTGTATAAAGTCTGTTATTCTCCATTATTGGTGAAGTGTATAAAGTCTGTTATTCTCCATTTTTGGTGACGTGTATAAAGTCTGTTATTCTCCATTATTGTTGAAGTGTATAAAGTCTGTTATTTTCCATGATTGGTGACGTGTATAAAGTCTGTTATTCTCCATTATTGGTGACGTGTATAAAGTCTTTTATTCTCCATTTTTGGTGAAGTGTATGAAGTCTGTTATTCTCCATTATTGGTGACGTGTATAGAGTCTGTTATTCTCCATTATTAGTGAAATGTATAAAATCTGTTATTCTCCATTATTGGTGACGTGTATAAAGTCTGTTATTCTCCATTATTGGTGAAGTGTGTAAAGTCTGTTATTCTCTATTATTGGTGACGTGTATAAAGTGTGTAGTTCTCCATTATTGGTGAAGTGTATAGAGTTTGTTATTCTCCATTATTATTGAAGTGTACAAAGTCTGTTATTCTCCATTATTGGTGACGTGTATAAAGTCTGTTATTCTCCATTATTGGTGACGTGTATGAAGTCTGTTATTATCCATTATTGGTGAAGTTCATAAATTCTGTTATTCTCCATTATTGGTGAAGTGTATAAAGTCTGTTATTCTCCATTATTGGTGACATGTATAAAGTCTGTTACACTCCATTTTTGGTGAAGTGTATAAAGTCTTTTATTCTCCATTTTTGGTGACGTGTATAAAGTATGTTATTCTTCACTATTGGTGAAGTGTATAAAGTCTGTTATGCTCCATTATTGGTGACAAGTATAAAGTCTGTTATTCTTCATTATTGGTGAAGCGTATAAAGTCTGTTATTCTCCATTATTGGTGAAGTGTATAAAGTCTGTTGTTCTCCATTATTGGTGACATGTATAAAGTCTGTTACTCTCCATTTTTGGTGAAGTGTATAAAGTCTGTTATTCTCCATTATTGGTGACGTGTATAAAGTCTGTTATTCTCCATTATTGGTGATGTGTATAAAGTCTTTTATTCTCCATTTTTGGTGAAGTGTATGAAGTCTGTTATTCTCCATTATTGGTGACGTGTATAGAGTCTGTTATTCTCCATTATTTGTGAAGTGTATAAAGTCTGTTATTCTCCATTATTGGTGACGTGTATGAAGTCTGTTATTATCCATTATTGGTGAAGTTCATAAATTCTGTTATTCTCCATTATTGGTGAAGTGTATAAAGTCTGTTATTCTCCATTATTGGTGATGTGTATAAAGTCTGTTATTCTTCATTATTGATGACATGTATAAAGTCTGTTATTCTCCATTATTGGTGACGTGTATATAGTATGTTATTCTTCACTATTGGTGAAGTGTATAAAGTCTGTTATTCTCCATTATTGGTGACGTGTATAAAGTCTGTTATTCTCCATTATTGTTGAAGTGTATAAAGTCTGTTATTCTCCATTATTGGTGATGTGTATAAAGTCTGTTATTCTCCATTATTGGTGATGTGTATAAAGTCTGTTATTCTCCATTATTGGTGACATGTATAAAGTCTGTTACTCTCCATTATTGGTGATGTGTATAAAGTCTGTTATTCTCCATTATTGTTGAAGTGTATAAAGTCTGTTACTCTCCATTTTTGGTGAAGTGTATAAAGTCTGTTATTCTCCATTATTGGTGAAGTTTATAAAGTCTGTTATTCTCCATTATTGGTGACATGTATAAAGTCTGTTGTTCTCCATTATTGGTGAAGTGTATGAAGTCTGTTATTCCCCATTATTGGTGACATGTATAAAGTCTGTTATTCTCCATTATTGGTGAAGTGGATAAGGTCTGTTATTCTCTATTATTGGCGAAGTGTATAAAGTCTGTTATTCTCCATTATTGGTGACATGTATGAATTCTGTTATTCTCCATTATTGGTGAAGTGTATGAAGTCTGTTATTCTCTATTATTGGTGAACTGTATAAAGTCTGTTATTCTCCATTATTGGTGACATGTATAAAGTCTGTTATTCTCCATTATTGGTGAAGTGTATAAAGTCTGTTATTCTCCCTTATTGGTCACGTGTACAAAGTCTGTTATTCTCCATTATTGGTTAAGTGTATAAAGTCTGTTATTCTCCATTATTGGTAAAGTTTATAAAGTCTGTTATTCTCTATTATTGGTGAAATGTATAAGGTCTGTTATTCTCTATTATTGGTGAAGTGTATAAAGTCTGTTATTCTCCATTATTGGTGACATGTATGAATTCTGTTATTCTCCATTATTGGTGAAGTGTATGAAGTCTGTTATTCTCTATTATTGGTGAACTATATAAAGTCTGTTATTCTCCATTATTGGTGACATGTATAAAGTCTGTTATTCTCCATTATTGGTGAAGTGTATAAAGTCTGTTATTCTCCATTATTATTGAAAGGTATAAAGTCTGTTATTCTCCATTATTGGTGACGTGTATAAATTCTGTTATTCTCCATTATTGGTGAAGTGTATAAAGTCTGTTATTCTCCAATGTTGGTGAAGTGTATAAAGTCTGTTATTCTCCATTATTGGTGACGTGTATAAATTCTGTTATTCTCCATTATTGGTGAAGTGGATAAAGTCTGTTATTCTCCATTTTTGGTGAAGTGTATAAAGTCTGTTATTCTCCATTATTGGTGACGTGTATAAAGTCTGTTATTCTCCATTATTGGTGATGTGTATAAAGTCTTTTATTCTTCACTATTGGTGAAGTGTATAAAGTCTGTTATTCTCCATTTTTGGTGACGTGTATGAGGTCTGTTATTATCCATTATTGGTGAAGTTCATAAATTCTGTTATTCTCCATTATTGGTGAAGTGTATAAAGTCTGTTATTCTCCATTATTGGTGACGTGTATAAAGTCTGTTATTCTTCATTATTGATGACATGTTTAAAGTCTGTTATTCTCCATTATTGGTGACGTGTATAAAGTATGTTATTCTTCACTATTGGTGAAGTGTATAAAGTCTGTTATGCTCCATTATTGGTGACAAGTATAAAGTCTGTTATTCTCCATTATTGGTTAAGTGTATAATGTCTGTTATTCTCCATTATTGGTAAAGTTTATAAAGTCTGTTATTCTATGTTATTGGTGAAATGTATAAGGTCTGTTATTCTCTATTATTGGTGAAGTGTATAAAGTCTGTTATTCTCCATTATTGGTGACATGTATGAATTCTGTTATTCTCCATTATTGGTGAAGTGTATGAAGTCTGTTATTCTCTATTATTGGTGGACTGTATAAAGTCTGTTATTCTCCATTATTGGTGACATGTATAAAGTCTGTTATTCTCCATTATTGGTGAAGTGTATAAAGTCTGTTATTCTCCCTTATTGGTCACGTGTACAAAGTCTGTTATTCTCCATTATTGGTTAAGTGTATAAAGTCTCTTATTCTCCATTATTGGTAAAGTTTATAAAGTCTGTTATTCTCCATTATTGGTGAAGTGGATAAAGTCTGTTATTCTCCATTGTTGGTGAATTGTATAAAGTCTGTTATTCTCCATTATTATTGAAAGGTATAAAGTCTGTTATTCTCCATTATTGGTGACGTGTATAAATTCTGTTATTCTCCATTATTGGTGAAGTGTATAAAGTGTGTTTTTCTCCATTATTTGGGAAGTGTATAAAGTCTGTTATTCTCCAATATTGGTGACATATATAAAGTCTGTTATTCTCCATTATTGGTGACATGTATGAAGTCTGTTATTCTCCATTATTGGTGAAGTGTATAAAATCTGTTATTCTTCTTTATTGGTGACGTGTATAAAGTCTGTTATTCTCTATTATTGGTGACGTGTGTAAAGTGTGTTATTCTCCATTATTTGGGAAGTGTATAAAGTCTGTTGTTCTCCATTATTGGTGACATGTATAAAGTCTGTTACTCTCCATTTTTGGTGAAGTGTATAAAGTCTGTTATTCTCCATTATTGGTGACGTGTATAAAGTCTGTTATTCTCCATTATTGGTGATGTTTATAAAGTCTTTCATTCTCCATTTTTGGTGACGTGTATAAAGTATGTTATTCTTCACTATTGGTGAAGTGTATAAAGTCTGTTATGCTCAATTATTGGTGACAAGTATAAAGTCGGTTTTTCTCCATTATTGGTGAAGCGTATAAAGTCTGTTATTCTCCATTATTGGTGAAGTTCATAAATTCTGTTATTCTCCATTATTGGTGAAGTGTATAAAGTCTGTTATTCTCCATTATTGGTGACGTGTATAAAGTCTGTTATTCTTCATTATTGATGACATGTATAAAGTCTGTTATTCTCCATTATTGGTGATGTTTATAAAGTCTTTTATTCTCCATTTTTGGTGACGTGTATAAAGTATGTTATTCTTCATTATTGGTGAAGTGTATAAAGTCTGTTATGCTCCATTATTGGTGACAAGTATAAAGTCTGTTATTCTCCATTATTGGTGAAGCGTATAAAGTCTGTTATTCTCCATTATTGGTGAAGTGTATAAAGTCTGTTATTCTCCATTATTGGTGACGTGTATAAAGTCTGTTATTCTTCATTATTGATGACATGTTTAAAGTCTGTTATTCTCCATTATTGGTGACGTGTATAAAGTATGTTATTCTTCACTATTGGTGAAGTGTATAAAGTCTGTTATGCTCCATTATTGGTGACAAGTATAAAAGTCTGTTATTCTCCATTATTGGTGAAGCGTATAAAGTCTGTTATTCTCCATTATTGGTGAAGTGTATAAAGTCTGTTGTTCTCCATTATTGGTGACATGTATAAAGTCTGTTACTCTCCATTTTTGGTGAAGTGTATAAAGTCTGTTATTCTCCATTATTGGTGACGTGTATAAAGTCTGTTATTCTCCATTATTGGTCATGTTTATAAAGTCTTTTATTCTCCATTTTTGGTGACGTGTATAAAGTATGTTATTCTTCACTATTGGTGAAGTGTATAAAGTCTGTTATGCTCCATTATTGGTGACAAGTATAAAGTCTGTTATTCTCCATTATTGGTGAAGCGTATAAAGTCTGTTATTCTCCATTATTGGTGAAGTGTATAAAGTCTGTTATTCTCCATTATTGGTGAAGTGTATGAAGTCTGTTACTCTCCATTTTTGGTGAAGTGTATAAAGCCTGTTATTCTCCATTATTGGTGATGTGTATAAAGTCTGTTATTCTCCATTATTGGTGAAGTGTATAAAGTCTGTTATTCTCCATTATTGGTGACATGTATAAAGTCTGTTACTCTCCATTATTGGTGATGTGTATAAAGTCTGTTATTCTCCACTATTGTTGAAGTGTATAAAGTCTGTTACTCTCCATTTTTGGTGAAGTGTATAAAGCCTGTTATTCTCTATTATTGGTGAACTGTATAAAGTCTGTTATTCTCCATTATTGGTGACATGTATAAAGTCTGTTATTCTCCATTATTGGTGAAGTGTATAAAGTCTGTTATTCTCCCTTATTGGTCACGTGTACAAAGTCTGTTATTCTCCATTATTGGTTAAGTGTATAATGTCTGTTATTCTCCATTGTTGGTGACATGTATGAATTCTGTTATTCTCCATTATTGGTGAAGTGTATGAAGTCTGTTATTCTCTATTATTGGTGGACTGTATAAAGTCTGTTATTCTCCATTATTGGTGACATGTATAAAGTCTGTTATTCTCCATTATTGGTAAAGTTTATAAAGTCTGTTATTCTATGTTATTGGTGAAATGTATAAGGTCTGTTATTCTCTATTATTGGTGAAGTGTATAAAGTCTGTTATTCTCCATTATTGGTGACATGTATGAATTCTGTTATTCTCCATTATTGGTGAAGTGTATGAAGTCTGTTATTCTCTATTATTGGTGGACTGTATAAAGTTTGTTATTCTCCATTATTGGTGACATGTATAAAGTCTGTTATTCTCCATTATTGGTGAAGTGTATAAAGTCTGTTATTCTCCCTTATTGGTCACGTGTACAAAGTCTGTTATTCTCCATTATTGGTTAAGTGTATAAAGTCTCTTATTCTCCATTATTGGTAAAGTTTATAAAGTCTGTTATTCTCCATTATTGGTGAAGTGGATAAAGTCTGTTATTCTCCATTGTTGGTGAATTGTATAAAGTCTGTTATTCTCCATTATTATTGAAAGGTATAAAGTCTGTTATTCTCCATTATTGGTGACGTGTATAAATTCTGTTATTCTCCATTATTGGTGAAGTGTATAAAGTGTGTTTTTCTCCATTATTGGTGACATGTATAAAGTCTGTTATTCTCCATTATTGGTGAAGTGTATAAAGTCTGTTATTCTCCCTTATTGGTCACGTGTACAAAGTCTGTTATTCTCCATTATTGGTTAAGTGTATAATGTCTGTTATTCTCCATTATTGGTAAAGTTTATAAAGTCTGTTATTCTATGTTATTGGTGAAATGTATAAGGTCTGTTATTCTCTATTATTGGTGAAGTGTATAAAGTCTGTTATTCTCCATTATTGGTGACATGTATGAATTCTGTTATTCTCCATTATTGGTGAAGTGTATGAAGTCTGTTATTCTCTATTATTGGTGGACTGTATAAAGTCTGTTATTCTCCATTATTGGTGACATGTATAAAGTCGGTTATTCTCCATTATTGGTGAAGTGTATAAAGTCTGTTATTCTCCCTTATTGGTCACGTGTACAAAGTCTGTTATTCTCCATTATTGGTTAAGTGTATAAAGTCTCTTATTCTCCATTATTGGTAAAGTTTATAAAGTCTGTTATTCTCCATTATTGGTGAAGTGGATAAAGTCTGTTATTCTCCATTGTTGGTGAATTGTATAAAGTCTGTTATTCTCCATTATTATTGAAAGGTATAAAGTCTGTTATTCTCCATTATTGGTGACGTGTATAAATTCTGTTATTCTCCATTATTGGTGAAGTGTATAAAGTGTGTTTTTCTCCATTATTTGGGAAGTGTATAAAGTCTGTTATTCTCCAATATTGGTGACATATATAAAGTCTGTTATTCTCCATTATTGGTGACATGTATGAAGTCTGTTATTCTCCATTATTGGTGAAGTGTATAAAATCTGTTATTCTTCTTTATTGGTGACGTGTATAAAGTCTGTTATTCTCTATTATTGGTGACGTGTGTAAAGTGTGTTATTCTCCATTATTTGGGAAGTGTATAAAGTCTGTTGTTCTCCATTATTGGTGACATGTATAAAGTCTGTTACTCTCCATTTTTGGTGAAGTGTATAAAGTCTGTTATTCTCCATTATTGGTGACGTGTATAAAGTCTGTTATTCTCCATTATTGGTGATGTTTATAAAGTCTTTCATTCTCCATTTTTGGTGACGTGTATAAAGTATGTTATTCTTCACTATTGGTGAAGTGTATAAAGTCTGTTATGCTCAATTATTGGTGACAAGTATAAAGTCGGTTTTTCTCCATTATTGGTGAAGCGTATAAAGTCTGTTATTCTCCATTATTGGTGAAGTTCATAAATTCTGTTATTCTCCATTATTGGTGAAGTGTATAAAGTCTGTTATTCTCCATTATTGGTGACGTGTATAAAGTCTGTTATTCTTCATTATTGATGACATGTATAAAGTCTGTTATTCTCCATTATTGGTGATGTTTATAAAGTCTTTTATTCTCCATTTTTGGTGACGTGTATAAAGTATGTTATTCTTCATTATTGGTGAAGTGTATAAAGTCTGTTATGCTCCATTATTGGTGACAAGTATAAAGTCTGTTATTCTCCATTATTGGTGAAGCGTATAAAGTCTGTTATTCTCCATTATTGGTGAAGTGTATAAAGTCTGTTGTTCTCCATTATTGGTGACATGTATAAAGTCTGTTACTCTCCATTTTTGGTGAAGTGTATAAAGTCTGTTATTCTCCATTATTGGTGACGTGTATAAAGTCTGTTATTCTCCATTATCGGTGATGTGTATAAAGTCTTTTATTCTCCATTTTTTGTGAAGTGTATGAAGTCTGTTATTCTCCATTATTGGTGACGTGTATAGAGTCTGTTATTCTCCATTATTTGTGAAGTGTATAAAGTCTGTTATTCTCCATTATTGGTGACGTGTATGAGGTCTGTTATTATCCATTATTGGTGAAGTTCATGAATTCTGTTATTCTCCATTATTGGTGAAGTGTATAAAGTCTGTTATTCTCCATTATCGGTGACGTGTATAAAGTCTGTTATTCTTCATTATTGATGACATGTTTAAAGTCTGTTATTCTCCATTATTGGTGCCGTGTATAAAGTATGTTATTCTTCACTATTGGTGAAGTGTATAAAGTCTGTTATGCTCCATTATTCGTGACAAGTATAAAGTCTGTTATTCTCCATTATTGGTGAAGCGTATAAAGTCTGTTATTCTCCATTATTGGTGAAGTGTATAAAGTCTGTTGTTCTCCATTATTGGTGACATGTATAAAGTCTGTTACTCTCCATTTTTGGTGAAGTGTATAAAGTCTGTTATTCTCCATTATTGGTGACGTGTATAAAGTCTGTTATTCTCCATTATTGGTCATGTTTATGAAGTCTTTTATTCTCCATTTTTGGTGACGTGTATAAAGTATGTTATTCTTCACTATTGGTGAAGTGTATAAAGTCTGTTATGCTCAATTATTGGTGACAAGTATAAAGTCGGTTATTCTCCATTATTGGTGAAGCGTATAAAGTCTGTTATTCTCCATTATTGGTGAAGTTCATGAATTCTGTTATTCTCCATTATTGGTGAAGTGTATAAAGTCTGTTATTCTCCATTATTGGTGATGTGTATAAAGTCTGTTATTCTTCATTATTGATGACATGTATAAAGTCTGTTATTCTCCATTATTGGTGACGTGTATATAGTATGTTATTCTTCACTATTGGTGAAGTGTATAAATTATGTTATGCTCCATTATTGGTGACAAGTATAAAGTCGGTTATTCTCCATTATTGGTGAAGCGTATAAAGTCTGTTATTCTCCATTATTGGTGAAGTGTATAAAGTCTGTTGTTCTCCATTATTGGTGACATGTATAAAGTCTGTTACTCTCCATTTTTGGTGAAGTGTATAAAGTCTGTTATTCTCCATTATTGGTGACAGGTATAAAGTCTGTTATTCTCCATTATTGGTGATGTTTATAAAGTCTTTTATTCTCCATTTTTGGTGACGTGTATAAAGTATGTTATTCTTCACTATTGGTGAAGTGTATAAAGTCTGTTATGCTCCATTATTGGTGACAAGTGTAAAGTCTGTTATTCTCCATTATTGGTGAAGCGTATAAAGTCTGTTATTCTCCATTATTGGTGAAGTGTATAAAGTCTGTTGTTCTCCATTATTGGTGACATGTATAAAGTCTGTCACTCTCCATTTTTGGTGAAGTGTATAAAGTCTGTTATTCTCTATTATTGGTGACGTGTATAAAGTCTGTTATTCTCCATTATTGGTGATGTGTATAAAGTCTTTTATTCTCCATTTTTGGTGAAGTGTATGAAGTCTGTTATTCTCCATTATTGGTGACGTGTATAGAGTCTGTTATTCTCCATTATTTGTGAAGTGTATAAAGTCTGTTATTCTCCATTATTGGTGACGTGTATGAAGTCTGTTATTATCCATTATTGGTGAAGTTCATAAATTCTGTTATTCTCCATTATTGGTGAAGTGTATAAAGTCTGTTATTCTCCATTATTGTTGAAGTGTATAAAGTCTGTTACTCTCCATTTTTGGTGACTTGTATAAAGTCTGTTACTCTCCATTTTTGGTGAAGTGTATAAAGTCTGTTATTCTCCATTTTTGGTGACGTGTATAAAGTCTGTTATTCTCCATTATTGGTGATGTGTATAAAGTCTGTTATTCTCCATTATTGGTGAAGTGTATAAAGTCTGTTACTCTCCATTTTTGGTGAAGTGTATACAGCCTGTTATTCTCCATTATTGGTGATGTGTATAAAGTCTGTTATTCTCCATTATTGGTGAAGTGTATAAAGTCTGTTACTCTCCATTTTTGGTGAAGTGTATAAAGTCTGTTATTCTCCATTATTGGTGATGTGTATAAAGTCTGTTATTCTCCATTATTGGTGATGTGTATAAAGTCTGTTATTCTCCATTATTGGTGACATGTATAAAGTCTGTTACTCTCCATTATTGGTGATGTGTATAAAGTCTGTTATTCTCCATTATTGTTGAAGTGTATAAAGTCTGTTACTCTCCATTTTTGGTGAAGTGTATAAAGCCTGTTATTCTCTATTATTGGTGAACTGTATAAAATCTGTTATTCTCCATTATTGGTGACATGTATAAAGTCTGTTATTCTCCATTATTGGTGAAGTGTATAAAGTCTGTTATTCTCCCTTATTGGTCACGTGTACAAAGTCTGTTATTCTCCATTATTGGTTAAGTGTATAAAGTCTGTTATTCTCCATTATTGGTAAAGTTTATAAAGTCTGTTATTCTTCATTGTTGGTGAAATGTATAAGGTCTGTTATTCTCTATTATTGGTGAAGTGTATAAAGTCTGTTATTCTCCATTATTGGTGACATGTATGAATTCTGTTATTCTCCATTATTGGTGAAGTGTATGAAGTCTGTTATTCTCTATTATTGGTGGACTGTATAAAGTCTGTTATTCTCCATTATTGGTGACATGTATAAAGTCTGTTATTCTCCATTATTGGTGAAGTGTATAAAGTCTGTTATTCTCCCTTATTGGTCACGTGTACAAAGTCTGTTATTCTCCATTATTGGTTAAGTGTATAAAGTCTCTTATTCTCCATTATTGGTAAAGTTTATAAAGTCTGTTATTCTCCATTATTGGTGAAGTGGATAAAGTCTGTTATTCTCCATTGTTGGTGAATTGTATAAAGTCTGTTATTCTCCATTATTATTGAAAGGTATAAAGTCTGTTATTCTCCATTATTGGTGACGTGTATAAATTCTGTTATTCTCCATTATTGGTGAAGTGTATAAAGTGTGTTTTTCTCCATTATTTGGGAAATGTATAAAGTCTGTTATTCTCCAATATTGGTGACATATATAAAGTCTGTTATTCTCCATTATTGGTGACATGTATGAAGTCTGTTATTCTCCATTATTGGTGAAGTGTATAAAATCTGTTATTCTCCTTTATTGGTGACGTGTATAAAGTCTGTTATTCTCTATTATTGGTGACGTGTGTAAAGTGTGTTATTCTCCATTATTTGGGAAGTGTATAAAGTCTTTTATTCTTCATTATTATTGAAAGGTATAAAGTCTGTTATTCTCCATTATAGGTGACGTGTATAAATTCTGTTATTCTCCATTATTATTGAAGGGTATAAAGTCTGTTATTCTCCATTATTGGTGACGTGTATAAAGTCTGTTATTCTCCATTATTGGTGAAGTGTATAAAGTCTGTTATTCTCCATTTTTGGTGACGTGTATAAAGTCTGTTATTCTCCATTATTGGTGAAGTGTATAAAGTCTGTTATTCTCCATTTTTGGTGACGTGTATAAAGTCTGTTATTCTCCATTATTGTTGAAGTGTATAAAGTCTGTTATTTTCCATGATTGGTGACGTGTATAAAGTCTGTTATTCTCCATTATTGGTGACGTGTATAAAGTCTTTTATTCTCCATTTTTGGTGAAGTGTATGAAGTCTGTTATTCTCCATTATTGGTGACGTGTATAGAGTCTGTTATTCTCCATTATTAGTGAAATGTATAAAATCTGTTATTCTCCATTATTGGTGACGTGTATAAAGTCTGTTATTCTCCATTATTGGTGAAGTGTGTAAAGTCTGTTATTCTCTATTATTGGTGACGTGTATAAAGTGTGTAGTTCTCCATTATTGGTGAAGTGTATAGAGTTTGTTATTCTCCATTATTATTGAAGTGTACAAAGTCTGTTATTCTCCAATATTGGTGAAGTGTATAAAGTCTGTTATTCTCCATTATTGGTGACGTGTATAAAGTCTGTTATTCTCCATTATTGGTGACGTGTATGAAGTCTGTTATTATCCATTATTGGTGAAGTTCATAAATTCTGTTATTCTCCATTATTGGTGAAGTGTATAAAGTCTGTTATTCTCCATTATTGGTGACATGTATAAAGTCTGTTACTCTCCATTTTTGGTGAAGTGTATAAAGTCTTTTATTCTCCATTTTTGGTGACGTGTATAAAGTATGTTATTCTTCACTATTGGTGAAGTGTATAAAGTCTGTTATGCTCCATTATTGGTGACAAGTATAAAGTCTGTTATTCTCCATTATTGGTGAAGCGTATAAAGTCTGTTATTCTCCATTATTGGTGAAGTGTATAAAGTCTGTTGTTCTCCATTATTGGTGACATGTATAAAGTCTGTTACTCTCCATTTTTGGTGAAGTGTATAAAGTCTGTTATTCTCCATTATTGGTGACGTGTATAAAGTCTGTTATTCTCCATTATTGGTGATGTGTATAACGTGTTTTATTCTCCATTTTGGGTGAAGTGTATGAAGTCTGTTATTCTCCATTATTGGTGACGTGTATAGAGTCTGTTATTCTCCATTATTTGTGAAGTGTATAAAGTCTGTTATTCTCCATTATTGGTGACGTGTATGAAGTCTGTTATTATCCATTGTTGGTGAAGTTCATAAATTCTGTTATTCTCCATTATTGGTGAAGTGTATAAAGTCTGTTATTCTCCATTATTGGTGACGTGTATAAAGTCTGTTATTCTTCATTATTGATGACATGTATAAAGTCTGTTGTTCTCCATTATTGGTGACGTGTATATAGTATGTTATTCTTCACTATTGGTGAAGTGTATAAAGTCTGTTATTCTCCATTATTGGTGACGTGTATAAAGTCTGTTATTCTCCATTATTGTTGAAGTGTATAAAGTCTGTTATTCTCCATTATTGGTGATGTGTATAAAGTCTGTTATTCTCCATTATTGGTGATGGGTATAAAGTCTGTTATTCTCCATTATTGGTGACATGTATAAAGTCTGTTACTCTCCATTATTGGTGATGTGTATAAAGTCTGTTATTCTCCATTATTGTTGAAGTGTATAAAGTCTGTTACTCTCCATTTTTGGTGAAGTGTATAAAGTCTGTTATTCTCCATTATTGGTGAAGTTTATAAAGTCTGTTATTCTCCATTATTGGTGACATGTATAAAGTCTGTTGTTCTCCATTATTGGTGAAGTGTATGAAGTCTGTTATTCCCCATTATTGGTGACATGTATAAAGTCTGTTATTCTCCATTATTGGTGAAGTGGATAAGGTCTGTTATTCTCTATTATTGGCGAAGTGTATAAAGTCTGTTATTCTCCATTATTGGTGACATGTATGAATTCTGTTATTCTCCATTATTGGTGAAGTGTATGAAGTCTGTTATTCTCTATTATTGGTGAACTGTATAAAGTCTGTTATTCTCCATTATTGGTGACATGTATAAAGTCTGTTATTCTCCATTATTGGTGAAGTGTATAAAGTCTGTTATTCTCCCTTATTGGTCACGTGTACAAAGTCTGTTATTCTCCATTATTGGTTAAGTGTATAAAGTCTGTTATTCTCCATTATTGGTAAAGTTTATAAAGTCTGTTCTTCTCTATTATTGGTGAAATGTATAAGGTCTGTTATTCTCTATTATTGGTGAAGTGTATAAAGTCTGTTATTCTCCATTATTGGTGACATGTATGAATTCTGTTATTCTCCATTATTGGTGAAGTGTATGAAGTCTGTTATTCTCTATTATTGGTGAACTATATAAAGTCTGTTATTCTCCATTATTGGTGACATGTATAAAGTCTGTTATTCTCCATTATTGGTGAAGTGTATAAAGTCTGTTATTCTCCCTTATTAGTCACGTGTACAAAGTCTGTTATTCTCCATTATTGGTTAAGTGTATAAAGTCTGTTATTCTCCATTATTGGTAAAGTTTATAAAGTCTGTTATTCTCTATTATTGGTGAAATGTATAAAGTATGTTGTTCTCCATTATTGGTGAAGTGTTTAAAGTCTTTTATTCTCCATTATTATTGAAAGGTATAAAGTCTGTTATTCTCCATTATTGGTGACGTGTATAAATTCTGTTATTCTCCATTATTGGTGAAGTGTATAAAGTCTGTTATTCTCCAATGTTGGTGAAGTGTATAAAGTCTGTTATTCTCCATTATTGGTGACGTGTATAAATTCTGTTATTCTCCATTATTGGTGAAGTGGATAAAGTCTGTTATTCTCCATTTTTGGTGAAGTGTATAAAGTATGTTATTCTCCATTATTGGTGACGTGTATAAAGTCTGTTATTCTCCATTATTGGTGATGTGTATAAAGTCTTTTATTCTCAATTTTTGGTGAAGTGTATGAAGTCTGTTATTCTCCATTATTGGTGACGTGTATAGAGTCTGTTATTCTCCATTATTTGTGAAGTGTATAAAGTCTGTTATTCTCCATTATTGGTGACGTGTATGAGGTCTGTTATTATCCATTATTGGTGAAGTTCATAAATTCTGTTATTCTCCATTATTGGTGAAGTGTATAAAGTCTGTTATTCTCCATTATTGGTGACGTGTATAAAGTCTGTTATTCTTCATTATTGATGACATGTTTAAAGTCTGTTATTCTCCATTATTGGTGACGTGTATAAAGTATGTTATTCTTCACTATTGGTGAAGTGTATAAAGTCTGTTATGCTCCATTATTGGTGACAAGTATAAAGTCTGTTATTCTCCATTATTGGTGAAGCGTATAAAGTCTGTTATTCTCCATTATTGGTGACGTGTATAAAGTCTGTTATTCTCCATTATTGGTCATGTTTATAAAGTCTTTTATTCTCCATTTTTGGTGAAGCGTATAAAGTCTGTTATTCTCCATTATTGGTGAAGTGTATAAAGTCTGTTATTCTCCATTATTGGAGAAGTGTATAAAGTCTGTTACTCTCCATTTTTGGTGAAGTGTATAAAGCCTGTTATTCTCCATTATTGGTGATGTGTATAAAGTCTGTTATTCTCCATTATTGGTGAAGTGTATAAAGTCTGTTATTCTCCATTATTGGTGACATGTATAAAGTCTGTTACTCTCCATTATTGGTGATGTGTATAAAGTCTGTTATTCTCCACTATTGTTGAAGTGTATAAAGTCTGTTACTCTCCATTTTTGGTGAAGTGTATAAAGCCTGTTATTCTCTATTATTGGTGAACTGTATAAAGTCTGTTATTCTCCATTATTGGTGACATGTATAAAGTCTGTTATTCTCCATTATTGGTGAAGTGTATAAAGTCTGTTATTCTCCCTTATTAGTCACGTGTACAAAGTCTGTTATTCTCCATTATTGGTTAAGTGTATAATGTCTGTTATTCTCCATTGTTGGTGACATGTATGAATTCTGTTATTCTCCATTATTGGTGAAGTGTATGAAGTCTGTTATTCTCTATTATTGGTGGACTGTATAAAGTCTGTTATTCTCCATTATTGGTGACATGTATAAAGTCTGTTATTCTCCATTATTGGTAAAGTTTATAAAGTCTGTTATTCTATGTTATTGGTGAAATGTATAAGGTCTGTTATTCTCTATTATTGGTGAAGTGTATAAAGTCTGTTATTCTCCATTATTGGTGACATGTATGAATTCTGTTATTCTCCATTATTGGTGAAGTGTATGAAGTCTGTTATTCTCTATTATTGGTGGACTGTATAAAGTCTGTTATTCTCCATTATTGGTGACATGTATAAAGTCTGTTATTCTCCATTATTGGTGAAGTGTATAAAGTCTGTTATTCTCCCTTATTGGTCACGTGTACAAAGTCTGTTATTCTCCATTATTGGTTAAGTGTATAAAGTCTCTTATTCTCCATTATTGGTAAAGTTTATAAAGTCTGTTATTCTCCATTATTGGTGAAGTGGATAAAGTCTGTTATTCTCCACTGTTGGTGAATTGTATAAAGTCTGTTATTCTCCATTATTATTGAAAGGTATAAAGTCTGTTATTCTCCATTATTGGTGACGTGTATAAATTCTGTTATTCTCCATTATTGGTGAAGTGTATAAAGTGTGTTTTTCTCCATTATTGGTGACATGTATAAAGTCTGTTATTCTCCATTATTGGTGAAGTGTATAAAGTCTGTTATTCTCCCTTATTGGTCACGTGTACAAAGTCTGTTATTCTCCATTATTGGTTAAGTGTATAATGTCTGTTATTCTCCATTATTGGTAAAGTTTATAAAGTCTGTTATTCTATGTTATTGGTGAAATGTATAAGGTCTGTTATTCTCTATTATTGGTGAAGTGTATAAAGTCTGTTATTCTCCATTATTGGTGACATGTATGAATTCTGTTATTCTCCATTATTGGTGAAGTGTATGAAGTCTGTTATTCTCTATTATTGGTGGACTGTATAAAGTCTGTTATTCTCCATTATTGGTGACATGTATAAAGTCGGTTATTCTCCATTATTGGTGAAGTGTATAAAGTCTGTTATTCTCCCTTATTGGTCACGTGTACAAAGTCTGTTATTCTCCATTATTGGTTAAGTGTATAAAGTCTCTTATTCTCCATTATTGGTAAAGTTTATAAAGTCTGTTATTCTCCATTATTGGTGAAGTGGATAAAGTCTGTTATTCTCCATTGTTGGTGAATTGTATAAAGTCTGTTATTCTCCATTATTATTGAAAGGTATAAAGTCTGTTATTCTCCATTATTGGTGACGTGTATAAATTCTGTTATTCTCCATTATTGGTGAAGTGTATAAAGTGTGTTTTTCTCCATTATTTGGGAAGTGTATAAAGTCTGTTATTCTCCAATATTGGTGACATATATAAAGTCTGTTATTCTCCATTATTGGTGACATGTATGAAGTCTGTTATTCTCCATTATTGGTGAAGTGTATAAAATCTGTTATTCTTCTTTATTGGTGACGTGTATAAAGTCTGTTATTCTCTCTTATTGGTGACGTGTGTAAAGTGTGTTATTCTCCATTATTTGGGAAGTGTATAAAGTCTGTTGTTCTCCATTATTGGTGACATGTATAAAGTCTGTTACTCTCCATTTTTGGTGAAGTGTATAAAGTCTGTTATTCTCCATTATTGGTGACGTGTATAAAGTCTGTTATTCTCCATTATTGGTGATGTTTATAAAGTCTTTCATTCTCCATTTTTGGTGACGTGTATAAAGTATGTTATTCTTCACTATTGGTGAAGTGTATAAAGTCTGTTATGCTCAATTATTGGTGACAAGTATAAAGTCGGTTTTTCTCCATTATTGGTGAAGCGTATAAAGTCTGTTATTCTCCATTATTGGTGAAGTTCATAAATTCTGTTATTCTCCATTATTGGTGAAGTGTATAAAGTCTGTTATTCTCCATTATTGGTGACGTGTATAAAGTCTGTTATTCTTCATTATTGATGACATGTATAAAGTCTGTTATTCTCCATTATTGGTGATGTTTATAAAGTCTTTTATTCTCCATTTTTGGTGACGTGTATAAAGTATGTTATTCTTCATTATTGGTGAAGTGTATAAAGTCTGTTATGCTCCATTATTGGTGACAAGTATAAAGTCCGTTATTCTCCATTATTGGTGAAGCGTATAAAGTCTGTTATTCTCCATTATTGGTGAAGTGTATAAAGTCTGTTGTTCTCCATTATTGGTGACATGTATAAAGTCTGTTACTCTCCATTTTTGGTGAAGTGTATAAAGTCTGTTATTCTCCATTATTGGTGACGTGTATAAAGTCTGTTATTCTCCATTATCGGTGATGTGTATAAAGTCTTTTATTCTCCATTTTTGGTGAAGTGTATGAAGTCTGTTATTCTCCATTATTGGTGACGTGTATAGAGTCTGTTATTCTCCATTATTTGTGAAGTGTATAAAGTCTGTTATTCTCCATTATTGGTGACGTGTATGAGGTCTGTTATTATCCATTATTGGTGAAGTTCATGAATTCTGTTATTCTCCATTATTGGTGAAGTGTATAAAGTCTGTTATTCTCCATTATCGGTGACGTGTATAAAGTCTGTTATTCTTCATTATTGATGACATGTTTAAAGTCTGTTATTCTCCATTATTGGTGCCGTGTATAAAGTATGTTATTCTTCACTATTGGTGAAGTGTATAAAGTCTGTTATGCTCCATTATTCGTGACAAGTATAAAGTCTGTTATTCTCCATTATTGGTGAAGCGTATAAAGTCTGTTATTCTCCATTATTGGTGAAGTGTATAAAGTCTGTTGTTCTCCATTATTGGTGACATGTATAAAGTCTGTTACTCTCCATTTTTGGTGAAGTGTATAAAGTCTGTTATTCTCCATTATTGGTGACGTGTATAAAGTCTGTTATTCTCCATTATTGGTCATGTTTATAAAGTCTTTTATTCTCCATTTTTGGTGACGTGTATAAAGTATGTTATTCTTCACTATTGGTGAAGTGTATAAAGTCTGTTATGCTCAATTATTGGTGACAAGTATAAAGTCGGTTATTCTCCATTATTGGTGAAGCGTATAAAGTCTGTTATTCTCCATTATTGGTGAAGTTCATAAATTCTGTTATTCTCCATTATTGGTGAAGTGTATAAAGTCTGTTATTCTCCATTATTGGTGATGTGTATAAAGTCTGTTATTCTTCATTATTGATGACATGTATAAAGTCTGTTATTCTCCATTATTGGTGACGTGTATATAGTATGTTATTCTTCACTATTGGTGAAGTGTATAAATTATGTTATGCTCCATTATTGGTGACAAGTATAAAGTCGGTTATTCTCCATTATTGGTGAAGCGTATAAAGTCTGTTATTCTCCATTATTGGTGAAGTGTATAAAGTCTGTTGTTCTCCATTATTGGTGACATGTATAAAGTCTGTTACTCTCCATTTTTGGTGAAGTGTATAAAGTCTGTTATTCTCCATTATTGGTGACAGGTATAAAGTCTGTTATTCTCCATTATTGGTGATGTTTATAAAGTCTTTTATTCTCCATTTTTGGTGACGTGTATAAAGTATGTTATTCTTCACTATTGGTGAAGTGTATAAAGTCTGTTATGCTCCATTATTGGTGACAAGTGTAAAGTCTGTTATTCTCCATTATTGGTGAAGCGTATAAAGTCTGTTATTCTCCATTATTGGTGAAGTGTATAAAGTCTGTTGTTCTCCATTATTGGTGACATGTATAAAGTCTGTCACTCTCCATTTTTGGTGAAGTGTATAAAGTCTGTTATTCTCCATTATTGGTGACGTGTATAAAGTCTGTTATTCTCCATTATTGGTGATGTGTATAAAGTCTTTTATTCTCCATTTTTGGTGAAGTGTATGAAGTCTGTTATTCTCCATTATTGGTGACGTGTATAGAGTCTGTTATTCTCCATTATTTGTGAAGTGTATAAAGTCTGTTATTCTCCATTATTGGTGACGTGTATGAAGTCTGTTATTATCCATTATTGGTGAAGTTCATAAATTCTGTTATTCTCCATTATTGGTGAAGTGTATAAAGTCTGTTATTCTCCATTATTGTTGAAGTGTATAAAGTCTGTTACTCTCCATTTTTGGTGACTTGTATAAAGTCTGTTACTCTCCATTTTTGGTGAAGTGTATAAAGTCTGTTATTCTCCATTTTTGGTGACGTGTATAAAGTCTGTTATTCTCCATTATTGGTGATGTGTATAAAGTCTGTTATTCTCCATTATTGGTGAAGTGTATAAAGTCTGTTACTCTCCATTTTTGGTGAAGTGTATAAAGCCTGTTATTCTCCATTATTGGTGATGTGTATAAAGTCTGTTATTCTCCATTATTGGTGAAGTGTATAAAGTCTGTTACTCTCCATTTTTGGTGAAGTGTATAAAGTCTGTTATTCTCCATTATTGGTGATGTGTATAAAGTCTGTTATTCTCCATTATTGGTGATGTGTATAAAGTCTGTTATTCTCCATTATTGGTGACATGTATAAAGTCTGTTACTCTCCATTATTGGTGATGTGTATAAAGTCTGTTATTCTCCATTATTGTTGAAGTGTATAAAATCTGTTACTCTCCATTTTTGGTGAAGTGTATAAAGCCTGTTATTCTCTATTATTGGTGAACTGTATAAAGTCTGTTATTCTCCATTATTGGTGACATGTATAAAGTCTGTTATTCTCCATTATTGGTGAAGTGTATAAAGTCTGTTATTCTCCCTTATTGGTCACGTGTACAAAGTCTGTTATTCTCCATTATTGGTTAAGTGTATAAAGTCTGTTATTCTCCATTATTGGTAAAGTTTATAAAGTCTGTTATTCTTCATTGTTGGTGAAATGTATAAGGTCTGTTATTCTCTATTATTGGTGAAGTGTATAAAGTCTGTTATTCTCCATTATTGGTGACATGTATGAATTCTGTTATTCTCCATTATTGGTGAAGTGTATGAAGTCTGTTATTCTCTATTATTGGTGGACTGTATAAAGTCTGTTATTCTCCATTATTGGTGACATGTATAAAGTCTGTTATTCTCCATTATTGGTGAAGTGTATAAAGTCTGTTATTCTCCCTTATTGGTCACGTGTACAAAGTCTGTTATTCTCCATTATTGGTTAAGTGTATAAAGTCTCTTATTCTCCATTATTGGTAAAGTTTATAAAGTCTGTTATTCTCCATTATTGGTGAAGTGGATAAAGTCTGTTATTCTCCATTGTTGGTGAATTGTATAAAGTCTGTTATTCTCCATTATTATTGAAAGGTATAAAGTCTGTTATTCTCCATTATTGGTGACGTGTATAAATTCTGTTATTCTCCATTATTGGTGAAGTGTATAAAGTGTGTTTTTCTCCATTATTTGGGAAATGTATAAAGTCTGTTATTCTCCAATATTGGTGACATATATAAAGTCTGTTATTCTCCATTATTGGTGACATGTATGAAGTCTGTTATTCTCCATTATTGGTGAAGTGTATAAAATCTGTTATTCTCCTTTATTGGTGACGTGTATAAAGTCTGTTATTCTCTATTATTGGTGACGTGTGTAAAGTGTGTTATTCTCCATTATTTGGGAAGTGTATAAAGTCTTTCATTCTTCATTATTATTGAAAGGTATAAAGTCTGTTATTCTCCATTATAGGTGACGTGTATAAATTCTGTTATTCTCCATTATTATTGAAGGGTATAAAGTCTGTTATTCTCCATTATTGGTGACGTGTATAAAGTCTGTTATTCTCCATTATTGGTGAAGTGTATAAAGTCTGTTATTCTCCATTTTTGGTGACGTGTATAAAGTCTGTTATTCTCCATTATTGTTGAAGTGTATAAAGTCTGTTATTTTCCATGATTGGTGACGTGTATAAAGTCTGTTATTCTCCATTATTGGTGACGTGTATAAAGTCTTTTATTCTCCATTTTTGGTGAAGTGTATGAAGTCTGTTATTCTCCATTATTGGTGACGTGTATAGAGTCTGTTATTCTCCATTATTAGTGAAATGTATAAAATCTGTTATTCTCCATTATTGGTGACGTGTATAAAGTCTGTTATTCTCCATTATTGGTGAAGTGTGTAAAGTCTGTTATTCTCTATTATTGGTGACGTGTATAAAGTGTGTAGTTCTCCATTATTGGTGAAGTGTATAGAGTTTGTTATTCTCCATTATTATTGAAGTGTACAAAGTCTGTTATTCTCCAATATTGGTGAAGTGTATAAAGTCTGTTATTCTCCATTATTGGTGACGTGTATAAAGTCTGTTATTCTCCATTATTGGTGACGTGTATGAAGTCTGTTATTATCCATTATTGGTGAAGTTCATAAATTCTGTTATTCTCCATTATTGGTGAAGTGTATAAAGTCTGTTATTCTCCATTATTGGTGACATGTATAAAGTCTGTTACTCTCCATTTTTGGTGAAGTGTATAAAGTCTTTTATTCTCCATTTTTGGTGACGTGTATAAAGTATGTTATTCTTCACTATTGGTGAAGTGTATAAAGTCTGTTATGCTCCATTATTGGTGACAAGTATAAAGTCTGTTATTCTCCATTATTGGTGAAGCGTATAAAGTCTGTTATTCTCCATTATTGGTGAAGTGTATAAAGTCTGTTGTTCTCCATTATTGGTGACATGTATAAAGTCTGTTACTCTCCATTTTTGGTGAAGTGTATAAAGTCTGTTATTCTCCATTATTGGTGACGTGTATAAAGTCTGTTATTCTCCATTATTGGTGATGTGTATAACGTGTTTTATTCTCCATTTTTGGTGAAGTGTATGAAGTCTGTTATTCTCCATTATTGGTGACGTGTATAGAGTCTGTTATTCTCCATTATTTGTGAATTGTATAAAGTCTGTTATTCTCCATTATTGGTGACGTGTATGAAGTCTGTTATTATCCATTATTGGTGAAGTTCATAAATTCTGTTATTATCCATTATTGGTGAAGTGTATAAAGTCTGTTATTCTCCATTATTGGTGACGTGTATAAAGTCTGTTATTCTTCATTATTGATGACATGTATAAAGTCTGTTATTCTCCATTATTGGTGACGTGTATATAGTATGTTATTCTTCACTATTGGTGAAGTGTATAAAGTCTGTTATTCTCCATTATTGGTGACGTGTATAAAGTCTGTTATTCTCCATTATTGTTGAAGTGTATAAAGTCTGTTATTCTCCATTATTGGTGATGTGTATAAAGTCTGTTATTCTCCATTATTGGTGATGGGTATAAAGTCTGTTATTCTCCATTATTGGTGACATGTATAAAGTCTGTTACTCTCCATTATTGGTGATGTGTATAAAGTCTGTTATTCTCCATTATTGTTGAAGTGTATAAAGTCTGTTACTCTCCATTTTTGGTGAAGTGTATAAAGTCTGTTATTCTTTATTATTGGTGAAGTTTATAAAGTCTGTTATTCTCCATTATTGGTGACATGTATAAAGTCTGTTGTTCTCCATTATTGGTGAAGTGTATGAAGTCTGTTATTCCCCATTATTGGTGACATGTATAAAGTCTGTTATTCTCCATTATTGGTGAAGTGGATAAGGTCTGTTATTCTCTATTATTGGCGAAGTGTATAAAGTCTGTTATTCTCCATTATTGGTGACATGTATGAATTCTGTTATTCTCCATTATTGGTGAAGTGTATGAAGTCTGTTATTCTCTATTATTGGTGAACTGTATAAAGTCTGTTATTCTCCATTATTGGTGACATGTATAAAGTCTGTTATTCTCCATTATTGGTGAAGTGTATAAAGTCTGTTATTCTCCCTTATTGGTCACGTGTACAAAGTCTGTTATTCTCCATTATTGGTTAAGTGTATAAAGTCTGTTATTCTCCATTATTGGTAAAGTTTATAAAGTCTGTTCTTCTCTCTTATTGGTGAAATGTATAAGGTCTGTTATTCTCTATTATTGGTGAAGTGTATAAAGTCTGTTATTCTCCATTATTGGTGACATGTATGAATTCTGTTATTCTCCATTATTGGTGAAGTGTATGAAGTCTGTTATTCTCTATTATTGGTGAACTATATAAAGTCTGTTATTCTCCATTATTGGTGACATGTATAAAGTCTGTTATTCTCCATTATTGGTGAAGTGTATAAAGTCTGTTATTCTCCCTTATTAGTCACGTGTACAAAGTCTGTTATTCTCCATTATTGGTTAAGTGTATGAAGTCTGTTATTCTCCATTATTGGTAAAGTTTATAAAGTCTGTTATTCTCTATTATTGGTGAAATGTATAAAGTATGTTGTTCTCCATTATTGGTGAAGTGTTTAAAGTCTTTTATTCTCCATTATTATTGAAAGGTATAAAGTCTGTTGTTCCCCATTATTGGTGACGTGTATAAATTCTGTTATTCTCCATTATTGGTGAAGTGTATAAAGTCTGTTATTCTCCAATGTTGGTGAAGTGTATAAAGTCTGTTATTCTCCATTATTGGTGACGTGTATAAATTCTGTTATTCTCCATTATTGGTGAAGTGGATAAAGTCTGTTATTCTCCATTTTTGGTGAAGTGTATAAAGTATGTTATTCTCCATTATTGGTGACGTGTATAAAGTCTGTTATTCTCCATTATTGGTGATGTGTATAAAGTCTTTTATTCTCAATTTTTGGTGAAGTGTATGAAGTCTGTTATTCTCCATTATTGGTGACGTGTATAGAGTCTGTTATTCTCCATTATTTGTGAAGTGTATAAAGTCTGTTATTCTCCATTATTGGTGACGTGTATGAGGTCTGTTATTATCCATTATTGGTGAAGTTCATAAATTCTGTTATTCTCCATTATTGGTGAAGTGTATAAAGTCTGTTATTCTCCATTATTGGTGACGTGTATAAAGTCTGTTATTCTTCATTATTGATGACATGTTTAAAGTCTGTTATTCTCCATTATTGGTGACGTGTATAAAGTATGTTATTCTTCACTATTGGTGAAGTGTATAAAGTCTGTTATGCTCCATTATTGGTGACAAGTATAAAGTCTGTTATTCTCCATTATTGGTGAAGCGTATAAAGTCTGTTATTCTCCATTATTGGTGACGTGTATAAAGTCTGTTATTCTCCATTATTGGTCATGTTTATAAAGTCTTTTATTCTCCATTTTTGGTGACGTGTATAAAGTATGTTATTCTTCACTATTGGTGAAGTGTATAAAGTCTGTTATGCTCAATTATTGGTGACAAGTATAAAGTCGGTTATTCTCCATTATTGGTGAAGCGTATAAAGTCTGTTATTCTCCATTATTGGTGACGTGTATAAAGTCTGTTATTCTTCATTATTGATGACATGTATAAAGTCTGTTATTCTCCATTATTGGTGACGTGTATATAGTATGTTATTCTTCACTATTGGTGAAGTGTATAAATTATGTTATGCTCCATTATTGGTGACAAGTATAAAGTCGGTTATTCTCCATTATTGGTGAAGCGTATAAAGTCTGTTATTCTCCATTATTGGTGAAGTGTATAAAGTCTGTTGTTCTCCATTATTGGTGACATGTATGAAGTCTGTTACTCTCCATTTTTGGTGAAGTGTATAAAGTCTGTTATTCTCCATTATTGGTGACAGGTATAAAGTCTGTTATTCTCCATTATTGGTGATGTTTATAAAGTCTTTTATTCTCCATTTTTGGTGACGTGTATAAAGTATGTTATTCTTCACTATTGGTGAAGTGTATGAAGTCTGTTATGCTCCATTATTGGTGACAAGTGTAAAGTCTGTTATTCTCCATTATTGGTGAAGCGTATAAAGTCTGTTATTCTCCATTATTGGTGAAGTGTATAAAGTCTGTTGTTCTCCATTATTGGTGACATGTATAAAGTCTGTTACTCTCCATTTTTGGTGAAGTGTATAAAGTCTGTTATTCTCCATTATTGGTGACGTGTATAAAGTCTGTTATTCTCCATTATTGGTGATGTGTATAAAGTCTTTCATTCTTCATTTTTGGTGAAGTGTATGAAGTCTGTTATTCTCCATTATTGGTGACGTGTATAGAGTCTGTTATTCTCCATTATTTGTGAAGTGTATAAAGTCTGTTATTCTCCATTATTGGTGACGTGTATGAAGTCTGTTATTATCCATTATTGGTGAAGTTCATAAATTCTGTTATTCTCCATTATTGGTGAAGTGTATAAAGTCTGTTATTCTCCATTATTGGTGACGTGTATAAAGTCTGTCATTCTTCATTATTGATGACATGTTTAAAGTCTGTTATTCTCCATTATTGGTGACGTGTATATAGTATGTTATTCTTCACTATTGGTGAAGTGTATAAAGTCTGTTATTCTCCATTATTGGTGACGTGTATAAAGTCTGTTATTCTCCATTATTGTTGAAGTGTATAAAGTCTGTTACTCTCCATTTTTGGTGACTTGTATAAAGTCTGTTACTCTCCATTTTTGGTGAAGTGTATAAAGTCTGTTATTCTCCATTTTTGGTGACGTGTATAAAGTCTGTTATTCTCCATTATTGGTGATGTGTATAAAGTCTGTTATTCTCCATTATTGGTGAAGTGTATAAAGTCTGTTACTCTCCATTTTTGGTGAAGTGTATAAAGCCTGTTATTTTCCATTATTGGTGATGTGTATAAAGTCTGTTATTCTCCATTATTGGTGAAGTGTATAAAGTCTGTTACTCTCCATTTTTGGTGAAGTGTATAAAGTCTGTTATTCTCCATTATTGGTGATGTGTATAAAGTCTGTTATTCTCCATTATTGGTGATGTGTATAAAGTTTGTTATTCTCCATTATTGGTGACATGTATAAAGTCTGTTACTCTCCATTATTGGTGATGTGTATAAAGTCTGTTATTCTCCATTATTGTTGAAGTGTATAAAGTCTGTTACTCTCCATTTTTGGTGAAGTGTATAAAGCCTGTTATTCTCTATTATTGGTGAACTGTATAAAGTCTGTTATTCTCCATTATTGGTGACATGTATAAAGTCTGTTATTCTCCATTATTGGTGAAGTGTATAAAGTCTGTTATTCTCCCTTATTGGTCACGTGTACAAAGTCTGTTATTCTCCATTATTGGTTAAGTGTATAAAGTCTCTTATTCTCCATTATTGGTAAAGTTTATAAAGTCTGTTATTCTCCATTATTGGTGAAGTGGATAAAGTCTGTTATTCTCCATTGTTGGTGAATTGTATAAAGTCTGTTATTCTCCATTATTATTGAAAGGTATAAAGTCTGTTATTCTCCATTATTGGTGACGTGTATAAATTCTGTTATTCTCCATTATTGGTGAAGTGTATAAAGTCTGTTACTCTCCATTTTTGGTGAAGTGTATAAAGCCTGTTATTCTCCATTATTGGTGATGTGTATAAAGTCTGTTATTCTCCATTATTGGTGAAGTGTATAAAGTCTGTTACTCTCCATTGTTGGTGAAGTGTATAATGTCTGTTATTCTCCATTATTGGTAAAGTTTATAAAGTCTGTTATTCTATGTTATTGGTGAAATGTATAAGGTCTGTTATTCTCTATTATTGGTGAAGTGTATCAAGTCTGTTATTCTCCATTATTGGTGACATGTATGAATTCTGTTATTCTCCATTATTGGTGAAGTGTATGAAGTCTGTTATTCTCTATTATTGGTGGACTGTATAAAGTCTGTTATTCTCCATTATTCGTGACATGTATAAAGTCTGTTATTCTCCATTATTGGTGAAGTGTATAAAGTCTGTTATTCTCCCTTATTGGTCACGTGTACAAAGTCTGTTATTCTCCATTATTGGTTAAGTGTATAAAGTCTCTTATTCTCCATTATTGGTAAAGTTTATAAAGTCTGTTATTCTCCATTATTGGTGAAGTGGATAAAGTCTGTTATTCTCCATTGTTGGTGAATTGTATAAAGTCTGTTATTCTCCATTATTATTGAAAGGTATAAAGTCTGTTCTTCTCCATTATTGGTGACGTGTATAAATTCTGTTATTCTCCATTATTGGTGAAGTGTATAAAGTGTGTTTTTCTCCATTATTTGGGAAGTGTATAAAGTCTGTTATTCTCCAATATTGGTGACATATATAAAGTCTGTTATTCTCCATTATTGGTGACATGTATGAAGTCTGTTATTCTCCATTATTGGTGAAGTGTATAAAATCTGTTATTCTCCTTTATTGGTGACGTGTATAAAGTCTGTTATTCTCTATTATTGGTGACGTGTGTAAAGTGTGTTATTCTCCATTATCTGGGAAGTGTATAAAGTCTTTTATTCTTCATTATTATTGAAAGGTATAAAGTCTGTTATTCTCCATTATTGGTGACGTGTATAAATTCTGTTATTCTCCATTATTATTGAAGGGTATAAAGTCTGTTATTCTCCATTATTGGTGACGTGTATAAAGTCTGTTATTCTCCATTATTGGTGAAGTGTATAAAGTCTGTTATTCTCCATTTTTGGTGACGTGTATAAAGTCTGTTATTCTCCATTATTGGTGAAGTGTATAAAGTCTGTTATTTTCCATGATTGGTGACGTGTATAAAGTCTGTTATTCTCCATTATTGGTGACGTGTATAAAGTCTTTTATTCTCCATTTTTGGTGAAGTGTATGAAGTCTGTTATTCTCCATTATTGGTGACGTGTATAGAGTCTGTTATTCTCCATTATTAGTGAAATGTATAAAATCTGTTATTCTCCATTATTGGTGACGTGTATAAAGTCTGTTATTCTCCATTATTGGTGAAGTGTGTAAAGTCTGTTATTCTCTATTATTGGTGACGTGTATAAAGTGTGTAGTTCTCCATTATTGGTGAAGTGTATAAAGTTTGTTATTCTCCATTATTATTGAAGTGTACAAAGTCTGTTATTCTCCATTATTGGTGAAGTGCATAAAGTCTGTTATTCTCCATTATTGGTGACGTGTATAAAGTCTGTTATTCTCCATTATTGGTGACGTGTATGAAGTCTGTTATTATCCATTATTGGTGAAGATGTAGTTGCGTCAAAATTTAAGTTGATCTTAAAAGAAAGCATTTTTTTTTCTCTATCAGTTGATATGTTGTTTGTTGTGTTACGCGAACGCATTGCCAAGATATTTGAAGATTAAAACCGAAAAAATCTGATCACCGTAAAAACGCTCAGGCCACAAAAACGTGCCCAGCCTCGCCAAAAATGATGTAACGCGTTTGGCAACCTCTCTCTATCTCTCGTATTCACATCGGCTATTTGCGATAAAAGTCTAGTCTTACGCGGCTCTATTGGCATATATCTTATTTTGTATTTGCTCGTGTTGGCTAGAATAAAATTTTAAATCCTGCTACAGATGCATTTTTATGAATGTTTAAAAGGCCTCAAATAACGAAAATTGAAAGTTTGTTCTACTCACTTTCTCCAAATGTTGTGTAAACATTTGGGTACCGACTACCAATTCTACCGGTCTACGGTAATTCTGTCTAGTCACTTTATGTAGAACGCGGTCTTTGTATCAGCACAGTTCTGCAGCTACCCATATAAACGATATACAGCCTCCCATAAGGCCCGCCCACATTATGTCGCCTTTTACCTATTGCCTACGTACTAGTTTCTTACTAGTTTCTTACAGTGTCGTATAGTTTCACACTGAAACTATACGGCTCTGGTTTCTTACTACTAGCAAGCCACCTCTTTGAAAAGAATATAGACAGGGATAGAGTTTTAAGGATGAGAAGTCTGCTGCAAACTGGATTTGAACTCACATTCTCCAGTTCTGCGGACACCCATATACCATATCCAATTCACTACAATATTCTGCAAATCATGTTTTGCATTATCTTCAACAATATTATTTTATTATATAATTTTTACAAGCAAAAATATTTTCATCTCGGCATAAAGCTTTTATTAAAAATATTCATCAAGTCGTGGCCACTCACATAGTATTAGCTGATACAATAAGACAAATTCATCTACTGCAACAAACTCAAACAAAACATCATCCAGCATGCATTCAAGTCTTGCTTTCTCCTTTATAGCAGTTTCCACACTGACAAAGCTTCTTCGGCTGGTGGGACGACATAAACATTCTGTAATCAGTAAAACAAGTAAATGTAAACAAAGTAGATGCAATAAATATGTCATTCATAGATATGTCATTCTAAAGCGTATCTATTGACAGCTTCCAAATTGGGAGTTAAATAGATTGCGAGTGTAATTTTAAAAACGAATAAACATTTAATAAAGGCACAAGTACGCCAAGCCAACGATTCGAAGCTTTGGTTCTGGAAATTAAAGATTTGCAATGATCAATCGATTTTATCCACTTCCTACGTGTGAAAATAATTTGTAATCATGACTCTAATTTACCAAAGAAAATTCGAAAAAAAATATTATAGCTAGGTAAAACGGCAGATAAGCTATGAAACGATGATTGGAGATAGCAAAGAATTATCATTTTATTAATTAGTATATGTATTTATGACTATAAAAAATATTACATTTACTAAAGTATAGAAGACTCTATGTTAATTTACCTCCATTCTGTCTTCTTCTGCAGCAAAACGCTGCTGACGCCTGTCAGCTTTGGCCATAGGCTGTCTACTCTAATCTTTTACTAAACGTTGCTCAGATAACTCTGAGTAGCGGTCGCTCGAACTTGAAGCCATTTTAAAACTATGTATAACTTAGTAATTGTTGAAACGCGTTGAATCAGTAACGATGAGCATGAATTCTCTAGCGATGAGAATCTTCGAGATCACAGACAACGCGTTTTACGAGTGATAACATTTATTACGGTCTATATAAAAATTTCGCGATCGTGATTGGCTAACGAAGCGACCTCATATTTATCGCTCGTGGTTTCGTTTCAGAAAACAAGCTAGTTACGTCACGAAATTGGCACCCGCTGGAACGTGAGCTTTTTAAAAGAGGGCCTCATTCAAACGCATATATCTCTGGACAGGGTTGGTCTACAAAGACAAAAATAGCATCAAATTGTAGCTGATGTTTTAGCCTTTTATGGGTCCTAATTTCATTTTTGACGCAACTACATCTTTATTCTCCATTATTGGTGAAGTGCATAAAGTCTGTTATTCTCCATTATTGGTGACGTGTATAAAGTCTGTTATTCTCCATTATTGGTGACGTGTATGAAGTCTGTTATTATCCATTATTGGTGAAGTTCATAAATTCTGTTATTCTCCATTATTGGTGAAGTGTATAAAGTCTGTTATTCTCCATTATTGGTGACATGTATAAAGTCTGTTACTCTCCATTTTTGGTGAAGTGTATAAAGTCTTTTATTCTCCATTTTTGGTGACGTGTATAAAGTATGTTATTCTTCACTATTGGTGAAGTGTATAAAGTCTGTTATGCTCCATTATTGGTGACAAGTATAAAGTCTGTTATTCTCCATTATTGGTGAAGCGTATAAAGTCTGTTATTCTCCATTATTGGTGACGTGTATAAAGTCTGTTATTCTCCATTATTGGTGACGTGTATAAAGTGTTTTATTCTCCATTTTTGGTGAAGTGTATGAAGTCTGTTATTCTCCATTATTGGTGACGTGTATAGAGTCTGTTATTCTCCATTATTTGTGAAGTGTATAAAGTCTGTTATTCTCCATTATTGGTGACGTGTATGAAGTCTGTTATTATCCATTATTGGTGAAGTTCATGAATTCTGTTATTCTCCATTATTGGTGAAGTGTATAAAGTCTGTTATTCTCCATTATTGGTGACGTGTATAAAGTCTGTTATTCTTCATTATTGATGACATGTATAAAGTCTGTTATTCTCCATTATTGGTGACGTGTATATAGTATGTTATTCTTCACTATTGGTGAAGTGTATAAAGTCTGTTATTCTCCATTATTGGTGACGTGTATAAAGTCTGTTATTCTCCATTATTGTTGAAGTGTATAAAGTCTGTTATTCTCCATTATTGGTGATGTGTATAAAGTCTGTTATTCTCCATTATTGGTGATGTGTATAAAGTCTGTTATTCTCCATTATTGGTGACATGTATAAAGTCTGTTACTCTCCATTATTGGTGATGTGTATAAAGTCTGTTATTCTCCATTATTGTTGAAGTGTATAAAGTCTGTTACTCTCCATTTTTGGTGAAGTGTATAAAGTCTGTTATTCTCCATTATTGGTGAAGTTTATAAAGTCTGTTATTCTCCATTATTGGTGACATGTATAAAGTCTGTTGTTCTCCATTATTGGTGAAGTGTATGAAGTCTGTTATTCCCCATTATTGGTGACATGTATAAAGTCTGTTATTCTCCATTATTGGTGAAGTGGATAAGGTCTGTTATTCTCTATTATTGGCGAAGTGTATAAAGTCTGTTATTCTCCATTATTGGTGACATGTATGAATTCTGTTATTCTCCATTATTGGTGAAGTGTATGAAGTCTGTTATTCTCTATTATTGGTGAACTGTATAAAGTCTGTTATTCTCCATTATTGGTGACATGTATAAAGTCTGTTATTCTCCATTATTGGTGAAGTGTATAAAGTCTGTTATTCTCCCTTATTGGTCACGTGTACAAAGTCTGTTATTCTCCATTATTGGTTAAGTGTATAAAGTCTGTTATTCTCCATTATTGGTAAAGTTTATAAAGTCTGTTATTCTCTATTATTGGTGAAATGTATAAGGTCTGTTATTCTCTATTATTGGTGAAGTGTATAAAGTCTGTTATTCTCCATTATTGGTGACATGTATGAATTCTGTTATTCTCCATTATTGGTGAAGTGTATGAAGTCTGTTATTCTCTATTATTGGTGAACTATATAAAGTCTGTTATTCTCCATTATTGGTGACATGTATAAAGTCTGTTATTCTCCATTATTGGTGAAGTGTATAAAGTCTGTTATTCTCCCTTATTGGTCACGTGTACAAAGTCTGTTATTCTCCATTATTGGTTAAGTGTATAAAGTCTGTTATTCTCCATTATTGGTAAAGTTTATAAAGTCTGTTATTCTCTTTTATTGGTGAAATGTATAAAGTATGTTGTTCTCCATTATTGGTGAAGTGTTTAAAGTCTTTTATTCTCCATTATTATTGAAAGGTATAAAGTCTGTTATTCTCCATTATTGGTGACGTGTATAAATTCTGTTATTCTCCATTATTGGTGAAGTGTATAAAGTCTGTTATTCTCCAATGTTGGTGAAGTGTATAAAGTCTGTTATTCTCCATTATTGGTGACGTGTATAAATTCTGTTATTCTCCA
Organism: Watersipora subatra; assembly: GCF_963576615.1. Taxonomy (NCBI): domain Eukaryota; kingdom Metazoa; phylum Bryozoa; class Gymnolaemata; order Cheilostomatida; family Watersiporidae; genus Watersipora; species Watersipora subatra. The sequence continues at coordinate 35,135,104 of NC_088715.1, forward strand.
TTATTGGTGAAGTGGATAAAGTCTGTTATTCTCCATTTTTGGTGAAGTGTATAAAGTCTGTTATTCTCCATTATTGGTGACGTGTATAAAGTCTGTTATTCTCCATTATTGGTGATGTGTATAAAGTCTTTTATTCTCCATTTTTGGTGAAGTGTATGAAGTTTGTTATTCTCCATTATTGGTGACGTGTATAGAGTCTGTTATTCTCCATTATTTGTGAAGTGTATAAAGTCTGTTATTCTCCATTATTGGTGACGTGTATGAGGTCTGTTATTATCCATTATTGGTGAAGTTCATAAATTCTGTTATTCTCCATTATTGGTGAAGTGTATAAAGTCTGTTATTCTCCATTATTGGTGACGTGTATAAAGTCTGTTATTCTTCATTATTGATGACATGTTTAAAGTCTGTTATTCTCCATTATTGGTGACATGTATGAATTCTGTTATTCTCCATTATTGGTGAAGTGTATGAAGTCTGTTATTCTCTATTATTGGTGAACTATATAAAGTCTGTTATTCTCCATTATTGGTGACATGTATAAAGTCTGTTATTCTCCATTATTGGTGAAGTGTATAAAGTCTGTTATTCTCCCTTATTGGTCACGTGTACAAAGTCTGTTATTCTCCATTATTGGTTAAGTGTATAAAGTCTGTTATTCTCCATTATTGGTAAAGTTTATAAAGTCTGTTATTCTCTTTTATTGGTGAAATGTATAAAGTATGTTGTTCTCCATTATTGGTGAAGTGTTTAAAGTCTTTTATTCTCCATTATTATTGAAAGGTATAAAGTCTGTTATTCTCCATTATTGGTGACGTGTATAAATTCTGTTATTCTCCATTATTGGTGAAGTGTATAAAGTCTGTTATTCTCCAATGTTGGTGAAGTGTATAAAGTCTGTTATTCTCCATTATTGGTGACGTGTATAAATTCTGTTATTCTCCATTATTGGTGAAGTGGATAAAGTCTGTTATTCTCCATTTTTGGTGAAGTGTATAAAGTCTGTTATTCTCCATTATTGGTGACGTGTATAAAGTCTGTTATTCTCCATTATTGGTGATGTGTATAAAGTCTTTTATTCTCCATTTTTGGTGAAGTGTATGAAGTTTGTTATTCTCCATTATTGGTGACGTGTATAGAGTCTGTTATTCTCCATTATTTGTGAAGTGTATAAAGTCTGTTATTCTCCATTATTGGTGACGTGTATGAGGTCTGTTATTATCCATTATTGGTGAAGTTCATAAATTCTGTTATTCTCCATTATTGGTGAAGTGTATAAAGTCTGTTATTCTCCATTATTGGTGACGTGTATAAAGTCTGTTATTCTTCATTATTGATGACATGTTTAAAGTCTGTTATTCTCCATTATTGGTGACGTGTATAAAGTCTGTTGTTCTCCATTATTGGTGACATGTATAAAGTCTGTTACTCTCCATTTTTGGTGAAGTGTATAAAGTCTGTTATTCTCCATTATTGGTGACGTGTATAAAGTCTGTTATTCTCCATTATTGGTGAAGTGTATAAAGTCTGTTGTTCTCCATTATTGGTGACATGTATAAAGTCTGTTACTCTCCATTTTTGGTGAAGTGTATAAAGTCTGTTATTCTCCATTATTGGTGACGTGTATAAAGTCTGTTATTCTCCATTATTGGTGAAGTGTATAAAGTCTGTTACTCTCCATTTTTGGTGAAGTGTATAAAGTCTGTTATTCTCCATTATTGGTGAAGTGTATATAGTATGTTATTCTTCACTATTGGTGAAGTGTATAAAGTCTGTTATGCTCCATTATTGGTGACAAGTATAAAGTCTGTTATTCTCCATTATTGGTGAAGCGTATAAAGTCTGTTATTCTCCATTATTGGTGAAGTGTATAACGTCTGTTGTTTTCCATTATTGGTGACATGTATAAAGTCTGTTACTCTCCATTTTTGGTGAAGTGTATAAAGTCTGTTATTCTCCATTATTGGTGACATGTATAAAGTCTGTTATTCTCCATTATTGGTGAAGTGTATAAAGTCTGTTACTCTCCATTTTTGGTGAAGTGTATAAAGCCTGTTATTCTCCATTATTGGTGATGTGTATAAAGTCTGTTATTCTCCATTATTGGTGAAGTGTATAAAGTCTGTTACTCTCCATTTTTGGTGAAGTGTATAAAGTCTGTTATTCTCCATTATTGGTGATGTGTATAAAGTCTGTTATTCTCCGTTATTGGTGATGTGTATAAAGTCTGTTATTCTCCATTATTGGTGACATGTATAAAGTCTGTTACTCTCCATTATTGGTGATGTGTATAAAGTCTGTTATTCTCCATTATTGTTGAAGTGTATAAAGTCTGTTACTCTCCATTTTTGGTGAAGTGTATAAAGTCTGTTATTCTCCATTATTGGTGAAGTTTATAAAGTCTGTTATTCTCCATTATTGGTGACATGTATAAAGTCTGTTGTTCTCCATTATTGGTGAAGTGTATGAAGTCTGTTATTCCCCATTATTGGTGACATGTATAAAGTCTGTTATTCTCCATTATTGGTGAAGTGGATAAGGTCTGTTATTCTCTATTATTGGCGAAGTGTATAAAGTCTGTTATTCTCCATTATTGGTGACATGTATGAATTCTGTTATTCTCCATTATTGGTGAAGTGTATGAAGTCTGTTATTCTCTATTATTGGTGAACTGTATAAAGTCTGTTATTCTCCATTATTGGTGACATGTATAAAGTCTGTTATTCTCCATTATTGGTGAAGTGTATAAAGTCTGTTATTCTCCCTTATTGGTGATGTGTATAAAGTCTGTTATTCTCCATTATTGGTGATGTGTATAAAGTCTTTTATTCTCCATTTTTGGTGAAGTGTATGAAGTCTGTTATTCTCCATTATTGGTGACGTGTATAGAGTCTGTTATTCTCCATTATTTGTGAAGTGTATAAAGTCTGTTATTCTCCATTATTGGTGACGTGTATGAAGTCTGTTATTATCCATTATTGGTGAAGTTCATAAATTCTGTTATTCTCCATTATTGGTGAAGTGTATAAAGTCTGTTATTCTCCATTATTGGTGACATGTATAAAGTCTGTCATTCTTCATTATTGATGACATGTTTAAAGTCTGTTATTCTCCATTATTGGTGACGTGTATATAGTATGTTATTCTTCACTATTGGTGAAGTGTATAAAGTCTGTTATTCTCCATTATTGGTGACGTGTATAAAGTCTGTTATTCTCCATTATTGTTGAAGTGTATAAAGTCTGTTACTCTCCATTTTTGGTGACTTGTATAAAGTCTGTTACTCTCCATTTTTGGTGAAGTGTATAAAGTCTGTTATTCTCCAATTTTGGTGACGTGTATAAAGTCTGTTATTCTCCATTATTGGTGATGTGTATAAAGTCTGTTATTCTCCATTATTGGTGAAGTGTATAAAGTCTGTTACTCTCCATTTTTGGTGAAGTGTATAAAGCCTGTTATTCTCCATTATTGGTGATGTGTATAAAGTCTGTTATTCTCCATTATTGGTGAAGTGTATAAAGTCTGTTACTCTGCATTTTTGGTGAAGTGTATAAAGTCTGTTATTCTCCATTATTGGTGATGTGTATAAAGTCTGTTATTCTCCATTATTGGTGATGTGTATAAAGTCTGTTATTCTCCATTATTGGTGACATGTATAAAGTCTGTTACTCTCCATTATTGGTGATGTGTATAAAGTCTGTTATTCTCCATTATTGTTGAAGTGTATAAAGTCTGTTACTCTCCATTTTTGGTGAAGTGTATAAAGCCTGTTATTCTCTATTATTGGTGAACTGTATAAAGTCTGTTATTCTCCATTATTGGTGACATGTATAAAGTCTGTTATTCTCCATTATTGGTGAAGTGTATAAAGTCTGTTATTCTCCCTTATTGGTCACGTGTACAAAGTCTGTTATTCTCCATTATTGGTTAAGTGTATAATGTCTGTTATTCTCCATTATTGGTAAAGTTTATAAAGTCTGTTATTCTATGTTATTGGTGAAATGTATAAGGTCTGTTATTCTCTATTATTGGTGAAGTGTATCAAGTCTGTTATTCTCCATTATTGGTGACATGTATGAATTCTGTTATTCTCCATTATTGGTGAAGTGTATGAAGTCTGTTATTCTCTATTATTGGTGGACTGTATAAAGTCTGTTATTCTCCATTATTGGTGACATGTATAAAGTCTGTTATTCTCCATTATTGGTGAACTGTATAAAGTCTGTTATTCTCCCTTATTGGTCACGTGTACAAAGTCTGTTATTCTCCATTATTGGTTAAGTGTATAAAGTCTCTTATTCTCCATTATTGGTAAAGTTTATAAAGTCTGTTATTCTCCATTATTGGTGAAGTGGATAAAGTCTGTTATTCTCCATTGTTGGTGAATTGTATAAAGTCTGTTATTCTCCATTATTATTGAAAGGTATAAAGTCTGTTATTCTCCATTATTGGTGACGTGTATAAATTCTGTTATTCTCCATTATTGGTGAGGTGTATAAAGTGTGTTTTTCTCCATTATTTGGGAAGTGTATAAAGTCTGTTCTTCTCCAATATTGGTGACATATATAAAGTCTGTTATTCTCCATTATTGGTGACATGTATGAAGTCTGTTATTCTCCATTATTGGTGAAGTGTATAAAATCTGTTATTCTCCTTTATTGGTGACGTGTATAAAGTCTGTTATTCTCTATTATTGGTGACGTGTGTAAAGTGTGTTATTCTCCATTATTTGGGAAGTGTATAAAGTCTTTTATTCTTCATTATTATTGAAAGGTATAAAGTCTGTTATTCTCCATTATTGGTGACGTGTATAAATTCTGTTATTCTCCATTATTATTGAAGGGTATAAAGTCTGTTATTCTCCATTATTGGTGACGTGTATAAAGTCTGTTATTCTCCATTATTGGTGAAGTGTATAAAGTCTGTTATTCTCCATTTTTGGTGACGTGTATAAAGTCTGTTATTCTCCATTATTGGTGAAGTGTATAAAGTCTGTTATTTTCCATGATTGGTGACGTGTATAAAGTCTGTTATTCTCCATTATTGGTGACGTGTATAAAGTCTTTTATTCTCCATTTTTGGTGAAGTGTATGAAGTCTGTTATTCTCCATTATTGGTGACGTGTATAGAGTCTGTTATTCTCCATTATTATTGAAATGTATAAAATCTGTTATTCTCCATTATTGGTGACGTGTATAAAGTCTGTTATTCTCCATTATTGGTGAAGTGTGTAAAGTCTGTTATTCTCTATTATTGGTGACGTGTATAAAGTGTGTAGTTCTCCATTATTGGTGAAGTGTATAAAGTTTGTTATTCTCCATTATTATTGAAGTGTACAAAGTCTGTTATTCTCCATTATTGGTGAAGTGCATAAAGTCTGTTATTCTCCATTATTGGTGACGTGTATAAAGTCTGTTATTCTCCATTATTGGTGACGTGTATGAAGTCTGTTACTATCCATTATTGGTGAGGTTCATAAATTCTGTTATTCTCCATTATTGGTGAAGTGTATAAAGTCTGTTATTCTCCATTATTGGTGACATGTATAAAGTCTGTTACTCTCCATTTTTGGTGAAGTGTATAAAGTCTTTTATTCTCCATTTTTGGTGACGTGTATAAAGTATGTTATTCTTCACTATTGGTGAAGTGTATAAAGTCTGTTATGCTCCATTATTGGTGACAAGTATAAAGTCTGTTATTCTCCATTATTGGTGAAGCGTATAAAGTCTGTTATTCTCCATTATTGGTGAAGTGTATAAAGTCTGTTGTTCTCCATTATTGGTGACATGTATAAAGTCTGTTACTCTCCATTTTTGGTGAAGTGTATAAAGTCTGTTATTCTCCATTATTGGTGACGTGTATAAAGTCTGTTATTCTCCATTATTGGTGATGTGTATAAAGTCTTTTATTCTCCATTTTTGGTGAAGTGTATGAAGTCTGTTATTCTCCATTATTGGTGACGTGTATAGAGTCTGTTATTCTCCATTATTTGTGAAGTGTATAAAGTCTGTTATTCTCCATTATTGGTGACGTGTATGAAGTCTGTTATTATCCATTATTGGGAAGTTCATAAATTCTGTTATTCTCCATTATTGGTGAAGTGTATAAAGTCTGTTATTCTCCATTTTTGGTGACGTGTATAAAGTCTGTTATTCTTCATTATTGATGACATGTATAAAGTCTGTTATTCTCCATTATTGGTGACGTGTATATAGTATGTTATTCTTCACTATTGGTGAAGTGTATAAAGTCTGTTATTCTCCATTATTGGTGACGTGTATAAAGTCTGTTATTCTCCATTATTGTTGAAGTGTATGAAGTCTGTTACTCTCCATTTTTGGTGAAGTGTATAAAGTCTGTTATTCTCCATTTTTGGTGACGTGTATAAAGTCTGTTATTCTCCATTATTGGTGAAGTGTATAAAGTCTGTTACTCTCCATTTTTGGTGAAGTGTATAAAGCCTGTTATTCTCCATTATTGGTGATGTGTATAAAGTCTGTTATTCTCCATTATTGGTGAAGTGTATAAAGTCTGTTACTCTCCATTTTTGGTGAAGTGTATAAAGTCTGTTATTCTCCATTATTGGTGATGTGTATAAAGTCTGTTATTCTCCATTATTGGTGATGTGTATAAAGTCTGTTATTCTCCATTATTGGTGACATGTATAAAGTCTGTTACTCTCCATTATTGGTGATGTGTATAAAGTCTGTTATTCTCCATTATTGTTGAAGTGTATAAAGTCTGTTACTCTCCATTTTTGGTGAAGTGTATAAAGTCTGTTATTCTCCATTATTGGTGAAGTTTATAAAGTCTGTTATTCTCCATTATTGGTGACATGTATAAAGTCTGTTGTTCTCCATTATTGGTGAAGTGTATGAAGTCTGTTATTCCCCATTATTGGTGACATGTATAAAGTCTGTTATTCTCCATTATTGGTGAAGTGGATAAGGTCTGTTATTCTCTATTATTGGCGAAGTGTATAAAGTCTGTTATTCTCCATTATTGGTGACATGTATGAATTCTGTTATTCTCCATTATTGGTGAAGTGTATGAAGTCTGTTATTCTCTATTATTGGTGAACTGTATAAAGTCTGTTATTCTCCATTATTGGTGACATGTATAAAGTCTGTTATTCTCCATTATTGGTGAAGTGTATAAAGTCTGTTATTCTCCCTTATTGGTCACGTGTACAAAGTCTGTTATTCTCCATTATTGGTTAAGTGTATAAAGTCTGTTATTCTCCATTATTGGTTAAGTGTATAAAGTCTGTTATTCTCCATTATTGGTAAAGTGTATAAAGTCTGTTATTCTCCATTATTGGTAAAGTTTATAAAGTCTGTTATTCTCCATTATTGGTTAAGTGTATAAAGTCTGTTATTCTCCATTATTGGTAAAGTTTATAAAGTCTGTTATTCTCTATTATTGGTGAAATGTATAAGGTCTGTTATTCTCTATTATTGGTGAAGTGTATAAAGTCTGTTATTCTCCATTATTGGTGACATGTATGAATTCTGTTATTCTCCATTATTGGTGAAGTGTATGAAGTCTGTTATTCTCTATTATTGGTGAACTGTATAAAGTCTGTTATTCTCCATTATTGGTGACATGTATAAAGTCTGTTATTCTCCATTATTGGTGAAGTGTATAAAGTCTGTTATTCTCCCTTATTGGTCACGTGTACAAAGTCTGTTATTCTCCATTATTGGTTAAGTGTATAAAGTCTGTTATTCTCCATTATTGGTAAAGTTTATAAAGTCTGTTATTCTCTATTATTGGTGAAATGTATAAAGTATGTTGTTCTCCATTATTGGTGAAGTGTTTAAAGTCTTTTATTCTCCATTATTATTGAAAGGTATAAAGTCTGTTATTCTCCATTATTGGTGACGTGTATAAATTCTGTTATTCTCCATTATTGGTGAAGTGTATAAAGTCTGTTATTCTCCAATGTTGGTGAAGTGTATAAAGTCTGTTATTCTCCATTATTGGTGACGTGTATAAATTCTGTTATTCTCCATTATTGGTGAAGTGGATAAAGTCTGTTATTCTCCAATGTTGGTGAAGTGTATAAAGTCTGTTATTCTCCTTTATTGGTGACGTGTATAAAGTCTGTTATTCTCTATTATTGGTGAAGTGTATAAAGTCTGTTATTCTCCATTATTTGGGAAGTGTATAAAGTCCGTTATTCTCCATTATTGGTGACATATATAAAGTCTGTTATTCTCCATTATTGGTGACATGTATGAAGTCTGTTATTCTCCATTATTGGTGAAGTGGATAAAGTCTGTTATTCTCCATTGTTGGTGAATTGTATAAAGTCTGTTATTCTCCATTATTATTGAAAGGTATAAAGTCTGTTATTCTCCATTATCGGTGACATGTATAAATTCTGTTATTCTCCATTATTGGTGAAGTGTATAAAGTGTGTTATTCTCCATTATTTGGGAAGTGTATAAAGTCTGTTATTCTCCATTATTGGTGACGTATATAAAGTCTGTTATTCTCCATTATTGTTGACATGTATGAAGTCTGTTATTCTCCATTATTGGTGAAGTGGATAAAGTCTGTTATTCTCCTTTATTGGTGACGTGTATAAAGTCTGTTATTCTCTATTATTGGTGACGTGTATAAAGTGTGTTATTCTCCATTATTTGGGAAGTGTATAAAGTCTTTTATTCTTCATTATTATTGAAAGGTATAAAGTCTGTTATTCTCCATTATTGGTGACGTGTATAAATTCTGTTATTCTCCATTATTGGTGAAGTGTATAAAGTCTGTTATTCTCCATTATTGGTGAAGTGGATAAAGTATGTTATTCTCCAATGTTGGTGAAGTGTATAAAGTCTGTTATTCTCTTTTATTGGTGACGTGTATAAAGTCTGTTATTCTCTATTATTGGTGAAGTGTATAAAGTCTGTTATTCTCCATTATTGGTGAAGTGTATAAAGTCTGTTATTCTCCATTATTGGTGACATGTATAAAGTCTGTTATTCTTCATTATTGGTGAAGTGGATAAAGTCTGTTATTCTCCATTATTAGTGACGTGTATAAAGTAAGTTATTCTCCATTATTGGTGAAGTGTATACAGTCTGTTATTCTCCATTATTAGTGACGTGTATAAAGTCTTTTATTCTCCATTTTTGGTGAAGTGTATGAAGTCTGTTATTCTCCATTATCGGTGACGTGTATAGAGTCTGTTATTCTCCATTATTAGTGAAATGTATAAAGTCTGTTATTCTCCATTATTGGTGAAGTATATAAAGTCTGTTATTTTCCATTATTGGTGAAGTGTGTAAAGTCTGTTATTCTCTATTATTGGTGACGTGCATAAAGTGTGTAGTTCTCCATTATTGGTGAAGTGTTTAAAGTTTGCTATTCTCCATTATTATTGAAGTGTATAAAGTCGGTTATTCTCCATTATTGGTGAAGTGTATAAAGTCTGTTATTCCCCATTATTGGTGACGTGTATAAAGTCTGTTATTCTTCATTATTGGTGAAGTGGATAAAGTCTGTTATTCTCCATTCTTGGTGACATGTATGAAGTCTGTTATTCTCCATTATTGGTGAAGTGTACAAAGTCTGTTGTTCTTCATTATTTGTGACAAGTATAAAGTCTATTATTCTCCATTATTGGTGAAGTTTATAAAGTCTGCTATTGTCCTTTATTGGTGACATGTATAAATTTTCCATTTTTAATGAAGTGTATAAAGTCTGTTATTCTCCATTATCTGTGACGTGTATAAAGTCTGTTATTCTCCCTTATTCTCGCATTATTGGAACATAGGGCCTTATGGAACATAGACCTGTCACCGTGCCGTGATCACGACCAGAGTATTACCAAACATTCCACAAAGAGTTTTATGAACAGTTTCTACGGTGCAATATAAACATTCTCAGTGTAAGTAAATCAAAGGTCAAGCTGGCCTACAACTTGGTATTGTCGTTTGTTTTGTTTCTCGTGTGTCAATTGCTAGCTTGTAATTTATTTGTCGCCTTGTCGCTGTACGTGTGTATGTAAATACTGCGAAAATAACATACCAATGTGGAATGCCAGACTACATGAAGACATTGGAAGATCAAATAATTTAAAACTGTCAAAAGCAAACTTCAAAATTGGAGGAATCCATCATAGAAATCTAGTGAATTTTCTGTGTTTGCCTCTCTTACGACACTTACAATCACTACTAAGTGGGTTCTGGTTACACACTGTATCATACTGAATGAGTATTAGCTTTCATGCGCAACTATAATTGTTGCAAGCAAGATGACCATAATAATGAGTATGGCTCTTTATTACGCAAGCTAAAGCGGCACAGGGATGAGTTATGGTTCAAATATTTCACAAATGTCCATATATAGTTTCATCACTTGTAGACAGTATCTGGTGCTCTGTGCTCTAAGTTCTTCTGACTCACTTGCATGTCCTCCTTCGTGACTTATTCTTACCCATCCTGTTATACACTGGCTTACATATCTTTATAATACAGTGTAATGTGATAGTCCATTGGGTTTCCTGGATAGCTGGCTTGCGTATTACTAGGCTAATCCCAGGACAGCTTGAGGCATAAGGCTATTGAAAATTGTTGAGTTTAGCGAATCTATCACAGAAATTCCGCCGACACCCGATTGACAACAGGCGAAAGGGAAGTCGAAGCATTTAAACCGACCAACCACCACCACCCAAAAACCACCTGAGAAACATTAAACACGAATCAAATGGGTCACATATAGATCTGCTACACCTGCCGAACATAACCTAGATACCAGCGATGATATACAGTCCTCATGGGGGCTGTATATCATTGATTTGATCATATCATTAACACTTTCATTCGTGCCTGAACCAGTAATAATCATTGGTTCTCACAAGCTAAGCAAAAGTGCACTAATTAAACAGTCAAAACAGAATAAAATGACAAAGCAATTTCAACACACGTTGTGTATGTGGGTTCCGATTAGTTATGCATATTAAAATTTTTCCACATCCACCCACAACAGTACATCGTCATATGTGTATGAGCAATATTTGTTGTGGTAATCAATAAAGATTGATTACGCGTCATCACGTTTTCTTGCATTGCTTGACCACCATTGTCATTGTTCGCTCGTTGTTTTTGTTTTATATGCAGACGTCTCTCACTCGCCTGAATATTTTACAGAAACTTTGTCTAAGGAAGCCAGACAGGCTTTAAAAAGCAAAGCTTCTCACACAGCCTTGTAAGATTATGTAACTTGCTCAGCTTATTAATAAAGCTAAGGAAACGCTAAATAGATAAGGAGAAGTGTTTATTGGAGAGCATTGTTCTTCCTCTTCGGGCTAGTGAAGACATGGTGAGTGCTTATGAAACAGTTTTTACATTATTCGTTTTGGTAGATTTTAATTGTGCATATTTGCAGCACATTATTATTATTAGCTATGTGTGGTCTGCTTTTCAATAGTGTAAAAACCTCTGCAAGCAATGCTTTGTTTAGAAGTAACCTAGTAAACCCTCTTGAACATACAAGTATTTAGTTGCATTTAGTTGGTATATGACAGACCGTCGTATCAGAGCAAAGGTGAATTACTGGCTGCTCATCAGTTGTTTGGGATCTACTTATGTTTATTTTATGAAATTTTTATATTCTACTGATTATATAAATGGTGTGCTATGCAAACGCCAAGCAAGTAGCTTAATCACATTGCTAACTTAGTTAATTCTTATAATGGTCAGTTGTCCTAAACAATAACATACAATTCTCTTTTATATTATCAAATCACTGGACGTGAATGTAGTGGGTGTTTGAGACTTCATCCAATATGTTTGTACATTTTGACCAGTTACTGGAGAACCGATGTTTCTAATAACTTGCAATTTGGTGTATCCATGTGAGATCCTTTGTATCAACATGGTGCTACCTAATTGTTTCACGTGAAAATTTGTCCATCTTGATATTTAATAGACAATTGTAACTTTATTATTTAAAAACAAAAGAGCTACATTTGTGCTATGCTTTGACTACAGAGCTATGCTATGACTTAGTCTGTTGCTGCTCAGGATTATTAACAAAGCCTTATCATTTGCAGACAAGACTTCAAGTGACAATTTAATCTATATTATCTATAAAATATTGTGTGAACTGAGGAGTCAGTCAATCGGGAACCCTTGGTAAGGTTCCCGCTAAATAGATTTAGCGTACTTAGTGTATTTAGTGGTACTTGAGAATAATATGGTGAAGATGGTTCTGGTTTTTCCGTACTGTTCATGTATGGTATTCAGTGTGTTATCTAATGTAAGAGACAATATACACTCCCAGCTCACTTGTCTATCCTCATGCTGCTTCATCTTTTTAGGTTTCTCTGTGTCCACTAGAGATGCCTTGATCCTGGCATCAATATCCAAACTAACTATGCAACACAAGGGGTCTTGGTTGAGTTTGCTTTTAGTAAGCAGAGATATATGGATGGGCTATTGAATTTTGACTCTGCCATATCTAGCATAAACACTAGTTCTGTCTACAACTTCATCATGTCACATGTTAAGGCATGGCTTGTTCACATTTGTTCACACGGTTATTCTGGTAGTACCAACTCATGCCAGCTAGATGTGTGGGCATATTTGAATAGAGTGGAATTCTCTGTAAGAAGTTTGTTAGCAGTTGATGTCAACCCTGACTGTCTCATAAGATCTCCAGCTAATCATTCACAAAGGTTGGTACTTTTGTAGATCTTGTTCAAAGAGCTGTAAGAGTTCATAGTATTAAGTTCATTCATTACATACCCATGTATTGAATGAGAATGGTGTATTACTGTGAACATAGTCAACTGGTCAGCTGGCTTTGATAGAATATTTTACTTGTAGATTTCACTGCAAGTTTATGATATTGTTTTGTCAGCGGATCTGCACTTAATGACTTGGTATATTGTGAGTGTTTGTTGGTGTATGTGCAGCAATAAAGTTATTGGCAAACCTTGACATAGCAAAATAAACTGTTTCTATCTTTGGTACTTATGTGTAAACCAGCAGATATTCTTATAAGGTAAGATTGAAGTTTAATAGATTAGTTTATCCGCTCAACAAACTTGATGACAATATGAGCATTAAAACTAGCGCATCATATTAACATATGAAAATATCTAAGTGATATGTTGCTGCTAAAATGGTAACCTATAAAATAGTGTTATGTTTATGTAGCTTTAGAAACATGAATGAAAATGTAGACTCAGCTACGTGTAGGTTTGGAGGTTGAGTGAGTTATAGAAATCTCTATCAGAACTCACACTAGATATATTTTATAGTAGTTTGAATTAATTTATTGTTATAATTGTATTATTGTTGAAAGTTTTATTTTTTAGTATCTGCTAGCTATTGTACTGGTACTTACCAAAGTGTAATATTTTATTATTCTGTCATATGTTAGACAATACTTAGCATGTTGAAATATATGTTTACTCTGTTTTATGGTGAGAAGTAAACTAGCTGTAAGTAGAGATGATAGTAAGTAGAGGTTTGAATGAATAGTTTACAGGGTAGTTGAGAGAGACTTGGTGTCGATAAGGTATATAATTTGTCTATACAAAGGAGTAGAATATGTATGTTGAGGTGATCGTAGCACGAGGCTTGATTGTCTAGGCAAATACTACTTCCTCTCTTGTATTAGAGGTAATTTATATACAGATCTATAAATAGCAATCAGCCATCCTTGACAGATGACTAAGGCAGTAGCTATTTGTAGCATTAGAATATATGTTATCAGCAAGGTTCAGGTATAATGTTATAAAAAATTGTCACTATCTTTGTCTGGTTCCCTAAACTAGTACAAATTAAGTAATCTTTGCACTCTTTTGTAGATGTTGACCATTTCAGTTCTATCTATAAATAGACTTCACATAGCGCACCAACAATGACCTCTCCATACAAGACTGTTATAATATCTGACTGCTTTATAAAAGCACTCAGAGTCATCATAGTGACACCAGGACAGCCCTAGCAGTCATGTTAAGAAACCAACATCACAGAATATAACCCTTTTCAATGCTACTCGTGATGTTACTTGAAATTTGGATTTGTCCATCTATTGCCATGCTCAGCACCACGTCATGTCCCATGTTATCGCATGGTCACATTTTAGTAAGTTAACTAAAATCATTGGAGTTGTTGCATTTGCTTGGTATTTTTTATCTTGAATATTACTAAATACGGGTACGTCTCTCGTGATCAATTGTATTGCAGGGTTTTAGGCTAAAAATGTCAGATCGACTTGATAAGGCCAAGCCTCCAATACATGAAAATATAGGAGCCTGACATCTGAATGGGTTTGATGTCTCACACCAGGCTTATCAAGGAGTGCTCTTTTCTATTTAGTAGAGATCATGGTGAGTGGTTATACACCTTCACACAATTATCAGGATAGACACTGTTTGCTTGTTAATATGTTTTACTCTGGTCATAGGTATTTATAAAGTGATATTTAGTTGTTTTCTTCTGTAGTGTTACCATGTTGAGTGCATTGCTACTTTTAGTGATTCAGTTACCTTTCCAGGTACCTATAATTCTTCATAGGTTTTTTACATGCATTTTGTTCCGAGGTATTGCTAACATTTCAGTAGGGCTGGTAACAACTTATTGAATGTTTGTGCGTATAAAGTGTTGCTAAATTTCAACAATGTGCGAAAAATCAGCTTTGTTCTATTTGGCTTGGCACACTGCCAGAGCCAACACTTTATTTGATTCCATATTTCTAGAAAGTTTTTCGTTCTAGTTTCTATGACTTGGCAATTTTCATTTACAAAGTTTTCAAGATACATATTTCTTTTAAAATCTGTAAAATAGGCAGAAGAAAAGTAAAATCATCTCACACTCTTCTACAGAATGCGCAGATAAAACTACCTATAGTTTATAATTTCTCATGTAAAAGGGTTTATTTCTGAAAATTATTAATCAGAAAATGTGTCAATCAAAAACAAAGTAAATACATATTTTAAAATTCTGCATTTTATAAAAACCATGAACCATTAACAAGTTGCAGGAAAATATCATTTGATGAATCAAGAATATTATTACACTTTTTCCATTATTAAAACTTCTTCTTGAAGTTGAAGATATGAAGAGTAGATAGGTAGGGTAGGTAGACTTGATATACGGATGTGGTCAGCACTGACATGGATTCATAATATGTAGCTCATCACTAGTTGGGGTCACAGAGGTAACACTTTTATTTTTCCACCACAAACGTCTACAAATAGAATATCACATTATTACTAGCATCTTAATGATTAGAGAATATATATTTACTGAAATCCAATAATACGCTGCAAAGTAACTAGTATATTATTATTAATAATAGTTCCGACACATGATTGTCCTAATATTGCCGTCTCTATCATCAGACTAATATGTCTGCCGTACCAGGTAGAATGTTTACTCCTGAAAAACTTTCATCGATATCGACAATAACCTATAAATAACAATAAAATTATAATTAAGTATCAAATATTTGTTGATAAAATAGTCTACCATAGTATGGCATTATTACAACTTGATGAGGTTCCATTTGTATGATTGCATACAGACATAAATATATATTCCATCCATTGCTACTGCACATTCATTATTAATTACATGTTGATATCATCAAATATCATTGGTCGATATTAAGCCTATCATGTCTTGCCTTTTTACAACTAAACACTGCTATTTTAGAATGCTGACATGTTTAAACAGTTCAGCATATATTAAATTAATCAATTACCTCTCTGTGTTATGGAGTCATCTTTAATAGACACACTTTTTTCTCATCCCAACCAGGTACAACTAACTGTCCATCTCTCCAGCTGATCTGACCAGTGTAATCACCAGGTAGCTGGTCATGAGTAAACTCGTGGAGTTTCTCTCCTAAAATAAAAAACTAGTGAGTAGTTAGAATAATAATAATTATAATAGATTAACTACTGCATGCTAAACTTTCACTATGTCAATTATATAATGTATAATTATATGTTATCTCTCTACAACTAAGCTTTTATAAACTATATATAATTCACATACTAGCAAATGGTTTAATGAGTTTTGTTTATATTCACAACTGAGATAGAACTCTATGCTTTACTTCAATGTCTATGTTTAGGTACATGTATTTGTATGTCAGTTATAGTTGACACACATGTGATATATTGGATGAGCTCTGTTATTATTTACCACTAGGGGAGATGATGTAGATAGACTTTGTGTTATTCTGGGTAGAGCCGTAAATAAGGCCATGAGGACCACTGCAGACACTATTGATATTCTGTAGTTCAGTTGTCCAGAGATGAACCGCTACACCATCTACTATCCTGTACTTTATTAGTCGCTGACCAGATGCTGCTAGAAGATTACCATTCTCTAGGAAGGTTACAAAGTGGTGCACATCAACAGGCTGATATTTTAATTCTTTGCTGCAGAGGTTGTATATGATGAGCTCACCGTCTGTACCATCATTAGGCCTGTATGCTACAACATACTGATCAGACACTGCCATATGAGCAGCATAGTTAGTTGTATTCTCCGACTCAAACAGTGTTTCTCCACTGCTCATTGAAGGTAGCAGAATCTCTACTTTGTAGGTGGTCCCATGCTTGTGCAGGATATAAACACCATGGCGATGCTCTATAACAGCATTGGCCGTCTTGTATGGTAAATCATATGGACTTATCTTCATTGTAGTCTTGTCCATAATCTTCACTCCATCTGTACAACCAATCGGAATATCTCCATTTGCTCTATGACATGTGGAATAGCACCAGCCTTTTGTGGAGTGTTCAGAGCTGAATGTCAGTGTAGTTGGTAGTCTGACCAGCTCTATATTCCGACTAACTGGGTTGTCTGTAAGTATTAATTAACCCTGTTTGTTATTTCCTTACATCAGCTAACATCACAGTTTAAACATCCCTGTTAACCTCTTTACATACGAAGCCACACAAACTCATTCTTCAACAAGAAGCAACACTAAATCAATAAAGGACAAAAATCATGCAAAAATTGCATGATTTGGCAAAATCTTGATAAGTTTTGTAGCAAAAAATCTAAATTTCAAAAACCTTTCATGCATGTTGCGCTTTTTTTGCCCCAGTTTAGAAATATAGTTCATCAGTAGCTATCAGAAATTATGATTGTATGCAAAGCTCAGTAATAAATTTTAAATTGAATTAAATTTATAAATTAAAATAGGAAGAGACAACCCTTATAAAAATATTTGTGTTTGAATGTGGAAGTACGATAAAATTTGTAGCAATAAATAAAAAAAAATTGGATATATTTTATAAATGTTGTGCTTATTTTGCTCTTGTTGCTAATATGAGAGTCACTCACTGGATATGCAGAGAGGAGACAAGTCTTAACACTCTTATTAATTATTACATAGACTGTTATTGGTATTAAAGGTTAACAAGCAGTACTGAATATTATTAGATTAGCAGTAGAAGAGACCGATACAGAGTAATATGTTTATGTAATATCAAACAAATAGGAAGTTATATCAAAACTTTTAAGTAGTGACAATTGACATCAAAAACTCCTGGAAAATTGCCAAATATCAACCAGAAACAACTGTGATATTCTATACTTATAGACAAATCACTCACTTTCTGAGCTACTCAAGACATTTTCCAACTTTCAATTTATATCAAGGAGAGTGTTCCAGTTAGCACAGTCCACAAGATGTGCAGAGAAGGCGATAGGTGTAATTGTATAAACACTGCTAAAAATTTAATGTTTGCCCATAAGTACAACAACAATCTTTTTCGTATTTATGGAACTTGCTTCCCCTTTTGCCATAATTACCTGCCGTGTTGGCTAAGCATATTTAGTTACTACTGACCTTTAGGTACAAGAGTGTAATTATCATGTAAATCTGGTGATCCTAGGTTCATGTTAATTTTCTGTTTTATCTGCTCTTTAAGGAGCTCTTCCTGCTTGATAGTCTCCTGTGAGCTACCACCATCTATCAGTTTGTTGACATTTCTACGGGATGCCTCTAAATCCTCCCTCTTTTGAATCAGCGTAGCATTAAACTCATCTACCTTTTTGTTAGCCTGTGATTTCAACTCTCTAATCTCTTCCATAAGCTTATCGTAGGCTACATGTAGCAACTTTACCTGTCCAGAACCAAAAGAATATTATACAAAGTAAATTTAAAGATTAGTTTCCTTGACAACAAGTACAACAATGCTCACACTGCAAGTTTCATAGTCTGAGTAAACAAAAGATCTGAAGATTTTGTGTACAAAAAACAGAGGAAATTTGGTGATTTTTACTGTCGACTAACAATATTCATTCAATCCCAACCTATGTTAGGTTTTTAGGAACACTTGCCTCCGTTTTAATTATACCAACAAGACACTTGAAGTGAAACAAACATGAGCTGAACGCTAGATATTGTTCACCCTAAAAGCTTTCCTCAAAATGACAGCTGTTATTTCAAAGGAGGCCGCATCTCTGTATCACAAAAGGGTGGCCCGCAACTCACAAGGTTGGCTACTACCTCAAAGTGTGGTTCCTATTACAAAGTGGGACTCGTATCTCAAAGAGAGGCTCATATCCCGTATCACGTGACAAACAAACAATAGGCTAGTTGCCTTTAACGCCTAATTTCAGTATCTTCTTGAGGCTCATGAAATCTTTATGATTGTTTTTATGGTAATTTAAGTTGTTGGAACAAAGTTATGTCTATAGTTTTAACTCTTGTAAACTCTGAAGTATAAGTTTATTGATTGGTTACAACGTTAATGGGAAAAATATTCATCTGATCAGCAATACATCAATACAAACAACTACACAGGGTTAGCGCTCTAACAACTTGTTGTTGATCAGATGTTAAATGATCAAATGTTACTAGATATTAAATATACTAATTACTCAAACACTAGTAATCAAAAATTTAGCAAGGACCTCACAACCTTCAAATATATGAGCTTAGATATCATTCGTCAATCTACTGTAACCACTCTAATTTAACGCCATCTTTATTTGAATTCCACTTCAATTTTACCGCCAATTTGACATTCTTCAATCTTTACAAATTAATAATAAAAAGTGATCAATAGAAAAGTGTCTACAAAATTGTACTAATAATGGCTCGGTTACATCAATAACAATTAATTATTGTATTATTTCTTTTATTTCAAATAATTGTTTGAATGTTAATATTGACTAGTTCAAAATACAGAAGAAGAGTTGAGCTCAGCTATTGAGCTCATTTATATTTGTAGCATTTGATTGCTATTACCATGTAACTTATAAATTTGCAGATTTATAACATATTATTTGATAGCATCCTTACGGTTATCTTAACTCAACTTACGATTGATCTACGCTAATAACTGCTCTTCTATTGCACAAAAGATGCTAGTTTTGGCTGCAAACTGTAGCAACATATCAATGAATGCAATGAATTTTTATGCGATATTATTAAAAATATGCCTTCAAAATTAAAATGAAACAAAAATCAAAGCTTCGACAAAGTTCAAAGCAGGCCCAAGGCTGTAAAATCATTGCAGGTTAATTGCAAGCAATAGATATCAACCGGTAGATATATTTCTCAGACTCTTAATGTACATGTATATAATTATATCTAGAGGTCTTTGACAAGTTGGAGGTAAAAGTAAAACCCTTTGCCCGTGAGAAGATTAAATTAGTCTTCCCAAAACTCTGACGAGCTATTGCAAAAATACAACATCAGCCTCTATTTGAACACCACTTCTATTTGACCACAACTATAAGGTTAGGGTTGCAAAATAGAGTGGCATGGCATTCAAATGGAGATTTTACAGTAATTGCCAGCATGACACATCATTTTTACCGTCAATGTTTAGCCACCCAGAGTTTGTACTTCACCACAGGTCAACTATACATTGAGGGCTTACAAGCATACTTATTAGGTAGACCATTCAATGATAAATATTCTTTTAACATTTTATCATCTGTACTAGTATAGTGTATGCATATGTAATCAGGACATGACTTGAGTGTTACCTATTCACTTCACCTATGCTGACTCAATCATACTTACGTGCTGTTCACGAGCTTGTTCAACTTTTCGTATCCAATTATCACAGGCTTTCTCTCTTTCTTCTAGCTGATTCCAACAATTCTTATCAGCCTGCTGAAAATCGCCTGTTTTTTGGGCAGCTTTCACAAGGAGACTTTTCAGTTCAGAAGTAATCTTGTCAACAATTGTTGTCAGTTCAGCGAAGCTGTGATTGGTTGCCTGATCTACATAAGTAAATGTATATATAGTAGAGTATAGACTTTCTATGATGGTTAACTAGCAGTACTCACATATCTATATATATGAGTACTTTGATATAGCAGTATGACTTGAGACAGTAGACTTTCTACAATGATTAGCTAGCAGCACTAACATATCTATATGTACTAGAAGTTCCACTGTCATACAGCCCATGACCAAAGAGATATTGGAAAAAAGAAAGTGTACTGATGGTTGAGAAATGCAATATTAGCAGTCAAATAGCACTGCAGTGCAATAGGATAACTGCAATGGTAGCTGTAATGTACTGGGTGTTAATATATACAAGAAATAGCAATAATGAAAGGAAAAGATTATATGTTTATATCTCTCCCCCTGCAATAAGAGAAATGCAGTATTGGCCAATATTAGAAGTAAAATGCACTGATATCAATAGAATAACCAATATTATTAATATAGTAATAATATAAAACCAATGCACAATTTTGTTTACATTTTAAAACGTCATAGCTAGCAATATCAAGAAGTTGTGATATTTATATAGATTTTTAGAAAATCTGTACTACGTAGTCATTGTTCTGTAGTCATCCAAACTTATAATTAAATATTGTAATAACCTCATAAGGATCGTTAAAATAAAAGCATCGTCAATTCCTTTACTTACACTGCGTTGGACATCAGTTAGAATACCAAAGCACTCAAGAGTGTCTAAAATGTCAGTTACTTTGAAATCGGCAAAAATGAAACTTTCATGAAATGAAATAATTTCAGTACTCCTACAAAAACCTTTGGCAATTCGACAATGCTATAGACTGGTGAAATGTGCACATTATTTTTCTGTGAAATGCGCACAACTTAATCGTTCTATTCTCTGTTGCTCAGCGTTTCAATGTCCGGTCTTAACTTTTATTAAACCAAACTTGTCAAGTGTTTTGTAAAGAATTTCAGCCAAACTAATTTGTCTATTTGTGTATAATCCGTTCAGATGGGTAAGTTTTAAGACAATTTCGACAATTTACAAAGACTTGGTAATATATTTGACTAAGTTTATATGTGTTTTGTATTGTTATTATATTTTAACGACTCTACAAAATGATTGTTAAAATTGTTGATGAAATTTTGAAACAAGAGTTGCGATGTTAATAATGAATAATTTTCGTAAGTTGTGTGCACATGCATTTATCATAAAAACTCTCAAACTTCGCTTCCGCTCGTTTGGTTGGGGGGAGGGGGGGATAAGTAATTTGATATATCAGTATGACTCGAGACATTGAGGTCAAGGACCTAATCACTAATCAAGTTTTCTGTTTACCGCTATTAATAGCAGCTGATTTTATAAATAGAGGCTGTTGATTGGTTATTCACCTGCTTAATACCTGCCATACTTTTCTCCATTCAAGATAATCTTCCAATGAATTAAATTTATTCTTTTATCTATTAATGTTAGCGTGTTTAGCACATTAACAAAAATTTAAAAACTTTGAATGAAATGCTCATATGTCAATAAGAAACTACTGGTTTTGAATAGTGATCTCTGCTACTTTTGTATTCTGAAGTCTCACCTGAACATTTGCCTTTTGTTCGGTCACACAGGTTACAGATGAACTTTTTACATTTCACACAGGCTTTTATCAGTTGCTCGTTTTTGTGAACTTTACAGAAAGCTTTTTGGTATTTGCCTGCTGTCTGTTCAAATTCTTTCATAGATATGACCTTGTGACCTCCTCGGAAATATCTATCATGCAGCTGAAAAATTGACAAGTACTCGCATCACTCTATGAAAGTAATAATAGATGAACGAACCAGCCTATCATGAGAGAGCACTGAATTAGTGACTCATCAATCAGCCTATGCCACATGTGGTAGTAAATTACTGTAGCAAGGACTATGTTTGTTAATTTGACAGCTACCGCATGTGACTGCTCTCATTGGCACACTGCCAAGTAAAAAGCAATAACAAGTCTTCTGAGAAACAGTCTTACAAATTAACTTACACCACAATTTTTATTACACAAAGTATCAGGTTCTATCAATATTTTCAAGCTATGAAACTAAAAAGAAATATTTGTGATGTGCAAAATATGGAATGGAAACAGCTGTGACACTACATGTATATACATTTATTAAAGTTGTTTGGTCTTGGAAATTGATTGTACATTCGAAATCCTTTCTCTTGAAAGCAGAGCAAACGCTTACAGGTTTTACACACATGACTTTTGACAATAGCTAGTTTTAAAGAAAATTAAGTTTGAAAGAAAGTTCTTTAGAGTGAACTTCCAAGATGTACACACAAACTGCTCAGTGTTGATCTATACCCACTTCCTACATCTAGCAGCTGGCCAATATGTGGGCTTCCATGAGGCTGGTCATTTGTGAGTCTGCGTCGTTTTTGAGTGACAAATAGCAAAAAGTCAAGGGAATTTTAGTAGCTGAAGTTTTTTATCAAATGTTTCGTGCTTTCTGAAGAAAAATATTTCACTAGCAAATTCCGCCTAAGAATATGCCAGGCTAGCTTATCCATTTTCAACATTTTCCCAATTAAGTTGTTCCAATTTTGACTCGGGCAGTTTCATGTGCTCCAACTCAGAATATAACTTTCAGACATAATACTGTGGAGGACCGGGACATACATGTATATTATTTACTGCACTTATATATATATCCGCACTAGCATTTACCCGAACCTCTCGAACTTCCTTTATCACATACTTGAACTGCCTTTTTATTATATAACCATATTATTGAACTGCCCTTTTTGTTACATAACCATACGTTTATCTTGTACTAATCCTGTTATATCTTGCATATCCTTTGTGATATAAATAGATCGGTAGGCGGAGCTAGACTATAGGTGCTGGCTATATAAGCCAGCGCGGTAGATAGGCAAGGTGTGCTTGATTCCACTCATACTTGTGAACACTTGTATTGAAGATATCGGTAACAAACTGCTCTATACTCATACGAACTGATTCTATTGACGCCTGCCTGGTTGGCTCACCGATTGTACAAGCAGGCTCATTGCAACCATCAGACGGAACTGCCAGGGTGACTCTAAGAAGGCTAGAAGGCGATCCACGGCTTGTCTAGACTCGATCGGGTGTGCCATGGCACAAGAGATCCAGTCCTAAGACCAGCCATTAGCGGATCGGGACTAGCCTGAGATAGAGATCCAGAGGCAGGCCGGGGGGTTGGTTTCGGAGCAGGCCTGACTACTAGGTCCTTGTCTTGGACTGACTTGACCGCCGCGGGCAGGTCAATCAGGCCTCGGACAAGGCCGGCCAGTAGCCCAGGTTGCGACTCCCTTGTTAGGAAGTAAAGCTGACTCAGCTACCGGAGTCAGATCCTTTACAATACTGATGCTTTTAAACTGTATACCTCAACACTCTATTCAGGGACGAAGAGGCATTTACATTACTGTCTCTGATAAACGAACCTAATTTACAAAAGCTCATTGACAGAAAGTTTCAGACAAACCAAGAGATTTTTAGAAGTTTAGCAGAGCTGCTCATTAGGAGAACAAGCTACGAGCAGCTGTAAAACAAATAAAAAGTGCTAAAGGAATGTAGAAGTCCGTTTTTTTTAAAGTGTCTGAGTTAATATACGACATGTGAATATCTATGGTAACACTCATCACAGAGTAACTCAAAGTGTGCATCATCTACAAAGTGAAAATACAGTTAAAGGCTGACTTGCAACAAAATTCACATTACAGTTATTTGATATGAAAAGATTCACCATGTCTTACTCTGTTGTGTTGTAGGTACAAAATATGTGGAAAGGTGATTACAAGCTCTTAAAAGCCAAAAAAGGATCAATCATACATCACACATGATTTATCACACATGATTGCACTGGAATGTATTCTTGTTACTGGTTTCCTCATAAACTGGAAGTATTATCAACAGACTCATCTGATTATCATTATGAAATAGAAACCTGTCAGCATTCAGTACAAGAGTTATTCTACAGAACTAAACATTTCCAATTTTCAATTACCATAATTATTGCAGGTCTACCATAAACTATTCACTCACTGAGTGTCAGTGTGTGGTGTAGCACGTAACTTAGCGTGTGATCTACTGCCATATGTGTAGCAGTTACGAAGATGTTTCTAAAATAGTAACTTTATGATAACAAATAATTATGACCCATGATAGTGGATACTGCCTATAATATTCCATTTACTCGCCTACTATTCGAACACATGTAAATGCAATTTTCAAGTTTAGTTACCAAACCTCAACTCTGTCCACACTAACAGGAGTTTGATTCATTGTTTAGTGTAAAATTGAATATATTAACATAATGTGTAATTATAATTGCTTGAAGCTATTAAACAGTATCAGGAAATTTTAAATAAATGACATTATACCTCAAGGTCATCACTGCAAACTTTCTCTCCACAGTCTACACAGAAGTTGTATGCTGTATTATTACATGTCGGTCTATCACAGGTCACTGTTGTTGGATGCTCTGACTCATGAAAAAACGCAATCAGCAGACTCTGAATGTCAAGCTTCTTGTCCACTGTGCTAAATATATACGCAGTCAAATTTCAGGATGTATCACACCGACTAGTGCCAGCTATAGGATGTAAGTTGGTGTAAATTCAGAATATATATTAACTATAGCATTTCATAACTATAGTTATGAGATATGAAGTTATTATGGGCTGTAATGGACTCTATTGAATCATATATACTTCTTGAACATAAATAGAAATCATCAGTTTACCAGAGTAAAAGTAGCTCTTCCTGTAACTGACCAATAAGATGAGAGCCTGTTCCTACTATTACACACAGTACTTGATGATAGACATTTGCAAATGCAATCACAGAAAGCCTCAGATACTTGATAGAAGTTCCCATCCTATTTCATACAGCTTTGTTGTTAGGCATTACCGTGGTACATGGTAAAAGGGATGAAGTGAAGCTATGTGGTAATATATTTTATTGAATATTCTATTGGCTCGCTTTCAAAAATTTATTTGGTACTATTGCTAGTAAACTAAGTGTAAAGATCTACAAATTACATTGACTACATATTACAAGGTTTTACTTACTGGCAGGTTTCGCATCTCACACCTTTATGTATCTTGTATTTTGCCTCCAAACACGGGGTGCAGCTGACATGTCCACATGGTAAGACACGAGGTTCTGTCAGCTTTGGTAGCTTTCCACAACAGTGAGAACATTCTTCTTCATTGTCCAATGTTGTTGCTGATGCCATTTTTAGAAGGAATGATATTTACTGGTTCTACTTGCTGCTTGGCTGTCGTTATGAACTGTGTGCTTGACACTCTACTCTATACTCTTATCAGTAATGGATAAGGAATAGATTAGTATTCCATATTTGGTGATTACAATCCGTGATCAGTGACAATGACGTGTAGATGCCGCCTGCTGAATTTCTATTTAGTCAAGGTCATCTCCTCCAAGGGTCAGCAACAGGAAGCCGACTAAGTGCAGAACCAGTAGTGAACTGGGTGGTGAACTTGGTGGAGAGATAATGTTCATTAGAAGCTAGGCAGAATAAGCATAAGGCGTGTTCAAACTAAGAAGCACTGAGTCATATCTAAACATTTAAAAAGTTTGGACATTAAAAGTTGACTACTACACAGTAATAACCCAGTAATAGCACAGTAAATAATAACAAAAAATCTTCCAGATTTACTCACAAACACTGGCAAGGCATTTGAAAAGTTTGCTTAGACTCTGGCACACGCGATGCTTGCAACATAGCAAGTTTTTTATTGGTCAACGTCATCCTTCGGATAGAAAAAGTTGCAGTGAACCAGAGTCTAAATTTGAGATATTGGCTGAACAATTTAAAGTTGAGGATATAAAAATCCGAAAGAGTGGAGGGTCGACCGTATTGCAACAGCAAAGGGCCAACTCTAATGTGAAAGGGGAGGGTCGACTGTAATGTAAATGCTCACATAATGCAAATACTGATCAACCCAAAAGCTCTATGTCAGCCATTTGTAGCCTTATCACTAATTTATGGTATCACAGGTGGTATATACCATTGAACTTAAAACCCCTGGAATGGCAATCACGTGACTTTTACGTTGATAATAATACGCAACCTATGCGCCATATTGGAGAGCTAATCGAATGCTAGTTCCGTTTGTAAACAAACAGTGAAAAATGACAGAAATGTACATAATGAATAATTATTTTCCAGCTGGGTGTTAATGAAAACTCCTCCTACACAACGTTTAGAGTGCCCTGATAAAAGAAAACCTATTTATAAAATATGGAGTGGGATATATTAAATGATAAGTAGATGTAAAATAGATTTTCGTGGACCGTGTTGTTCATAGAAACTGTTGTATTACAGATGCATAAACCCAAAAATGATATATTCAGGCAAATAACAACTGTTCCATTGTATTAAAATTGATATTGCATATGCATAAATGCATATGGACAAACTTAGCACATGAAGTATTTCGATAAAAACAACACATAGGTATGCTGCCAAAACAGAAACTGTTTTCAAGATTTAAGTGATAATAGCTTATGAATGTATGATATGTATAATACAGCATATGTGAAAGATGGAATGAACTACTGCAACAACTAAACAGAAATTAAAAACAGTTGTAATAGAGGATAATCAAAATAATGCAAACAAGGAAATGCAGGAATTAGTGTAATCAGATGAATAAACTTATACATACACGCTACAGAAACTGTGTAAAAGGAGATTTGTATAGCACTGGATATTGAGCCAAGGTGCATCAGAGTTTCTTAGAACTAAATCAGATTAGGAATAACAGCACAACAACAGCTGCAGATGAATATTACAGTGATTACATTGTTACTGGCCTTTAAAAAGTACTACTTTAGTATTGTATGCCACAAAGATACACCTTGCAGTTTGAGTGTAGGATTTTAGCATGATGCTGTCGGAGATCATAAAACGACTGAATAAGGTTTTTCATCAATGCAGTGGTTGGATATGCCATCTGCCGTATCCGTAAGGTGTTTCCCAAGACATAACACATGACTAGATCTTACACTACTGATAAAATACACCACACAATGGAGTGAATCTGGCTTTGAATTAATACGAAAGTATTGATCTGCAACTAGCAGGATCCTGATGACACCTTCTGATGGACGCACCAATCCTCCATTGTTTTGTAGCTCGAGTGAAGTATAGAGATGTCGGTACTGGATACTTGACTTAGTGGTCACCGGCGACTGACGGCCAATGTCACGACAGCACTTTAGTTAGCTTTTGCACAATGTAGCAAGCTATATAGACTATACCGTTACCTATAACAGAAATTTGACATCTGAAATCATTGAGTTCCACAAACTGATCAACTTCTGGAGTAGCCTGTATGATGAGAATCTCTGAATGAAATGAATGTCTTATTCACATAAACGTAGTACCCTTAATATACAACAATACAACTAATAAAATAAGCGAAAATAAAACAGCTCAAAATGCTACCATATCGCTATGTAAAAATGTGGCAATTTTCACTGGAAGTCATTCACACCCATCTTAGGCATAAAGCTTAATGGTTGACTAGCAACAAAATTCACATTACAGTTATTTGGTATCAAAAGATTCACCATGTGTTACTCTGTTGTGTTGTAGGTGCCAAATATGTGGAAATGTGATTACAAGCTCTTAAAAGCTCAAAAACAAAAAGCTGCTGTAGATTGGAATCTGTTTATTTATCTGACGTAGTCATTACAGTTTGATTAAACTACTTAAGTTGAACAACCTTGCAGCACTGTGCTTGACAATATGGTTTTAAATTCAATCATTGAAAAGCATCATTCAACATTGAGAAATATTACCTTTAAATGACTTCAGTCGAACGTTTTAACCTGTTGTTAAAAAATGGATCATTGAAATGTTCGTTGCAGATAAGTGCCCAAGGATCGGGCTTACTCACTCTTCTGTGGTTGCGATACCATTGTAAACAACGAGAGTTCTGTTGCTTTGTTTGGAAATCTAAAAATTAAAATGAAACTGTAGTAGTTAGTTAGCAACAGTAATAATAATGATTGTATTATTACTCTTATCTCCTTACTGCTAGCTATATCCAGGTAAAACAATAAACAATATTATAGGCACTACAGACATTTTTTTCAAATATACATATTTAGAAATAACCTAATGGTTTGTAGTTTAAAAATATTAATATAAAAAAGTTCCAAGTTTAAATAATAAAAAACCTTTGTTCTGAAGGAAATACATTTCACTCACTAGCTTATAAATTTATCTAATCACCAACAATATACAGTCAAACTCGTACTCAGTAGTGACACTGATCGACTTTCACTCACCCAGTTACTAGTGTAGTAGAACTAACTAGTGGCAGTACTAACTAGTAGTAGCACAACTAGTAGTAGTCGTAGACTTTAGCAATAGTAAGAGAACTAGCAATAGAAGTGACTCACTTGTGAAATGTCATGCCCTTTCCTTTGAAAGTCCATTCTTGCGGTTTTTGCAGTTCGTGGAATAGCAATAGCATTGTGCACCTACACCCTTCTCTCTCTCTTACATAAATTATTAGTAGTAATATCAGTAGTTTGTTCCTTTGATTTAGCGGTGTATTCGTGATCTTCCATAGCTGTTAAATCTGAAATTAGATTTCTTTCTCACATTGAACACAATGAAATTAACTTCAACAGTAACTGAAAATGGCGTCGGCCGGATTTCCGTACTCGCGAATGACCTCTTGCCATTCCAGGGGTTTTGAGTTCAATGGTATATACCTTATTTTGTGTCATTTATGCAACAGAATACCTTATCTTGCTATCAGCTTTATCAAACTAATAAATCATGTCTAACACTTTCTAACTGAAAGTGAAAAGGTTCAAGATTGTTGATATGAGTAACAGAAGGATTTTATGTTATTAGCTATATATAAAAATGGATTCATGATGTACTAATTCTATGGCCTCTTGTTTACATTAGAACTTGTACTTGGCTTAAGAATATTAGAAGAGCTATTTCAACAGAGAAAATTTACTAAGACTCGGTTATGATGTGCATTATAAAAACAATATGGTGACAGCACATTCGTATCTAAAGCTAAAACTAGTGTTTCGTTACATCACTAAGGTATTCTTTCCTTTGCAGTATGAAATACATGAGTTTAGAAATGATCATGCATCCAAACCTTGACTTGTTAAAGTGATGTGTACAAAAAATGTCACTGCACAGACTTGACCTATCTAAGTATGAGGTCCCTAACAGTATTAGAAGCCAGAGATAGCTGGTTTCAGTCACACTCCATAAAAGGAATAAACTGCCTCGACCTAATCTTACTCAAGTTCTAAAGTGTTTGGTAAGAGGCCAAGACATACATGTAGTTAAACAGAGCTGAATAAAAGGTAACTTCAGAATAAACTGACTTCTCTATGCTGCCCCCCAAACTAGCTGACTAGTAAGTCACTTTTTACTACTTACGTAGTGTTAAGAAGTATAGGGTTTATATTAAACCCCCAGTCATATATCACACTGTAGAATAGCTGCTATTAATAACTTCACTATGTACAAACCTCGGCCAAAGTTGCTGAACTTCCAAAAAGTGATAAAGTGTAGCAAAAGTCTGAGCTGAATGAGAATATGTTTCACCATTATATAATCTATGGCCTTGACCCTGTAGAAACTACCTCGTTTTCATGCTAGCTATTCTGTTAACTCTTCATCACAATCCTCTTACAGGTAAATATAGGATTTATATAAACGGTTTACGATTGGCTCAGCAATATCTGCACTATGATAATCCTGACAATGAGTATTGGATGGGCACAGGCATCATGAATAGTTTTGATAATATGCAAGGATGAGCGATGATGACTTTACCATTCGAGATATAGTTTTTGTTGTCATAGTTTTGATGATTACATGATATAGTAATGATTGTTGAGTTAAATGACAATCACATGCTCATCCCACTTACAAAGTAGTCTAAATGATTGTTACAATGATCAGGGTACAAAGTGGTGTATGATAACTGTGTGAAGTTTCTATACCATAGATATGAGCACTAGTAATAATATATCATTCATGCTGTAACCTGAGCTTGTTTTGTTTGTAAACTATGATAAATTACCACTTACTGTATAACAAATATATTTGGTAACTACTAAAGTGTTTGCTTCTAGCAGCTTTGAAACTAACTCAAAACATATAGTAACAGAATAGTCAGAGACTGATGAGCGTCATGCGCAAAACAAGGTTGGAAATACCACACAAAATAAATTTCAGTCATAAACCATCTAGCACAGTGGTTCCCAACTGGTGGTCCAGAGGAGGTTTTGAGGTGGTCCACAGGCTGGAGCCAGTAATGGTTTTTTTAGCTAGATATTTACAGTGATTTCTGTCATAGTGGTTGGATCAATGATATAAAACCCTAAAAGGATAGGCGACGGCTATCATATGGGTGGGGTTTAATGATCGAAGTCTGTTGGGATTGTGCTAGCCTGGGTTTTCGGGCTAATGCGATTCCCGCGGGGTGGTCACGTTGTCTTGTTAGGTTTTTGGGTCTAGACTTTTATCACCTTCGTGCGTCAATTGCTAGATAGTACCTGATTTCCGGTTAGTAGTACAAAACAACACAACCTGTAACCAGCAAACACGTAATTCTCTCTTTCCCTATTTAATTTCAGCGATATACTAAGATCCATGGAAAATAAAACATTTCAACTTACTTATTTTTACCAATTTTCAGATTGGTAGGAGTTTTAGTATATGCTCAAATTTAAATATAATTTACCCGAAATCGTCCAAACAACGGCATTCTTTCCGTAGTTTTTGATTAATATTTTTCCACCTATAATATAAAATGGCAAAGTTTTTTGTCGTTGTCACATTGTTTGACCTGGCCAATAAAATGGGACAGCAGCAAAGCTGTGCAGTTTAGTTTTCATATTCAAAATCTAAATGTAAAACCAAATTTGGGTCATTTCAAAATGGCGACTATTAATATCACTAGAAATTGCCCTGTCATACAGCCCACGACCAAAGTGATTTTGGAAAAAAGAAAGGGTACTGATGGTTAAGAAATGCAATATTAGCAGTCAAATGGCACTGCAGTGCAATAGGATAACTGCAATGGTAGCTGTAATGTACTGGGTGTGGGTGTTATTATATACAACAAACAGCAATAATGAAAGGAAAAGATTATATGTTTATATCTCTCCCCTGCAATAGGAGAAATACAATATTAGAAGTAAAATGCACTGATATTATTAGAATAACCAATATTATTAATATAGTAATACAGCAATAATAGAAAACCAATGCACAATTTTGTTTACATTTCAAGACGTAATAGCTAACAATATCAAGAAGTTGTGATGTCTATATAGATTTTTAGAAAATCTATTTAACAACGCTATTTAGAAAAAATAATAACAGTAACATACTGCCCATCATCGATGTTGTTAGTGTGACTATAACATTTTAATAGTCATCCAAACTTATAATTAAATATTGTAATAATCTCATAATAATTGTTAGAAAAAAATATCATCGCCATTTCCTTTACTTTGACTGCGTTGGACATCAGCTAGAATACCAAAGTACTCAAAAGCGTCTCAAATGTCAGTTACTTTGAAATCGGCAAAAAAGAAACGATTATATTTCAGTACTTCTACGTTAATTACAAAAACCTTCGGCAATTCGACGATGCTATGGACTGGTGAAATGTGCATGTTATTTTTTTGTGAAATGCGCACGACTTAATGGTTCTATTCTCTGTCACTTGGCGTTTCAATTGCCGGACTTAATTTGGTATGGCAAGTTAAGTCAAAGTATGGCTTGGCAAGTTTTAATAACGATTTTCGGCCAAATTAATCTGTCTATTTGTGTATAATCCGTTCAGATTGGTAAGTTTTAAGATACTGTCGACACTTTTCAAAGACTTGGTAATATATTTAAATAGGTTTATATGTTCTTTTGTATCGTTGTTATACTTTAACGACTCTACAGAAAAATGGTTAAATTTGTTGGTGAGATTTCGGTACAAGGGTTTGCTACGTTGTTGATGAATAATTTTCGTGAGTTGTGTGTGTGTGTGTGCGTGCGTGCATGCGTGCGTGTGTGAACATGCATTTATCATAAAACTCTCAAGCATTTGCTTCGCTTGTTTGGTCGTGGGATGAATACTTGTTAATGGCAGCTGACTGATCATAATTGTGACAATATTTGGCAACTATATTTATTTGACAACAAAATGAAACCAGCAGATCGTTGAAATAACCAAAAATGTTTTTGAAGATAAAACAATTGAAAAATTTTGGCCTTCAATGATTCATCCATATCCACAGACAGCCAAACACGCCCTTCGAACTCTGCTTCCAATTGTGTCTACATACATATGCGAGTCCGCTTTTTCCTTTATGGCTGTTCTCAAATCGAAACAATGAAACCGACTGGGACTTTGTCAACCATTTCCCCAGAGATTGAGAATTCGGTGAAAAACAAGAAGCATTTTCGTCTATATCACTAACGAACTGAAAATGAACAGTCAAAGCAATTTAATATAGCATTGCTTTATGTAAGTAAATAAAGAGAAACATGTCAAATCTAATGACTCTTACATGTATATTATTCTAATTTATAATGTACGCCAATTTAAAATGCATTGTTATAAACACCATATATTATGATGTTTATAAAGGGGGGGCAGGGGGTCCATGGCTCCAAGGTAGTTGGGAACCACTGATCTAGTGTATAATAATGAATCTAAATTAATCTCGGTGATTGTCTGTTTGTTGGTCAGTGATTCTTGTGTCGAGTTATAGCGATACAGATGTAGGAGTGAAAAATCTACATCTCACTGAATTTGAACTCCGATCCTCCAAGATTACAAGCAGAAATTCTCTCTACTAGGCTAAGCGGCTAAATAGCTAAACATTGGAATAATCGTGGTCAAATTCATTACTTAATTATTCATTACTTATTCATGACACATAACGATTACAAACTGGCTGCATGGCTCTTATAATAGTAAATATTTAGACAAGTTTATGTTACTCAAAATAGTCATCTTGCTTATTTTGCCATTGGATAATTAGTCAACTTAGACAGTAGTGACTACATGACCTGTCACTTTTTATAAGCTGGCGCTGTAATATATGTACTAGCAACACTACTACTGTATCCAACACTGCACACTCTGCACTAGGTAATACCACAAACACTGGTTATTATGTATTAATAAAGAGTTGTACTGTGTTTATACGACACACTGCATGTTCGACTTACACTCTGCTGTTACTCGACATAAGAAAGAATGTACATATATGTACTTCCTGTTGCACGCATAAGGCTAGCATTATGAAGGAAGATTTGACAACTCATCCATTGCGTAATGAGTTTTCTATGAAATAATTAAAAATATGTGTTACATGTAGACCCAATGCACCAGGTTTCATCTGGCATGCAAGCGCAACAACAGCAACAACAGCACCAGCACCTTGCTATGCTACATGCCATCAGTTAGCATTATTCCAGCCGTTACTCTAGAATGGAGCCAACTTTTGCAAAGTAACAAAAATGATAGTTTTACATTTTTATGCTACAAGACGTATTCAGGCTACGCGTTAGCGACTAGAATTTATTATATATAAACATAACCGATGGTAAGAAACAAAACTGATTAAATATTTCACTAAATACTAATAGAAAGCGACTAGGTTTTGTACAGTACATGGCTGAGCCAAGGTTTAGATAGGTAAATGTTTGCTAGATCGTGAAATGATACGCTGCAGCGAGCAAGGAATAACAGTAATATAACAAGGCAGCCGGTGTTAGCAATGCTGACAATACTGCTATGAAGAATAGCAAAGAAACAGTAGAGGAATAGATTTATATCTCAACTATATCTCTACTGAGAACACAGGCTAACATAGAAATAATCAACAAAACTATTGTCATATACCGTATTTTCCAGACTATTAACCGCCACCCTTAAGCACTATTAAGGCTAGTCTGCTCTATTTAAAAATACCGATAATAAAACAGTACATAAGCTGCACTTTTTGTATAGCCGCAGAACCCATGACAATGAGTTTTAACACGACAGCAATTTTGCTGGTTAAAACGGAACAGTGCTGTTAGGCACTGTTCCGTATTAACCGCTGCTTTTTAACTTAGGGCCTAATGGAAAAGTACCGTTAGGCACTGTTTCATTTTTTTTCACCGCAAGAGGCACGCTAATCAGAGATTCCGATTAGTGCGACCCTAATGATGAAAGAAAAAACCACAGAATAGCCGCGCCTCTAAATAGGCCCCATGGCTCAAAGCATCTGAAAAAGGTAGGGGGTAATAGTCCGAAAAGTACAGTATTTATATCCATAAAACCATTAAATCACAAAAGATCTTCAGAAACCTAAAGAGGTTTTAGTAGTCATCTCTGTTAGCTAAGAGTTAGCTGTAATCTTCAAGAGAAGACAACTACAGTCAATATAATTCCATTGTTTGGAAAATATTGGAAGATTGTTCAAGTTAGACTCCAATTAATTACTCCATTCACTTCATCCCTAATAGAGTTGGGAATATAGTCTATATAACTCTTGTAGTTGTATGTGACTATCTTTCTTAGAGGTAGTATGCACTGTGTACGCGGAGACATTGGCTGGATAGAAGACTGCTCATAGAGTACATCTAGTAATTCCACCTGCCATAAAGAGATACCAGATTGGTCACTTTCTATGAGAATAACAAGACCTTAGCTGTAAATGAGTCAGACACAGGCAGATACCGATAAAAAAGTGATACCGATAGATATGACAACGAACCGATGACTGACGGTGAACCGTGACCGATGAATTACAAAATAACAAGACAGTTAATAGTTTTAGCCAAAATCTGTTACTATCACTTTTTTTTACACAAAATTCTGAATATACAAGCAAAATCTCATGACAATACATCGTTTCTTCTTTTCATATTCTTGTGTAGCATCTGGAATCCCAGAAAAAGCCATTCTGAGAAACACGACTTTGCAAGTCGGTCATCCAGTCTAAAACTGCTAAACAGCTGCTAAACGTCTAAACAGCTGCTACACCAAAATACTTGTTCTTGGTGTCAAATTGAAGCTCAGAATGTGCTTCCAAAAGTCATAGAAACATAATTTTGATATCGACTACAAAACTATATTTTGAGCAAAAGAATTGATACCGATCGATATGACAAAACTGTAACCGATGATTTACAGAATAACTAAAAAGGTACTGATTTCAGTTACCAAGCAAAGTTTCTCAACTCTTTCAAGAAAATGTTCCCAAGCAACTGCAAAAGAAAGTCAACCTTACCAATCCTATCTTCAACTGCTTGTTTGTAGTTGCTGTTGACTTACTTCAGCAGTTGGTCAATTCGCTACTCAACCTTTTCAAGAGTATGAAACTGAGCAACTGCGAAAGAAAGTAAACCTTACCGATTCCCTCTTCAACTTCTGCTCTTTATGCCGCTGTCTCTGTTGCTCAGTAGTTCTGCGAGGTGCTGTTGACTTACTGCTACAGACAATTAGCCTTTTTCTCAAATATTTCAAAAGAAAAAGGCCAATGACCTACAGGAGGAAGTAAACCTTACCATGCTATTGACTTATTCTGTCTTGACTGATTCTCCTTATCTTCAATCTCTGCTCATCTTGCATGCAACTATTTCTTCTTACCTACAACCAAACCAAAATAAGTTTGCACTCTATATACTTTAGTCTTACTGCTATTGAATACTACTATGTATAATACTCTAACTAGCATTTTGCTATACCTCTGAATTAGACACCAAATCTTCCGGCCGCATAGGTTACTCCTTTATGCCGCTGTCTTTGTTGTTTTGTAATTCTGCGACGTACTTTCGACTTCCTCTGGCTGCCACTGACGATCTTTCTCTTCAATCTGTCCTCATCTTTGGCATCTGCATGCAGTAATGACTTCTCACCTACAAGCAGACCGAAACACTTTTGTACCCTAAATACTTCAGTTCTAACACCATTGAAGACCATCACAGCCATCGTCAAACCCACTGTCACTGCACGCTTACCATACCACTGGGTCTTTGGGCAACGTCACCAGATTTCCCCATTCAAGCATTCGTTCGCATTCTGTGTACTCACATTCGCACACCGCGCCAACAATCTTTCGTCTGACAATCTCTCGTACACAGGCAAATTCATACTCAACATCGCAATCGGTAAGTCAGGTTTCGAAGGCAACCTGCTGGGACTCTTATACCAGCACCAGCTATCACGAGGGCAATAATCATGCTGCGGGTGCGAGTAATCATACGTGATGTGATACGGCGCGGCAGAATTTGCTTTTTTCATTCCATCAGTGTCGCCCGAATTCTGAGTGATGGTGTTGCGATAATAAAACTGCAAATCTTGCATCAATGTGTCTGTAAGCTTGCCTTTACTGGAAATAGGTGTCAACGTCTTTTTATATGAAACTTTGAGATTTTTCAAGTAAGTCCTCAAACGCTTAGGAACATGCTTTATACACTCTTATTTCTTGACACTGACATCACCGTATACGTTCAGACTACACACAGCATCATACGCTAAACTGTCACCGTCACCAAGAAAAACAGTATATCGTAAAGGCCCTCTTGTAGATCTCTGCCAGATGATCTTTGCTGCGTCTCTCCATAGCACCGCTCGAGCCGTCATGGTTCTTCTTGCAAGCATGTTGGTGTTTCTTCCAGAACTCATTGTAATCACTGTCATCCTTCTTCGGTCCTTTCTCACATACCTGGCAGTAGTTTGACATCACTTCAAAGTCTACAACATATCCAGTAAGAACATCTATAACAACAAATACACCATTGTGTGAACTATTTCCACGCTTCTGCCATGTACCGTCATAACTTACAGCTATATCTACAGTATCTACATCAACATCAGTCCTACGTTCCTCAAGCTTTAGGTGCTCTTCCTTTACAATAATCCTAATGATTCTAAAATGCTTCTCTAAAGCTTTAGTGCATGCAGTAGCTAACTTAGTGTAGTATGCACAAGAAGTAGTAGGCTGAGGTAAATTTAGATCTGAAATAAAGCTACACGCCTGTGCATATCCTACCCCGTTACTCTTACAGGAATAAACATCATTGATATCATAAGCCCTACCAATTACCACACTCGGGGATGTGTGCTGCGACATAATTGTGGTCTCACAATCACGACAAACTACTTCAAATAAACTAGACATACCGTAGACATTAGCATTCTCAACTAACCCTACATTCCTACTAGAACAGGTGTAACAAACTATATAAGATACTATGCTATTTAGAAATTCCAAACTAACTACCCTATAATAGCTGCCTGCACAGACACTGCTTGCGGCAGCATCACCAGAAAGAATGTCGGCACTAGCAGAAATAGGGTGGCTAGCAGTATACTCCCTGAAGGTTTCCAGCTTGCGCTTGGACGCAGCAACTGGAGTAGCAGCAGAAACTGGAACAGCAGCAGAATCTGTAGCAGCAGCAGAATCTGAAGCAGCAGCAGAATCTGAATCAGCACAAACTGGAGTATAAGATGTTGATGGTGCTGATGACAGAAGAGATGTGCTCGGCGGATTGTGGCGGCATCAATTTTCTAGAGATGAAATAATGATGCTTAGGAATTATTGGTTACAGATAATAAATTTTTTGCTGAGACTTCACATTTATCTTGAGTTCATATTCGGCGATGTAGACAACATAAACAGCATACTGAAGCACCATAGCTAACTTTACCACTGATAGAAGCGCTAATAGGAAATCTCCAACACGAATGTTTTTGTAGCGAATAGCATAACACCAACTAGGTATTATCGATACATAACCAACATTTTATATTTGATACTGTTGAATTCTTTGGTTTAGCCTAATGAAATAGATAGAAGCTGAAAAGATATCTAGTAACTAATTAAAACTAGTCATAGCGACTAAAAATTGAATCGAAATAAATAAAAAATAGCAACACGAGAATACTAACATCATCATCAGTCTTTTTAGATGGAAAGACTCTTTTCTTTTTCTTCTTGCCGTATGAACTGGGTGTATATGTCTTCACAATCTCGTAATCTGAAATAGCAACTTGTAATAATGTGTGAGAGTTTTAGAAACGCGTACGTTTGGGTCTTCGGTCAGAGACAAAAGGAATGAGCTTATCAACGGCTTCGCAATGTTTAAAATCGCTACCTACGTCACCGCGGCATTCCATTGGTCAACTTTGAGTAAGCGTTGATTTCATTTGATAAGAAAAAAGCAGCTCCGACGCAAATCAAACTAGCAGGTTTCACTTGCTTCAAGGTTATTCTTTTGGCGGGAATAAAAAGGCTCTCACTCTTTATTGGTTGATTGAAAGTGAATATTATCAGTACGATTGAAAAGATCACGTGTTGAGCTTTCGCTTGGTGTATAGATTTTATTTGATATCGGCCGATAAGGAGCCATTTATTATGCCAATAAACAGGTCGTAAGGGTTGCATTTTTTTGCGGTTTTCTTGCGGTTTGGTTTATTACCGGGTCGCAATAAAAGGCTTATTTGTAGAGTTTGCATTAGTTTCTGTCAATAAAATGCATACCTGTTGAAAGAGCACGTTCTACTGCTTACAGTACTTCATAAATCTGCAATTTTAGAAAATTTGACAAAAAGTCAAAAATTTTGTACAAAATTGCCATTACATTACATTGGTTGGATAGAAGACTGCCCATAGAGTACATCTAGTGATTCCACCTGCCATAAAGAGATACCAGATTTGTCACTCTCTATAAGAATAACAAGTCCTTAGCTGTAAATGAATCAGACAGGCTGATTTTCAGTAGGTGGGGAGAATACAGAAAATAGATTAATGTTCTAAGGAAGCTAAACAATCAAACAAGGATTTAATATTTGTTTCAAACAGTTTGATACCAAATGTTAATTGTATATTAGACCTCTTTTAACAAAGGTAATTCATTATAGAAAACCCATTGATAAAAGAATTCATCATTAAATAGGTCCATCTCATCCTCACTCGGCAATATGGTGCCGTTATATTTGTTCCTCTTTTATACATTAAATTCTTATTCACTGCTTTGGTAGTATATTAAAGTATCATATTAAATATGAGAACTTGTTAAGTAGTATGAATTAATTGAACTAAATTAAAAATTGATTATGTTATTCTTCTAGTTCAGAATCACATTTCAATCAGAGTGAATGTGTAAACAATGTCTATGTGAGGAAGTCTATGAAACAAAGCTCCACCTACCTGGTGGTGTGACCTGTTTAGTTGATGAAGGTACTCATTAGTGAAATGTAGATGCAAAACCATGAGAGCAAACCAGTAGAGTTGGCAGCATCCCTCAGTTTAGACTACGGCAGCCATCTATATAGCTACCTGGATAATCAGAATTATTTCAATTAAAAACTAAGAAATAAATTATTTCAACTAAATAATAGGATGATTATGTTAGTCTTTTAATTCTGAATCACATATCAAACAGAATGCATGTGTAAACAATGTCTATGTAAATAAGTCTATGAAACTAAGCTCCACCTACCTGGTGGTGTGACCTGTTCCATCAATGCAGGTACTTATGAGTGAGATGCCAAGCCAGGAGAGCAACACAGTAGAGTTGGCAGTATCCCTTAGTTTAAACCACAGCAGCCATCTTTCTCGAATATCATCTATCCACAGCTAAAGGGCAAGTTGAAGAGATGCATTAGTTTCAAAAAATCGGTATTTGTTCTCCCTACAAGGGAAGATAAATACTCTGTAGCATTTGAAGAATACGATAGCAAAATACAAGTTGATCAATAGCAGATCTATGTATGAAAGAACTTGTCCGCCGAGAGGGTGGGTAGCCATGCTACAACATCCCACAAAGATTATGGGTTAAATATTAGTTACCCTAGGACATAGTTACCCTATATTTCACTAGTATTTAGTTTCGTGAGTAGCATACAGAGTAAAATTTTACTGCAACTTATCTTCGCAGCGCTGGAGAATGCGAAAATATAGTGATGTGAAAATAAAAGCAGTGGAACCAACAATTAGAATCCACAAGTTCAGTTCACCGCAGGCCTGTATTCACTGGTTGCAAGTTGGGGCGGCTAATGTTAGGCGACTGGTTATGAACACCTGGGGGTGTAGAGGGGGGTGTAAGCCACCAACAGGTTTTTTCTTACGTAGGGCCTCAGCCGGGCCTCTTGTGTGAAGTTTGAAAAAAAAATTATCGGAAAATATCAACATTTTCCTATTTTTTTGAGATTTGTTTTGTTTTAGGTGATGTGATTGACGAGACGTCTTTAAATTGAAATAGGCAAAACTTGACCGCAGTTGGAACGCTCAGAAAAAAGACATATTTTTCTTTTGAGCGTTTTAACAAAGATCAATTTTGCCGATTTTATTTTAAGTTCATACGGAGGTTTCCACGCTTTCGATGGGACATGGCCAAGTGGATGTTTGGTAAAACTTGATATTTTGCAAACCTTTATATTATAAAGGTTCGCGATCTTTAAAAGATCGCAAACAAGAATATGTTGCCACTGATGAGGATAATAATGACGCCTATGAACTACTGAAAGGTGATGTTTGTCTGTATGGCTTCGAATAAAGTGATTTTCTACAGCGATAAAAACAGTTTCCATAGCCGTTGGGCAAATAACTTTTCCAATAAACGAGGTTGAGGTCGAGTTATCTGAAGCAATTTATCATTGCGTGGGAACGGACCAAACAAGTCCGTTCGAGTTAACCTTGTGTTTGAGATGAAATGTTACATTTTATTTGAGGGCGAGTTATCCGAGTTTGACTGTACTTAGCCGCAGAAAGTTCCTAAAAAGTTGGGACGGCTCAGCCGCCCAGCCGCCCAGCCGCCTTAGGGAATACGGTCCTGGTTCATCGATAAGAAAAACATTTCAATTTGGGAACTGTGAATAATTGTGGGTAATTGTGAACAGCAGGTAGAATGGTGTGGGCGTGGTCGATAATGCAATTTGATCGCTTGCTGCCATTTGTTTCTTGGACTATCAATGAACAAAGCTATTTATTTTTGCGTTTTCGCTCAATTGTTATGATAGTTTAGTTTCGCACATGAAATTTTCGCGGGAGGATGACTCCGTGAAAACGCGAAAGTTAGATGTGGTGAATACATAAATGTCCTAGGGTATATAGGTCTGACTACAAGATTAATCCATCCAATCACAGAAGCTATCTAGAAAATATTTTGTCTTACAAAAAGTCACTAGTCTGCAGTATGCCAATAAGATGGCAAGTTGCCAGATTTAACAAGTTATTCCATAAGCCTGGTTCCCATATCAATTGCAAGACTCCAGCGGTAACACGCGCAGCAAATCGCTTGCGACGCTAGGCTCGCCACATAAAGCGAGCATCTGTTCACATAAAGCCACATTGTTTATAATATCATAAACATAATTGCGTAATCAAATAAAATGTTCGCTCGCAATGTCTTTTCTATAATGGTGACCTGTACCCGTACAGTGCATTTCAGGAAGGTTTTGCCTGCGGTCTTTGGCAAAAGTTGAGCAGTGCAAAACTATTGCGATGCCGCCGGCAACTACCGGCGGTACCCGGCACGTAAATTCCCATTTCACCGCTAATAGCCTGCGGTACTGTTGTGGTGCTTTGCGACGTATATGGGAACCAGGCTTTACTGAATTACTTGGGACCACCAAAGTTGTTCATAGTGTCACAGTTGTTCACAACAAGTCAGTTAGTTTTACCATAGTAACTATGGCACGGTTGGATATTCACCTCTAGTTGAATGCTAAGGGGAGGGGTTGATGATACCCAGCTATGATCATGATACCATGTGACCCGTTATGATTTTGATACCACGTGACCAGCTATGACCGTGATACTATATGGCCAGGTATGCCCGTTATACCATGTGACCAGCAATGACTACCAGAGAATTCGACTAGCTATAACCATGATAGCTTGTGACCAGCTGTGACCGTGATACTGTGGGACTAGGTAGGGGAGTTAAACCATGTTACCAGCTACAAAAATTATATCATGTGAGCAGCTATGAATGTGATATGATGTGACCAGCTGTGACTGTTATACCAAGTGACCCGCCATGACTGCAATGTGCTCGACAGTCAGGACATCAAAGAGTTAGATTGAAAGTGAGTCCATACAGCGAGGAGATCAAATATCCTTTTTAGTCTGTGGTTATTTTAAGAGCAGAGATAGAAAGTCTATGTGTATAACTGCTATCAAAGTTGGCTGTCAGAAGATATGACCTGATTAAAAGCAATCTACTCAAGTCTAAAAAAAGTTACATACAGTACATACCTCCTAAACAGCTATAATAGCTATAAAGTACATCATGATGGTTATAGAAAGATGGAGACAATCTGTGATATCAAACACTACCTTCACCTCTTCTGATCTACAATGTAAATACAAATAGAGTGATAGCATGTATACCCAGTGCTTATAATGATACAAAGGACTCAACTAGTTACAACCAACTAAATATATAAATATTATAATTAATAAAGTTAAACTTACAAGAGATGATGTGAGTCTATGTCAGCATGAAGCACTCTATTACTATAAACTATTATAAAAGTATTTTTAAAATAAGAGCAGTGACAATAACCAGAGTGAGATGTACACACATTATATAACATTGAGGCATGATGTCATGCCACCTTTGTTAGCCCTGTATAAGGACTGCTGAATTTTCATAGGTAGAGTTTAGGTGAATCTTGATATGGCTGGTTTAACCAGCTTCGACAATGACCTCCATATTGACTTTGCTCTTGTTACATTGACATCGATATCATCAGGAGTTGTGTTTACCTTCTCGTGTTATCTTAAACTAATATAAACAAAACAAGTTGTGAAAGTCACCAAAATGACTCACTCTTTAATTATTACCATTGTGGCCACCAACATCTACATTGTATAGATGGTGTGTAGATAACAGAACAAACAACTACTCTGGTAGTAAAGATTCTCTTTTTAAAGACAAAAGGCCTGTTATTAGTTACATTCTTTGTATCTACATGTATTTTAAAGCACGTAAATTACATAATATTTTTATTATATATTTTAATACATCAGTCTTGGCTTTTGAATGAGCCTATATTCAATACACAAAGAATAATGGAACTATAAAAAAATGGGGCGTCAAAAGTACGTCCTGCAAAAAAAAAACACTTGGTTCAGGTACTCAAATGTCACGCCCTAATTCTCATTTAGCCTTAGGTCGTCAATCCCTTTTGCTGCCATTGAGGCTGCGTTTTTCTGTGACAATCGATGCTGTTAAATCCGGAGAGCGCTAATAATAAACTAAGATTCTAGATAATCAACAATGCCCGCGATCGTGCTAACGCCCGACCAATACACACACATGTTCTGGATTAATTAATTATGCTTCAATAAATGTACTGTCGTTGATAGAGGTAAAGAAATCACATCGATTAAATTATGACAATAAATGTCAATCGCACTTTCGCGAGATCACGCAATGCTTCAAATTAATTAGTCTCAGTCGTCACCCTCAACATTACATTAAAAATAAAGAGCTAGCGCGTAATATCATCGGGAAATTATAGTATGGGGCTTTGAGTCTGAAGTACTTATCATAGAAATAATATGTACGTGGAGAACTAATGACACTGATTGATTTGTCATCTTCATTCGTTCTCTGGAGTTATCCTACCTTCGCCTGCCACTAGCGTCATTATTGCCATTATTGTAGTTGAGAAATAAATGATAAGAGCACACAACAACGAATATGAGAATTGTGACATCACAATTTTCGAGACTATGCCAGTAATTTTTTTCGCGGTAGAGCTCTGGGGAAACACCAGCCAATGTTTGTCTCACCATGGCAAACAATAGCTAATTCGAAAGCCAAGACTCTG
This sequence comes from Watersipora subatra, assembly GCF_963576615.1. Lineage (NCBI taxonomy): Eukaryota > Metazoa > Bryozoa > Gymnolaemata > Cheilostomatida > Watersiporidae > Watersipora > Watersipora subatra. Next base: position 35,179,184 of record NC_088715.1, read on the forward strand.
ATGTATTGAAATATACAATAAAAAAATTATGTAATTTATGTGCTTTAATGTTAAAGGTTGACTTGCAACAAAATTCACATTACAGTTATTTGGTATCGAAAAATAAGCTATGTCTTACTCTGCTGTGTTGCAGGTGCCAAATATGTGGAAATGTGATTACAAGCTCTAAAAAGCTCAAAAACGGACAAATAATCGCCGCCATCACAAAACCGCTGCAGATTAAAATTTCTTTAAAAAAGTTCTTGAGCTTTTAAGATCTGGTAATCACATTTCCCCATATTTTGCACCTAAAACACAGCAGAGTAAGACATGGTGAATATTTTGATACCAAATAACTGTAAAATGAATTTTGTTGCAAGTCTATCTTAAACATTCTTTGAAATATTCTTCATATGGGAATATCTATTTAGCATGTGTGCATACTAATGTATTTAGGAGGTGTCATTTATGTTACAACCATATCACTGTACAACAATTACAGCCGTTATATTCTAATGACTTGGGCGCGCAATGTTACATTTGTCCTTGACCTTGCACACATATTAATAACCGCCAAAATAGTCAGTTTGTAAACTATGGGGTAAAGGAGATAGCGGTAAATTAAAAATATACAGATGCATAGATATGTTTGGTTCATCTTTGGTTTTATGCAGACGTTACCACGTTATCACGAATTCTGAGTGATGGCGTTGCAATAATAAGACTGCAATTCTCGCATCAATGTATCTGTAAGCTTGCCTTTACCGGAAATAGGCGTCAACGTCTTTTTATATGAAACTGAAATTTTTCAAGTGAGTCCGCAAATGCTTAGCAACATGCTTTATACACTCTTCCTTCTTGACACTGACATCACCGTATACGTTCAGACTACATACCGCATCACACGCTAAACTGTCACCATCACCAAAAGAACAGTATATCGTAAAGGCCCTCTTGTAGATCTCTGCCAGATGATCTTTGCTGCGTCTCTCCATAGCACCGCTCGAGCCGTCATGGTTTTTCTCGCAAGCATCTTGGTGTTTCATCCAGAACTCATTGTAATCATTGTCATCCTTCTTCGGTCCTTTCTCACATACCTGGCAGTAGTTTGACATCACTTCGAAATCTACAACATATCCAGTAAGAACATCTATAACAACAAATACACCATTGTGCGAACTATTTCCACGCTTCTGCCATGTACCGTTATAACTTACAGCTATATCTACAGTATCTACATCAACATCAGTCCTACATTCCTCAAGCTTTAGGTGCTCTTCCTTTACAATAATCTTAATGATTCTAAAATGCTCCTCTAAAGCTTTAGTGCATGCAGTAGCTAACTTAGTGTAGTATGCACAAGAAGTAGTAGGCTGAGGTAAATTTAGATCCGAAATAAAGCTACACGCCTGTGCATATCCTACCCCGTTACTCTTACAGGAATAAACATCATTGATATCATAAGCCCTACCAATTACCACACTCGAGGATGTGTGCTGCGACATAAATGTGGTCTCACAATCACGACAAACTACTTCAAATAAACTAGACATACCGTAGACATTAGCATTCTCAACTAATCCTACATTCCTACTAGAACAGGTGTAACAAACTATATTAAGATACTATGCTATTTAGAAATTCCCAACCTTTACCCTATAGCTGCCTGCACAGACACGGCTTGCGGCAGCATCACCAGAAAGAATGTCGGCACTAGCAGAAATAGGGCGGCTAGCAGTATACTTCCTGAAGGTCTCCAGCTTGCGCTTGGACGCAGCAACTGGAGTAGAAGCAGAAACTGGAACAGCAGCAGAATCTGTAGCAGCAGCAGAATCTCAAGCAGCAGCAGAATCTGAATCAGCACAAACTGGAGCATAAGATGTTGATGGCGCTGGTGACAGAAGAGATGTGCTCGGCGGATTGTTGCGGCATCAATTTTTAGAAATAAAAAAAATTCATGATGATTGGGAATTATTGGTTACAGATAATTAATCTTTTGCTGAGACTTCATATTTATCTTGAGTTCATATTCGGCGATGTAGACAACATAAACAGCATACTAAAGCACCATAGCTAATTTAACCACTGATAGAAGGGCTAATAGGAAGTCTTCAACACGAATGTTTTTGTAGCGAATAGCATAACACCAACTAGGTATTATCGATACATAACCAACATTTTATATTTGATACTGTTGAATTCTTTGGTTTAGCCTAATGAAATAGATAGAAGCTGAAAAGATATCTAGTAACTAATTAAAACTAGTCATAGCGACTAAAAATTGAATCGAAATAAATAAAAAGTAGCAAGACGAGAATACTAACATCATCATCAGTCTTTTTAGATGGAAAGACTCTTTTCTTTTTTTTCTTGCCGTATGAACTGGGTGTATATGTCTTCACAATCTTGTAATTCGAAATAGCAACTTGTAATAATGTGTGAGAGTTTTAGAAACGCTTACGTTTGGGTCTTCGGTCAAAGACAAAAGGAATGAGCTTATCAATGGCTTCGCAATGTTTAAAATCGCTACCTACGTCACCGCGGCATTCCATTGGTCAACTTTGAGTAAGCGTTGATTTCATTTGATAAGAAAAAAGCAGCTCCGACGCAAATCAAACTAGCAGGTTTCACTTGCTTCAAGGTTATCCTTTTGACGGGAATAAAAAGGCTCTGACTCTTTATTGGTTGATTGAAAGTGAATATTATCAGTACGATTGAAAAGATCACGTGTTGAGCTTTCGCTTGGTGTATAGATTTCATTTGATATCGGCCGATAAGGAGCCATTTATTATGCAAATAAACAGGTCGTAAGGGTTGCATTTTTTGCGGTTTTCTTGCGGTTTGGTTTATTATAGGGTCGCAATAAAAGGCTTATTTGTATAGTTTGCATTAGTTTCTGTCAATAAAATGCATACCTGTTGAAAGAGCATGTTCTACTGCTTACAGTACTTCATAAATCTGCAATTTTAGAAAATTTGACAAAAAGTCAAAAATTTTGTACAAAATTGCCATTACATTACATTGGTTGGATAGAAGACTGCCCATAGAGTACGTCTAGTGATTCCACCTGCCGTAAAGAGATACCAGATTGGTCACTCTCTATGAGAATAACACGTCCTTAGCTGTAAATGAGTCAGACAGGCTGATTTTCAGTATGTTGGGAGAATACAGAAAGTAGATTAATGTTCTAAGGAAACTAAATAATCAAACAAGGATTTAATATTTGTTTCAAACAATTTTAGACCAAATGTTAATTGTATATTAGACCTCTTTTAACAAAGGTAATTCATTATAGAAAACCCATGGATAAAGGAATTCATCGTTAAATAGGTCCATCTCATCCTCACTCGGCAATATGATGCCGTTATATTTGTTCCTCTTTTATACATTAAATTCTTATTCACTGCTTTGGTAGTATATTAAAGTATCATATTAAATATGAGAACTTGTTTAGTAGTATGAAGTAATTAAACTCAATTAAAAATTGATTATGTTATTCTTCTAGTTCAGAATTGCATATCAATTAGCTTGAATTTGTAAACAATGTCTATGTGAGGAAGTCTATGAAACAAAGCTCCACCTACCTGGTGGTGTGACCTGTTTATTGATGAAGGTACTTATTAGTGAAATGTGGATGCAAAACCATGAGAGCAAACCAGTAGAGTTGGCAGCATCCCTCAGTTTAGACTACGGCAGCCATCTTTATAGCTACCTGGATAATCAGAATTATTTCAAATAAAAACTAAGAAATAAATTATTTCAACTAAATAATAGGATGATTATGTTAGTCTTTTAGTTCTGAATCACATATCAAACAGATTGCATGTGTAAACAATGACTATGTTAATAAGTCTATGAAACTAAGCTCCACCTACCTGGTGGTGTGACCTGTTCCATCAATGCAGGTACTTATGAGTGAGATGCCAAGCCAGGAGATCAACACAGTAGAGTTGGCAGTATCCCTTAATTTAAACCACGGCAGCCATCTTTCTCTAACATCATCTGTCCACAGCTAAAGGGCAAGTTGAAGAGATGCATTAGTTTCAAAAAATCGGTATTTGTTCTCCCTACAAGGAAAGATAAATACTCTGTAGCATTTGAAGAATACGATAGCAAAATACAAGTTGATCAATAGTAGATCTATGTATGAAAGAACTTGTCCGCCGAGAGGGTGGGTAGCCATGCTACAACATCCCACAAAGATTATGGGTTAAATATTAGTTACCGTAGGACATAGTTACCCTATATTTCGCTAGTATTTAGTTTCGTGAGTAGCATACAGAGTAAAATTTTACGGCAACTTAACTTCGCAGCGCTGGAGAGTGCGAAAATATAGTGATGTGAAAATAAAAGCAGTGGAACCAACAATTAGATTCCACAAGTTCAGTTCACCGCAGGCCTGTATTCACTGGTTGCAAGTTGGGGCGGCTAATGTTAGGCGACTGGTTATGAACACCTGGGGGTGTGGAGGGGGCGGTGTAAGCCACCAACAGGTTTTTCTTAAGTAGGGCCTCAGCCGGGCCTCTTGTGTGAAGTTTTTAAAAAAAACTATCGGAAAATATTAACATTTTTTTATTTTTTTGAGAATTGCTTTGTTTTAGGTGATGTGATTGACGAGACGTCTTTAAATTGAAATAGGCAAAACTTGACCGCAGTTGAAACGCTCAGAAAAGAGACATCTTTTTCTTTTGAGCGTTTTAACAAAGATCAATTTTGCCGATTTTATTTTAAGTTCATACAGAGGTTTCCACGCTTTCGATGGAACATGGCCAAGTAGATGTTTGGTAAAACTTGATATTTTGCAAACCTTTATAAAGATCGCGAACAAGAATATTTTGCCACTGATGAGGATAATAATGACGCCTACGAACTACTGAAAGGTGATGTTTGTCTGTATGGCTTCGAATAAAGTGATATTCTACAGCGATAAAAACAGTTTTCATATCCGTTGGGCAAATAACTTTTCGAATAAACGAGGTTGAGGTCAAGTTATCTGAAACAATTTATCATTGCGTGGGAACGGACCAAACAAATCCGTTCGAGTTAACCTTGTGTTTGAGATGAAATGTTACATTTTATGTGAGGGCGAGTTATCCGAGTTTGACTGTACTTAGCCGCAGAAAGTTCCTAAAAAGTTGGGACGGCTCAGCCGGCCAGCCGCCCCAGGAATAACGGGCCTGGTTCATCGATAAGAAAAACATTTCAATTTGGGAACTTTGAAAAATTGTGGGTGATTGTGAACAGCAGGTAGAATGGTGTGGGCGAGGTCGATAATGCAATTTGATCGCTTGCTGCCATTTGTTTCTTGGACTATCAGTGAACAAAGCTATTTAATTTCGCGTTTTCGCTCATTCGTTATGATAGTTTAGTTTCGCACATGAAATTTTCGCGAGAGGATGACTCCGCAAAAACGCGAAAGTTAGATGTGGTGAATGCATAAATGTCCTAGGGTATATAGGTCTGACTACAAGATTAAGCCATCCAATCACAGAAGCTGTTATAAAACTACCATGTGGACATATCTAGAAAAGATTTTGTCTTACAAAAAGTCACTAGTCTGCAGTATGCCAATAAGATGGCAATTTGCCAGATTTAACAAGTTCTTCCATAAGCCTGGTTCCCATATCGATTGCGAGACTCCGGCGGTAACACGCGCAGCAAATCGCTTGCGACGCTAGGCTCGCCGGCATCTGTTCACATAAAGCCCCATCGTTAATAATATCGCAAACATAATTGCGTAATCAAATAAAATGTTCGCTCGCCATGCCGTTTCTATAATGGTCACCTGTACCCGTACAGTGCATTTCAGGAAGGTTTTGCCTGCGGTCTTTGGCAAAATTTGAGCAGTGCAAAACTATTGCGATGCCGCCGGCAACTAACGGCGGTCCTCGGCGCGTAAATTCCCATTTCACCGCTAATAGCCTGCGGTACTGTTGTGGTGCTTTGCGACGTATATGGGAACCAGGCTTTACTGAATTACTTGGGACCACCAAAGTTGTTCAGTGTCTCAATCCTAACAACAAGTCAGTTAGTTTTACCATAGTAACTATGGCACGGTTGGATATTCACCTCTAGTTGAATGCTAAGGGGAGGGGTTGATGATACCCAGCTATGATCATGATACCATGTGACCCGTTATGATTCTGATACCACGTGACCAGCTATGACCGTGATACCATATGGCCAGGTATGCCCGTTATACCATGTGACCAGCAATGACTACCAGAGCATTTGACTAGCTATAACCATGATAGCTTGTGACCAGCTGTGACTGTGATACCGTTTGACTAGGTAGGGGAGTTATACCATGTTACCAGCTATAAAAATTATATCATGCGAGCAGCTATGAATGTGATACGATGTGACCAGCTGTGATTGTTATACCAAGTGACCTGCTATGACTGCAATGTGCTCGACAGTCAGGACATCAAAGAGTTAGATTGAAAGTGAGTCCATACAGCGAGGAGATCAAATATCCTCTTTAGTCTGTGGTTATTTTAAGAGCAGAGACAGAAGGTCTATGTGTATAACTGCTATCAAAGTTGGCTGTCAGAAGATACGACCTGATTAAAAGCTATCTACTCAAGTCTAAAAAAGTGACATACAGTACATACCTCCTAAACAGCTAGCTATAAAGTACATCATGATGGTTATAGAAAGATGGAGACATTCTGTGATATCAAACACTACCTTCTCCTCTTCTGATCTACAATGTAAATACAAATAGAGTGATAGTATGTATACCCAGTGCTTATAATGATACAAAGGCTTGAACTAGTTACAACTAACTAGAGATCTAAATATTGTTATTAATAAAGTTAAACTTACAAGAGATGATGTGAGTCTATGTCAGCATGAAGTACTTTATTACTATAAACTATTATAAAAGTATTTTTAAAATAAGAGCAGTGACAATAACCAGAGCAAGATGTACATCCATTATATAACATTGAGGCATGACGTCATGCCACCTTTGTTAGCCCTGTGTAAGGACTGCTGAATTTTCATAGGTAGAGTTTAGGTGAATCTTGATATGGCTGGTTTAACCAGCTTCGACAATGACCACCATATTGACTTTGCTCTTGTTACATTGACATCGATATCATCAGGAGTTGTGTTTACCTTCTCGTGTTATCTTAAACTAATATAAACAAAACAAGTTGTGAAAGTCACCAAAATGACTCACTCTTTAATTATTACCATTGTGGCCACCAACATCTACATTGTATAGATGGTGTGTAGATAACAGAACAAACAACTACTCTGGTAGAAAAAATTCTCTTTTTAAAGACAAAGGGCTTGTTATTAGTTACATTCTTTGTATCTGTTTTAAAGCACGTAAATTACATAATATTTTTATTATGTATTTTAATACATCAGAGTCTTGGCTTTTGAATGAGCCTATATTCAATACACAAAGAAAAATATAACTACAAAAAATGGGGCGTCAAAAGTACGTCCTGCAAAAAAAAACACTTGGTTCAGGTACTCAAAATGTGACGCCCTAATTCTCATTTAGCCTTAGGTCGTCAATCCCTTTTGCTGCTATTGAGGCTGCGTTTTTCTGTGACAATCGATGCTGTTAAACCCGGAGAGCGCTAATAATGAACTAAGATTCTAGATAATCAACAATGCCCGCGATCGTGCTAACGCCGACCAATACAAACACATGTTCTGGGTTAATTAATTATGTTTCAATAAATGTACTGTCGTTGATAAAGGTAATGAAATCACATCAATAAATTATGACCTGCGGTTGCGTGGCCCTTAGACTAAAAGTCAATCGCACTTTCGCGAGATCACGCAATGCTTGAAACTAATTAGTCTCAGTCGTCACCCTCAACATCACATTAAAAATAAAGAGCTAGTGCATAATATCATCGGGAAAACATAGTATGGTGCTTGGAATCTGAGGTACTTATCATAGAAATAATATGTACATGGAGAAATAATGACACTGATTTGTCATCTTCATTCGTTCTCTGGAGTTATCCTACCTTTGCCTGCCACTAGCGTCATTATCGTAGTTGATAAATAAGCGGTAAGAGCACACAACAACGAATATGAGAATTGTGACGTCGCATTTTTGGAGACTATGCTAGTAAACCTTTTCGCGGTAGAGCCCTGGGAAAATCCAATGAACACCAACCAATGTCTGTCTCACCATGGCAAACAATAGCCCATTCGAAAGCCAAGACTCTGATGTATTGAAATATACAATAAAAAAATTATGTAACTTATGTACTTTAATGTTAAAGGTTGACTTGCAACAAAATTTACATTACAGTTATTTGGTGTCCAAGAATTAGCTATGTCTTACTCTGCTGTGTTGCAGGCGCCAAATATGTGGAAATGTGATTACAAGCTCTTATATAAAAGCTCGAAAACAAACAAATAATCGCCGCCATCACAAAACCGCCATAGATTAAAATCTCTTTCCAAAGCGGCTAAAATGGGAAGTAGTTGTTCAACATGGCTCCTTTTTGCATTTTCATACAACCTCATTCGTCGAAATATTTTCACAAATATACTACACACATTCAGTAAAACCATGTCTATTGTTCTTACGCATCTGTTTTATCTTCATTGTAATGCTGTCCCTTTCAGCACTGATATCTTATAACTTACCGTAAAAACTTGTTTTGTTTTTAACCTTAGCTCGGCAGAGTACATATCATTGTCTGATAATCATGACGAGCCTGTTGGTCACCTGTGATAATCGAAGAATGCTGCAGAAGTTATTTGCGAAGTATTGGGTACATGATCAGATTACGACTAGACGATTAGACCAAGTTAGAACAAAACTGTGAAGTAGCGAGCATCTACAATTGATATGGGGTCTTTCGTTAAAACCTGAAGTGTTTGTCATAAACTAGTGCTACGAGAAGTTTTAAATCGAGCCTTTTGTTGGCATATCAATTCACGCGAGAACATCACGTGACAGAACAGTAACCAAATGTAATGACTACGGCAAAGAAATAAACTGATTGCATTCTACGGCGGCTTTTCGTTCTTGAGCTTTTAAGATCTTGTAATCACATTTCCACATCTTTTGCACCTACAACACATCAGAGTAAGGCGCGGTGAATATTTTGATACCAAATAACTGTGATATGATTTTTGTTGCAAGTCTATTTTTAACATTCTTTGAATTTTTCCTCATATGGGGATATCTATTTAGCATGTGTGCATACTAATGTATTTAGGAGGTGTCATTTATGTTACAACCATATCCCTGTACAATAATTACAGCCGTTATATTCTAATGACTTGGGCGCGCAATGTTACATTTGTCCTTGACCTTGCACACATATTAATAACCACCAATATAGTCAGTTTGTAAACTATGGGATGAAGGAGATAGCGGTAAATTAAAAAGATACAGACGCATAGAGATGTTTGGTTCATCTTTGGTTTTATGCAGACGTTACCATCAATAAATGTTTGCGATATACCTACTTTCAAATATTAAAAAATAACTATGAGTGGGAACTGTCAGAAAGCTTTTGGGATCCTACAAAAAAGCTGAGGGATCCCAACAGAAGATCTCACAGTGAGTGGGATTCTCTGTTGGGATTCCACTCACTATAGCTGGTACCCAGCTCTGGTGAATGGGACCAGTTCACTAGAGTCCAAACTGTTAATAAGCTATTTTAATGGTTTCCCATAAATACTGATCGATATGTATGTTTACACGCCAAATAAGAATTAACTGCAGTCAGGAAAAATGGAACAAATCTTGGAACGTACCTCCAGCTGTCTCACTGTTTTGCAATTCATGAATTTATACTCTTCCTGATCTGAAAGGCCTTCAAATCTGACACAATCTATAGGTTGAATACGACTGTAGATGGTGAAGGTATAGAACTTGGTCTGGAAGTTGAGGTACTCTTGACAATCCTCCTCAGCTAACACTAATAGAGACAGGGTAAGGTACAACATGACAGTTCTTTGGTTCAACAAGTTACAGAGAAAAACAGCTCATCAACTACCTGAAGAAAATATAACAAATTTTTGTATTACTAACCACTAGTGATAGAGCTCTGGTCACCAGCTTACTGCCTACTAAGCTGTGACCAGAGGAGAGGAACTTTAATAAAGTGACTATAACTAACAGAACTACACTCAAGACACACTAACACCCACAATGCACTAGTCTGATCTCTGAATCTTCCTGTTAGGCACAATCAGTCTTCTCTACTTGAGAGAGATTTTCCAATACCCACACTGATATATTACTAACCTTCTGATCAATAATATTTTCTCAGTGTATTCCAAAGTTTCTCACATAGTACTCGGTTAGAACTAGCTTAAAAACCTTACAATATACATTAATACTTCAACTTATGAGTGCCCCAACATACGAGAAACTTGAGATACGAGCCAGCTTTCAAGCAAGTTCTAGCACTACCATACGAGCCATGTTTGAGATACGCGCACCTGAATCAGTTGCCCAGTACGTCGGAGGTGTTTAATGAGAACAGCATCGCTCTATATTTTTCAACTGCTCTGGTTACACTTTCGTACTGTGTTTTTTTTTGTGCGCGATTTTCAGTGCAGAATCATGTGAATTAAAAGTACTGTGCGTCGACCGAGTTTTTGCCAGTAAAATGAAAGATAATGCAAAAAAAACTGAATGATTGCAATTGATATTAAATGGACAAGTATTGAAAAATACGCGAAATTTGTATGCGTGATTGAGCTAGCTCAGTAAAATGACAGAAATACATCCACAATTATCAAACAGAAAGTTTATGTTCAGGGCATTTAGTTTGCTAAAAGACCAACCATAGGTTCTACACGGCGCAGCGATCTTCACGACCGCTGATGGAGAGACTGCTCAGGCATTGGATTAAAGACAAACAATTGGCCGGTGACAGTGTAACTGAAACGATGCTATGTAAAAAAGCCGGTGATATCTATCAAAAGTATGAAAAATAGACATTCGGACAAGCTGGTTAGTGGTCGTTCATTAACCCTAGGTGATGACACCTGCGTTCGTCCTGATCGCAACATGTTGAAAGGGCGAAAAAAGGCAAACGTCCTTAGATAGGTTTCAGTTAAATGGCCGGCTGGTCGTGAGAGCGAAACAAAGGAAAATTAGCTAACTAGCGTGAAACTTCAAACTATGAAGGCCGAAGAAATTTTAATCCCATTCAGTCAAAAATGAAAGTTTGCTTTCAGGTTTGCTTCTAAGTTTTTCTTTTAAGACTTTTGATAAAATCCAAACCTATCAAAGTCAACTGTTGTAATGAAGGATACCTTTTCTCTCCCTCTCTGACAAATACTAGCGTTAGCTGCTATTGTATGTATTTAATTCTACATTTTAATTAATCACATTTCTTGCATTATCTTTTATTTTTTGCTTTTTGAAAGCATGTGGTAAGTTAGGACAATAACCAACATGTTCTTTCTATTAAAATATCTTGTTTTGAGTGTTTCATTTGCATTTGTTTTTAGTTTTGAAACCAATAAATATATATTTAATTGTTCTATATATAAATAAATTGTACCAACATGCAAGTAAATTGACATACGAGCTCAGTCTCGGAACGCATTAAGCTCATAAGTCGAAGTATGACTGTATCAGATAACATAGAACCTTACAATAGGTCAGGTACAATATAACCTTACATTAGATCAGGTACCATAGAACCTTACAATAGATCTGATTACATAGAACCTTGCAATAGATCAGGTACTATAAAACCTTACAATAGACCAGGTACCATAGAACCTTATAATAAATCAGATACTATAGAACCTTACAATAGATCAAATACCATATAAGATTAAACTAAATTAAAACTAACTTGTGTGCATTGCTCTATGTTAAAGTTAGTTTCAGAAAGTATGAGTTATAGCTTCATTTAAGACCTTGTACTAAATCACAGGGTATTTTTACTTACTAATAATGCCGGCTAGAATGAACTTGAGATTGACAATCCGTCTCTGAAGACAACCAAATGTCCAAAAGTTGATTGAACAGGATCACAGCAATCAATGAATCTCCGATAAAAGCCATGTGGTTGGCACTATGGATCCAGCTGCAATAGAGGTAACCGTCAAATCTAAAAGACATTCTCTATGGATAACACAAGCTTAACAGCAACATATTAAATAGTACTCAACTATTCCTCTACAGATTTATAGTTTATAGGGAGACAATCCTCATAAGTTGACAGTGAGATAGGCATGAACTATTGCTCAAATAATATACTGAGTTTATATAATATATGAACATGTCTAATATACCATATTATACAAATGTGGTACTTTATGGTTGAATTATTAAAACATAAAATGATGGCTTATATTGTTAGAGTTACTGAAACGAGCTTGTGAAGAGAGTTTGGTGCTCTGAGTTAACAGCTAGGAGTGAGGTGGAACAATGAATAAAACACAAGTGAGACGATGACTAACCTTAACGGTATTCAGAGAGTGAGTTGCCAGGCAATCAGCTATTCCTAAATCATACAAAGTTAATGGGCTAGATATTAATTTGTTGATTCTGACCCGCAATGGCTATGACACCGTGTGATCAGCTTTGACTGTGATATCATGTGACTAGTTATGAACATGATACTATGTGATCAGTTATGATTGTGATACCATATGATCGAAGTGACCAGCAATGATGCAGGAGCATTCGGCCATATAGCATGATGTAAGGTAAAACAGTCATAGCTGGTCACATGGTAGAACTCCCTAGCTGGTCACATGGTATCATGGTCATATCTGGTCACAAGCTATCATTGTCAAATGATAGCTTGTGACCAGTTATTACTGTGATACCATGTGACCAGCTATGACCATGGTAATATCATGTTTACACAAGGATGAAATCTGACAAATATAAATTATTTTTAGGTTGAAAATACATTAATAAGCATATATCAAGAGTTACATTGCCAAAAAATGAAAAAAAATTTGATTTTTACGTGACGCTAAAATAGCTTAAATCTACAAAAATTGATAAAAATAGGGCCCGCTGACCTACTTTAGCGACCTCTGACCCTAAAGGACAGCCTTCGACAGACGAGTTTTTAAATAAAAATGATAGATCACACGTGGAAGAAGACATAATTAAAAATTCAGAATTTTAGACGATATAGTTTTCAAGATATTTGTTATCAAAAAACCTAAAAAATCCGACTCGGAGCTACCCCTCCTGAATGGCAGACTTTGGGGTGATGCCGGCAGCGCCACTAAATGTTTCGAGGCTAAACAATTTGGATTCCCACCAAGTTTGACCTGCTCTTTAACATAGGATTAGTTTTAACCATATCTGTGACAGGTCAGCACACACATTGGACCAGTCCCATGGAATGGCCCTTATGCATGAGATTGCATGGGACTAGCTAAGACAGTGATGTGATCAAAGGCCAGCATATCAAAGCGTTGCACTCAAAGGGAACACTAAAGTTCACCTCAGAGTTCTAATACTCTTTTGAGCTTCTGCATGTTTTAAAATTGGAGGCAGCAGATTATGTTACTATAAGCAACCCTAGTTGTTCGGACTAATATCGGCACGTAAGAAACTGGTTAAAACTCACTAGCCCGCATCACTTGGCTCGTCTGTCATGACTACATCTATTAGTCACAGCCATCACTCCTCGGACAGGCCCACCGTATCGAACGAACGACTGGACAACTGAATGTTCGGAGTTGTCAAGATCTATGGAGAGGATCTATAGGTATATCTACAAACAAAGTTGACTGTCAAAGATGTAACCTTATCCAATGCTATCAATATCTACTCAAGTATAGTAAGTGACATACAGTACATACATCCTATACATCCAGCTATAAAGTGCATCATTTTGGTTATAGAAAGATGGAGACAACCTGTGATATCAAACACTACCTTCACCTCTTCTAATCTACAATGTAAATACAAATAGAGTGATAGCATGTATTCCCAGTGCTTATAATAATACAAAATTCTGAACTAGTTACAACTAACTAAAGATATAAATATTATTATTAATAAAGTTAAACTTACAAGAGATGATGCGAGTGTATGTCAGTTTGGAGCACTTTATTACTATGAACTATTATAAAAGTATTTTTATAATAAGAGCAGTGACAATAACCAGAGTAAGATGTACACGCATTACATAACATTGAGGCATGGCTTCATGTCACCTTTGTTAGCCCTGTGTAAGGACTGCTGGCTTTTCATATGTGGAGTTTGGGTGAATCTTGATATGGCTGGCGAAACCTGATTTTACAATGGCTACTATATTTAAACTGTGGTACGTGTTACTACTATGCGCTACTGTGACAACTTTGTGTCATTTCATATAAGCATGCACATATTAGCGAGAGTGTACAAACTATGTATCACATACACAATTTTACATACAACATTTGAAGGTTTTGAAATATTTCAGATAAATCTATCACCAAATTGTAACAGAGACTTCACTTAGTTTACTAAAGCTAACAATAGAGTGTTTGTTGTGATATAAAGAGAAACTTGGAGGCATATAAAACTACTTTGTAAGCACAAAATAAATGCTTTAAAACAATAGATAGTTTTACACAAGTGTAGATACAGATATGATATATATATATATATACAAATACATGGACATGTTGAATATAGATAGCAACAGATCATAAACAGGAAATGAAACTATAGGTAAACAAGTAAAGAGTTCTCACTGTATGACCTTGCACGTAAAGCTGACAGAATCTACTTCACTTTTTTGTTCTCAAATTAATTTTTTCACTAGGACATACTTACATATTTGTTAAAACCTAATATTTCATTAAGGTGCATCCAAAAGTCATAGCTTTTGAACAGCACGGTCTTTAAAGGTTGACTAGCAACAAAATTCCCATTACAGTTATTTGGTATCAAAAGATTCACCATGTCTTACTCTGTTGTGTTGTAGATGCAAAATATGTGAAAATGTGATTACAAGCTCTTGATAGCTCAAAAACGATTGGTTAATCGCGGCCATTACAAAAACGCTGTGGATTAAAATCCCTTTGCAAAACGGCTCAAATGGGACGTAGTTGAATGAGATGGCTCCCGGTTACACTTTCATGCAACCTTATTCGTCAAACAATTTTCACAAATATACTTCAAGCGTTCAATAAAACCATGCATATTGTCATTACGCAACTATTACACAATCATTGTAATGCTGTCATTTTGAGCATTGATATCTCAAAACCTAACGTAAAAACTCGCTTAATCTTTTAACCTTAGCTCCTAGGAGTGCATACCATCCTCTGATAAACATGACGAGCCTGTTGATTACCTGTGATAATCGAAAAATGCTGCAAAAAAATATTTGCGCTGCTTGGCAGGAAGTATGGGTCACATGATCAGATTACGACTAGACGATTAGACCAATCCGAAACAGAACTGCAAAGTAGCGAGCATCTAGATTTGACACGGGCTTTTCGGTAGAACCCCCGAAGTGTTTGTCATAAACTAGTGTTACAAAATGTTTTATATTGAACTTTTTATTAGCCGTTCAATTAACGTGATAACATCACATGTCAAAACAATAACCAAATTGTTTGAATACGTCAGAGAAATAAACTGATTCCAACTTACGGCGTTTTCGTGATGGCGGCGATTAACTGTTCGTTTTTGAGCTTTTAAGATCTTGTAATCAGATTTCCCCATATTTTGCACCTGCAACACAACAGAGTAGGACACGGTGAATCATTTGATACCAAATAACTGTAATGTGAATTTTGTTGCGAGTCAACCTTTAAAGTTTATTTAAAGGTGTAAACCTTTTAATGTATTCCGATATACAGTTAATCACCGTAAATTGGTTTTACCAACCACAAAAATGTCCTAAATGTTTTGCAGGATTTGCTTGGACATTTTCTAAGCCAGTTTAGCTTCTACCGCAAGCACGGTAATCTCAGACGAGTAATTAATATTATTACAGCGTGCAACATTATTATTACTAAAAAAAAAAAAACTCTCAGTAAAATGATTGTACAACTTATATTAATCTGTGAATGGTTTGGTCAATCGATACAAATATATACAATTATGCCTATTCATAAGGCTTATGGTCTGAGTTGATTATATTTCTTTTAAGGTATGTTCTTTCATCTTTGGAAATTGAAATATATTTACTGACTATATATCAATAAAACAATTTAATATGGTAACCTGCCAGACTGTTCTAGAAGGAATTGAACTTACCACAATAATGTGGTACAGATCATTCAGTACCAGAGGACGTGTGAAGCCACAAAAATAAGTTGTTCTATGAGCAAATACTCTGTACTATAATTTATCAAGGTAAGTATATTAATACTATAAACTAGGACTAGAGAACTGAAGCTTTGTAGACAGTTGTAGATAGGTACTGACACTTAGTGTTCAGTACTAGCTTATGATTGGCTTAGCAAAATGACTAAAATCTCATTCTTTTGACTTATTTTGTCTTAACTTGTCCAAGTTTTGGACAAACACAAATCTTGTATTCACATGTTACAGATGAGGTTGGACCAACTATTTTGTTGGAAATACATATCATAATCATTATGAATAATATTGATTGTGTATAAAGCAATAGAAGACAACTTTAACAACCAAACTCAACCTTGGTTGGGAATATATATAAAATAATAAGACACTAACTTACATCTATTATTAACAGTAATTCTCAGGACAGTTTGTGAATTTTCAGTAGAAGTAAATCATCGGGTTTAAAAACATAAACGATAAAATATTAAAATTTGTTTAAATATTTGATTAATTATCAATAATTAACTAAGAAGATGACTATATGAGTCTCTGATGTGAAAATATAAAAAATAAATATAAATAAAAAAGTGAATTTCCTTTGGTATCAGTTTTGTCATGAAAAAATCTCAAAGAGATACTATTTGTACATCACATGCTATTTTTTAGATGTTTTTTATGATTTTTTTTAAATAACTACACACTGACATATAGAAAACTATTTTAATAGAATATTATTTTGCAAACTAAATTTTAATGCAAGAATGGAGATATCATTATCTTATCTCAAACATTCATTACCTTTATTGACACTAAAGTTACAATTATCTGATTTTAGCTTGACATTCCTTATTCTGTTTGATACTTATAGAAAACATCTGTCAAATAGGTAAGACAAACATTGCCATATAATTCATTGGTCTGTTGTGGTAAAAGGTTTAGAAGATGTTTCCATTAAATTGAAGTCTAATAATGTTCAATTGTTAGTAGAATTCGTAGAATTAGCTATTCTCAAATTGTTTGTACGAAACAGATGTTGTAAACAATAGGCTTATAAGATGCATCAGTTTTAACTTATAAGTGCTTGAAAACTGCTATTTTTAGTTACTATTTAAAAGTCATTTGTTTAACCATAGTTTGAGTTTTGCTAAGCTGATCATGTGACATAATCAACAGAAATAATAAACTAAATGACTGAGGTAGCCAGGTTTACAGTGAAAAAAGGTGATGCGAACTACTTTAAAGGAAGCAGCAATAAAGAATATGACTTCGGGAGTCAGCATGCTCCAAGAGGCAGTTCAAATAAATATAATAGTATTGACAGAACTGCTCTTAGATACACCTGATAGATATAAGGAATGAGCGAGCTACAATTTTAACTGTAGTGACTGATGAATCATCTTGCTATTAAATGATGTGAAGGAAGAAGTGATGTCATGCATCTTGAGATAACAGGGACAGGTATCAATATGGTAGTTATAGCAGAGTACAGAATAATAGCTACAATGGGCACAGTAAGATGTGTGAAACATCAGTAGAGAGAAGATAGCTAAAGCAGCAGTTATGATATGGCAGTTGAGGAGGCAGTATTGAAGGTTTAGTAGAGTGAGAGATACTAGTATGGATATGGGGAGGAACCTGAACAGGCCCCAGTAATATAAAAGGTTTAGAAGTCAAGTGAATACACCATGAATAGATATCAGGGTAGTAGTAGTCCAAGTGATGAATAAGACAGTTGCTATAGGAAGTAAGATACGAGTAGATATGAAGAGAGGAACAGAGGCTATGGAAATGGTAGCAATGCATAACCGAGGTACCAAAAATGATAGCAAAGGTAGCAGCATGAGCAGAAATGTTAGATTTTCAGTCTCTAAAGGCAAGTATAGTGCAAACCAATGGCTCAGTCAAAACTTGTGTTGTTTGATAGTTAGAGACAAGGAATATGACTTTACTTTTTATGTTAGGAAAACTAAGAAAACAAGTGAGTGTTGCATTTGAAAAACCATCAACTACTTTACCCTCTTTCTTGCTAGTGGTTCGATCTGTAGATATAATTGACCTTGAACTTAGAGCAGATACAAACTTGACTCATTTGCTCCTAAATGAGTCTTTTACCAGGACATAATTTACATATTCAGTAAAACCTAATAGTCGACAAAGGGGCATCTAAATCATTATAGCTTATGAACATCACCATCTTCAAAAATATTTTGATCCAAACTCAATCAGCATGAGATTTTACATCAACCGTGCCATAAAAATGCCAAATTTATTTTGCAGCTCTGACATTTTTTTTCAGCCAGTTTCACTTCTACAGCAAGCATGGTAAGACGAGTTATTAATATTATTACAGCTTAAAGCATTTTTATTACTAATTTTATTTTTTTTTATTACTCTTATGGTCTGACTTGATTATATTTCTATTAAGGTACATTCAACCATCTTTAGAAAGTAAAATAGACTTACTGACTATATCTCAATAAAAACAATTTAGTTGGTTCACATGCCAGACTGTCATAAAAGGAATTGAACATACCAAAATAATGTGGTGCAGATCATTCAATACCAGAGGACGTGTGAAGATGCAATAGTAAGTTGCGCTCTGAGCAGATACCCTGTACTATAATATATCAAGTATATTAATACTATAAACTAGGTCTAGAGAACTGAAGCTCTGTAGACAGTTGCAGGTAAGTACTGACACGTTCAGTACTTATGATTGGCTTAGCAAAAATACTAAAATCTTTAGACATATTTTGTATTCACTTTCACAAGTTTTGGATAAACACAACTATTGTATTCCCATGTTACAGATGTTACAAGATAAGACAACTTTAACAACCAAACTCAATCTTGGTTGGGAATATATATGAATTAATTGGCAACAAACTTACAGTATTATAAACTGTGATTCTCAGGACAGTTTGTGAATTTTCAGTGGAAGTGAATCATAGGGTTTAAAAACATACTTGGTAAACTATTAAAATTTGGCTTTTAATTATTTGATTAATAATCCATAATTAATTAAAATATGACTATATGAGTACCTAATGTTAAAATAATTGAATGCTAAAAAAGTGCATTTCTTCTGGTAACAGTTTTGTCATGAAAAATCCCAAAGAGATATTATTTGTACATCACCTGGTTTTATTTAAATGTTTTTTATCATATTTTGTTTTAAATAACTACACACTGACATATAGACAAAGATTTTAATGGGATATTATTTTAAGAATTTGATTCGATGTGAGAAAGGAAATTGTTATCTTATCTCAAACATCCATTACCTTTATTGACACTAAAGTTATAATTATCTGATGTTAGCTTGATATTCTTTATTCTGTTTGATAGGAAATGTCTGAGCAAGTAGGAAAGACAGGCATTGCCATATAATTCATTGGCTTATGGTGGTAAAAGGTTTAGAAGATGTGTTCATTAAACGGAAACCAGATGTTTCATGTGATAATGGATTCAGCATTGCTGTAACAATGAGAATGCCAGATGGAGAGCATCAAAAATACAGCTAACTCGTTGTCTTATTGCTTTAAACTTCCTTTTTGATTGGTTAATTCTACACAGCAAAAGTGCTTCATGATTGTAAAACGACCTTCAACAAAACCTTAAATGTTAACTGACCGCATTTTAAAATCACCTTAATTTCTTCATATATTAAAATGATATATTTTTGTTCTCCAAAGATTTTGAACGTTGAAAATCAAAACGAAAAACAGTTTGGAAAGCAGAAAATAATTATGATGGAAGCTCTGTGACACAAAAAGGTCGCTTGTTTGGCAAAACGCTGACATATAATATGTGATGGCAATAAGAATAAGCAATGTATGATTGCAATATATTCAAATACACATTTTCCATCCTCTAGACGTCAAACTGAAGGCTTTGATTGTCCAAAATGGCAGATAATTACAATGCAAAGTCGAAATAGATTTCACAGAGTTCGAAAAAGGTTGCCATGTTTTAAACGCCCAGCATTAACTTTCAAGTGGAGGTTATAGAATTATACCAACCAGCTTGTGAGCTAGTAAAATATTTTTTTACACAAACAGGAACATTGAAAAACTTGAATTCATCAAAGTCGTCGTGTTCGTAAAATTAGCTATTCTCAAACTGCTTGTTCAAAATACAAGTTTTAAACAATAGGCTTAGAAGTTGCGTCAGTTTTAATGCTTGAAAATTCTATCTTATAAACACATGCTCTGCATTCATGCTCATAGATAGTCAAGGTAGAAAATGTGCGTTTTAATATGATTATAAAATATTGCAACTGTTTCTAGTCAAACTTTCCCAAAGATCTCTGTCTATTTTTACAAATTAAAAAATTCGATAAAAACCAGTATGAGTTTGAAAGTACACAAAAAAACATTGTTCAATCACTAAACTGTAATGTTACCTGCCATATTATTATTATTATTACTAATGTCGTAACGGTTTCTGTCATCAGTTTACTTTTAAACAGGCCATGAAAGTGAGTGTTGTGTGTTGTTACAATATTAGCTATCGAGTGTGTGTTGTATCAGAGCAGCTATTCAGCACTTGAGTATGATAGATTATTCATCGTATAAAACAAACATGTACTTGTTCATATTTTATAGCAGCCTCCTTATTGGGCTTGAAATGAGCAATAAAACTATACAGTTGCATTTCACCAGATATTATCTACTAAAAACCTACTATAATCTACCAAGAAGTTCTTGTTTTACCACCACACTCCAATTTTACAGCACATTTTAATTCTCGGCAGTGATTAGCTCATTTCTCACAGCACAAACTACCAATTCCATTTATGAGGCTCTATTCATAACTTGTTCACAGCTTAGAGATTATGGTTCTTTTGTAATTAGTATTAGATGCTTGTGATTATTACTATTACTACTATTTTCTTCTGGCAGTTAATGTTATCATGTTAAAATATAGAAGGTTGTGATCAGACACTCAAATATTAAGTTTGTAGTTTCAGTGTTTTCATATACTAGGTCACACTTTAAAATTATTAACAAAGACAAATCTTTACAACTAAACAGTCTGCACCCTAAAATATTCTCTATGTTACTATCTAATTGTATACTTCGTGATTTTTGCCCCTGATTGTCCGCTTGTTTATTTCACCTGAGATCCAAAAGTAACTCAAAGCAGATGTTTAAACAGTGACGGCAATCACTTCACCAACGTCTATGGGAAATGGTAAAACAATGATTATAGTTTACCCTGAATATACCTGTTACAAAGGCACAAGCATACTTTTATCTATGACAGGAAATCATAGTATAAACTGATGGTAAAATATGATTCTCCAAAGCATTCAGAACAAATTCTTAAGAATAAATTTGTTAAATACACCTAAAACCTTTCAATTTGTCTCAAGGCGGAATTCATACTAGTGCAAGCAAGCTCAGAAGTTCCATCTTTCTGAAAAGCTCTTATCACAGCTTATCTTATCAACTTAATAGATGATACAGTTTTATCAGATTATGTGTTTAAATTAACTGATATCACAATCTGCAGTATCTTTAATAGCAACAAAAAATTTGATATAAAAATTTGCACATAATTTTATTATGTAAGCAAACTGAGCAAAGCAATGTATTTATACTAACTAAAAGACTTCAAACTATCACATTGACTAAAAATATTTTAATTTTATTGCGAGTATAAAATTCGCATGAAAGATATTGCCCTTGCATAAAAAATTGAATCAAGTACCAAAAATTGATTTAAAAATTAGTTGTGAGAGAACAAATTCTTTTAAAATGTCATAATTGTTTACATAATAAAGTTGAAGTTGTCTAACTTTTGACTGTATACTCTTGTGATGGATTTGCGAAACCAAGCTTTCCTACGATTAGCCCACTTTATAATACAAAAATCAGCTTGTATAGAAAACCAACTGACAGAAAACAAAATTTTCTGTAAAAAACAACAGCAACCCAACATGCTGGTAGAGATAAGAGAGAATGAAGAACCTATGAACAATGAAGCGAAGAGTGACGAAATGGACAACTACAAAGAAAGGCACTTTTTAAATCACATGAAAGAAAACAGTGTAGTAGCAATAATTAACCTCTACACAGCGGGATACATCCATACACCATTTACATGTTTGCATTTGCATGTGTAACTATTTGGGTACTTACTAACGTATACCCAGTTCAGCATTATGTTTGATATTATCCAGCTGTATCTACCTTTTCATGCTTGCTGTAAAACATGAAGAATGCAGAACCATACTGAGCAACCGGTGGTGGTGCTTGCAGCAATTAAAGTTGTGCATGAGAGCTCTTACTTATCCATTGTAAGACAACTTGGACGCCGAACAAACTCACAAGTGGCTATTCACAACACTTTAGGCCTATATGTAAACGAATTATTTGATCTTATAAATTCTTCTGGTTTTTCGACAGGATATAATGCATTAAAAAGCTATTAAAATGCACTATTTACGATTATTGATTATGGCCATGTGATCGACTTTTAATGAACAAAATGATCTTTGAAAATACTATTAAACATAATATGTTTAATAGTATTTAACTAACAAACAATATTATTGTTTGTTAGTTGCTAGTGTGACTAAGCTTTCAAGTAAAAGATCAATGAGAATATCGAAAGCGAATTTAATTTTCCTTATCTGTAGAAAAAGTAAGATCAATATTGTAAATCAGGTGGTTTAGGTTAATTCAAGAGGCTTTTTTCGCCAGTAAAACTTACCAAATCATTCAAAAATAGCACACGTGAAGCAAATGTAATCTGTGACATACAAACAATCCCTTGCATTCCATCCCTTCACTACCAGGGCAGACTGCACTGCAACTAAATTCACAAACCTAAATATTAACCTTGATTAGTTGATGACATAGAGCGTGTATTTGATTGCAATAGCGAGTATGTTTGTCAGAAAATAACAAGCGTACTGGATGTGTCATGGAGCTCTGCAATCGTAACTCGTCCATTGTTGTACGTTTATACGCAAAGCGATTACTCAGCGATCACGTAGATATGTTTACGCACCGAATATGGCTAACAGACTTTTTAACAGACTTTAGTATGATCTCTATTTATATTACTATATTTTGCTTTTTTTAAATATTTATCGATTAAATAAGTCAATTGTGAATAGCTGAGATAAGTATTTATTAAACAATAATGACGTTTTTGGTGATCACTATCTCACTGAGTAAAAACCCGGTAACGCCATGGAAAACTCGGGGAAATCCTTTTCGTCAATGCTATTTGATTGGCTTAGCTCAAGTGCGAAACTGCGCATCTCTTTCCTGAGTGCTTGGGAGAGTGCAATGTTGCATGGAGTCTGATGTTTATTCTTTCTACAGACTTGAATTTACAGTTTGGAATAGTAAATGAATTTCATGCTCACGAGTGATTCGACTAGCGACGACACTGGATCTCCATATATAAAAGCCATGCGCATCATAACGGAAACTAGTTGTAAATCTTCTGGTGATATTTGAAATTTGAATTTCTTTGGTGTATGTATCGTCATAGTTAAGTTATGTATGCTACTTACAGGTCTGTTATGACCACCCTACTTACAGGTCTCATGACCACCCTAAAAACCGTTCATTCAAAAACTGACTCCTTGTCAGGCTCCTTCAAAACATTGAATGATAATAGTGAGTCAATTAGAGAGGTTGTAGTAACCAAAAATCAAGAACTTGTGTCAAAAATGGACTCAGTGTCAGGTTCCTTGCAGACACTGAGGGAGGGCAGTGAGTCAGTTCGAGAAGTGGTTACTCAAAATAACGAACAGAAGGAAAAAACAACTCGTGCACTACTTGAGTCTATGGAGACTCTACAAAACAATAGTAGCTTTGCTGATGTTGTTAAACAAAATAGTGAGATCACTCAGATTGCTAAAAGGGTTGAAACAGGTATTAATATACAAACTACTATCTTAGAAAAAGAGTCTAAAAAATTCAATGCAATAATTCACAACTTGGAGGAAATTAGTTCTAGGCCTCACAGCGATGAAATTCATGGCATTCTCACAAATATTTCTTTTAATGGTAGAGACCTTAAAGATAGTAGAAGGTTGGGAAAAACAGGTGGTAGCAAACCAAGACTCATTAAACTAGAGTTCTTCACTGAATCTGACAAGTGGGAGTTTCTTAGTAGATACAACAGACTTAAGCAAGCTAAAAACTCCTTTGCAACATTAGATCTTACTCAAGAGGAAAGGGCAATTGAGTTTGAATTACGTAAAAAAAAGGGAACTTGCTGAGAAGCATGAAGGTGTGAAGTTTCGGGTTAGAAATGGTGTAATTCAAGAGTTTGAAAAAGATACATGGTCAACTACTACAAAATAGGCTCATTAAAAACAAAATAACTTTTCTTTTATGGAATGCCAATGGCCTAAGAAACAAGACACACTATTTGCAACATATAATTGATAACCATCATTCATCCATTCTAGCAATCACTGAAACAAAATTGACAGCTAGCATAGGATATGCCGAACTTTGCCCAGGGTATACATATTATAGAAGATATAGGCGAACAGGTATTGGTTTGGGAGGTGGGGGTGTTGATTGCTGTATCCAATGATTGTCCATTGATAGTCACTGATTGCTTTATATCTGACAGCTCAGAAATTTTGTCTCTGTGCTTAGACTGCAGTGGTTACCGTTTCAACTTTGCCTGCTATTATAGACCACCCAGGCAGGCTGATTTTAATGACCTTTTGCTATAGTATGAAGAAGTAACCTGTCCCAATATTATAGTAGCTGGGGATTTTAATCTTCCAGCAATAAAATGGTCTGATAATAAAAAGGGTGCTGCTAAGCTCAATGATAGAGTAGCTTTGCACCAAAAATTTGTTGATTTTGTTGATATTAACTGCCTAACTCAAACAATAACAACACCAACACACATAGATGGCAATGTACTAGACCTGGTTATATCAAACTTGGATATAGATGTTACATTATGTGAACCTAGTATCAGCGATCATCACATAATATTCAACGAAATAACAATTCCTAGTAAATATATAATCAAAGACACTATACATACTCCTCAGGCTGGCTATTTTCAGTTTAACAGAGCAGACCAAGAAAAATTAGATCAATCTTTTTCTGATATATACTTTCAAATACGTCACCTGTCAACACTGCCACATACTAGTACAGAGCAGTTGTGGTCTATTTTCACAGATTTGTTTTTTAAGGCAGTAGAACAAGCTGTGCCCCGGGGAGCACCAGGCAATAAGAGAATGTCATGGATAACACGTAGCACTATTCGGCAACTTAGAAAACGAAATAGACTGTACAAACATTTTGTTCAAACCCAAACTGAGGAGCCTAAGGCACGACTAAAAAGTCATGCTAAACATTGTAAAAAACTAGTGGAAGCCGACTATAGAACATACATAGATCACCATATTTGCAAAGAACTTGACAATGGCAACACAAAGCCATTATTTAAGTACATCGAAAATAGGCGAAAAATGCACAACAAAATTAAAAACATTGCAAACTGTGCAGATAACTCTCCTATAGGCATTGCAAATACATTCACTGCTGCGTTTGCTTCGGTGTTCACTAAAAATTCAGGTCAGTTCAACCAGTGTTTGCTCAAATATAGCGTTCAAGTTAATAATAATTCCATTCAGTTCGATCCTCACGGAGTTCACAAAATGTTAAGCCAATTAGATGCTAGAAAGGGTTCTGGTCCTGATGGCATATCTGTTGCGCTTCTAAAGTTTGCTGCTGATGGAATATATCAGGTATTGACAGTAATTATGCAGCATTCCTATGACACGTCTACCGTTCCCCTTGACTGGCGTAACGCTCGGGTGGTACCAATTTTTAAAAATAAGGGTAGCGGAGAGTGTCCACTGAATTACAGACCAATTTCTTTGACATCAATAACATCCAAAATAATAGAACACGTCATAGCACACGACATCCGCACTTATCTTGAGTCAAATAACATATTATCTGAAAGACAGCATGGCTTCAGACCAAAACACAGCTGTGACTCACAATTACTCATAACAAAATCAGAATTGGTCAATAACTTTAATAACAATGACCAAACAGATATGATAGTGCTCGATTTTTCTAAAGCCTTTGACGTTGTTCCATTTGCAAAATTACTTTACAAACTCAAAACTATGCAAATTAATGAGAAAACAATTCAGTG
Source organism: Watersipora subatra (assembly GCF_963576615.1). Taxonomy (NCBI): domain Eukaryota; kingdom Metazoa; phylum Bryozoa; class Gymnolaemata; order Cheilostomatida; family Watersiporidae; genus Watersipora; species Watersipora subatra. The sequence continues at coordinate 35,205,567 of NC_088715.1, forward strand.
GATAGCAAACTGGCTCTACGATAGACACATGTCTGTGGTTGTCGAGGGTGTCGAATCTGACCCACACCTTGTAACATCAGGTGTTCCTCAGGGTTCAGTACTGGGACCTTTTTTGTTTCTTATATACATTAATGATATGCCTCATGGGATCAAACATGCCCAACTCAGACTATTTGTAGACGATTCTTTGCTTTATCACCCAATCAAAAATAAACAAGATCAATGTCATCTTCAGGAAGATCTTAAAAACCTGGAGAAATGGTCAAAAGACTGGCAGATGAAATTTAATGTTGGTAAATGTGAACACTTGTCTATATCAAGAACTGATCCTATTAGCACAGTATATTCACTAAATGGGAAAGACATACAGCAAGTATCAATGATAAAGTACTTGGCCATTAACATAGTTAGAAAACTAAATAATGATGACCATGTTCAGTACACAGCTAAAAAAGCTACCTCTACCTTATATATGTTAATGAGAGCATTAAACAGAGCATCTAGTAAAACAAAATCACAGGCGTACAAATCTATATGTAGACCTATACTAGAATATGCTTCGTGCGCATGGTCTCCTCATCAAGCAAAGCATATTAGCAAGTTAGAGAGTATAAATAGAAAATCCTTCCGATGGGCTTACAAAATTAAATGGAAAGACCGAATTTCCCTGAAGATGAACATTTTAAACTGGCCTATTTTAGAAGACCGTAGGTCAGATATAGATATAAGTATGCTTAATAGAATTCTTAGTGATAATATAGCCATCAATATTAAAAACCACGTACTTTTTAACACAACAAGTCAAACACGAAAGGGATTGATCAGAAAGGCAATCTCATGTGATGTGGCCAAAAATTGGTATTTCTATCGCATCTGAACAATGAGTGCTTCTGGGTCCAATGCCTTGTCAGCGATTACAGTTGCAGGCCCCTCTTGTAATACCTAATATCACACTTATCCTTGAGAGGTCCCTGTCTGTATGCCTGCCTTGTCGACTTGTTGGCTTGCTTGTATTGTTTTACTTAAATCGTGTTATTAATGCAAGTAACAAACAAATATATATAAATATTTTGCTTGAGTTTCTTGACTAGATTAACTAGTTTCCTTGCTCGTCTTGTTGACTTAATCAAATAGTTTTTGTCTTTGCATATTTTCTGTAATCATCCGTTATCCGATTGCTCTCTTGAAGCAATCGTCTTATAATAGACCAAAAACCCCTTATTTTCTGTCTTTGTTGACTTGTTTAACTTGCATAATTAATTGTCTTATTGATTTAATCGCGTCGTTTATTTGTTTGTCTCGTAGAAAAAAAAACAAAAAAAAACTGGTACATTAGGACATCTCTATAATGCACCCATCCGGGCGCGAATGAGATAATATAGTAGACTAGACTGTTATTCTCAATATTTGGTGAGGTTTATGAAAGTCTGTTATTCTCCATTATTGGTGACATGTATAAAGTCTGTTATTCTCCATTATTGGTGAAGTGTATGAAGTCTGTTATTCTCCATTATTATTGAAGTGGATGAAGTCTGTTATTCTCCATTATTGGTGACGTGTATAGAGTCTGTTATTCTCCATTATTGGTGACGTGTATAAAGTCTGTTATTCTCCATTATTATTGAAGTGGATAAAGTCTGTTATTCTCCATTATTGGTGACGTGTATAAAGTCTGTTATTCTCCATTATTGGTGACGTGTATAAAGTCTGTTATTCTCCATTATTGGTGAAGTGTATAAAGTCTGTTATTCTCCATTATTGGTGACGTGTATAAAGTCTGTTATTCTCCATTATTGGTGAAGTGTATAAAGTCTGTTATTCTCCATTATTAATTAAGTGGATAAAGTCTGTTATTCTCCATTATTGGTGACGTGTATAAAGTCTGTTATTCTCCATTATTGGGGAAGTGTATAAAGTCTATTGTTCTCTATTATTGGTGAGGTTTATGAAATCTGTTATTCTCCATTATTGGTGACGTGTATAAAGTCTGTTATTCTCCATTAATGGTGAAGTGTATAAAGTCTGTTATTCTCCATTATTATTGAAGTGGATAGAGTCTGTTATTCTCCATTATTGGTGACGTGTTTAAAGTCTGTTATTCTCCATTATTGGTGAAGTGTATGAAGTCTGTTATTCTCCATTATTGGTGACGTGTATGAAGTTTGTTATTCTCCATTATTGTTGAAGTGTATAAAGTCTGTTATTCTCTGTTATTGGTGAAGTGTATAAAGTCTGTTATTCTCCAATATTGGTGACGTGTATAAAGTCTGTTATTCTCAATTATTGGTGACGTGTATAAAGTCTGTTCTTCCCCATTATTGGGGAAGTGTATAAAGTCTGTTAATCTCCAATATTGGTGACATGTATAAAGTCTGTTATTCTCGATTATTGGTGACGTGTATGAAGTCCGTTATTCTCCACTATTGGTGTGAAGTGTATTAAGTCTGTTATTCTCCATTATTGGTGAAGTGTATAAAGTCTGTTATTCTCTGTTATTGGTGAAGTGTATAAAGGCTGTTATTCTTAATTAATTGTATAAAGTTTGTCATTCTTAACTATTGGTGAAGTGTTTAAAGTCTGTTATTCTCCGTTATTGGTGAAGTGTATAAAGTCTGTTATTCTCCATTATTGGTGAAGTGTATAAAGTCTGTTATTCTCCATTATCGGTGACGTGTATAAAGGCTGTTATTCTTAATTAATTGTATAAAGTTTGTCATTCTTAACTATTGGTGAAGTGTTTAAAGTCTGTTATTCTCCATTATTGGTGAAGTGTATAAAGTCTGTTATTCTCCATTATTGGTGACATGTATAGAGACTGTTATTCTCCATTATTGGTGACATGTATAAAGTCTGTTATTCTCCATTATTGGTGACATTTATAAAGTCTGTTATTCTCCATTATTGGTGAAGTGTATAAAGTCTGTTTTTCTCCATTATTGGTGAAGTGTATAAAGTCTTGTTATTCTCCATTTGTGTGAAAGTGTACAAAGTGTGTTATTCTCTATTATTGGTGACGTGTATAAAGTATGTTATTCTCCATTATTGGTGAAGTGTATAAAGTCTGTTATTCTCTATTATTGGTGACATTTATAAAGTCTGTTATTCTTAATTATTTGTGAAGTGTATAAAGTCTGTTTTTCTCCATTATTGGTGAAGTGTATAAAGTCTTGTTATTCTCCATTTGTGTGAAAGTGTACAAAGTGTGTTATTCTCTATTATTGGTGACATGTATAAAGTCTGTTATTCTCCATTATTGGTGACATGTATAAAGTCTGTTATTCTTCATTTTTGGTGGAGTGTATGAAGTCTGTTATTCTCCATTATTGGTGAAGTGTATAAAGTCTGTTATTCTCCATTATTGGTGACATGTATGAAGACTGTTATTCTCCATTATTGGTGACATGTATAAAGTCTGTTATTCTCCATTATTGGTGACATGTATAAAGTCTGTTATTCTATATTATTGGTGAAGTGTAATAAGTCTGTTATTTTCCATTATTGGTGACATATATAAAGTCTGTTATTCTCCATTATTGGTAACGTGTATAAAGTCTGTTATTCTCCATTATTGGTGACATGTATAGAGACTGTTAATCTCCATTATTGGTGACATGTATAAACTCTGTTATTCTCCATTATTGGTGACATGTATAAAGTCTGTTATTCTCCATTATTGGTGAAGTGTATAAAGTCTGTTTTTCTCCATTATTGTTGAAGTGTATAAATTCTGTTATTCTCCATTATTGGTGACACGTATAAAGTCTGTTATTCTATATTATTGGTGACGTGTATAAAGTCTGTTATTCTCTATTATTGGTGACGTGTATAAAGTCTATTATTCTCCATTTTTGGTGAAGTGTATGAAGTCTGTTATTCTCCATTATTGGTGAAGTGTATAAAGTCTTGTTATTCTCCATTTTTGTCAAAGTGTACAAAGTATGTTATTCTCTATTATTGGTGACGTGTATAAAGTATGTTATTCTCCATTATTGGTGAAGTGTATAAAGTCTGTTATTCTCCATTATTGGTGGTGTGTATAAAGTCTGTTGTTCTTAATCATTTGTGACGTGTATAAAGTCTGTCATTCTTAACTATTGGTGAAGTGTACAAAGTCTGTTATTCTCCATTATTGGTGAAGTGTATAAAGTCTGTTATTCTCTATTATTGGTGACGTGTATAAAGTCTATTATTCTCCATTGTTGGTGAAGTGTATGAAGTCTGTTATTCTCGATTATCGGTGAGGTGTATAAAGTCTGTTATTCTTAATTATTTGTGAATTGTATAAAGTCTGTCATTCTTAACTATTGGTGAAGTGTATAAAGTCTGTTATTCTCCATTATCGGTGACGTGTATAAAGTCTGTTATTCTTAATTATTTGTGAATTGTATAAAGTCTGTCATTCTTAACTATTGGTGAAGTGTATAAAGTCTGTTATTCTCCATTATTGGTGAAGTGTATAAAGTCTGTTATTCTCCATTATCGGTGGCGTGTATAAAGTCTGTTATTCCTAATTATTTGTGAATTGTATAAAGTCTGTCATTCTTAACTATTGGTGAAGTGTATAAAGTCTGTTATTCTCCATTATTGGTGAAGTGTATAATGTCTGTTATTCTCCATTATTGGTGACATGTATAGAGACTGTTATTCTCCATTATTGGTGACATGTATAAAGTCTGTTATTCTCCATTATTTGTGACATGTATAAAGTCTGTTATTCTCCATTATTGGTGACGTGTATAAAGTCTGTTATTTATTATTGGTGACGTGTATAAAGTCTATTATTCTCCATTATTGGTGAAGTGTATGAAGTCTATTATTCTCCATTATTGGTAAAGTGTATAAAGTCTGTTAATTTCCATTATTGGTGACATATATAAAGTCTGTTATTTTTCATTGTTGGTGAAGTGTATGAAGTCTGTTATTCTCCATTATTGGTGACGTGTATAAAGTCTGTTATTCTCCATTATTGGTGAAGTGTATAGAGTCTGTTATTCTCCATTATTGGTGACATGTATAAAGTCTGTTATTCTCCATTATTGGTGACGTATATAAAGTCTGTTATTCTCCGTTATTGGTGACATGTATAAATTCTGTTATTCTCCATTATTGGTGAAGTGAATAAAGTCTGTTATTCTCCATTATTGGTGAAGTGTATAAAGTCTGTTATTCTCCATTATTGGTGACATGTATGAAGACTGTTATTCTCCATTATTGGTGACATGTATAAAGTCTGTTATTTTCCATTATCGTTGACGTGTATAAAGTCTGTTATTCTTAATTATTTGTGAAGTGTACAAAGTCTGTCATTCTTAACTATTGGTGAGGTGTATAAAGTCCGTTATTCTCCATTATTGGTGATGTGTATAAAGTCTGTTGTTCTCTATTATTGGTGACGTGTATAAAGTCTATTATTCTCCATTATTGGTGAAGTGTATGAAGTCTGTTATTCTCCATTATTGGTGAAGTGTATAAAGTCTGTTAATCTCCATTATTGGTGAAGTGTATAAAGTCTGTTATTCTCCATTATTGGTGAAGTGTATAAAGTCTGTTATTTTCAATTATTGGTGAAGTGTATAAAGTCGGTTATTCTCCATTATTTGTGACAGGTATAAAGACTGTTATTCTCCGTTATTGGTCACATATAAAAAGTCTGTTATTCACCATTATTGGTGACACGTATAAAGTCTGTTATTCTCCATTATTGGTGAAGTGTATAAAGTCTGTTATTTTCCATTATCGTTGACGCGTATAAAGTCTGTTATTCTTAATTATTTGTGAAGTGTACAAAGTCTGTCATTCTTAACTATTGGTGAGGTGTATAAAGTCCGTTATTCTCCATTTTTGGTGACGTGTATAAAGTTTGTTATTCTCCATTATTGGTGAAGTGTATAAAGTCTTGTTATTCTCCATTTTTGTCAAAGTGTACAAAGTCTGTTATTCTCTATTATTGGTGACGTGTATAAAGTATGTTATTCTCCATTATTGGTGAAGTGTATAAAGTCTGTTATTCTCCATTATTGGTGACGTATATAAAGTCTGTTATTCTCCATTATTGGTGACATGTATAAATTCTGTTATTCTCCATTATTGGTGAAGTGAATAAAGTCTGTTATTCTCCATTATTGGTGAAGTGTATAAAGTCTGTTATTCTCCATTATTGGTGACATGTATGAAGACTGTTATTCTCCATTATTGGTGACATGTATAAAGTCTGTTATTTTCCATTGTTGGTGACGTGTTTAAAGTCTGTTACTCTTAATTATTTGTGAAGTGTATAAAGTCTGTCATTCTTAACTATTGGTGAAGTGTATAAAGTCTGTTATTCTCCATTATTGGTGAAGTGTATAAAGTCTGTTATTCTCTATTATTGGTGACGTGTATAAAGTCTATTATTCTCCATTATTGGTGAAGTGTATGAAGTCTGTTATTCTCCATTATTGGTGAAGTGTATGAAGTCTGTTAATCTCCATTATTGTTGAAGTGTATAAAGTCTGTTATTTTCCATTATTGGTGAAGTGTATAAAGTCTGTTATTTTCCATTATTGGTGAAGTGTATAAAGTCGGTTATTCTCCATTATTGGTGACAGGTATAAAGACTGTTATTCTCCGTTATTGGTCACATATAAAAAGTCTGTTATTCTCCTTTATTGGTGACCTGTATAAAGTCTGTTATTCTCCATTATTGGTGAAGTGTATAAAGTCTGTTCTTCTCCATTATCGGTGACGTGTATAAAGTCTGTTATTCTTAATTATTTGTGAATTGTATAAAGTCTGTCAATCTTAACTATTAGTGAAGTGTATAAAGTCTGTTATTCTCCATTATCGGTGACATGTATAAAGTCTGTTATTCTTAATTATTTGTGAATTGTATAAAGTCTGTCATTCTTAACTATTGGTGAAGTGTATAAAGTCTGTTATTCTCCATTATTGGTGAAGTGTATAAAGTCTGTTATTCTCCATCATTGGTGACATGTATAGAGACTGTTATTCTCCATTATTGGTGACATGTATAAAGTCTGTTATTCTCCATTATTGGTGACATGTATAAAGTCTGTTATTCTCCATTTTTGGTGAAGTTTATAAAGCCTGTTTTTCTCCATTATTGGTGAAGTGTATAAAGTCTTGTTATTCTCCATTTTTGTCAAAGTGTACAAAGTGTGTTATTCTCTCTTATTGGTGACGTGTATAAAGTATGTTATTCTCCATTATTGGTGAAGTGTATAAAGTCTGTTATTCTCTATTATTGGTGACGTGTATAAAAGTGGTTATTCTCCATTATCGTTGAAGTGTATAAAGTCTGTTATTCTCCATTATTGGTGACGTGTATAACGTCTGTTATTCTCCATTATTGGTGAAGTGTATAAAGTCTGTTATTCTCCATTATTGGTGGTGTGTATAAAGTCTGTTATTCTCCATTATTGGTGACGTGTATAAAGTCTGTTATTCTCCATTATTGGTGACATGTATGAAGTCTTTTATTCTCTATTATTGGTGAAGTGTATAAAGTCTGTTATTTTCCATTATTAGTGAAGTGTATTAAGTCTGTTATTCTCCATTATTGGTGCAGTGTATGAAGTTTGTAATTCTCCATTATTGGTGAGGTGTATAAAGTCTGTTAATCTTCATTATTGGTGACTTGTATAAAGTCTGTTATTCTCCATTATTGGTGACGTGTATAAAGTCTGTTATTTATTATTGGTGACGTGTATAAAGTCTATTATTCTCCATTATTGGTGAAGTTTATGAAGTCTGTTATTCTCCATTATTGGTAAAGTGTATAAAGTCTGTTAATTTCCATTATTGGTGACATATATAAAGTCTGTTATTCTTCATTATTGGTGAAGTGTATAAAGTCTGTTATTCTCCATTATTGGTGACGTGTATAAAGTCTGTTATTCTCCATTATTGGTGAAGTGTATAAAGTCTGTTATTCTCCATTATTGGTGACATGTATAAAGTCTGTTGTTCTCCATTATTGGTGACGTATATAAAGTCTGTTATTCTCCATTATTGGTGACATGTATAAAGTCTGTTATTCTCCATTTTTGGTGAAGTGTATAAAGTCTGTTATTCTCCATTATTGGTGAAGTGTATAAAGTCTGTTATTCTCCATTATTGGTGACATGTATAAAGACTGTTATTCTCCATTATTGGTGACATGTATAAAGTCTGTTATTCTCCATTATTGGTGACATGTATAAAGTCTGTTATTCTATATTATTGGTGAAGTGTAAAAAGTCTGTTATTTTCCATTATTGGTGACATATATAAAGTCTGTTATTCTCCATTATTGGTAACGTGTATAAAGTCTGTTATTCTCCATTATTGGTGACATGTATAGAGACTGTTAATCTCCATTATTGGTGACATGTATAAAGTCTGTTATTCTCCATTATTGGTGACATGTATAAAGTCTGTTATTCTCCATTATTGGTGAAGTGTATAAAGTCTGTTTTTCTCCATTATTGTTGAAGTGTATAAATTCTGTTATTCTCCATTATTGGTGACATGTATAAAGTCTGTTATTCTATATTATTGGTGACGTGTATAAAGTCTGTTATTCTCTATTATTGGTGACGTGTATAAAGTCTATTATTCTCCATTATTGGTGAAGTGTATGAAGTCTGTTATTCTCCATTATTGGTGAAGTGTATAAAGTCTTGTTATTCTCCATTTTTGTCAAAGTGTACAAAGTCTGTTATTCTCTATTATTGGTGACGTGTATAAAGTATGTTATTCTCCATTATTGGTGAAGTGTATAAAGTCTGTTATTCTCCATTATTGGTGACGTGTATAAAGTCTGTTATTCTTAATCATTTGTGACGTGTATAAAGTCTGTCATTCTTAACTATTGGTGAAGTGTACAAAGTCTGTTATTCTCCATTATTGGTGAAGTGTATAAAGTGTGTTATTCTCTATTATTGGTGACGTGTATAAAGTCTATTATTCTCCATTGTTGGTGAAGTGTATGAAGTCTGTTATTCTCGATTATCGGTGACGTGTATAAAGTCTGTCATTCTTAACTATTGGTGAAGTGTATAAAGTCTGTTATTCTCCATTATTGGTGAAGTGTATAAAGTCTGTTATTCTCTGTTATTGGTGAAGTGTATAAAGTCTGTTATTTTCCAATATTGGTGACGTGTATAAAGTCTGTTATTCCCCATTATTGGTGACATGTATAAAGTCTGTTATTCTCCGTTATTGGTGAAGTGTATAAAGTCTGTTATTCTCCATTATTGGTGAAGTGTATAAAGTCTGTTATTCTCCATTATTGGTGGTGTGTATAAAGTCTGTTATTCTCCATTATTGGTGACGTGTATAAAATCTGTTATTCTTAATTATTTGTGAATTGTATAAAGTCTGTCATTCTTAACTATTGGTGAAGTGTATAAAGTCTGTTATTCTCCATTATCGGTGACATGTATAAAGTCTGTTATTCTTAATTATTTGTGAATTGTATAAAGTCTGTCATCCTTAACTATTGGTGAAGTGTATAAAGTCTGTTATTCTCCATTATTGGTGAAGTGTATAAAGTCTGTTATTCTCCATTATTGGTGACATGTATAAAGTCTGTTATTCTCCATTATTGGTGACATGTATAAAGTCTGTTATTCTCCATTTTTGGTGAAGTTTATAAATTCTTTTTTTCTCCATTATTGGTGAAGTGTATAAAGTCTTGTTATTCTCCATTTTTGTCAAAGTGTACAAAGTTTGTTATTCTCTATTATTGGTGACGTGTATAAAGTATGTTATTCTCCATTATTGGTGAAGTGTATAAAGTCTGTTATTCTCTATTATTGGTGACGTGTATAAAAGTGGTTATTCTCCATTATCGTTGAAGTGTATAAAGTCTGTTATTCTCCATTATTGGTGACGTGTATAACGTCTGTTATTCTCCATTATTGGTGAAGTGTATAAAGTCTGTTATTCTCCATTATTGGTGACATGTATGAAGTCTTTTGTTCTCTATTATTGGTGAAGTGTATAAAGTCTGTTATTCTCCATTATTGGTGACATGTATGAAGACTGTTATTCTCCATTATTGGTGGCATGTATAAAGTCTGTTATTCTCCATTATTGGTGACATGTATAAAGTCTGTTATTCTATATTATTGGTGACGTGTTTAAAGTCTGTTATTCTCTATTATTGGTGACGTGTATAAAGTCTATTATTCTCCATTATTGGTGAAGTGTATGAAATCTGTTATTCTCCATTATTGGTGAAGTGTATAAAGTCTGTTAATCTCCATTATTGGTGAAGTGTATAAAGTCTGTTATTCTCCTTTATTGGTGAAGTGTATAAAGTCTTTTATTTTCCATTATTGGTGAAGTGTATAAAGTCTGTTATTTTCCATTATTGGTGAAGTGTATAAAGTCGGTTATTCTCCATTATTGGTGACAGGTATAAAGACTGTTATTCTCCGTTATTGGTGAAGTGTATAAAGTCTGTTATTCTCCATTATTGGTGAAGTGTATAAAGTCTGTTATTCTCCATTATCGGTGACGTGTATAAAGTCTGTTATTCCTAATTATTTGTGAATTGTATAAAGTCTGTCATTCTTAACTATTGGTGAAGTGTATAAAGTCTGTTATTCTCCATTATCGGTGGCGTGTATAAAGTCTGTTATTCCTAATTATTTGTGAATTGTATAAAGTCTGTCATTCTTAACTATTGGTGAAGTGTATAAAGTCTGTTATTCTCCATTATTGGTGAAGTGTATAATGTCTGTTATTCTCCATTATTGGTGACATGTATAGAGACTGTTATTCTCCATTATTGGTGACATGTATAAAGTCTGTTATTCTCCATTATTTGTGACATGTATAAAGTCTGTTATTCTCCATTATTGGTGACGTGTATAAAGTCTGTTATTTATTATTGGTGACGTGTATAAAGTCTATTATTCTCCATTATTGGTGAAGTGTATGAAGTCTATTATTCTCCATTATTGGTAAAGTGTATAAAGTCTGTTAATTTCCATTATTGGTGACATATATAAAGTCTGTTATTTTTCATTGTTGGTGAAGTGTATGAAGTCTGTTATTCTCCATTATTGGTGACGTGTATAAAGTCTGTTATTCTCCATTATTGGTGAAGTGTATAGAGTCTGTTATTCTCCATTATTGGTGACATGTATAAAGTCTGTTATTCTCCATTATTGGTGACGTATATAAAGTCTGTTATTCTCCATTATTGGTGACATGTATAAATTCTGTTATTCTCCATTATTGGTGAAGTGAATAAAGTCTGTTATTCTCCATTATTGGTGAAGTGTATAAAGTCTGTTATTCTCCATTATTGGTGACATGTATGAAGACTGTTATTCTCCATTATTGGTGACATGTATAAAGTCTGTTATTTTCCATTATCGTTGACGTGTATAAAGTCTGTTATTCTTAATTATTTGTGAAGTGTACAAAGTCTGTCATTCTTAACTATTGGTGAGGTGTATAAAGTCCGTTATTCTCCATTATTGGTGATGTGTATAAAGTCTGTTGTTCTCTATTATTGGTGACGTGTATAAAGTCTATTATTCTCCATTATTGGTGAAGTGTATGAAGTCTGTTATTCTCCATTATTGGTGAAGTGTATAAAGTCTGTTAATCTCCATTATTGGTGAAGTGTATAAAGTCTGTTATTCTCCATTATTGGTGAAGTGTATAAAGTCTGTTATTTTCAATTATTGGTGAAGTGTATAAAGTCGGTTATTCTCCATTATTTGTGACAGGTATAAAGACTGTTATTCTCCGTTATTGGTCACATATAAAAAGTCTGTTATTCACCATTATTGGTGACACGTATAAAGTCTGTTATTCTCCATTATTGGTGAAGTGTATAAAGTCTGTTATTTTCCATTATCGTTGACGCGTATAAAGTCTGTTATTCTTAATTATTTGTGAAGTGTACAAAGTCTGTCATTCTTAACTATTGGTGAGGTGTATAAAGTCCGTTATTCTCCATTTTTGGTGACGTGTATAAAGTTTGTTATTCTCCATTATTGGTGAAGTGTATAAAGTCTTGTTATTCTCCATTTTTGTCAAAGTGTACAAAGTCTGTTATTCTCTATTATTGGTGACGTGTATAAAGTATGTTATTCTCCATTATTGGTGAAGTGTATAAAGTCTGTTATTCTCCATTATTGGTGACGTATATAAAGTCTGTTATTCTCCATTATTGGTGACATGTATAAATTCTGTTATTCTCCATTATTGGTGAAGTGAATAGAGTCTGTTATTCTCCATTATTGGTGAAGTGTATAAAGTCTGTTATTCTCCATTATTGGTGACATGTATGAAGACTGTTATTCTCCATTATTGGTGACATGTATAAAGTCTGTTATTTTCCATTGTTGGTGACGTGTTTAAAGTCTGTTACTCTTAATTATTTGTGAAGTGTATAAAGTCTGTCATTCTTAACTATTGGTGAAGTGTATAAAGTCTGTTATTCTCCATTATTGGTGAAGTGTATAAAGTCTGTTATTCTCCATTATTGGTGAAGTGTATGAAGTCTGTTAATCTCCATTATTGTTGAAGTGTATAAAGTCTGTTATTTTCCATTATTGGTGAAGTGTATAAAGTCTGTTATTTTCCATTATTGGTGAAGTGTATAAAGTCGGTTATTCTCCATTATTGGTGACAGGTATAAAGACTGTTATTCTCCGTTATTGGTCACATATAAAAAGTCTGTTATTCTCCTTTATTGGTGACCTGTATAAAGTCTGTTATTCTCCATTATTGGTGAAGTGTATAAAGTCTGTTCTTCTCCATTATCGGTGACGTGTATAAAGTCTGTTATTCTTAATTATTTGTGAATTGTATAAAGTCTGTCAATCTTAACTATTAGTGAAGTGTATAAAGTCTGTTATTCTCCATTATCGGTGACATGTATAAAGTCTGTTATTCTTAATTATTTGTGAATTGTATAAAGTCTGTCATTCTTAACTATTGGTGAAGTGTATAAAGTCTGTTATTCTCCATTATTGGTGAAGTGTATAAAGTCTGTTATTCTCCATCATTGGTGACATGTATAGAGACTGTTATTCTCCATTATTGGTGACATGTATAAAGTCTGTTATTCTCCATTATTGGTGACATGTATAAAGTCTGTTATTCTCCATTTTTGGTGAAGTTTATAAAGCCTGTTTTTCTCCATTATTGGTGAAGTGTATAAAGTCTTGTTATTCTCCATTTTTGTCAAAGTGTACAAAGTGTGTTATTCTCTCTTATTGGTGACGTGTATAAAGTATGTTATTCTCCATTATTGGTGAAGTGTATAAAGTCTGTTATTCTCTATTATTGGTGACGTGTATAAAAGTGGTTATTCTCCATTATCGTTGAAGTGTATAAAGTCTGTTATTCTCCATTATTGGTGACGTGTATAACGTCTGTTATTCTCCATTATTGGTGAAGTGTATAAAGTCTGTTATTCTCCATTATTGGTGGTGTGTATAAAGTCTGTTATTCTCCATTATTGGTGACGTGTATAAAGTCTGTTATTCTCCATTATTGGTGACATGTATGAAGTCTTTTATTCTCTATTATTGGTGAAGTGTATAAAGTCTGTTATTTTCCATTATTAGTGAAGTGTATTAAGTCTGTTATTCTCCATTATTGGTGCAGTGTATGAAGTTTGTAATTCTCCATTATTGGTGAGGTGTATAAAGTCTGTTAATCTTCATTATTGGTGACTTGTATAAAGTCTGTTATTCTCCATTATTGGTGACGTGTATAAAGTCTGTTATTTATTATTGGTGACGTGTATAAAGTCTATTATTCTCCATTATTGGTGAAGTTTATGAAGTCTGTTATTCTCCATTATTGGTAAAGTGTATAAAGTCTGTTAATTTCCATTATTGGTGACATATATAAAGTCTGTTATTCTTCATTATTGGTGAAGTGTATAAAGTCTGTTATTCTCCATTATTGGTGACGTGTATAAAGTCTGTTATTCTCCATTATTGGTGAAGTGTATAAAGTCTGTTATTCTCCATTATTGGTGACATGTATAAAGTCTGTTATTCTCCATTATTGGTGACGTATATAAAGTCTGTTATTCTCCATTATTGGTGACATGTATAAAGTCTGTTATTCTCCATTTTTGGTGAAGTGTATAAAGTCTGTTATTCTCCATTATTGGTGAAGTGTATAAAGTCTGTTATTCTCCATTATTGGTGACATGTATAAAGACTGTTATTCTCCATTATTGGTGACATGTATAAAGTCTGTTATTCTCCATTATTGGTGACATGTATAAAGTCTGTTATTCTATATTATTGGTGAAGTGTAAAAAGTCTGTTATTTTCCATTATTGGTGACATATATAAAGTCTGTTATTCTCCATTATTGGTAACGTGTATAAAGTCTGTTATTCTCCATTATTGGTGACATGTATAGAGACTGTTAATCTCCATTATTGGTGACATGTATAAAGTCTGTTATTCTCCATTATTGGTGACATGTATAAAGTCTGTTATTCTCCATTATTGGTGAAGTGTATAAAGTCTGTTTTTCTCCATTATTGTTGAAGTGTATAAATTCTGTTATTCTCCATTATTGGTGACATGTATAAAGTCTGTTATTCTATATTATTGGTGACGTGTATAAAGTCTGTTATTCTCTATTATTGGTGACGTGTATAAAGTCTATCATTCTCCATTATTGGTGAAGTGTATGAAGTCTGTTATTCTCCATTATTGGTGAAGTGTATAAAGTCTTGTTATTCTCCATTTTTGTCAAAGTGTACAAAGTCTGTTATTCTCTATTATTGGTGACGTGTATAAAGTATGTTATTCTCCATTATTGGTGAAGTGTATAAAGTCTGTTATTCTCCATTATTGGTGACGTGTATAAAGTCTGTTATTCTTAATCATTTGTGACGTGTATAAAGTCTGTCATTCTTAACTATTGGTGAAGTGTACAAAGTCTGTTATTCTCCATTATTGGTGAAGTGTATAAAGTGTGTTATTCTCTATTATTGGTGACGTGTATAAAGTCTATTATTCTCCATTGTTGGTGAAGTGTATGAAGTCTGTTATTCTCGATTATCGGTGACGTGTATAAAGTCTGTCATTCTTAACTATTGGTCAAGTGTATAAAGTCTGTTATTCTCCATTATTGGTGAAGTGTATAAAGTCTGTTATTCTCTGTTATTGGTGAAGTGTATAAAGTCTGTTATTTTCCAATATTGGTGACGTGTATAAAGTCTGTTATTCCCCATTATTGGTGACATGTATAAAGTCTGTTATTCTCCGTTATTGGTGAAGTGTATAAAGTCTGTTATTCTCCAATATTGGTGACATGTATAAAGTCTATTATTCTCGATTATTGGTTACGTGTATAAAGTCTGTCATTCTCCATTATTGGTGAAGTGTATAGAGTATGTTATTCTCCATTACTAGTGAAGTGTATAAAGTTTTTTATTCTCCATTATTGGTGAAGTGTATAAAGTCTGTTATTCTCCATTATTGGTGACATGTATAAAGTATGTTATTCTCCATTATTAGTGACGTGTATAAAGTCTGTTTTTCTCCATTATTGGTAAGTGTATAAATTCTGTTATTCTCCATTATTGGTGACATGTATAAAGTCTGTTATTCTCCATTATTGGTGACATGTATAAAGTCTGTTATTCTCCATTATTGGTGATGTGTATAAAGTCTGTTATTCTCTATTATTGGTCACGTGTATAAAGTCTGTTATTCTCCATTGTTGGTGACGTGTATAAAGTATGTTATTCTCGATTATCAGTGAAGTGGCCTTTCAATTCACGCGAGAACATTACGTGACAAGACAATAACCAAAATCCGCGGATACGTCATCAAAATCAAGAGATTCCAATCTACCGCGGCTTTTCGTTTTTGAGCTCTTAAGATCTTGTAATCGCATTTCCACATATTTGGCATCTAATACGCAACAGAGTAAGACATGGCGAATCTTTTGATACCAAATAACTGTGATGTGAATTTTGTTGCAAGTCAACCTTTAAGCATACGAGTGATGCTAATTGTATTTAGTTTGTATATGACAGACCGTCGTATCAGAGCAAAGGTAAATTCCTTGCTACTCATCAGTTGTTTGGAATCTACTTATGTTTATTTTATGAGATTTTATATTCTATTGATTACGTAACAATAACATACAATTCTCTTTTATATTATCAAATCACTGGTCGTGAATGTAGTGGGTGTTTGAGACTTTATCCAATATGGTTGTACATTTTGACCAATTACATGAGAACTGATGCTTCTAATAACTTGCAACTTGGTGTTTCTATGTGAGATCCTTTCTATCAACATGGTGCTACCTAATTGTTTTGCTTGAAAAATTGTACAACAGGACCTTTATTAGGCAATTGTAACTTTATTATTTAAACAAAAGGGCTACATATGTGCTTCGCTATGACTACAGAGTTATGCTATGACTTAGTCTGTTGTTGCTCCGGATTATCAACAAAGCCTTGTCATTTGTAGACGAGACTTCAAAATGACAATTTAATCTATATTATCTCTAAAATATCTGTCCTATTGCTGTGTGAACTGAGGAGTCGGTCAATCTGGCATCCTTGCTAAGGAGTGGTACTTTAGAATAATATTGTATGTGAAGATGGTTCTGGTTTGTACATATTGTTCATGTACGGTATTCAGTGCGTTATCTAATGTAAGTGACAATATATACTCCTAGCTTACTTGTCTATCCTCATGCTGCTTCATCTTTTTAGGTTTCTCTGTGTCCATTAGAGATGCCTTGATCTTGGCATCAATATACAAACTACATTAACTATGCAACACAAGGGGTCCTCTTTGAGTTTGCTTTTAGCAAGCAGAGATATGTGGATAGGCTATTGATTTTTGACTCTGACATATCTAGCATAAACACTAGTTCTGTCTACAACTTCATTATGTCACATGTTAAGGCATGGCTTGTTCACATTTGTTCACACGGTTATTCTGGTGGTACCAACTCATGCCAGCTAGATGTGTGGGCAAATTTGAATAGAGTGGAATTCTCTGTTAGAAGTTTGTTAGCAGTTGATGTCAACCCTGACTGTCTCATATGATCTCCAGCTAATCATTCACAAAGGTTGATACTTTTGTAGATCTTGTTCAAAGAGCTGTAAGAGTCTATAGTATTAAGTTCATTCATTACATACCCATGTATTGAGTGAGAATGGTGTATTACTGTGAACATAGTCAACTGGTCAGCTGGCTTTGATAGCATATTTTACTTGTAGATTTCACTGCAAGTTTATGATATTGTTTTGTCTGCGGATCTGCACTTAATGACCCCAAAGTGAATCTGCAATTAATGACTTGGTATATTGTGAGTGTTTGTAGGTGTATGTGCCGCAATAAAGTTATTGGCAAGCCTTGACATAGCAAAATAATCTGTTTCTCCCTTTGGTACTTATGTGTAAACCAGCAGATATTCTTATAAGGTAAGATTAAAGTTTAATAGATTAGTATATCTGCTCAACAAACTTGATGACAATATGAGCATTAAAACTAGCGCATCATATTAACATATGAAAATATCTAAGTTATATGTTGCTGCTAAAATGGTAACCTATAAAATAGTGTTATGTTTACGTAGCTTTAGAGACATGAATGAAAATGTAGACTCAGCCACGTGTAGGTTTGGAGGTTGAGTGAGTTATAGAAATCTCTATCAGAACTCACACTAGATATATTTTATAGTGGTTTGAATTAATTTATTGTTATAATTATATTATTGTTGAAAGTTTTACTTCTTAGTATCTGCTAGCTATTGTACTGGTACTTACCAAAGTGTAATATTTTATTATTCTGTCATATGTTAGACAATACTTTGTATGTTGAAATATGTTTGCTCTGTTTTTATGGTGAGAAGTAAACTACCTGTAAGTAGAGATGATAGTAAGTAGAGGTTTGAATGAATAGTTTACAGGGTAGTTGAGAGAGACTTGGTGTCGAGAAGGTATATAATTTGTCTTAACAAAGGAGTAGAGTATGTATGTTGAGGTGATCGTAGCATGAGGCTTGAATGTCTAGGCAAATACTACTTCCTCTCTTGTATTAGAGGTAATTTATATACAGATCTATAACTAGCAATCAGCCATCCTTGACAGATGACTAAGGCAGTAGCTATTCGTAGCATTAGAATATATGTTATCAGCAATGTTCAGGTATAATGTTATGAAAAATTGTCAGTATCTTTGTCTGGTTCCCTAAACTAGGACAAATTAAGAAATCTTTGCACCATTTTGTAGATGTTGACCATTTCAGTTCTATCTATAAATAGACTTCACATAGTGAACAAACAATGACCTCTCCGTACAAGGCTGTTATAATATCTGACTGCTTTATAAAAGCACTCAGAGTCATCATAGTGACACCAGGACAGCCCTAGCAGTCATGTTAGGAAACCAGCATCACAGAATTTAACCCTTTTCAATGCTACTCGTGATGTTACTTGAAATTTGGATTTGTCCATCTATTGCCATGCTCAGCACCACATCACGTCCCATGTTATCGCATGGTCACATTTTAGTAAGCCAACTAATTTCATTGGAGTTGTTGCATTTGCTTGGTATTTTTTATCTTGAATATTACTAAATATGGGTACGTCTCTCGTGATCAATTGTATTGCAGGATTTTAGGCTAAAAATGGCAGATCGACTTGATAAGGCCAAGCCTCCAATACATGAAAATATAGGAGCCTGACATCTGAATGGGTTTGATGTCTCACACCAGGCTTATCAAGGAGTGCTCTCTTCCATTTAGTAGAGATCATGGTGAGTGGTTATACACCTTCACACAATCAGCAGGATAGACACTGTTTGCTTGTTAACCCACTCAGGACTGTTCCCGAATACCTCGGGAAGAGTTGTGCTCTCCAGGGCCCATTCCCGAAGTACTCGGGTTAAACTTTGATTTGCTCTATTGCTTAGCTGTTTAGGTACATCGGTTTTATTCATTCACCAAACGAAGTTTAAGAGTCTGGGCATCATTTTGATACCAAATATGTGATTGGATAAGAAAGTTTTAACTAACAAATTATGTGATAGATATCAACTGTTTTGGAAATTTGATGATCGCCATTTTGGAAAAGGTTTATCCGAACGATGGCAAAATTTTTAAGTGAATTAGATGCGGTAATCAGCTCAGGGGAAGAAAATAGCAACAAAAGTAATGTTCAAGAAGAAAATGAGAATTTTCTGATGGAAGAAGGTAAGTTTTATGTAGCTATTTATAGAATTTTACCGAAAAAAAAAACGATAAAAAGTCGAAATTTTTCTTGTGAATTTCTAACAAACTTTATTCTAACAGTGTAAGATATGGATTATTTTCATGATACACATGATTATAACATTTCCAATCCAATAAAATTTAGATCTTTTTGCAGCATGAACTCATCACTCTATTACCCCATAATAAACAATAGTTTTATGATTTCCTTGTAGAACTACAAGATAATAAAAATTTCTTATTTCATTTATATCTAATTGTTCAACCCACAATTAGTCAAGCATATAGTTCTCAACCTCAACATCTACTATAAACTAGCCCCAACCACTAGGCTCTAATATTGGTCGATAGGGGACACTTACCACAGTAATCATCTTCATGACTTTTTGTGTTTATATTTACAGTATCAAAAAATATTTGCAATTTGTATTACCAATTGTTAGCTGCAGTAGACTACTTATTTTCAATTTGTTATCAGGTATTTACCCTGAAAAGCTACTAAAGCACAATTTTTTAGGCTGTATCATATTTGCTACATGAATGGCCATGAAGGTGAAGACAGTCAAGGGCTTGTGAGTGATGATGCCGTTGATGATGAGCCTAGGGCTTCAACACCAATATCTGATGAATACTGCATCAACTAACTTACAATGGCAGCAAATATGCATGTGTAGTTGGCATCAAATAACTCTCACCGTGTCATAGTTTTTTAATGAACACACCCTTATTATACATGTATATATTGTTTCGTTTTCATGCATATTCATTTTTACTGTATTTTTTACAATATATTTTACTGCATTTTTACACCTATTTTTTTTACTGGTAATTGATTGTCTGTTAGCTGGTTACTTGAGTATTTTTTATGCATAATATATTCATAATAACCTCTGCAATGCATTTCAATACAAATTAACAAATTGTTTGATTATATAATTGATAAAACTGTCAGTGACGTAGTGTTGGTTAGAAGCTAGTAACACCTGTTCTATTGCTCGGAATTGAGAAATCTTTTTTTTTATTTGCTACTGATAAAGTTTGCTATCAATCTAACATAGGTCCAACAATGTCAGTATCAAAAAACTGCTTGTGAGCTGCTACGAAACATGAAAAACAATTTTGATAAAAAAAAAGTTCACAGAATTATTAGAAATTGTGGTCAGTAGAATTTGTAAAGATGCACAAAAATTTATTTCACATTGTAGCCGGGAATGTCTTTGTTAAGCTGCAAAAAACAAATCAAGATTATTTTGAAAAAAACTCTAGTTATACTCAATTTTGTGTAGCTCTATTTTAATTGTAAGGCTAGTGAAAAATTAATTGGGCTGGGGGAGCAGTCAACCAATAACTAATTAGTCCTGAATGGGTTAATGTTTTACTCTGGTCATAGGTATTTATAAAGTGATATTTAGTTGTTTTCTTCTGTAGTGTTACCATGTTTAGTGCAGTGCTACTTTTAGTGATTCAGTTACCTTTCCAGGTACCTATAATTCTTCATAGGTTTTTTACACGCATTTTGTTCCGAGGTATTGCTAACATTTTAGTAGGGCTGGTAACAACTTATTGAATGTTTGTGCGTATAAAGTGTTGCTAAATTTCAACAATGTGCGAAAAATCAGCTTTGTTCTATTTGGCTTGGCACACTGCCAGAGCCAACACTTTATTTGATTCCATATTTCTAGAAAGTTTTTCGTTCTAGTTTCTATGACTTGGCAATTTTCATTTACAAAGTTTTCAAGACATATATTTCTTTTAAAATCTGTAAAATAGGCAGAAGAAAAGTAAAATCATCTCACACTCTCCTACAGAATGTGCAGATAAAACTACCTATAGTTTATAATTTCTCATGTAAAAGGGTTTATTTCTAAAAATTATTAATCAGTAAATGTGTCAATCAAAAACAAAGTAAATAAATATTTTAAAATTCTGCATTTTATAAAAACCATGAACCATTAACAAGTTGCAGGAAAATATCGTTTGATGAATCAAGAATATTATTACACTCTTTCCATTATTAAAACTTGTTCTTGAAGTTGAGGATATGAAGAGTAGATAGGTAGGGTAGGTAGGGTAGGTAGACTTGATATACGGATGTGGTCAGCACTGACATAGATTCATAATATGTAGCTCATCACCAGTTGGGGTCACAGAGGTAACACTTTTATTTTTCCACCACAAACGTCTACAAATAGAATATCACATCATTACTAGCATCTTAATAATTAGAGAATATATATTTACTGAAATACAATAATACGCTGCAAAGTAACTAGTATATTATTATTAATAATAGTTCTGACACATGATTGTCCTAATATTGCCGTCTCTATCATCAGACTAATACCGTACAGGATGAAAATCTTCGTTGGTTATAAAAATTCGCGATTTCGCGAACAGACAACTCCGCGAATTATAAAATTCCGTGAATAATTAGTTCTATTTTTAATCACAAGGGAGAATAACTACTGCATCAAATTAAAAACTAGCCGCTAGGCTGGTTTTTAATATAAATACTAAACGTAGTTGAGTTTCAAAACATTTTTAAGATCATTGCCTGGGCTTTGAGCTAACACCATTGCCAATGCATCACATTTCTTTACAAAATTATTCAAGGTTGTCACAAGATATGCAAAATGGCGTCATCGTAAAAATAGCCACTAGGCAGAAGTACTAAACGTAGCCGAGTTCCAAAACTTCTTTAAAATCATCGCTGGGCTTCGAGTTTTATTGCCATTTCATCAAACTTTACAAAATTATTCAAGGTTTTCACAAGTTATTCGGCATGGCTTCGTCATCGCTCCCAGTCTTTATACATTGAAATCAACTCCCTCAACCTCTATTACCGAAGTTGAGGACAATTATGATCTGGACATTATGGTATGTATTTGTTTTGCAGTGCAGATACGTTTTTTCTTTAATCAACTGCATTAGTTAATTCCCTTGTTTAAAAACCGATCGCTTTCATTAAATACTTCAGGTATTGTTTTTGTACTTTCTTAACTCTTATTAACATTTTTTTTCTTTTTTGTGTTTGCTGCAGATTGAGAATGAAACAACCTACTCCGATTACGAAAACTAGAGACAAGTAGTGATATTCACCGTGGCAGAAATATTGGCAGAGAAGCAACCAGTCAACCTAGAAGCAAAGCAACCAGTCGGAAAAGCAACTAGCCAACCCCTTCATCAACAACAACTCCTTGATATCGCTGCAGCAAACATGATTAAATTATATAATTTATTTCATCTATAGATATATTATAATTTATTACAAACTTGAGTGTACAAATACAATGTTTCAAAAACAAGTACAATTTTACAAACAATGAATGGAGTAAATATAAACAGTTTAGTCTATATGGCGGTTGTCTAGAGCAATAAAATTAAGCTGATACTCTTGATAAGTGAATACTAGTGTGTAATGGTGCTCTCTGATTAGTTATTGTGGTAATAGCAGCTCTATATCGCTGTCACTGTCTTGGGTAGATGTTGAAGGCGATTCTCTCGCTACTACATAGCTGGTAAGGAAGTTATCATCAGAACTCTCCTCATTGCTTACTATTCCAAAGTTCTGCCGGTTGGCCAAAGATTTGTGCTCGTAAAGGCGTTTTTGTTCCTTTTTTTAAAAAGATATATTCTTTTTGTAAGTAGCTGCAGTCACTTCTACCTCAATTTCCAGACCTTCCTGAATAATTGGTGATCTTTTAGGAATGACATATACCACCCTTGCAGTCATTGTGCTCGCGTGTATGATGAAAAATCTCTCTCTCACACTAAAACAAATAATGAAGTGGTAAGGATGGAAAAATTAAATATTGCGTTATACCGAAGAACCAAAGTAAAAGTCAACTAATTAAGTAAATGGTTTTGAGAAAAAACCATTTACTTAATTAGTTACTTAATTATACTTACCACAAATTGGTGGTTCATCAAACGCCTCCAAATCTATGAATATTCGTGAAAACCTCTGAACGCAACAAAGAATTTATAGCTTAGCACAATCCACCCGTAGTTGTAAGCTAAATAGAAAACAAAACGTGCAATGCACGTAGCCGCGCATGCGTAAGGTTAACTCTATTGCTAGGCGTAATAGAGTTAACCTTTCCTAGAGAGTGGCAGTTTTCAGCCGCGAATAAATTCATCCGCGAATATGCATTAAAAGACCATTTTCACGAAATATAACTCCGCGAATAAATTCATCCTGTACGGTATGTCTGCCGTACCAGGTAGAATGTTTACTCCTGAAAAACTTTCATCAATCTCGACAATAACCTATAAATAACAATAAAATTATAATTAAGTATCAAATATTTGTTGATCAAATAGTCTACCATAGTATGGCAACATTTCAATTTGATGAGGTTCCATTTGTATGATTGCATACAGACATGAATATATATTCCATCCATTGCTACTGCGCATTCATTTTTAATTACATGTTGATATCATCCAATATCATTGGCCGATATTAAGCCTATCATGTCTTGCCTTTCTACAACTAAACACTGCTATTTTAGAATGCTGCCATGTTTAAAGATATCAGCATATATTAAATTAATCAATTACCTCTCTGTGTTATGGAGTCATCTTAAATAGACACACTCTTTTCTCACACCAACCAGGTACAACTAACTGTCCATCTCTCCAGCTGATCTGACCAGTTCTAGCACCAGGTAGCTGGTCATGAGTAAACTCATGGAGTTTCTCTCCTAAAATAGAAAACTAGTGAGTAGTTAGAATAATGATAATTATAATAGATTAACTACTGTATGCTAAACTTTCACTATGTCAATTATATAATGTATAATTATATGTTATCTCTTTACAACTAAGCTTTTATAAACTATACATAATTCACAAACTAGCAAAAGGTTTAATGAGTTTTGTTAATATTCACCACTGACATGGAACTCCATGCTTTACTTCAATGTCTATGTTTAGGTACATGTATTTGTATGTCAGTTATAGTTGACACACATGTGATATATTGAATGAGCTCTGTTATTATTTACCACTAGGGGAGATGATGTAGATAGACTTTGTGTCGTTATGAGTAGAGCCATAAATAAGGCCATGAGGACCACTGCAGACACTATTGATATTCTGTAGTTCAGTTGTCCAGAGATGAACAGCTACACCATCTACTATCCTGTACTTTGTTAGTTGCTGACCAGATGCTGCTAGAAGATCACCATTTTCTAGGAAGGTTACACGGTGGAGCCCTTCAACAGGCTGATATTTTAATTCTTTGCTGCAGAGGTTGTATATAATGAGCTTATCTTCTGTTCCATCTTTAGGCCTGTATGCTACAACATACTGATCAGACACTGCCATATAAGCAGCATAGTTAGTTTTATTCTCAAACTCAAACAGTGTCTCTCCACTGCTCATTGAAGGTAGCAGAATCTCTACTTTGTGGGTGGTCATGTGCCTGTGCAGGAGGTAAACACCATGACGATGCTCTATAACAGCATGGACAGTCTTGTATGGTATATTATATTGACTTATCTTCATTGTAGTCTTGTCCATAATCTTCACTCCATCCTGACAACCAATCAGAATATCTCCATTTTCTCTATAACATGTGGAGTAGCATGCAGTCTCTGTAGAGTTTTCAGAGCTGAATGTCAGTGTAGTTGGTAGTCTGACCAGCTCTATATTCAGACTAACTGGGTTGTCTGTAAATATTAATTAACCATGTTTGTTATTTCCATACATCAGCTAACATCACAGGTTAAACATCCCTGTTAACTTCTTTACATACAAAGCCACACAAACTCATTTTTCAACAAGAAGCAACACTAAATCAATAAAGGACAAAAAGCATGCAAAAAATTGCATGATTTTGCAAAAACTTTAAGTTTTGTAGCAATTTAAAATTATAAATTTTAAAAACCTTTCATGAATGTTGCGCTTACTTTACTCCAGTTTAGAAATATAGTTCATCAGTAGCTGTCAGAAATTATGATTGTACGCAAAGCTCAGTAATAAACTTTTAATTAAATTAAATATATAAATTAAAATAGGAAGAGGAATCCATAATATAAATATTTGTGTTTGAATGTGGAAGTATGATAAAATTTGTAGCAACAAATCAAAAATTTTTGAATATAATTATTGTGCTTATTTTGCTCTTGTTGCTAATATGAGAGTCTCTCACTGGATATGCAGAGAGGAGACAACTCTTAACACTCTTATTAATTATTACATAGACTGCTATTGGTATTAAAGGTTAACAAGCAGTACTAAATATTATTAGATTAGCAGTAGAAGAAAACAGTTCATAATAATATGTTTATGTAATATCAAACAAATAGAAAGTTATATCAAAACTTTAAGTAGTGACAATTGACATCAACAACTCCTGGAAAATTGCCAAAGATCAACCAGAAGAAATTGTGATATTCTATACTTATAAACAAATCACTCACTTTCTGAGCTACTTAAGACATTTTCCAACTTTCAATTTGTATCAAGGAGAATGTTACAGTTAGCACTGTCCACAAAATGTGCAGAGAAGACGATTGGTGTAATTGTATAAACATTGCTAATAATTAATGTTTGCCCATAAGTACAACCACAATCTTTTTCATATTTATGGAAGTTGCTTCCCCTTTTGCCATAACTACATGTACCTACCATGTTGGATGAGCACATTTAGTTACCACTGACCTTTAGGTACAAGAGTGTATTTATCATGTAAGTCTGGTGATCCTAGGTTCATGTTAACTTTCTGTTTTATTTGCTCTTTAAGGAGCTCTTCCTGCTTGATAATCTCCTGTGAGCTACCACCATCCATCAGTTTGTTGACATTTCTACGGGACGCCTCTAAATCTTCCCTCTGTTGAATCAGCGTAGCATTAAACTCATCTACCTTCTTGTTAGCCTGGGATTTCATTTCTTTAATCTCTTTCAAAAGCTTATCGTAGGCTACATGTAGCAACTTTACCTGTCCAGAACCAAAAGAATATTATACACAGTAAATTTTAAGATTAGTTTCCTTGACAACAAGTACAACAATGCTAACACTGCAAGTTTCATAGTCTGAGTAAACAAAATATATGAAGATTTTGTGTACAAAAACAGAGGAAATGTGGTGATTTTTACTGTCGACTAACAGTATTCATTCAATCCGAACCTATGTTAAGTTTTTAGGAACACTTGCCTCTGTTTTAATTATACAAACAAGACACTTGAAGTGAAACAAACATAAGCTGAACGCTAGGTATTGTTCGCCCTAAGAGCTTTCCTCAAAATGACAGCTGTTAGTTCAAAGGAGGCCGCATCTCTGTATCACAAAAGGGTGGCCCGCATCTCACAAGGTTGGCTACTACCTCAAAGTGTGGTTCCTATTACAAAGTGTGACTCGTATCTCAAAAAGAGGCTCATATCCTGTATCACAACAAACAAACAATAGGCTAGTTGCCTTTTACGCCTAATTTCAATATCTTCTTGAGGCTCATGAAATCTTTATGATTGTTTTTTATGGTAATTTAAGTTGTTTGAACAAAGTTATGTCTATAGTTTTAACTCTTGTAAACTCTGAAGTATAAGTTTATTGATTGGTTACAACGTTAATGGGAAAAAATATTCATCTGATCAGCAATACATCAATACAAATAACTACACAGGGTTAGCGCTCTAACAACCTGTTGTTTATCAGATGTTAAATGATCAAATGTTACTAGATATTAAATATACTATTTACTCAAACACTAGTAATCCAAAATCAAGCAAGGACCTCACAGCCTTCAAATATATGACTCTGAATATCATTTGTCAATCTACTGTAACACCTCTAATTGAGCGCCATCTTTATTTGAATTCCACTTCAATTTGACTGCCATTATTGCAGGGTTGAAAAATAGAGCATCACCCTTTAAATGAACTCCACTTCCATTTTACTGCCAATTTGACATTCTTCAATCTTTACAAACCAATAATAAAAAGTGATCAATAGAAAAGTGTCTACAGAATCGTACTAATACTGATTCGGTTACATCAATAACAATTAATTATTGTATTATTTCTTTTTGTGCCAAAAACTGTTTTCCAACTCCAGAGTTTCACAATTTTAAAAAGTATCTCAACTGAAACAATGAATAGGTATATCAGGCTAATAATAGTTCCTTGTTTTGTGGAGGTTTGCTCTGCAAAAAAATTGTTTGAATGTTAATATTGACTAGTTCAAAATACAGAAAAAGAGTTGAGCACAGCTATTGAGCTCATTTATATTTGTAGCATTTGATTGCTATTACCATGTAACTTATAAATTTGCAGTTTTAACATAATATTTGATAGCATCCTTACGGTTATCTTAACTCAACTTACGATTGATCTACGCTAATAACTGCTCTTCTATTGCACATAAAATGCTAGTTTTGGCTGCAAACTGTAGGACACATATCAATGAGTGCAGTGAACTTTTATGCAAAGTTGTTAAAAATATGCCTTCAAATTTAAAATGAAACGAAATTTGAAAGCTCTGACAAAGTTCAAAGCAGGCCCAGGCTATAATATCATTGCAGGTTAATAGCAAGCAATAGATATCAACTGGTAAAGATATTTCTCAGACTCTTAGTGCATATATATTTAGAGGTATTTGACAAGTTGGAGGTAAAAGTAAAACTCTTTGTCTGTAAAAAGATTAAATGAGTCTTCTCAAAATTCTGACGAACTATTTGAAAAATACAACATCAGCCTCTATTTCAACACCACTTCTATTTGACCACAACTATAAGGTCAGGGTTGAAAAAAAGAGCGGCATGGTATTCAAATAGAGATTTTACAGTAGTTGCCAGCATGACACATCATTTTTACCGTCAATGTTTACCACCCAGAGTTTGTACTTCACCACAGGTCAACTATACATTGAGGGCTTACAAGCGTATTTATTAGGTAGCCTATTCCATGATAAATATTCTTTCAACATTTTATCATCTGTACCAGTATAGTGTATCCATATGTAACCAGAACATGACTTAAGTGTCACCTATTCACTTCACCTATGCTCACTCAATCATATTAACATGTTTTTCACGAGCTTCTTCAACTTTTCGTATCCAAACATCACAGGCTTTTTCACTCTCTTCTAGCTGATTCCAGCAATTTTTATCAGCCTGCTGAAAATCGCCTGATTTGTGGGCAGCTTTCACAAGGAGACTTTTCAGTTCAGACGTAATGTTGTCAGCAACTGTTTTCAGTTCAGCGAAGCTGTGATTGGTTGTTTGATCTACATAAGTAAATGTATGTATAGTAGAGTATAGACTTTCTATGATGATTAACTAGCAGTACTAACATATCTATATGTAAAAGTACTTTGATATATCAGTATTACTTGAGACATTGTGGTCAATGACCTAATCACTAAACAGGTTTTCTGTTTACCACTATAAATAGTGGCTGATTTGTATGACTTGAGAACTAGGAGTGCAGTACCACTTCTGTTATACACTAGAACAAGGTTTATACTCATTACTGTGATTAGTACTTGAGTTTATAAATAGAGGCTGTTGATTAGTGACTTACACTGCTCCCCATAGCTAACACAAAATGTTTCATACAAAATAGTATTTTATAAAAATTAATTTAATGCTTCAACTAATGATAATTGACAGTTTAACACATGCATATAAACTTTGAATGAAAGGCTCGTATGTCATCAAGAAACTACAGTTTTTGAGTGGTCTCTGCTACTTTGTATTCTGACATCTCACCTGAACATTCCCCTTCTGTTCGGTCACACAGGTTACAAATGAACCTTTTACATCTCTCACAGGCTTTTATTAGTTGCTCGTTTTTGTGATCTTTACAGAAAGCTTTTTGGTATTTGCCTGCTGTCTGTTCAAATTCTTTCATACAAATGACCTTGTGTCTTCCTCGGAAATATCTATCATGCAGCTGAAAAATTGACAAATACTCGCATCACTCTATGAAAGTAATAATAGATGAATGAACAAGCCTATCATGAGAGAGCACTGAATTAGTGACTCATCAATCAGCCCATGCTACTTGTGATAGTCAATTACTGTAACAAGGATTGTTTTGGTTAATATTAACAGCTACTGCATGTGACTGTTCTCATTGGCACACTGCCAACTGATAAGCAATGTCAAGTCTTCTGAGAGACAATCTCCCAAATTAACACACCACAATTTTTATAACACAAAGTACCTGATTTGATGAACAGAAAAGTTTGCAACTTTGCAAATTATTGACTGGAAAGAGCTGCAACCATGTATACATTTATTAAAATAGCTCATTGTTTAAATATATCATCTGAAAACTATTAGTTGAATATTCTTACTCATTACTGCATTTATTTGCAGATTATTTATTAATAGGTGACTTCTATGGATTGAGCTATTTTTTGCTCAACTCAAATGAACTCCATAAGATGTAAATACAAGCTGACTGGGGCAGCTTTATAACTACCACTCGCATTCAGTTGCAAGTCGGTGTGTTTTACAGATAACTTCTTGGTAAAATAGGTCAATTCCTTCGCTCATTTGAAAGCAAAGAAAGTTTTCAGTTGATGAGCATCACACATGATCGCACCAGAATGCATCCTAGTGTTTGGTTTCTCATAGACTGCAAGTATTATCAACAGACGCATCTGACTGTCATTATGAAATAGAAACCTGTCGCCAGTCGGTGCAAGAGTTATTTTACAGACAAAACCCTCTAAAGTTTTATTGTGCATTCAAAGAAATTGTAAACTGAGTTCATTTGAATTGGATTCAAAATAAATCAAATATTTCATCGCACATTCATGCATCTTTTGTTATGCAAGACTGCGATGATAGCCTCCTGCCAGTGTCAGGTGTCAAAGATTTGTATGTAACTTTGATATTCCACAGAGGAATGGTATGTTGATTGCCAACTCATAGCTCTATGTAAAAGTGAGAACCTCACATTGTTGTCCAGCCATTAGTGATAAACATCGTTGTGTACAACCACCCTTCCACTGGTATACTATAACTAAAGAGCTACTGTAGCAAAACATTTTAAGAGTAGTTCAGAGCATTTTTCCTAAGTAAAAGGTTTACAATAAAACAATAAGTAATATATCTCCCAAATGATAAGGTATACTATATAACAGCAATTATGAATATATCTCCCAAATAATAAGGTACATTATATAACAGCAGCTACGAATACATTCCTCAGATGATAAGGTATATTCTATAACAGTAGCTAAGAATATATGTCCCAAATAATAAGGTACATTATATAACAGTAGCTAGGAATATATGTCCCAAATAATAAGGTACATTATATAACAGTAGCTAGGAATATATGTCCCAAATAATAAAGTACATTATATAACAGTATCTAGAAAAAATATTCCTCAGACGATAAGGTACATTATATAACAGTAGCTAGGAATATATGTCCCAAAAAATAAGGTACATTATATAACAGTAGCTAGGGATATATTCCTGAAATGATAAGATACATTATATAACAGTAGTTAGGAATACATGTCCCAAATAATAAAGTAAATTATATAACAGTAGCTAGGAATATATTCCTCAGATTATAATGTACATTATATAACAGTAGTTACGAATATATTCCTCAGATTATAAAGTACATTATATAACAGTAGCTATGAATATATGTCCCAAATAATAAGGTGCATTATATAGCAGTAGCTAGGAATATATGTCCCAAATAATAAGGTACATTATATAACAGTAGCTAGGATTATATGTCCCAAATAATAAAGTACATTATATAACAGTAGCTAGGAATATATTCCTCAGTTGATAAGTTACATTATATAACAATAGCTACGAATATATGTCCCAAATAATAAGGTACATTATATAATAGTCGCTAGGAATATATGTCCCAAATAATAAAGTAAATTATATAACAGTAGCTAGGAATATATTCCTCAGACGATAAGTTACACTATATAACAGTAGCTAAGAATATATTCCTGAAATGATAAGGTGCATTATATAACAGTAGTTAAGAATATATGTCCCAAATAATAAGGTACATTATCTAACAGTAGCTAGGAATATATGTCCCAAATAATAAAGTACATTATATAACAGTAGCTAGGAATACACTCCTCAGATAATAAGGTACATTATATAACAGTAACTACGAATATATATCCCAAACAATAAGGGACATTATATAACAGCAGCTAGGAATGTATGTGTCGAATCATATGGTACATTATATAACAGTAGCTATGAATATATGTCCCAAATAATAAGGTACATTATATAACAGTAGCTAGGAATATATTCCTCAGATGATAAGTTACATTATATAACAGTAGCTAGGAATATATTCTTGAAATGATAAGATACATTATATAACAGTAGTTAGGAATACATGTCCCAAATAATAAAGTACATTATATAACAGTAGCTAGGAATATATTCCTCAGATTATAATGTACATTATATAACAGTAGTTAGGAATATATTCCTCAGATTGTAATGTACATTATATAAGATTAGCTATGAATATATGTCCCAAATAATAAGGTACATTATATAACAGTAGCTAGGAATATATGTCCCAAATAATAAGGTACATTATATAACAGTAGCTAGGGATACATGTCCCAAATAATAAAGTACATTATATAACAGTAGCTAGGAATATATGTCCCAAATATTAAGGTACATTATATAACAGTAGCTAGGGATACATGTCCCAAATAATAAAGTGCATTATATAACAGTAGCTAGGAATATATTCCTCAGACGATAAGTTACATTATATAACAGTAGCTACGAATATATGTCCCAAATAATAAGGTACATTATATAACAGTAGCTAGGAATATATGTCCCAAATAATAAGGTACATTATATAACAGTAGCTAGGGATACATGTCCCAAATAATAAAGTACATTATATAACAGTAGCTAGGAATATATTCCTCAGACGATAAGTTACATTATATAACAGTAGCTACGAATATATGTCCCAAATAATAAAGTACATTATATAACAGTAGCTAAGAATGTATTCCTGAAATGATAAGGTACATTATATAACAGTAGTTAGGAATATATGTCCCAAATAATAAGGTACATTATATAACCCTAGCTAGGAATAAATGTCTCAAATAATAAAGTACATTATATAACAGTAGCTACGAATATACTCCTCAGATGATAAGGTACATTATATAACAGTAGTTACGAATATATGTCCAAAATAATAAGGTACATTATATAACAGTAGCTAGTAATATATGTCCCAAATAATAAAGTACATTATATAACAGTAGCTAGGAATATATTCCTCAGACGATAAGTGACATTATATAACAGTAGCTAAGAATATATGTCCCAAATGATAAGGTACACCATATACCAGTAGTTAGGAATATATCTCCATAAGGAAGAAGTATATGATAATCAAGTAATAACGTCTGTGCTATGTATTCCCACAAACATATTATTATATCTAAACAATCGTTAACCGCAGCACAAGTCTGATGTTTCGTTACCATTTTTCACCAGAACAAGTCACTGTAAAACGTTTTAAGATGTGAAAGACAAGCCTAAACAACTCTCTGCTTACGTAAAGCATGGCCTGTTGTTATGAAAAAATTTTAATATGCTTAAAATACAGCCCACATTTTAGTGACTCCTAAAATATTTTTGCTGCAAAAAAATTAAATTGAGTTTCTACTTGCCGTGCTCAGAAGCAAAGTTTTATAAACTTTAGTAACAGCTTTTCATTGTGACACAATTTACAATATATTGGTTTAAAATTATGCTCTCAGTTCAGAATCACTTTTTGAAACTACATGTACTTTAATACAACTATGTAATATGTACATGAATATCTAATTAAATGGTAAGAATGTACCTGAGATGAAGGATATTTTTAGATGAGAGTTCAGAGACAGAAACATGTTTATGTTAGGAAATTTTTGTGCCTTATTGTTATTGTAGCAGGTTATTATTATTATTATTATTATTAGCAGGTGATGGTAGCAAGACTATCACTACTTGTGACAGTCATTTACTGTAACATGTTGGCGGTGTAGCAATGAGAGCAGTCACCTGCAGTGCACTGTTAATATTAATCAAAACAGTCCAAACAGGGAAGCAATGCCAAGTCTTCTGAGAGACAATCTCACAAATTAACACACACCAAAATTTTTATTACACAAAGTACCTGAATTGATGAACAGAAAGATTTGCAAGCATTGCAAATTATTGACTGGAAAAAGCTGCAACCATGTATACATTTATTGAAACAGTTCATTGTTTAAATTTATCATCTAAAAACTGTCAGTTGAATAATCTTACTCATTATTGCATTTACTTGTAGATTAGTTATTATTAGGTGATTTCTATGGATTGAGCTAATTTTTGCTCAAATGTTTGCAACTTCAAATGAACTCCATAAGATGTACACACAAGCTGATTAGTGCAGTCTTATAACTACAACTCGCATCTAGTTGCAAGTCTGTATGTTTTACAGAAAACTTGGGGTAAGTAGCTAAAAGAGGTGAATTCCTCAGCTTCTTTGAAAGCAAAGAAAGTTTTCAATTGATGAGCATCACATGATCGCACGGGAATGCATCTTAGTGTCTGGTTTTCTCATAGACTGCAAGTATTATCAACATAATCATTTGGCTATCATTATGAAATAGAAACCTGTCGCCAGTCGGTGCAAGAGTTATTTTACAGACAAAACCCTCTAAAGTTTCATTGCGCATTCAAGAAATTGTAAATTGAGTTCATTTGAATTGGATTCAAAAAAATTTAAATGTTTCATCGCACATTCATGCATATTTTGTTATGCAAGACTGCGATGATAGCCTCCTGCCAGTGTCAGGTGTCAAAGATTCATATGTAACTTTGACATTCCACAGAGGAATGGTATGTTGATTGCCAACTCATAGCTCAATGTAAAAGTGAGAACCACACATTGTTGTCCAGCCATTAGTGATAAACATCGGTGTGTACAAACACCCTTCCACTGGTATAATATAACTAAAGAGCTACTGTAGCAAAACATTTTAAGAATAGTTCGGAGCATTTCTCCTAAGTAAAATGCTTACAATAAAACAATAGGAAATGTATGTCCCAAATAATAAGGTACATTATATAACAGTAGCTAGGAATATATGTCCCAAATAATAAGGTTCATTATATAACATTATATAACAACAATTAGGAATATACCTCCTAAGCAATATAGTACATTATATAACAGCAATTAGGAATATAGCTCCCAAATAATGAGATACATTATTTAACAGCAATTAGGAATATATCTCCCAAATAATAAAGTACACTATATAACAGCAATTAGGAATAAATCTCCCAAATGATAAGGTACATTATATAACAGCAATTAGGAATATATCTCCAAAAAATAAGGTACATTATATAACAGTAGCTAGGAATATATGTCCCAAATAATAAGGTTCATTATATAACATTATATAACAACAATTAGGAATATACCTCCTAAGCAATATAGTACATTATATAACAACAATTAGGAATATACCTCCTAGGCAATATAGTACATTATATAACAGCAATTAGGAATATAGCTCCCAAATAATGAGATACATTATATAACAGCAATTAGGAATATACCTCTCAAATAATGAGTTACATTATATAACAGCAATTAGGAACATACCTCCCAAATAATAAGGTACATTATATAACATCAATTAGGAATATACCTCCTAAATAATGAGGTACATTATATAATCTCAGTTAGGAATATCTATACCAAATAAAAATGTGTACAATAAAACAGCTATTAGGAATATAGCTCCTAAATATTGATTAATATTATATAACATTAGCTAAGAATATATTCCCCAAATAGTAAAGTATTCAATATAACGGCAGTTAATATTAGTTCTACCAAATGATGAGGTACACCATATAACAGTAGTTAGGAATAGATATACCAAATGATAAGGTACACCATATATAACAGTAGTTAGGAATAGATCTACCAAATGGTGAAGTACTTGATATAACAGTAGCTAGGAATAGATCTACCAAATGATAAGGTACACCATATAACAGTAGTTAGGAATAGATCTACCAAATGATAAGGTACACCATATAACAGTAGTTAGGAATAGATCTACCAAATGGTGAAGTACTTGATATAACAGTAGTTAGGAATAGAGCTACCAAATAATAAGGTACATTATATAACAGTAGCAAGGAATATATCTCCTAAATGATAAGATACATTATATAAACTAGCTAGGAATATATTCCTCAGATGATAAGGTATACTATATAACAGTAGCTAAGAATATATCTCCTAAATAATAAGGTACATTATATAACAGCAGCTAGGAAGATATCTCCAAAAAATAAGGTACATTATATAACAGTAGCTAGGAGTATATCTCCCAAATAATAAGGTATATTATATAATCTCAGTTAGGAATAGATCTACCAAATAAAAATGTGCACAATAAAACAGCTATTAGGAATATAGCTCCTAAATACTGATGTATACTATATAAAATTAGCTAGGAATATATTCCCCAAATAGTAAAGTATACATTATATAACAGCAGTTAAGGTTAGATCTACCAAATGATAAGGTACACTATATAACAGTAGTTAGGAATAGATCTACCGAATGACAAGGTATACTATATAACAGTAGTTAGGAATATGTCTCCAAAATGAAGAAGTATATTATAATCAAGTAATAACGTCTGTGCTATGTATTCTCACAAACATATTATTATATCTAAACAATCATTAACCGCAGCACAAGTCTAATGTTTCGTTACCATTTGTTACGAGAATAAGACACTCTAAAAACATTTTAAGGTGTGAAAGACATGCCTATGCAACTCTCTGCTTACGTAAAGCATGGCTGGTTTTTATGAAGAAAGGTTCATAAATCTTAAAATACATTTCACATCTTTTAGGCATTCTTAAAACGTTTTTTGAAACAAAAAAAATTAAATAGAGTTTCTACTTGCCGTGCTCAGAAGCGAAGTTTAATAAACTTTAGTAACAACTTTTAGTTGTGACACGATTTACAATACATAGGTTTAAAATTATGCTTTTAGTTAAGAATCACTTTTTGAAACTGTTCTAATACAACTATGTAATATGTACATGAATATTTAATTAAACGGTAAGAACATACTGAGTCATGAAGTATGTTTTAGATGAGACAGTAACACATTTATGTTGTGACTTTTTGTACATAATTGATATGCTAGCCTGTTATTAGCAGGTGATGGTATATGTTTTAGTAGCACGTAAGAATTTAGAAACATGACTCACAGTGTTAGACTGGATAACCACTAAAGCACTCCAGCTCCATCGGTTAAACCCATTGGTTAAACATATAAAATACTTTTTCAAGTTTAGCTACCAAACCTCAGCTCTGTCCACACTAACATGTGTTCAATTCATTGTTTAGTGTAAAGCTCTCAATAAGTTAATGTAATGTGTAATTATAATTACTCAAAGCTATTAAACAGTAGCAAGGAGTTTTGAATAGATGACATTATACCTCAAGGTCATCACTGCAAACTTTCTCTCCACAGTCTACACAGTAATGGTGAGCCATATTTTTACACTCTGATTTATCACAGGTGACTGCTGTTGGATGCTCCGACTCATGAAAGGATGCAATTGGCAGACTCTCAATGTTAAGCTTCTTGTCCACCGTGCTAAATATATATGCAGTCAAATTTATTAGTTACCTGTTACTCACATTTATGTTATTATTAACAAATTTATTATTATAACAGTTTCTGCCAATTTCTGCCTACTGTATACTTCTACATTGCTAAGTGGTTAGTGATAGTTGGTATCTGATACATCAACAGATTATGTTGTAAATATGATAGAAGGTTCACTCTTACACATTCCTGTTGTATTTTTAGTTTTCAACATATAGCCATTAAAGATTAAATGGTTTTCAATCCTAATCAGTGTATACAGTCAAATCTCAGTGCTTAATCTCCTCCTTACTCAAACAAACCTCAACCAAAATATCATTGGAGTTTTAACAAAATTTTGGTGCTTAAACTAAGAATTTTCCAAAAACTTTATTTAACAACAAATTGCTGTCTTGAGTATTTTTGCTATAGTTCGTATTATTATTTTAACGCTGATATTTGTGCTTTGCATGTACAAGTTGTGCAGCTAAAATTTGCACCTAAATGTTTCTATTTCCTCACTGTAATATTATTTAAAGTGGCGGCACGTAAAGGTTTTTGCTGAGACAAAATACATTTTTGACAATAATATCGTATTGTTAAACAATTAAAAACGTTTCAGATCAGAAAACAGAAAAGATGATACTAAATGACCAGAAGAAACTAAAATGTCTCAAATGAACATATCAATCAGTACAATGCAACTGGGAGCTGATGCCAAACAAGCCATTGCTAAAAATTTTAAGGAAAACTTTATTCTGGTATTTTAGAGTAATATAAACATTGGTTACTGTCACTCCTATTTGAATGTGTTTGTAGCATTTCATAGATTAGCATTATAATTATGCTTATAAATCTTCAGATGTATATATCATTCGAATATACAATTATTTATATTTTTATTTTGAATATGTATTTATATTTTTATTTTGAATATACATATATGTATATATATGTATATAGGCCTATATATATATATATATATATATATATATATATACATATATATATATATATATATATATATACATGTATAGATAGCATATAATTTGATAATGCCAAGGCCATATTTAAATGTCACGCATTAAGGCTCATAGATCGTCTTCTGTGGCATATACATGTAAAACATCAGCTATTGCTGAAAACTATAGCACACATATCAATCAATGCCACTAGCTTTTATACAACAATGGTAAACAAATTTGTAAAATCAAATTTTGGTATTTATGTAGTTTTATAGATAAATGCTGGGTAAAATACTCACCATTGTTTCTCATGCAAAATTGGTTTCTGTTTGTGAACAAATTGTTGCTTGACCACCGAATCAGAATAAATTATGCTTGATCGCCAATGTTATACTGTACTTCATTCATTCAGCATTAAACCAAATAATATTTTTAATTAAATTATAAACGATATTGTTTCTTTTTAAGTAAAACAAATGTGTACACAGTATCTTGTAGAGAAACATGCTTTAAATAGGTTTCACAAAAATAAAAGGGAGAAATTTGGAATTGCATTACATCAATTAGTTTCATAAAGCATGTTAATTTTATGTTATTGTAAATTAAAGTGCTATTCATACATGTGTGTCTACAGGCACTACTATAACTAGACTGTTATTGATTCAGTTTGTAAAACAGAATACTTTTTGTTTTATAATTAAACCTACAAACAACAGTTAGAATTATCTAAACAAATCAATCAATAAACAGATAATGATGCCAGCTGACATTATAAATAACTAACATAAAGTTAAAAAGATTAGACTTACTGGCAGGTTTCACATCTAACGCCTTTATGTATTTTGTATTTCGCCTCCAAACAGGGGGTGCAGCTGACATGTTCACATGGTAAGACACGAGGTTCTGTCAGCTTTGGTAGCTTCCCCCAACAGTGAGAACACTCTTCTTCCTTGTCAAAAGTTGCAGCTAACGCCATTATTAGAGCTTACGATGTTTATTGGTTCTACCAGCTGCTTGTCCTGTTTTACTTATGCTATATGTGATGGCTCAATCCTTTTTATCTTCCTGTAAGTAATGGACTGTGATCACTCATGCGTCATTGGCTTATTTTCTTGATTTTTACATTGATCAAAAGTTTCATAAAGAAAGGGGGTGCTGTCCTTCCCAAGCTTTGCTTAGATCTAGTCTATATAGAGAATAAATAGATCCTGACTAAAGAAGCCTGTTAATAAACTGGCTCTTGTCTATACAGTCGGGATGTTGAGGAATCTTAAAATAGAGACAATTCTATATAAAAATAAGAATGTTTAAATTTGAGCTGTTTGTTACTCAATAGACTGTTGTTTGTGGTGCAAATCTACATGATTTCATAGAAGTCTTCCAATAGAGAGATGGTTAACAATAGTAAATAGTTTCTCGGAGTTATCTTTTCATGTTAGGAGCAAAAACTGGTAATTTTTGAAGTATTCCATATAGCTAGAAGGAGTACTTTTTAATGTAGTTATATATATTTGGTATTTTAACTTTACTAGTTGAAATACTAAAGTATTCTTTCTTTCGCACTCAATAGCTTAGTGAGGTTTGCATCCACCAAACTTGCCACATGGAGTTGTGTTACCACAGCAAAGCTTGCTGGTAAACACTTTTAAAACAAATCCTGGTTCTTTATTAGAGAGGCAATTGGTTGATCTTTAGTTATAGAAACTCGGCTATGCTATGTTTTACATTAGCACAGCAGGTTGGACATCAAAAACTATCATTGCGAGTCTAAAAGTTAGCCCTATATGAACAAGTGAGTGACTCTCTCTTGACGAGTGTAAGGAATTTAATTCATATGAGCTAATGGAGAATATGTTGGAGATTAAACTAATACATGTTTTTCCTAGTTCTATAAACAGTTACAAGCATCTATTTTGTGTGAACAACCCCTAATTATTCCTACTTATCTCTTTATTGTCAAACAACGACTTAGAAATGTCCAATTTGTCAAGTTCGTCGTGTTGGCCCAGATTGTAATGCAGTGATCAGGTTTAAAATTAGCCTGTCTTGACAAACTCTTGTTTTTCGCGGAGTTGTCCCCCGTCGAGCGGCGAGCAACAACAGCTTGTAACAAGATGTACTGCACCTGATGCATCAGCTGCACTTATAGGGAGTTGTACTCTTCCGTCTATGCGGTTTGGTTGTGATGTTATGTCGGTCGCTCCATTGGTAATCATAACGGAATTCGCGCACAAATTTATGTAGAAAATTTAAGATAAGAACGTTTAACTAGCGACCAGTCTCTGCAGTAAACTTTAGTAGAATTTTAGAATTTAGGCTGCAACAGCGACTAAACATGTCATTATTTGCGCGCTCAGTCAGTTTTATTTCTATTTTTGTATCAGTCAGTTTTGTTTGTTCTTATTGATTTTATTTTCAGCTTATTTTATTCTTAAGTTTTACTAAAGTTTATCACAGAAACTGGTATTTGGTTAAACGTTGTAATCTTGTTTTTTTCTACATAAATTTTTGCGCGAAATTCGTTATGATTACCAATGGAGCGACCGACATAACATCGCAGCCAAGCCGCGTAGACAAAAGAGAACCACTTCCTATATCGCAGCTGATGCATTA
Source organism: Watersipora subatra (assembly GCF_963576615.1). Taxonomy (NCBI): domain Eukaryota; kingdom Metazoa; phylum Bryozoa; class Gymnolaemata; order Cheilostomatida; family Watersiporidae; genus Watersipora; species Watersipora subatra. The sequence continues at coordinate 35,246,036 of NC_088715.1, forward strand.
GGTGCAGTACGTCTTGTGACAAGCTGTTGTTGCTCGCCCGCTCGACGGGGGACAACTCCGCAAAACAACAGTTTGTCAAGACAAGCTAGTCTAAAATATAAACTTGAAATAGTTTTGAGAGCTAGGCACTTCCCGTGGAAGAAAATGCAACCAATTTAACTAAAATTGTTTAAAAATCAAACGGAAAGTTGGTCATTTATTGGGAAAAACTAGCTTTATATTCAATTAAGGTCTAATTGCCTGACAACCAAATAATCAATGGGAGGTCTGTCTGTGGTAATGAGCTTGCAATAGGTTTTGAAGTTCAGTTTGTTTTTTCAGATGACAGCAATTACACCCTTCATTTGTAGTCACTCAACCATTTTATGGAATGATTTTGGTGGACTGAAAAAGTCACTGCTCTAATCCTTTCAAAGAGATACAAGCAGAACACTTGCTAGTAATAATTTTAAAGGTTTTCGTTGCAGTTTTTAGACTAACCCGAACAACTTTTGAAGGTAAGCTTTTATACATTAATCACATACTTTACAGCTTGAATGCTATATTTAGCTGTCCAGATGCGCATAAAAACATGCTCTTCCAGCATTCTTTTAACCTCCCTTTATTGCTAACCTGCTCAGTAATTATTTCTGGTTATTATTCTTATCATTTCAACTCTTAGGATTGGTGAAGTACAGTGAACATGATAATTCTGGAATGTTCCGGTAATCTGGTTTACTGAAAATATATAAATTTGATCAATGTTTAGTGTCCCAGCTTTTTTCGAATCTTTGCTCAACTAAGTGTTTGGCTTTTATATACATTCTAAACTATATATTTAAAATTTTTTGTTTAATTTAATAATGAAATTGTTGTCAAGGTGAAATATTTAAACTATATTGGGAAAACAAATTTGCATGCTAGAGCTTTAAATAAGACTTTGTTACAATAAGCGGACTGTCTGTCTGTAGCCAGTGTTAGTGGCTAAGATAAAATATTGCTAGTTATAGGACTTGAACTCATGAACTCATGCGTAGTCGAGCAACTGCACCCTAAAGCCCATAATAATCTACAAACTTTTAAAAGTCCAAAACAATTGGCAAATATTTATTCAATGCACTGAATGATAGAAAAAGCCAACAAAAGTAGTGTATAAGAAATTCAAAAAAGACCATTTATAGAAACTATTGTCAATTTCCCACGCCGCATCTCGTGATCTCTCAAGGCACACTATACTCCCAGAGCATAACTATAAGACTAGTATTACAGTTATTGATTGGTGGACCTCTTCCAACATATTCTTTTCACGGTATCTTGTGTGAGTCAGGTGTGAGTCAGGTGTGAGTCAAGTGTGAGTCAGGTGTGAGTCAGGTGTGAGTCAGGTGTGAGTCAGGTATGAGTCAGGTGTGAGTCAGGTGTGAGTCAGGTGTGAGTCAGGTGTGAGTCAGGTGTGAGTCAGTTGTGAGTCAGGTGTGAGTCAGGTGTGAGTCAGGTGTGAGTCAGGTGTGAGTCAGGTGTGAGTCAGGTGTGAGTCAGGTGTGAGTCAGGTGTGAGTCAGGTGTGAGTCAGGTGTAAGTCAGGTGTGATGAGAAATGAATTCAGTTAAAGATTAACATGCACAAACTTTTAGTAGATTCTTTTGGAAAGTATAGATACTTTTGTATTACTTGCAATTCTGAGCTTAACACAAAACTGCACTACAATAAGGGAAGCGTCAGTCTGTAGCTAGTGTTAATGGCTAAAGTAAAATATTGCTAGTTATAGGACTTGAACTCAGAACTCATGCGTCGTAGACCAATATCCAAAAACAAATGTTTATCGCCCTACTTTTAAGATTTCAGAATATTTGTTCAAATATTTGTTCAATACGCTGAATGACAAATTTATTCAATACGCTGAATGACAAACAAAGCCCACCAAAGTAAAGGATGGAAAAAAACAGTTTTTTTCAATTTATGGTAAGACCTGCAATAGTTTACTCACAAGAACTAGCTCAGCAAATGATCTGTAAAACCATAATTATTCAGACAAACTTCAAAAAGTAAATGTGTAATTTAATATAATAAAAAAGAAACACAATTTACATTCACAAACCAAATAGGAAGAACCCAACAAACAAGCTATGTATTGTCAGGATAAAGAGAGAGATAGATAACTTTATGCATCGGCTGCTCAAATTACTTTCGTAATGCTTGTAAATAGAAGTATTACACTGCATTCTTGTTTCCCTTTTTTGTTATCCTGTTCAGGATTACCTGTGATAAATCCTATCACTGTAATTGAACAATACCACACTTTGTGATCACGTCCTGACAATAAATTACAAGATGTGATTATTGTCCTGTAATCTATTGCTACGACAAAGCAAAAAGGTTCCTCAGCTGTGTTGATGTTGATCAAGCTATAGACATAAAATAAATAGTGTGACAGGCCCAGAATTCATTAGGTAAGAGTAAGGAACTTACAGCTGATGATTTTTTATTAGTGTAGCAAGATAAAATACTGTTTTCCGCTAAATAGTTGATTTGTAAAAAGTATCTGAAGTTTCAGATTAAAAAAAAATCGGCTGATACCGATTCAGATACTTAACACCTACATCGGCACGGATACCAATTCCGATACCAATTCCGATACCAATTCCGATACCAATTTCGATTCCAATTCCGATACCAAAATTGAGGCGACTCTAGTTGCACGACTGAAATCTACAAAACTCAATCATTGTTAAAATACTCATTTTCAAATTGAGGTCACCAAAAGCCATCGCTGTTATTCTGAATATTGCCTATTGAGTTCAAGTTAATGCATTGCGTGTCTCTGTTATGGTCTCTTTGCAACTGTAGACATCATAATTTCTCTTTCGCTTCATCTGGATATCATTCCATCACAATCAATTTTTTAGATTTCAATCTTAAAACATGCTAGTATTCTTATCATCTCACACACCTGAAACAATCGCCAACCATACAAATCTTCTGATAAAATTACGCATGTATTGTGTAAGTTCATCAGTAAGTGGTTGACTTAGGCAAGGTCACCATAAGGGCATTACGGCATCTCCATGTATGCGTCTTTTTCTTTGTTTTACCCACTATTGAGTACTTGCAGGTGAGAGACTATATGTTATAATATGCTTTTACTGGCTCAAAAGAAGAACTTTCATAAGCTTTAAGTTATGATTTTTTTCTGAAAATATGCTCAAATGAAAAATGAATTTATCTTTGTTATAATTTAGAATATTCATATATACTAGCCAATTGTTGTACTAGCATAAATGGAGACTCATCAAAAATTGTTTTCATAACTTTAGAATAGTTTGGTAAAACAGCAAATATAATTAGCTTCAAGTCATGCTTAAAATGGCTCACTGGCACTACAAAATGGCATGCTGAACTTTTTCAGCATCAATTCGAGATTGATTACTTTAAAATTTGCTAGTCTCTTAGATTGACCCAGATTCCGTTTACATTTTACATTTCGTTTACAAATTTCGTGACCCATTACCCTTTTTAATGCTATCAATGTCCTTAATAAAAGGCTGCTAGAAGTTTTGTGGGATGTATGCCTGGGCTTTAATACGAAGGAACTCGACAAAACTGAAGCAGTGTATTTCTAATAAATTACACAATTCTTGCAGTGAGCAATCATAATTTACACACAGATATTTGTGTTACTGAAGGCAATTGCAGTCATCATCGACATGTTCTAGTCAAATTTTTCAAATCCATCATTTGCAGTTGAAAGAAAAAGTGGACCTTACTTTTTAATTTCTAAAATTTTTAAAGGAAAAGCACACCTCCATAGGCACAATTATTATGCATTAGTTAGCTTGATAATCAAAGAGGAATTTGGGAATCTTCAAAACATCTGCTATTTGGTAAAATACAATGTATTGAGTGTGAGAACCTGGCAGTTAAAAAGGCATTTAGTCTTTGTAAGGCTTTATTTTATGTCAGCTATACAATGGTTTTATGCTTGAGTGGGTCAGTGCTTCCTGTGGTGTGCATCAGAGATGGCTAGGTTACATATTAACAATATATGTCAACAATGTGTTGAAAAGCTTGTCAACCAAGCGTGCTGATATGGCTATGTATGTCATAACTATTGTATGTTAGCCATAGTTTAAATCTTGGTAAGAGTCTAAAGTATACATGTGTTTAGATTTTTGGTCATCAATGTGTCATATTTTCTTAAGGCCCGAGGCTAACAATTACTAGCTTTTCACATACTGATAGTGTAAGTTAAACACTTCCATATGATATGATTCTGTGTTTGTGAATGCTGTCTTGATTTAGTCTTGCAGTTTGGCAGCAAAAAAACCCGTGCGTTGTGCCATTTTTGTACCATTGAAACTGTCTTAGTTGATATTCATGGACATCAACTAAGACTGTTGATGTCCATGGACATTCATAGACATTAACAGATACTCCATGGACATTAACGGCTATTATAATAGGTCTTCCAATGGGTTGCTGCTAAAGCAACAGCTATTATAGGTCTTGCTTCATAATCAGATTCTTTGTTGTTGAAACGGAAAATTGCATAACCATCACTTTACTGTAGCACCCTACGGAAGCACGATCTACTTTTCAACCCTTGGTGGAGCGTCAGCCTGGATGGCTCAAGAGTCGCTACAATATTGTTGAATGAAAATTTAGCAGTTGTAAATAGCTGGCAGCTGTCCAACTTTTTTCTCTCCCTCAGCTGTTGTGTCAGCTGTATCATCTTATCTTCAATTATCAGATGAATTATTATTAAATCTTAATGGTTTTTTCGAGTCAAAGAGTCACAATCTTTCAATTGTTCATCAGGAACATCAAGTATTGATAAAAGTCAAAACAAATCAGTCTGTGCTTGCCCAGCGGTTAGGGCATAACTAGTAGAATACCAACTTATGAATCTAAATTACGATGTTGTTCAGCAATATTTATTACTTATATATTATTTACTAATCAATAATAAAATTAACATTGTAATATTATGTTGGCATTATTATATTACAACAATCATACTCAATATTTAATAGTTAATGTTATTATCTGTTATATTAATTATCAATTTTAACATTACATTATAAAATAATGTATCATAATTTGTCATAACATATTATATCATATTATCATAGTGTTTAAATTATACTACAACAGTGTGTAATTATCCAAAATTAGTGTTATTATTTATTATGTTGATTGTTAATAATAATATAAATATTATAATATAATTGTTTATTTGTATAAATATAATACTTTAATAATATTAAAATCCTGATAACTAACGCTATTATGTGTTTTATTATTAACTAGCATTAGTAACTATACTAATAGTTATTGATGTCAGAAACCTTTTTGCTAATAAATTTGCACTCAAAAAGTGGAGTTCCGTTTGCCAGCTAGTCAAACACTCCCAGGCAATCTATTCTTAAACTGCAAAATGTAAAAATATACCAACACTTATTCAAGGCTTGCATGAATGTTGAATGTTTGTTTTGCTTTAATTATTATATGTGATGCCTTTGTTTATTATATTATAATATAATACCTATATAATTATACTACGATAGTATGTAACTATCAAAATTAACTTTGTTATTGGTTATATTATGATCAATAATAATATAAATATAATAATATAATAGTATATTTATATACATTGTAATTATAATGCTTCAATAAAAGTCTAATGAACCTAAATTATGCAATATATTATTATACAAATATACCATTATAATATAATGGTATATTTTTATAACTATAATATTTCAATAATATTAAAGTCCTGATATTTAACATTATTCTTTGGTATTTTATTAACAAGTATTAGCATATTAGCGATATCATGCCTTAGAGCAAATAAGGCTGCTCTCTGAAAGTGAAGTTTCATTCATTAACAATTTGACAAACACTCCCAGGCAGTATATACTAAAACTGCTATATGTGAAAATATACTAACACTTATCCGAGGTTTACAGGAATGTTGAATGCTTGTTTTGCTTAGTTCTTTTAGATTAATAATGTGGTTTATTTTTGATGATAATTATCTACCAGCAGCTTTTTTTAGGAATTAAATTCTTCATTTTCATTGAGCTACCAGATGGTCTTATATAAGTTTATACACTTATCAGAGATGCATAGTAGAGCATGTTTGTGGGTTTTAGCAATATGCCGATGAGACTTCTATAGTTTCACTTCATATCAAATTAATGAAAGGATTCAGCCCATAGAGACAGTCATTAGGCGGACTTGAAAGGCTTTTCCATAGTGCAGACATGCCTAGAGTTTCCATGGTTGTAACTGTATCAGTGATTTTGTTAGTGCTACTCACAAAAAGTGGCACAGACATTACAAAAGTTTTAATGCTTTGAGCTATGTTTGCAGCTCTTATATCGATGACTCCTTTTAGTAAGAGAGCAGTACAGACATGTCCAGTTTCAATACGTTGAGCTATATCGATGGATATTGTGAGCCCTAGTAAACATATTACAGTAAGCAGTGCAATTGTCTCATTACTTTGAGTTTAATTGGTCACTTTTGTGTGGCTGACTGTTCAAATGAGCAACACTAAAAATATTGTTTCCCTGTAGAGCAGTGAACCTTTTACCTCCTTTTTTAAGTTTTTCAGATAACAACACAAAACCAACTGAACTGAAATTCACAACCTTTCAGTTGATTTGATTACTGTACAAAAGAGCCATGAGCTCACCAAGTTGGCTTGCATCCAAAAAAGAATTTTCGAGCTGAAGTGACAAAGTGGTTATTCTAAAGATGCCAAAATTTATTTTTATGACAGAGTAAAGCCGGAATCAGTAAGCTACTCACTGATTTGTTGCCACAAGTCATTCTATGAATCCAACCAGGCTACATGTACTTAGTAGACAGTTCTTAGCAAGCTCTGTCAATGTCACGGATCTGTATAGTGAATTTATGTAATACTATGTATCAACTACTCAAATCCCACAATAATTAGGTGGTAAAATACAGTATTATGCAATCAGCGGGGTTTTTAATAATTACTATGCATAATTAGAATACATGTCTACTTAATAGTTTATGACTCATTATGTTCTAGAAAATTCTTTGTTTGAATACTAAAGAAAAAAGGCAGCAACCAACCAGTTGTGCGTTGTTTTGGGCTTTGTTTGAGCAACCAATTATAGTGACAAAAATTAATGAATAATGGTAAAAGTCTTGTTGGCCTGTGCAGGATTTCTTAGGTAAAAAAACTCGGGGATGTCGCAAAGCCGGCTTGCTTCTGTTTCATGATCTGCATTAAGCAGTTTTTTAAAACTTTAGGTAGGTTCTCTTTTACGAATCACAGGAAATCGTAAACTCGGGTCTAAGAATATTATTTATATTTAAAGCGTAACATTTACAGCTATTTAGTAACTCTCACCAAATGACATTTATATTATTAAAAACAGCTTTGTCAGTGGGTGTGTGTGTTTGTCCGTGTGTTTGTCTATGTGTTTGTCCGTGTGTTTGTCCGTGTGTTTGTCTATGTGTTTGTCCGTGTGTTTGTCCGTGTGTTTGTCCGTGTTACGCTATGGTGAGTTTCCATTATTGACCAATTGTTTACAAACTTTACCCACATATGCTACTTCCCTTTTGCAAGCTTGCTAAAATATTTGGTCTCAAAATTCCATCAGGATCCTGTGAATAAGCCTCTTAAACAATCAACTCCAGGCTACCTGCTTGAAAAGTGATAGAAATGCTGCTGTTAGTAAGGTTATAAATTCATTGTAATATCGAAATGCCTGCTAAATTTTATGCTCAGATTTCTTTCATTTGTTCACATGCACAGATTCATTTGTTCAGCATAATGTTGGAAAAAGATTTTATAATAAATTTGTACTAGTTTGTTCAGTAAATGGTTAGCTTTTATACCTTAGTCACGATGTTTCCGTGATGCAGTAGTCCACAAGTTTGAGGCATTTGCAAGTTAGAAACAGCAAAAATACATTAATGTTTAATGTTTCCCACTTGAAAAATATGAAAAGGGGTCATGCATTTTTATTTGATGAAAGAAAATGCAGTACAAGTTGTTCCACTTTAAACATTTTCCACACACCAGTCATTTCTATTTTGACTTGGCAAGAAAAAGGAATGCACCATTATGATTTATGGCATATAATTCCTGAACTTTTTAATGGCGCTCACTGGTTAATCCGCAACATGCAAATCTCTGCTGAAACCCTAATCGCATGGTAGCTTACATTAGGTGAGAAAAGTTCCAAATTTGCATCACTCGCACCAAGGTATCATACTGATTGTAAATACTCCACTGTACAATGTAAACACAAGATGCTTCTCAGTGTTCTACATGTCTTTATGAACTGTTTACTTTACTGCACGGAGTGTTCATGAAGACTCTACTATGGCCTTAATTGTATGCCTCATTGCACAAAAACTAACATCAATTTTAAATAATGGATAATCATTGGGATTTCAGTGTGAGCTTTGGACACAGGCATTTACCCAAGCATTATATGAATAAAGATTTGCATCAACAGCAAATGGTTTATATCTGATGACCGACAATTCTATCAGCAGCAAATATTTCACCACAGATGTTTCCATTTCCCAGCTGGGAGTTATCATTTCCCAGCTGGGAGCACTCTGCTAAAGTTGATCGGCGATTATCTTCTAAGTATTTTAGCAATGTTTTATTTCTTTGTATTCACAAAGAAATAAACCCAAAGAATATAACCTTGCTCTAAATTTTTATCTATTTATGTTCTTCAGTTGCTTATCTTCCTTCTGTAATTCATCTTTTTTTTCTTTGTTCTCTTTTTACATATTACCGCTGCTGTCTACTTCCTCGCTATTATTCCCTGTGTAGTTCACCCAATCATTATTCATTATCTTCTCTTTCTGGTATTCAACCTTTACTACTTATTAATACAGTGATAGCCACCTTCTGCATGCTATTTCCATTTTTTGCGTATTAGTACCCCGACTGTCTGGTGGGCGGTAAGAGACTGTTAGGTGTAATAAATATATGCACAACTATTCTGCAAAGTGGACGGGTGATCACTTGGGGCAGATGGCAGTGTTCTAGGCTGGTATGTTAAAAGTAGCAAATGTGAATCGATTATGTCGTTTCACTTAACCATGGCTCTTATTCTAGTTAAGATTTTTCTTCCGACACAATCAGCAATTTTTTCACATATTTTTTATGGCTACTATCTGCATAGTTTTAAGTTTTTTTGCTACATCTTCTGGCTAATAAGTTACCAAAAGCTACATTTCAGCATTAAATTGCAACCTTTTTAGCGACAAAATTAAATAGCTATAAGCACCCTCAAAGTGAAAACAAATAAGAATTATGATAGAAAAATGTCAGAGAGGAATATTCGGCAACCCTTTCCTCATTTGAGTCCAACACTTCAAGATATTCAGGCTATTATTTGGTTGCTGTCAGTCTTATTGTGAGGTAATTTATTTAAGGTATATTACACTGTATCAAGTATTACTGACTATACAAGCGAAGACCCTAATGGAAAAACCAGTGATGTCACACATTTGCAATTTTGCGAAGATCAACTTTTAAGTTCTGAGACTGGATCATGCGATGAAAATACAGTTTATGACAAATATATATAAGTTTATTGACAGATACATAGTTTGGTGCTCATAAAATAACATTTTCAACTCAGAATATTGTTTTTTTTTTGTAATTTGGTGGTCAAAAATGAACATACATGTTGGCAATGGACATCACCTATTTTTCCATTCGATTGCACTAAAAAGGTTTTTTCATTAAAAAATTATATTTAACTATAATATAAGTACAGTACTTTGCTGGTCGGCAATCGACTGGTTATAATGCAAGTTGATTGAGTTCAACAAGGAACCTTAGACAGTGTTTCAATAGCACTCTCAATGTAACTGTCACTCCATGATTCTCTATAAAACACAATAAGCTTGCTTTCCATATTCGAAACTTTCACTTGACGTATAAGCCTAGTTTTTATTGGCAAGTTGTCTGATGCAACAGTTTAAGATAATCTGTGTTATTGAAAAACTTTGAGCTGCAAAGATAAATTATATTAAAAGGTTTAGGAGGTTTGTGAGCATTTTGAAACAACTTTATCAAATCAGATGATCGATCTACATCTTACTTGCAGTTTACTGCATTCATGTCTCAATCACATTCATGTCTCAACCACATTCATGTCTCAACCACATTCATGTCTCAACCACATTCATGTCTCAATCACGTTCATTTCTCAACCACATTCATGTCTCAACCACATTCATGTCTCAACCACATTCATGTCTCAATCACATTCATGTCTCAATCACATTCATGTCTCAACCACATTCATGTCTCAATCACATTCATGTCTCAACCGCATTCATGTCTCAATCACATTCATTTCTCAACCACATTCATGTCTCAACCACAATCATGTCTCAACCACATTCATGTCTCTACCACATTCATGTCTCAACCACATTCATGTCTCAACCACATTCATGTCTCAACCACATTCATGTCTCAACCACATTCATGTCTCAACCACATTCATGTCTCAACCACATTCATGTAGGAATGTCTCCACCATGAATAGCTTGTTGTGATATGGTTAAAACAGTTTTCTCATGCACAAGCTAATGAAAATAGTGAATGAGTGTCTAGTTTTTGTTTAGTTCAGAGTATCCATCACAGAACAAATTTAACTCAACTGCTTCGGGACCTATGTGACTGTTAACGGGACCTTCTTCTTTCCTCTTTACACACCGTTATTATCAAAGATAAATAATGTCTTGTGGATTCTTTGTAGTGTAAAATTGATTAAAATCAGTGAAAAACTTCTGCCGGTCAGCTGCACACATAATTTTAAAGCATTTATACCATTCGCATATGTATCTTCTCTTGTTGTGTGGCTAAAAATCTTTTGCTTTTCAACCTTGAATTGTGCACTACCATCTTTTTGTTTGCTAGACTTTTCAGTTTATTATGAATACTCAGATCTATCTCCAGGTGTTGTCATTATTAAAAATAATTTAACAAACATGCACGTGTTACGCATCGATCGTTGCTGCTAGCTAAGCAACATTAAACAATGCAAAACCGTGTTAACGAGAAAATCGCTGTTTGATTGGTTAGCTGTTGGACTCAGCCGATTTTTCCATATTACGGCTTCGACTTTGCCTGTTTTTTTATTTGAGCATAAAATTTAAACATAGATTTCCATGAGACAACACCGGTTTTTCCAACTTTTTTAATTCACTATCCAATTCTTTATACATTGCAAAAACTACACGTAGGTAGCAATAACTCCCAAAATGTGACATCACTAGTTTTTCCATTTTGGTCTTCAACTGTTTTAGCTGAATAAATGTTTTACAATATTACGACGACAATAATAGAATGCAATAGTGCAGCAGTTTAACGGTACGAAACATAAGCAATCACAAGTGTTGTACCTGAACTAACCATTTCCAGCTAAACATACATGTAAATTGTTCAAGACAATATGATACACATGCAAGTTAAACCATTATCCCAATACTCATTGCCGATTTAATGAGAAAACCTTCTCATGTCTACAACAACCACAAACTCCAGAGATACATTAATCATTATTACAGATCAACTCCGAGATCTCAACTTCCCTATTCCACTACTACAACATTGAGGGGTTAACCTAAGATAAGGTTAAATAGTCACCACAACTTTTAATTAGCTATCATAAAGAAGCCTAGATTAACTCTGAAAGTGCATCCTAAGATTTATGTTTCAGTAGACTTCCTATCAACAACACCTGACAACACGAAGCTGCTAGCAAACTGTGTCATGTGGGCTATCCAACAAAAAAGATCAATGCATGTGCTACGCGACACTAAACAAAAACTTATGATTAGAGACTTAATCTTAGACACATTAAGAAATCCCCGATGATGTAAAACACTAGAAAGTAGCAAAAAGCCACAGAAAACTACAAACTTTGCAATCAAAGACTTAAGACACACAGTTTGACTTCTGCACACTAAAGCTAACATTTATACAGTATACAAACATGAATATTTATGCATATTCCTTACTCTTCAACACTGCATCATTTTGGCAGACAGTCTTGTCACTCAAGCAAAGCAAAAGAGTCAATTAGCAAAATAAAAAGAGGGTGGCTATATTTCAAGTTCCACATGTAGATAATGGTTTTCTATCTCTATACTTTATAGTCTTTAGAAACAAGTTTTTTATCCGTCTTCTCAACTCATACAAATAAAAATAAAGCCATGGGAAAAACCATGACATTTTTTATCTAGTAAAAGCCCCGTCGGGATATTACAGTAACTATTCATTGCGCATATAAGGGTTAGATGTGACACATTGGTTACACCAATCATCAATACAGTTCGGATACAAAAATTTATTTTTCAGAATAAATATACCTTGTCTAGGTGGTTATAATTATCAATTGTGAAGGTCAAAGGTTTTGTAGGTCTAATGAAAACTTTAGGACTCAATACAATTTTGGTTGGGCAGTTGACAGGCTAACCAAATTTCATTGATCACAAACGCAACACTACAACATGTAGTTTTCCAGAACAAAATATACTATTCAGATACTAGAAACAAGTGCTATGTTGGCAAGCTATGTATAGACAGCTCAAAATTGCTCAACTTGGAAAATCTTGTTTGTTAGAAAGGAACTAAGGGAAACTTGATACGTATGACCATGAGTCCATAGAACCGACCTTTTAAACTGTCAGCTGACAGCAAGTGTGAACTACTTAGAAGTTTGGTACAAAAGTTAAAGATAAACTTTCATAAAAATTTTGTAGATTTTATAAGAAAGTATCAGTATTTTCTATCATTTGGGATTTATTAAGACATTTGAAGTGATCTGATTGCCAGAATTAATATCCATAAAACTTTATCGAAATAGAAAGACTCCAAAGAAAATACATGCAAAATAAACTGACTAGCTACTATCAATGCGATAGTTGATATCAGCTATTGCATTCAAGCTAAAGCATTACATGTCTCTATTCTCACGATCTTTCAGCAACTTTAGATGTCATACTCGGCCTTCATTTAATTTAGGCAGTTAAACCATGATCAAGTTTTATTGATTTTCATCTTGAAACATCCTGGCAGTCAAATCACCTCAAACACAAAAAAAACTTCAAATTATAGGAAAATACTGATACCTTCTGAAAATATTTACAATGATTTTTGTGCAATTCACCTTTAGCTCTATATAACGGTTTGGTTTACTTACAGCCAAATTTGTTTCTCAAGCACAGGATGTTTTATGATGGAATTCATCAATGGTCGATTGCTTAAGAATTCAACCAGTGGTGGTCCTTTTGCTACCATTATTGACCCAAGAGAACTTGACTGCGGACTACCAGTTGGAGAATGCGTGAGTTATTAGTATATCTATTGCCGAAAATACGGTAGAAACTTCAACAGCCTCCAAAAATATTTTTGAAAAAAGCTTGTTGTTTTATCTATGCTTTTAGCTATATATATTATATTATATATAGTAATTTACTAGCAATATCTTTCTTTTGAATTTTAAATGTTTTTCAAAATATGCCAAAAAATAATAAAAAAAAAGCAGTACAAAAGTTGGTCTATGAAATCTTTAAATATTACAAAATGAACATATAACACTTATTTTTGACACCCAGTGTTTGAGGATTATTATTAAGGAGCTAAAATTAGGCGAGTCAGACTAGAACCAGTTCAATATCTCTAATTTGCTTGTATGACAAGATCTTGGAGCAGTCAGTCTGAAGTGAGAAAAACCCCGAACCGCAGAGATAATGGTTTCCACCACAAAGTTGGAGTTTAATATTTGCATTGGCTTACGTACAACCACTGCCCTGTTATGAATTTTATCAAAACTTGACCTTCTGCAGTGAGAAATTTACAATAATACTTATTAGTTCAACATGACAGATCACCTGAGTTTACCAAACAGCTTTGAAGCAAACTTTTTGGCAAGACAGTCTATATAATAGTATATACATGTATGATAGTGCTAAAAATCAAATTTGGTTTTAAAAGTCTCTTTGTCTGTTTGAAACAAGATATTAGTGAGGATGAATAAAATGAAGCAGCCCAAAATGCAATTTTTTGTGAGTTTGAACTTTCAAGCACACCTGTCACAACCTGTCACATTGTTGAAACATATCAGCTTGGTACTTTTTTGACAATATTCTCACAATCAGTCTATCATTGTTTATATAAATCTTGCATTGCAATATTTACAGGACACAGTGCGAACAATAAAGAAGGTTATACTGGCAGCGAGAATTGTAGTTACATGTGCCACAATCGTTTGCATTGTCATCCTCGGGAAGTACAAGATATTTATTGAGGTAAGACAAAGGATGCTAGATTTTGAGCAGTTGTAGAAGCCTTAAAATGCAAAAATACACACTTTCAAGTTTGAGACTCAAATTATCAATAGTAGGTATGCCGCTAGAGAAGTATTGTAATTGTATTTTTCTATATTGACAGCTGTTTCATTTCAAATATAAATATTTGTCAAATAACATCATACAACAATCAAAAGAGAAAAGAAGGCAACAGTTAACCACTAAAATTAGATAAATAATTTGATGAATAGTATTTAAATTGTGTTTCTCTGTCAAAAGAATTGATATTAGGTGGGATATTGTTAAAGTAATTGGTGATGACATTTTCAAAGCAAATGGTATTGTGGTGTAACATTTGTTCGTACGTTGAAATGAGTTGAGAGCCTGTAACTGTCTAGTGAAAAACGAGGGCACAAACCATAAAAACTCTTGAAACATTGAATTTGAAAAAAATAAACATTTAGCATAGGTAAAGTGAAAAGGTGCGAAGATTTGGAAAAGTCATTTGTTGAACTTATAGATGATATAATAAATGGAATAAAAACTTTTGACATAAACATAAAACGTAAACCACAATTTGACTATAAAAAACTAAAAACTGGAATTTGTTCGTAAAAGCTTGAAACCGCTAATGCAGATGGAAACGCTGAAAATGCTGAAAATGCTAGATGCCCGTTTATTTATTCACATAAACAGCTTTAATGTTTCCACATACTGGTAGTTGTTGATTCTATGTTGGCACATAGATATTTCCTGTTTGAAATGGTTGATGTGAATTATGGCCGAAACATTTGTGATCCACAAATAGCTAGACCTCAGGTACTCATTAAACCATGCAATAAAACAAATTTTACCATGCTAAATGCAACTAGTGCCTAAACATTGTGAGTCGATAAGTTAACATGTGTGTGTGTCTGTCACATATCTTGACAAAGCTTTAAGCAGTCAATTATTGGCCAACTGAACTAACGTCAGTTCTATAAAAAAACATGTTAACTGCATATGATGTTTTATTTGCAGCCCACAGATATTTTTTTCTGTTTTATTCTAAGGGCTGCTACTAAAATCAATTATAGGCTATCAGAATGGTTCCAATTCATTAGGCGAACATTATGGGTAATGAGGTTATTGATCTACCAAACAGGACTAAACCAGAAGTTTAGTGACTGTTGAAGTTGGGACCAACTCTAGTCATCAACCGAGGAGGTAACTCCTTATTGCTGACATTAAGGATGTTTTATATAGTTACTGTTAATTAAAAAAAAACATACCATTTGCTATTGAGACTAACATTAACAGTAGTATAGTGAGAGCAGATCTACACATTTGTGCACTTAAAGTTGGATTTTGGGTACATTTTAGCCCGAGAACCTCGGAGAATGGTGTTGTCTGATGGAAAGTTTGGGGGGGTAGGTGTGTGAGTGTTGGGAGCTAAGGTTATGAAGTTTGAGAGGAATTGTGGGAAGGATGCGGTGCTGGTCGAGAGGAATTGTGGGAAGGATGAGGTGAAGAGGGCGATGGTTTCGGGTTTCGATGCGATGGGTTTGGGGTTCGGGTGTCGACGAGTTGAGCGATCGATCGTCGAATGGTTGGGGTCGGGTTGGCGACCGGTGGGGTGAACGGTGTTATGTCGTTTCGGTTGAATGAACGCTGATGTTGGACGAGTTCGGGCGTGTCTATTCGTGGAATCGATTAACTGTCCATTCACTATTTATAAGTTAAGAGTTTTATATATATGAACATTATATCATTGAGAAGTTCAACTAGAAGGAATATAAAATTATGGAAACTATTCATAAGGATAATTCTAAAGTTTACAATTCTTGTGAAGAAGAAAAAGATGAAACAGATGGATTAGTTGAAGAGGCTGTATTATTACATAATCATTTTGATAACATCACTAAATCTACATCAAAACCGCTTCGACAAAGTTTGCTTCAATTTTTTGGAGTGGTTTTAATATTACTTGCAATAACTGTAGCTTCATCTTTGATTGAATATTTTTTTATTCGGATTACAGGAGAAAAGATGAATGCTACTGTGAACTATGTAGAAGTATTTTTTCAAAATTTTGTGAATAATGAAAGTATGATTTTTGAAACATCTCCTCATCATTATAATTAGTTTAAATGAAAACTTCAAATGTTAGTAATTATCAAAACATGGAGAAAGACGGACTACAATCAATTGATGTGAGGTTACATTCTCCTTTCACATCTATGATAACAGGACCAACAGGATCAGGAAAAACTCAACTCGTTAAACGGTTGATTGAACAATCTCAATTAATATCTACTCCTCCTCCAATCGAAATTATATATTGCTATGGAATATGGCAGGAAGCTTTTGAGGATATGAAAGGAGTGGAATTTCATGAAGGATTGAAAGATCCGAGTACTTTTCCCAAAGATGGAGAAAATAGATGGATGATCATTGATGATCTAATGGAGGAATTATCATCAAATATCAAGATGGCTAACAATTTGTATACTCGAGAAAGTCACCATCTAAATATTAGTATTCTTACTATTACACAAAACTTATTCTTTGGTAAACTTAGAACAATTTCGCTGAATAGTCACTATTTTTTTATAGGAAAAAACCCCAGGGATTCTACATCAATCACATTTTTAGGAAAACAAGTTTTTCCTGGACAAGTTAAATATTTTCAGGAATCCTACCGAGATGCAACATCTTCACCATATTCCTTCATGAGACTGGACCTCCGACAAGAAACCGATGATACAATGAGAATTATGGGAAATTTCCCTCCTGTTGACTCTACGCCTATGATTATTTATAAGCCTAATTAAGCAAACGATTTTGATTTGTATTCCATAATTAAATAAAACAAGTATATATTCCAAGTTCTCTTTAAATATTCACCATACCACTTCTGTATCTTCCTCTGAGTGATTACTATAACATCACTAAAATTATCACATAGATATGGCTGAAACAAAAAGAATTCACCGAAATTTACTAACTTTATTATCTCTAGTTGGAGATTCTATTTCTTCTCAACAATCGATTATTAAAAATGCTAAAACGGATTTAATTTTAGCAATTATTGATTGTGTGAAATTACTCATTAAAAGAAAAGAACGACTAACTGATGCTCAGTATAAAGCTTTGAGTCGACAAAGTAAAAACATCGCTCGACTGATTAGTCCTAGAACATCGAATTTGGAAAAGAAACAACTTTTGCAAAAAGGAGGGTTTTTATCGGCTTTACTAGGTCCGATCGCGGGTGCTATACTCCCAGGATTAGTTGAACCATTGCTCGGAGGATTGTTTAAAACACGAAGAAGAAAATAATTAAGTTATCATGGATAATTCTCCACTTTCTAAGAGAATGAAAAAAAAAACAGAGTAATTCTGCAAATACTGAACAGTCTTACCGATGAACTTGCAAGTTCTGCTTTACCTCATATGAAAGAAGAAGTAATTAGAACATTACTTGAAATTGTTAAAAATATTATATATGGGAATGTACCTTTAACGAAAAATCAATACCATTCTCTGAGTCAACATAAAAAGGAGTTGATGAATATTATCGATGAAAACAAACCTCTTAAATATAAACGAAAGATTTTGCAAAACGGAAAAGGATTATTGAAACGGATTATAAAGCCATCCCTCAACTTGTATTAATCATTCAGCAGGAAGATGAGCTTTCCTAAGTATACAAAAAAAATTTTTTTGGTTTCTGAAGACGAGTACAAAAGGAACCAATTTAAAAGTCAACAGGATTCAAAAATTATCAATGATGGCTATAGTTCGTCACTTCGTTTCAATCCATTAGAAAATCCAAGAGTAAGTAAGGTTAAGAAGACCAGAGATAGGATGCGTCAAATTAATAACGATAACACTATTTCAGACTATAACAAAGTTAATTTGTATGCAGCTGAACTTCAAAAATTTTTAGATGAAATGAATTCAATTCGGAGTTATCCAATTCAACAGTCTCCGACTATTCGAAATCCGATTTCAATGATGTCACAAACACCTTCAGCTCCACAAAATTCAAAAGAAACTCTAAAGAAAGATACACCTGAATTACCCAAAGATAATTCGTCTCAAGACTCTACAGTTTTAAAAGAATCGCCAAAAAAAGAAGACACATTATTACCACCGAAGTTAAACGATGAAGAACCATCGTCAAATTCTTCTAGATCTTATTCCATTTCTTCAATAGTTGAAGACTTCGGTTCGATTCAGGATCGAACTAAAGCGAAAAATCTTCTGGAAAAATTGAAAAAGTCTGGAAATTATGATTCTTTAACCGGGAAAATAACAGGATCTACAGGAGAGATTAAACCTGAGAACTTACGAAATCTTCTTGAAAGAAAGATTCGAGTTAAAGATAGTTCAATTGTATCTTCTCCCTTTTCTCCAAGTTCATTTGAGAAACAATATAACTTATTTGAAAAAATTATCAAGGAGTCGAACTCGAATTTATCAAATAAATCAAAATCCAATTCGAATAGATCGTCTTCACGAAAACCTTATGTAGGAACAAGAGGAAAATGGACGACTTACTAAATGAATTCTATTATACCCCGGATCTACCATCTTCATTAGGTGGAGCACGAAAACTGAATGAAGCACTTCGGAGAAAAGAAAGCGAACAAGAAGTTAGAGATTGGTTAAGTGGTGAAGATGCTTATACGTTACACAAACAAATAAAAACGAAATTTAGAAGAAGACCTACAATTGTTGCAGGAGTTGGTGAACAATTACAGGCTGATTTAATGGATGTTAGATCTCATCGAGCTGAAAATGATGGAATTACATTTTTACTTACAATGATTGATGTTTTTTCAAGAAAAGCATGGGTAGAGCCTCTTGTTAACAAATCAGGTATATTGGTAGCAAAAGCCTTAAAAAAAGTATTGGATGGAACTAATTATAGAGTTTTTCAAACAGACAAAGGAAAAGAGTTTAATAATCGAGATGTCAAAAAAGTTTTGAAAGAAAATAAAGTAAAATGGTTTACATCTGAGAATGAGACAATTAAAGCTTCCATCATAGAACGATTCAACAAAACATTACGGGTGAAGATGTATAGATTCATGACATATTCGGATGATCGTAGATATATTGATGTTTTACCACAAATGGTAAAAGCATATAACAATACTATTCACACAACATTAGGAATAAAACCAAATGATGTAAATTATGAAAATCAAGAAAGAATCTGGAATAGGATTTATGAAAATGGAGAATATAGTTCTGACAGTACTCCCAAATTCAATATTGATGATTACGTTCGTATTAGTAAAGCTAGAACAGTTTTCGAAAGAGGTTTCACAATAAATTTGACAGTTGAAGTTTTTCAAATTACAGAAGTGCTTGATTTTGAAAGACCGATTATCTATAAATTACGTGATTTAGCAAACGAACCGGTTGATGGAACTTTTTATGAAGATGAACTACAGAAAGTAAAAAAACCCGCATTTTTTCGAATTGAGAAAATTCTCAAATCTCGGAAACGAGGAAGAACAAAGGAAATACTCGTTAAATGGATGGGATATCCTGATTCATTCAATAGCTGGGTCAATGAAAGAGATTTTGTTAAATAAAAGAGGATGATAAGCAATTGAACTTCATTGAAAGAATTGAAAATGTCGGAGTTCGTAACTCTTCCTTCTGATGCTAGTTTTAGTGACTTTCCTAAAAATACTAATTCAAACTTTACAGTTAGACTAGCCAGATATGTAGATTTTACAAAAGGACAATGGGAAGTTGCTCTAAAAGATATATCGTTTTTAAATAATTGGCCAAATGTAGTAGAAGGAATAATAAGCATCACAAAAGCGGAACTTAATGGGAGATTTCGTCGTTTCGACATAAAAATTGGAAATGGAAGATACGAAGATATAGATGAAGTAATTCAACGAACTCATGATGTTCTAAAACCCTTCAATCTCCATCCAACTATAGAATTCGAATACGACAAAATATCCAACAAATCTATGTTGTATGTAAGAGATTCGAGTGTTCAGGTTTCGTTTTCACAAGATTTCGCAAATATCTTAGGATTAGATCCGAAGATAACTTATAATGTGGGAAAACACGGAAACATCACATCTCCGGATATCAACTATGGATTTACATCATTATACGTATATTCATCAATTGTAAGTAACAGACTCGTTGGAGATGCAAATGTACGATTGCTACGAGTTGTCCCAGTAAGTGGAAAGAAGTTCTCTCGAGTTTATACAGAATTCAGTCAAGCGCATTACGTTGAAGTGGATAAAATTTCTACTGATGTGATAGAGACCCTTATAACAAGTGATGATGGAAAAAAAGTACCATTTGATGGAGGGAAGGTTATACTAACGGTTCATTTCAGAAAGAAACAATGAATTCCATATTAATTCCATATACTCCAGAAGACTCAAAAAACTTTTACATTCAATATTACACGTCTAATCAATCAGGAAATGGCGGATTGACACCATATAAAGGAAAGAGAGTGATGGGAAATGGACGACTATCAGGAATATTTAAAAAATTAGCAAAAGCTGTTGCGCCTCTAGCAAAAAAAACGGCTATCTCATTAGGGAAAAAAGGGTTAGATGCTGCATCCAATTATCTTAATAACATGGTAGAGAGACCAAAAGAAGAAGAAGAAGAAACAGATGAAGTAGTAATTCCAAGAGTTAGAAAACCTGGGAAAAGAAAATTAAATAACCGTAGCAAACCTGCAAAGCGACGGAGAAAAGCCACTCCAAATATTTTTTAAAATTTGAAAATGCTTTATATATTATTATCTCAATATTTTTTAGTTCATTTCATTGACATACATCAATAGTGAAAGATGAGTTCTGGAGAGATTGGTTCAACAGGTTTAAAAATATCGGGTTCTCCTTTTACGATAAACGAAAGTTTGGGTATATTTGATGTTCCAGGCACACATAGTTCGGTGGAGCGCGGATATTATAGTGAATTAGCTCCGTCACGTCTCAGTGAATATGGGCCAATTGAAATTGAAATACCTGGAGATGTAGATCACTATATCGATTTAAGTAATTCATATTTGCAAATCGAAGGAAAAGTAGTCAAGGACGATGGTTCCAATTTAGACAATACTGCTGCTAATGTAAATGTTGTACCAGGGGATGCGTTTTTTCATTCGCTAATCAAAACAGCAACATTCAAAATTAATGGATCTGTTGTTGAACATTCAAGTGATTATCCTATGAGATCGTTCATAGAAACCCTTCTCAATAATAGCAGAGAAGCAAAACAATACCAATTAAAAGCAGAAGGATGGTTTCAAGATGATAATCTTGCAAAAGATGGTGCGGAATTCGATAATAGTGCGGCTACAGCAAGAAAGAATCTTATTAGAGGTTCAAACTCATTTGAGTTTTTTGGACGACTCCATCTTAGCATTTTTCAACAGGAAAGATATCTCATTCCAGGATTGAATTGTAAATTAGAACTAGACCGAAGTAAACCAAGTTATTGTTTGATGGCAGCAACAGCTACTCCTGGAGGAGGGGGAAAAGTAAAGTTGACGAAATGTGTACTTCATCTTCGAAAATTAAAAATCAACCAAACAATTCAGCTTTTACATAACGAAAAACTACTTAATGGTGTTAATGCAAAGTATCCTCTTTCTCGGGTATACACCAGATCTTATAATGTGAATACTGGATTAACCCATACTCAAATAAAAATTGCTGATAACACACTTAGACCAAATTTAATACTTGTTTCACTTTCATCACACGATGGAGAAAATGGATCATACAATCGTAATCCTTTCAAATTTGGTCATTACGATGTGAGTCATGTAGAACTACAAATTGATGGACTACCTTTTGGAAAACGATATACTCCAAATTTTGTAAATAGAATGTATACTCGACCATATGTACAACTTCTAAATGCAATGGGAAAAGATCTTTCTTCTGAAGGAAGTGGAATTGGACTGAGTGAATATGAAACTGGACTTGCAATATACGCTTTCGATTTGACAGGAGATCTCTCATCCGAAGGATTTCATTTAATGAGACATGTTTCACTAACAATCGATATCGGTTTTCGGGTTGCAACACCAGAAAATGTCTATCTTAATACATATATACAAAAAGATGGAATGATGGAAATCGCTTCTGACTTTAGTGTTCGACTCAGTGGTGGAAGCATATTCTAAGGATGAATACAGCAAATATTTTCGATGTTCTTTCCCAAGATCACATGACTAATAATCATTTTTTTGCTGTCTGTGCAAGAAATGAATTTATAGAACAATTTTTATCGAATGAAGGAATATATATTTTTAACACACACTATTCTTATCAACCAGGAGAACACTGGATAGGAGTTATTCGAACAAAATCCGAAATTAATTATTTCGATTCAACAGGACGAGATCCTTCAACATATCCAGATGTCGCTCAAATCTTAAAACTTTCTGGAATAAAGTTAATTAAATGGAATGATGTTCTACTCCAAGGTTTTCTTTCAACAACATGTGGAGATTACTGTCTTCTCTTTGCAATATTTTGGAGCAGAGGATGTTCAATAGAAGATTTTCTAACAGTTATGCTAAAAATTTCTGAAAAAGATACACGAGATCATGTAGTTCGAAAAACTATACTAGATAGATATGATTGGAATGGAAAAATTAGTAAAAGTCTTAATAACGAAGAAAATGAAGGTATTGACAATGTACATATTCAAGGAACTTCCCAAATTGTTAAATTACTAGAAGAACTGACATAAAATTTTTTTCTATACTTTACAATTGAATATACATATATACTTTATATCGAAATAAACTTGGTAAAAGATACAACCGAATGTTATTTACTTTTTTTGTTGAATATGTGTGTAGTTAATGCTGTAGAATGTATATTATGAATAACGAACAATAGTACATGTGAATAAGGAATACAATACAAGAGCATTAGAAAAACGTGTAACGTATCCTCGAGGATAAAAACAGAACTGCGTGCGCATGCACTAACCGGAAACGGCAAAGCCAATGATTCAATAACGTAACATTTTTGATATAAGTTTTATATATTGATATACTCACGCTGAGTTGGAGTTATCCTCAAAATAATCCACATATTAATCCATGTATGCCTCTTTACTAGTTCATCATCTTCATCTATTTACTGGTCGAGAGGCTGTTATGGAATGGTTAAGCCAAACCAAACAGGAGAATTCCATAGGTAAACCTAGGAAAACAATCAGGTCGAATGCCAAGGCGCTTGTCCACACAACAGCCCCTGAAAACAGCGACACTCAACGAACTTAATCGCGAGTAGCCGACTAACCGAATTCTAGCTGAAGCATACAAGCCTTATGGTATCAACGCTCGATCGACCCAAATTCTCAAATATAAGTAGGCATCAAGAGATGGTTAATGAGGCAGAATATTCCATCAGATCATGCAATGCTTATATAGTGAATTGAAGAATGATGGGTGTGTCCAAAGGAATTAATGAGGCGAAAATAGCAAACAGATTTTCGCGAAATTGAATTTCGCGAAAGTTGACTATATAATATATATGATGTGAAATTTCGCGAAATCCAATTTCGCGAAAGTCACTTTCGCGAAATTCAATTTCGCGAAAGTTGACTATATAATATATATGATGTGAAATTTCGCGAAATCCAATTTCGCGAAATTCACTTTCGCGAAATTCAATTTCGCGAAAGTTGACTATATAATATATATGATGTGAAATTTCGCGAAATCCAATTTCGCGAAATTCACTTTCGCGAAATTCAATTTCGCGAAAGTTGACTATATAATATATATGATGTGAAATTTCGCGAAATCCAATTTCGCGAAATTCACTTTTCGCGAAATTCAATTTCGCGAAAGTTGACTATATAATATATATAATGTGAAATTTCGCGAAATCCAATTTCGCGAAAGTTGACTATATAATATATATGTGTAATTTCGCGAAATTCATTTTCGCGAAATTGTAAGCATAGAGAAATGTTTTGTAATCTATTTATAAATTTTCATTAAACTCACTCAAGCGTTTTACAGATGCTCAACTTTATAAAAGCAATCGAGAACAAATCATTATTATCATAACACTCTTCATAAGCTAACAGAATTCTGAGAAGGGTAAAATGTCAGAAGGGAAATGTACAGATAGTTGTGTTCAAATTTGGGCTACACCATGGGAATATTGTACACACGGACTACTTTCCTGTACATGTGGACATGTATATGATGGATTAGCACAATGTGTACATTGGTAAGTACATTTTGAAATTTTAAATTCTAAAGTTTTATATGAATATATAATTATTCATTTTATATACATCATCTTTTCTCAATTTTCAATGGATTTTCAAAAAATTAAACAGGTATCAAGAAGATGGTGAGGAAAGTGATGAAAAAAACATCTCGAAAGAAACAAACTCTCAAAATAGTGAAACGGAGTTGCAATTGGATTTACCATTGGATTATCCTATAGACAGATTACCTTCCTGCACATGTGGACAAGACGTATACGATGGCTTAGCTCAATGTATATTTTGGTAAGTAGATTTTGAGAATTTTAAAACCAAAGATATATAGTTATCCATTTATTTCATCCTTTCTCATTCCTCAATGTTTTATATATTTAAACAGTGATGATGCAAAACAAAAAGAAGATGATGAGAAAAGCGAGTCAAGCAGCACATACTTCTTTCTCGATAAGAAAGAATTACAATATTCTGAAGTGACAAGCTCTTCATCTCCACAGAAAACTGACAATTAGTATTTATAAAAAAAGATTTTTTTTTTTTTACTGAATGAATATATATGCAAATCAATAGAACCTTTAGAAATAAAATCTTCATCTCCAAAGATGGAGAATTTATATTTTATTGTATATTTTAAGATACTATTATTAAAATAAAATCAATACAATATTCACATATCATTTTCATTGTGGAATAAAAATTTAGGAAAGCATGAAAATTAGATTACAACTTTAGCAGCAGTATGTGATTATGATAAAAAATTTCGACATCCTGTAATTTGTCTACAGAAAAACTTTCATTTCCATAGCCTCTTTCTTTATTACTTGGAGGGGTATTAGTTATATTTTCTTTAAGATTTTCAGATGATGGAAGAGTTGTGATTCCACTTGCTAGAATGATGGTAGCGAGTGTAGTTGTGGTGGTAGTAGGAATTGTACTAGCGAGTGTAGTTGTGGTGGTGGTAGGAATTCTGGATGTATGTGTAGTTCTGATGGTGGATCGAGTAGTGGAAGAATTAATTGGAGCTGTAAATCTACCATTATTTTCTTCGAATTGTGGATGATAACAAACAAACTTAATAGGCATTGATCTCCATCCACAAAAGTTTGAACGAGCTGAGTTGCCTACACAATATCTCGCTGATCGTGAAGATGGATTAGCCCATTGAACAAGTCGTTCAGTAATTCCCAACCTTTGAATAATTTCATAACCAGCTATACCATAAGAACAATCCGAGGGGTTATGTTCAAATTGAATTAAATTTCGTAAAAATTCACCGTTAACCGGAAAAAATCCAAAACTAATAAATAGTATTGGAGAAATTTGAATTATATCATCTAGTTTTCTATAAAGACTCTTCATGTCTTCTCAAAAGAAATTTTTCCTAATGAATAATTCATTCGACTTTCCCCTTTTTTATTACTCATCTTTAAAGAGTTTTATAACGAAGGGAGACTTAACCGATTCCACGAATAGACACGCCCGAACTCGTCCAACATCAGCGTTCATTCAACCGAAACGACATAACACCGTTCACCCCACCGGTCACCAACCCGACCCCAACCATTCGACGATCGATCGCTCAACTCGTCGACACCCGAACCCCAAACCCATCGCATCGAAACCCGAAACCATCGCCCTCTTCACCTCATCCTTCCCACAATTCCTCTCGACCAGCACCGCATCCTTCCCACAATTCCTCTCAAACTTCATAACCTTAGCTCCCAACACTCACACACCTACCCCCCAAACTTTCCATCAGACAACACCATTCTCCGAGATTCTCGGGCTAAAATGTACCCAAAATCCAACTTTAAGTGCACAAATGTGTAGATCTGCTCTCACTATACTACTATTAACTCATAAGTTACTTAGACAAGTGAAATAAACTTATATTATTTTGGCTATTAGAGTGATGGGATTGCAGACTTACATCTTATCAGTCTAACATCTCGCTTAAAAATAACAATATAACTACATTTTTTCTGTTTGAAACATTCACAAATGCCAAAATAATTACTCATGCTGTCCAACCTTGACTAGTTATCACTATGCAGAAATCTTTTAAGAAAAAGGAAAAAATTTGAAAATTTAACTTCTTTTAAAATATGAAATAATATTTATTGCACAACTTCTACACTTCTTTTTAACATTGTGGGTTTAAAAAAGTGAATAAATAAAAGAAATTACTGTAAAAACAATGCAGGATTGGGTCAAAGCACATGTACTAAAAAATGTTCAAGTATCTTTTACATGATTTGATGTAATTTTCATGCAACTTTAACAAAAATTATTTAACTTTTGTACAAAATGACTGTTTTCAAAGTTTGTTACAGAACTTTTGACAGTTTTTCAACACATTAATAGGATTAAGCTTTTTTGGATGGAAAAACGTTTTCTATATTTAAAAGGGTACAAAAAGTCTAGATTTAGCCTATCATTCTAATATGTTTAGCACCTGGTCAATGGACCTGATGTTGAAATGAAATGATATAGGTGCACCTGGAGTCTACTACTGACCTTTCTTTAATCTCACCAGTGTTTGAATTCTTTACAAACAATTGCTCTTATCTTATCCTTCTTGCTTTCAGAGGATTGTCTGCCACCTTCTAGTTGCGACGCTCCTCGCTGCTGTCTTCACCATTTATGTGAGTACCAAATATCTGTTTGGCCTTTTTTCACAATTACTTAATATTTGACCAAATATTAAATAATGGTCTTTTCATCCATTATTTAATATCTGCAAAAGTTTTTTAATTATAAATTAATTATTAATTTTTAATTTATTTGCAAAAAATCCTTTTGAGGAACAGTAAGCTCAAAGAAAACTGTTGTGCATTTTGGTCTGAACAAAACATTTTAAGTGATTGAAGTCTATCTATTGGTAGATGTAATTGTTTCTTTTTCATAAAAAAATTGCAGCGAGCATCTAATTTCTTAAACCTTTAATTGTATTTAAGTTTTAAACTCTTCTAAAACTTTACAAACTTTTTGTTTCTATTCATAAAGGCATGGTTTTTAAGCTTTTCAAAAAGGTTATATAAGGCACTAATTATAGAACAACAAGGAAAATCTTAAAAAAGCAATGAACTAATATCATTAATCATCTTACAAGACTATGACAGCATTTGACCTAATATAATTATTGTGTTACCTTTTATTTAGGTTTTTAGTATTTGATGCCTGTTGCATAAACTCTGCAATAGGTCAGCCCCTCTGTAAATAACTTTGATGTCCTGCAATTCATACGTTTTTCATCAAGCTTACAATGTTTCACAACCACTTCACCAGCATAGGTTTATCATATGAAACTGACTTGTTATAAAGAGAATAGAAAAAAGTTTCTCGTTCACATGAACAATAAGCAGAAAATTTCTATTTGCCAACAGCTTTTGCTGTTTATCGCAGTTGAATATTTGAAGTGCATTTAAGTTCATGAACTAACTGAATTGAAATGCTATTACAATTATATATGATCAGGCTTTTTCAAAAAAATTGGTGGGATTTTTATGAATCCTGGCAGTCCAAAGTTCCGTGAGAGATTACCGGTTGTAATATTCATGCACACAATTATAATGACAATCAGTAAGAAGTTGATTGCAACAGACGGTATATAGTTTTTGGATGTCAAGAGTTCAAATTCTGTACGCTGCAAAGTTTTTCCTCAAACTAACACTAGCTCTGTAAGAATGAACGCACACAGTTATTATTATAGTAAAACCTGTCGTGCTGGCAAATGAGTGCAACATGAAAGTTGGTGTAACAGTGAGGAGCCTGAATGCTAAACTGAAACTCTGAGTTCAAATGCAGTAATTTCTTTGCTTATTGTGATTTAGGGCAATCTTACAGTAAACATTGATAAACATTTTGGTTGTTCACTAATGTGAGTAGTATGCTCTTTTACTATATGAAAATTCCAAAATTAAGCCAAGAAGTTGTTCATTTAAGAAGCAAGTGCAAGCAAGTGTTTCATACTTCGTTGTCTTGGCATCAATAACAATAACAATAACAATAAGCTGATTTGTACACATTTTAGAGTGATGGTAGACCAGATATGGAAGGGACAACTCTTTGCATTGTCCAAGCTTTCTTCATTCAACTTTTTGGTAAGGTTTAGTTTGATTTCCCAGTCTCATGGTCAGGAAAAAATATGTTGATTTATAATTTAACTATTATATAACTAAGTCATATAGCCGAACACCGAAACAACAATGTATATATTACTTTTTCGACCATAATTATTTTTTAAAACACTTTTTTTCCAATTATACCATGCAAAAATCATAGAACTAAAAAATAGTTGGGTAATGAAATCAAATATTTGGTTTAAAATATAGCGTTTAAAACACCTTTTTCTGCCTAGAGGACAAATATAGCTGGAACTTTGGTAATGGAGCTAGCGGCGATACTTTCAAAATATGACATTAAAGTACAGATGTCATATTATGTCATAAATGGTTTATATTACTTAAGTTGAAGCAAGTCAAAAACCTGCTCTGTCCTGTCGAAAGGAGGACACAAACCTTGAAGATCTTGAAACCTTAATTTAAAATTTAAATTAGATATTTAAAATGGAATTTTAAATAGAATTTAAAATAGATATTGTTGCAATAAAATATGCTAGGAAAAATGTAAATTTGTAATTGGCAAAAATGCAATTTTTTTTTTCAACAAATCAATCAAAAATGCTAATTTATATCAATCAATCAAGCTTGTATGTTTTTTTGTAAAGAGATCTGCTCATAAATCGCTTTTTGTATTAAAATTGGCTTTTATGTCGTAGGCAGTCATTACAGTAGAAACTTTGTTGGCAGAAAATTTTTACTGTTAAAAGATATCATTCTGTAAAGAGTTGCTTTAGACATACATATTTTTTGATACTTTACCTCAAGCGCTAGAGTTAAACTAGCGTATTGGACAATCATTTTTTCTAACGTCCTTAGCCTGGCTTGTTCCGAAAAATGCACAGACAGACATCGGTCCTGCTATAGTAAAGATTTCGATGCCAATTTGTGTCAGAAGAAATTACTTTTTTAGGTTTTGCTGAGTTTCTCTGGTGTGTCAATTTCACAATATTTCTCTTCCTGCTGATGGTGAAACACAAAGATACAAGCAACTATGAGTGGTGAGTCCCTGACAAATCTTTTTTTAATTAAACGGCTAGTCTATTTTGTGTTCTTACAGCATGTTCAACTTTTACTAATGTAGTTAGAAAAAATGCTGTTTTCTGGAAAAATCTAAAAATTATCAAGCCAATGAGAATTGTCATTACATCATATGCTATTTACACAACATACGAGCAATGTAAACAAGGCCTTTAATGGACTCTTTGAAATTTGAAGTTTTTAGCAGTAATTTCTATCCTAATTCATGCTGAACTGACTTTCTCAAGTTTTGAAGATAATCAGAGATATTTTTGACCTTCAATTGAACAATAAAAATAACTGTTGGATAATTATTTGTCAGCCTCAAAGAATTTTGCAGTTATACCTCAAAATTCTTCAAGTAGGTGTTCTCAGAAATTTTCGTTTTTGCTTGCGTTCTATTTTTATTAGTTTCTCTTTTAAAAATTGTTTTTCTAACCAACCAACCATTCTTATGCATTTCGCAACTCCTGTTGCTTCTAAAAAGTTCACAAGCAATCTCTTTCATTCGAAAATTGCAGGCAACACAACATTAAAACATTACTTATTAGTGGCTGTAGTTTATAAGATTTAGTTGGCCCCTCTTTGTAGGCTGTATACTACTTCAACATGGACCCTTACATCTTTCACTGCCTGCCTTCCTCTTAGTGTCTCGGGTGCATATGGCCCTGCATCTGTGCCTTTCTGTTGGATATCTGACAAACACTCAAGCTGGAGGTTTGCAATGTAAGTGTGTTTTAAAGAAAAGTATTTTGTTAGTTATTATCAAAGTTATCTCTAGTCATATACCATATAAGATAATGGTATTATTTACAATCGCTGCAAATCAAAATTGACTTGATATTATCTATTATATACCATCAATAGTTTCTAAAATTTAATCTGTTGTAAAAACCCAGCGACATTACTTTTGTCTATATACTAGCTGTGCTACCCGGCGTAGCCAAAGTATTAAACATCAGCTTCTAAACAATTAAAATGTAAGGAGTGTTGCCTGCCACTGCTGTTAGCCTGGCAGATTGCCAATGGAAAATTTTAGTAAGCTGACTAATGACAATCACTTACATGTACTTCTGCAATCACCATGCCTGGTATGCAAAACCGTTTGGTATGGGCTCCCATATAGCGACTTATATCGGCACGCTATCAACTCATTCTCTGTGGCCTATTGAGTAGGGCGTTGTACTGGAGGGTAGGTAGGGTCTGAGATCAGGTCTTATTTGGTACAATTCCTTTATTCCAAGATTTTATTGGCTATAGCCGGAATGCATACATATGGACATACTTTGGAAATTATGTATATATATTTTCGTGTTTGTCTGTTGTTTGTCTGTTCAGTTATATCAATAGTTATAGGAAAAAATACGCTTCACACTGGATTTTTACTCAGAAACGTCTCTCCTACCAATAAGCAAGCGAACAACTAAGCCACACGGGTTACAATTGAGTAATTGTGCACATAATTGTTACACTTGCTAAATTTAATAGCAATTGGATAAAATACTCATGCTTCACACTTATGGTTCACACCTGAGCTAACTCACTAGCAGAGAAGATTTTCTAAATGAAAAATGCACTTCTAGATTTCTCTATAATTCTGTTATATGTGTGTATATCATCATTTTGATTACACTCATAGCACACGTAGAAGTTGATGAACACTTTCATTTTAAAGGTAAATGGTAAAAAATGCTGAATGTTTTTTGTTACTCGTGCAACGCTGGGCATTCATTCGTATATAAATAAATTTGAGTGTTTGTTGTTAGTTGTCCACTTGTCCAATTATAGCGATAAAGTTATAGAAGCAAACAATTTACTTTGCACTGGAATTGAGCTGTAAACCTTCAGGTGCGCAGATAGGCATACTATTCCCTAAGCCAAGCGGCTATATTGCTATACAACATAATCCTTTTGACCATAATCATTACACTGAGAAAAACACGCAGGCTGAAAGCGCTCGCAAAAATGCTATTGGTAGCTACTAGTACGCCTAAAGACTATGATTGATTGTGTGAGAAATCATGACACGTAACGACTAAAAGCTTATTTCATGGCTCTTATTATGGTAAAGACTTTAATAAGGTTAAATTACTAGCTTCAGTTACTCAAATTAACAATTGTGCAAGGCTCTTTATAAGCTAGTTAGCCAAATTGACCAATGCCAACTAAATTAACTGCTGTTGTTTTACGCAGCCTTTTATCCCTTTTGCAACACTAGGTATTTATCTAGGTGTTGATAGAAACAAGCATTTTTTATGCTAGCATGAGTTGAATGATTTGTAACAGAATTTTAACCATTACAAATAGTTGCATAAAGCTATTGGCATTTGACATTAGGCATGTTTTCAATATTATTCAACAATCTGAATATTTATGAGTCATTAAATGCTCTGAAAAATTATTTGCTTTCAAAGAATTATAATGATTATTAACCAAATTACAGTTGTGGCCACTCTCTAATGGTTTAAAAGCTTTGTTGCACACATTTATGATTAATACAGTAATATTTATTGATAGGTTTTTAGAAATTAAAGAAAATATAATTGTTTTTAATCATTTTCACTGCCTATTCATTTATTGTAAAAAAGATTAAAATTGTTTTTAGGAGTTCGCTAGTTGTTAGGAGAGTATCTCCAAATGAAAAAGACTAGACAACTATAATGTGGTCATTTTGGATAAGAAAGCTGTTTATAGTTTTAAAACAGTTTATTAGGGTGATGGAGAGGTTTGACAAGACTTCCATAACATAAATGAATTAAGACGTGTTAAATATTGATCAATAACATCTATTCACATGAAGCTCGCTGTTGGATTTATGACAGCGATATATCAAACTTTCAACACAATTTTTTGCTCAGTTAGTATTTATGTTACCAAGAAGTATTATAAATTATATATTAAAAAAATTAAAAATACTTTTTTTTGTATAAATATATATAAATGTATATATAAATACATACCTATATATTAATATATATAAATTACCAGCCTAAGTACAGCCTGACAAGCACCAAGCGCAAAACAACTTTTTAGCTGCTACAAAAGATCTTTAGTCAAAATCACCTAATTTTTATATACTCAACTCAAATTAACTTAATTTCTTTTTTTTTATACGGCATATAACAACAAATGAAATTATATATAAAATATATATAAGTAAATTTATACATATGTTTATATATGTACTTGTGTATATGTTAATAAATGTATATGTAGGTATTTTTAGATGTATCGAGTATAGGTATTTATGCATATATATATTATATAATGTATATATTACTTTTTGCTTTTTTCCAACACAAGCTTTTAGCATTTATTTACTTTTTTATTTTCTGTAGATACTGGTATCCAGTTTTCACGGGACTGGTACTCATGGTTCTAGCCTACGTGTTCATGATATGCCACGCTAGACGAGAGCTCAGCAAATTTCAAGGACACTGTAACACGCAAGTGCACCATAACACTAACATACGGGTAGGAACCTCAGCTAGACATTATCTTCTGATTTGTGAGCTAATTTTTTGATTGAGCATTTCAAACTTAAAGTTGAAAGTAGCAGGCTATCTACTTAAAGCCTTTTACAGAAATTGGTAAATTTCACATCCCTAATAAATTGGTTGCATTATTTTTAAGTCTGTTGATTTTCTCTTAATAGGTTTTAATAATGAAATATCATAAATACTATTCTGATAGCATAGTATAAAAACTTGTTTGTTTTTATGACGGATGAATTGGATTGTTTGCAAATAAACGTAATTGACAATTTTTGTATTAAACATTTTTTACTTATTATTCTTTAAATCGGTAGACTGAGGATATAGGCCACAGGTGGATAATCTGAATTTCAGTAGTTCAAGTCTTGCACAATGCAATTTTTATTTTCAATTTCCAATTTTCAACTTCCAATTCTGGCTTTGAATGAATGGATACAGTTATTGTTATAGTAAATACTGGTACGCTGACAGTCCACAGCAAAATAAGCAATATTTGTGTTCCAATTTATGGTTTGTCACTTAGAAAGCGAATTATATTGAATATTTGGCATGAGTTGAATAGTTCAAAACAATATTTAAAACATGTAGCAGTAGGAATTAGGATATATTTTACTTAAAAATAGTAACCGATCACTCTCACATGTTGATATTACTGTTGATCAGCCATAACATGAAATGTGTTACACTTCATCAGAAAATTAAATATTCGGAAACGTCAGACACAGTTACTTTTAGTTCATCTTCATAGTATCCTTTATTATTTGATTCAGTTTTGGTAAAAACTATTCATTAATTTAATTAGCTCTTTATTCATAATTCTTATTACTCATGGAGTGTGTGCCTGTCCGTGTTAGTGTGCTTGCGAGAGTGAGTGTGTGTGCATATGCATGAGTGTGTCTATGTGTGCGAGTGTGTGCGTGTGTGCGTGTGTGGGTGTGTGCGTGTGCGTGTGTGTGTGCGTGTGCGTGCGTGTGCGTGCGTGTGCGTGTGTGTGCGTGCGTGCGCGCGTGCGTGCGTGTGTGTTCAACTGTTAGTTTGAGTAAATGCTTTGCATTCACAATTATTTTTGTCCAATTTAGCCAAAGTTTTCAGCCATATGCTTTTTCCTTCTGACAACAAGGTGAAAATTTAAACCAGAATATCTAGTGTGACAACTAATCTGTACTCTTAGACTGCTTAAACACTTAATGGAGGCTGTCTGAATTAAATAGGAAAAACCTCAGACTGGCAGGCTATATGCTGAGCGTAATATAATTCTACATAGAACTTTGTAGTCATTATACAATTTACCTGTTTAGTCTATAAGTTCATTCTTATACATAATAAGAATGAACTTAACTTTACAGCAGGATTTAGGTATTTAATTTATTGATTTGTTTGTTTGTTGATACCATTAAACAGACTATCCAAACAATAAATAGCTTCCTGTTTCCTGTTTAACAGACGCTGGTTGACAATTACCTCAAGCCTTTGACCACATACTTTGCACTTTTTCTCTTCATAAATCTGGTTCAACTTGCTAACAGAATACAGAATGAACGGTCTGCACCATTGTTTGTTTTTGTGGTAATCCACATGATCAGCATTACCTCATATGGTAAGTATGCACCCTGGTAATTCTTAAGTCCTGATGTACTGAAATATTGGCTTATGACCTATCCACCTAATTGAAGCTATTTGTTCTCGAGTTTTGTCCGATTTTGAGCAGCTTTGGCTTACTGGCTAGTAAATTACCCACATTGCAAGTGTTGACCAATTCTGATGGTAAATCTTGTCATGACAACAAACAGTAACAATGATGGGACAAAAACATGCTTGCTCTAGTGTGAAAATAGTTTTACAGTAAATCAGTCATCTGTGTTGCTTAATAATAATAAAACCATATGACTCTACATTTAGTAACAAAAATTTAGCTTGTACGATAGGTAACAGCATTATATTACTTCATTAATTTATACTTTGCAACCTCATTGCTAGTATTGATTATATTGGCTACGTTTTCATTTCTATAAAGTATCATATTATAAGTAGTTAGACTTTTAGCAATGTGCCTATATGGACTAAATTATATTTACTATTGGTGCAGAAAAAACAGCTATTTCAAAAAATTAAACTCATTTTTCAAATTTTAAATATGTTATAATTATTTTAGAATTTTCCAGAAAAGTCTGCTATCAGTGTTTAATCTATTTTAAAATTAATATTGATACACCTTTTGCCAGTTCTAAGATTTGGGGTCTAATTATTAAGCTAATGATGTAAATCATTGTGAAATAAATAGCATCATTATTGATTATTTAAAAGTAGCAAAATATCAATTCATTTTAGTCATTTTTTACTACAACAAAATTGATTTTTGCTAAGCATAAACCACTCTGTTCCTTTACTAGATGTAAAAAGTTTTACGATAAAAAATGGCCTAGTTGATGTATATGGAATAAATTGAGAAAGGTTTGTACTCTAAAACAATGAAAGTTTTGGCAATGCAGGTATAGTACTCTGTGCTCTCTTCTTTGTCTCAAATGGAAGAAAAGCGTTCACAAGAAGAAAGTTTCAGGAAGGACTCAATGACCTGGCAAAGAATTTACAACTTTGCAGGCGGCCATGTAAGTAAAAGAAACGTCACTAGCGCTACCAGATATTTGATTTTTTTTATAAAATCAAATATATTTTATTTAGCATTTTTAATGTAATAATATAGTTTTAAGTATCAATCTGGGTTTAATATTAAAACATGTGATATTGTAGTATGTTGCTTTTTAAATTAACAACTATTTGAGCATTTGTGAAAACTTCACATGAGTTTTTCTCTTTCTTTTAATTAATAGAATTCTAATAATGCCTACTTTTATCTACGCATCTTAAATTTTAAAATCAACAAGTTTAACTTGATTTTTTTCTAACACAACTAAAAACTGCATGTTTTCCTTGTAAGATAGCTTATGGCCTACGTTTGTGTCCATATGCAGTCGAACCATATGAATGTTCGTAATCACTGATAATTAGTATTATGCCAAGATTGGGTTAAAAACCATCTGGCTCTGAAATGCCAGCTTTTTTGACAACACGTTAATCAATTTTGGATAATTCTAAATTATAAAGAAACGCCGACATGCATCAACGGCTTTTGAAGGCACTAAAGGATTGGCCGAAGATCTTCTGTCAAGCATCAGTACTCTGAAGCGCCGAATCATGTAGTATAAAAGACAAATGTGTACTGAGTTAGCGCAAGACGAAACAATGGTGCAGACTTCACATTTTGTGTTCTGTAGGCGAGTTGAAAGACATTTATGAAAATAATAAGCAAAAAGTAAGAAGTCAAGGGCTGAAAATAATTATCACCAAGCGTCTGTAAAACAGAAAGTGAAAAGCTAAACAAATAGTTGCAAGACTTAATCCTGCTGTGAACTTACTTCCACTCTAATTAGGTAAAGAGTTATTACTAGTTAAAAGCTATTGATAACAAAAATATTGAGTTAAAACTTTACTACATTAATATTTCATGTCCTGCATATTTTCTGCCAATATTTTATGGAATAATAAATGAAACCTATGCGTATAAGCTGAATTCAGGCAAGTGTATACACTGTATATGCTCAAGTATTCATTGACTTCATGTATAAATCAATAGGTATTTCAAAGCACATAATTGCATTATTCTATGCATTACTCATGCAAAGTCAACTCTGCTATTCCAGAATACTTCGGAGCAAGTATTCTAAACCTGAATTGATTTTTTCTATTTTGCAATAAGCATAACTTTCAAAATTTAAAGTTACTTTACTCGGTGCCGTAAATTGACTTCTTTGATATGTTTTAAACAAGGTTTGGAATGATTTTCTCACCGTATAATTTGGGTAAAGTATTCTCAATACAACGGGGAGTAACTGCTCCCTGTTCTCAATGTGGTTGCTAGTATGACGCTGGTAAACATTCAAAAATGTAATCCTGTACTTGACAAAAAGAATCTATGAATCAAGTTCGATCGAAGTGTACTTGCATTAGACTCAACTCGGAACTCACAGTTGTAAAATTTTACTAAGTGCTTTCTCAAATATATCAATTGTTAAATTAATACCGATTGGTGACAGTCCTGCAAAGCAGTGCTGACTGCCATGCAGTGATTATACCATCGTAATGACATTGTAAACTTGTTTGCTGGTGATAGATACCTTGTTTTCACTAATATTTGATGCGACTGATTCGGTCAACTAACTTTAACACTTATATGATGAAACACCATTATTATGAGGACTTGTTAAGGCTTCGTACATGGTATGTATATTGCAACAGTAATAGAGCCTTTGTTGGATATTCACATTCTATTCGACTTGTCAGCAACATGTCCATAAACATTACTCATGTAAAAGTCAACTCTAAAGGTTTACCTTTTAAACTGCCTCCCAGAGGCTTGACTCATACCTGAATATATACTGTAGCTTTTTCTTTGGTAGCTGTGGTACAATCATACACTTTTGAGCCTGGTTCCACGCTAAGCCCGACTTTCCATCAAAAGACGAGCAACCCAACGATAGATTATTGCACTGATGTGAGTCGAGAGAAGAAAAGAGTGCCAAGGAAGCGGCCTCGAAGATATTTTGCACACATTTTCTTTCCTCAGCAAGAACAGCACAAACACTCGAGTGTCAACACTGATACACATCCTCCTGTCTCAGTTCAAGATGACAGCAATCCTGAATCAGAAGCCTGTCCACCAAGCGGCATAGAGATCACTCATCTGTAATTGTCACCCTCAATAAGATTTATGAATAAATTCCAATTTGGTTAAGTTTGGTTATTTTTTTACATTTGCTTACAAATGAACAAAATCACTTTTTTCAATTCTATAATGGCAGTTTATAAAACCTAAAAAACACAAACAATTGCTTACTATTTACATATGAAGCGTCGGTTTCCATATATGGAGTCATTTATCTGTGAGCAAAGTTTTTGCGTTTTATGCCAATGCATGTGGTTTAAAACTTACACATCTGTAATCTGTGATAAAACTGCCTAAATTGACTAAATGGCATGAATCCTATTATTGAGCAATTTTTCACCAAAGCAAATCTTACTAAGCACCAATGGGTGCCTCCCATACTTTGTTAGCGTCTATTAAAAAAACAAAAAAACAACCACATGCTATCTATTTACCAATTATTTTTTTTATGTTTTTTTTGTTCATCTTATGGCAAATCACATTCATTTGTTCAATAGTATAAAAGGTAAAGTCCTACGCACTAATATATCTCAATGGTGATATATTAGTATGATATATGATACATGTTGCTGCTATTTTATGTATTTATTCCAATTTTTTCAACAAAACACGGAAACATTGAACAAAAAAAAGATACTTATATTAGCATGGATAAATATATAAATATATGCTTAAATATGTTAACTTAAATGGGTGGTAGTGTCTACTCAAGCTGGTAGACACTAGCTTGACAGAGACGTGAGAGTTTGAGCCCTTGTTTCAATGTCGTAGCCCTTCTCAATAAGGTGTTTTTCTGCAGCTCACTTGTGTTGATTGTTGCTGGTAATTAGACAGACCGTATTCGATTTGCGAGTTTTATTGTACCCGATACTCCAATGCATACTAGAAAGACAGTTGATTGTATATGCCGGAGCTTTTCAATCTCATTTCTGAGTAAAATATAGCTCCCTACTTTATCTTTTCTTGACTGAAAATTTTGTGGTCTTTGGGTACTGTTATATTTATTATAGAAGCCCTCATTTCTCATACTCTCTCTATTCCTTATGATAAAATTGTTTCTTTGTTGGAAGAAAAAAAGAAAATTTGAGAAAATTGTGAAAGGGTGAGAAAGACGTCTTATTACATAGTCTTGATGTTCACTACTCCTAGCATTTGTTTTATTTAACTCCGACAGGTTTGATTATATAAAGTTTTGTATATAATACTGTCAGTATATATGGCAGTATGGTGTGCCAGGTGTATCAGGTGTGCCAAATAACTGCAAAACTAAGCATAATGTGATGTCATAATGGTGAATTATTTGAGCAGTAGTTAGCATATTGGCTCACAAAGCTGAAGGCTGGAATTCCAGCACCTGTATTATGATGTTTTTAACTACCAACTTGGAACATTTAGAATGATATCTTATTACAGCAAAAACTTTATTTAAAATCTTAGTTTAAATTAGAATAAGCTTTGATATATAAGGCTGCCAATCATTACTTCTAGTTCATCTAGGATCTCCAACTAACTGACCTGGAGAAACCAACAAACACACTAAGTAAAAGTCTACTTTAGTGAGTACCAAGTTATTTATTCGGAAGAAAGGTTTCTAAAGACCAGTGAACTTTATGCATGAGATCATTTGTTATGTAGAGAAAAATGTGGTTTTATCAGCATCAATAGTACAAGAAAATCGGACAACATACAAAGTGCTTTTAATGTTAGTAGGTAAGTGAGTGTGTATTTGTCGAAATAAAAGAAATAAAAGGTTTTTCTATATGCTTTTAATACTGATGCTAACTGAAAAATACAGAAAAAAAAATTCAAACCATAAAAATCATATTAATTGGTAAAAATGTGATTAAGATACAATATACACTTGGATCTAAAACAGTGTTTGCGTAGGTTCACTCTAAATTTTATCACAGAGAGACATTCTGAGGGTGGTTTTGTCAAAACTAAGATTGGTGTGGCTTCTGATATTATCAACCTTAAGCTTTTTGTGGCTAGGCGGCGGTCATATAGTTGTTAAATAGACTGCAACTCTGAAACGCCAATAAATTTCATAGCTGATTTTACTACCCTTTGTAGTCACTTCTTAGAGTCATTGGTGAGATGGGAAAAACAACTCCCTGATGGTAAGTTAGAACACTTTTAATAAAAAATGTATAGCATGTTGTGATGAGACTAGCGTTTATATCCATATGGCACAGCTTAATATTAATATGTAGTTTTTTGCGGGCTTTGGATACACACAATTCAGTGTTGGCTTTAAAGTCTAGTTTCTGGTTCAGAACTGTGCCAAGATAGGTGAATAATTTTGACACCTGTTGAATAGCCAAATTGTTTATGACTAAATTGTGGACGGCAGGGTTATCACGAAAGTTACTGAAGACTATTTATTTAGTCTTTTTAGAGTTTTGAAGATGGTCATTGTCAGAGCACCAGCTACTGAGATTATCTGCTTCAACCTAGAGGTTTGATGTTTGTGTACCTGTAAGGAACTCCAGGGCGACCGTCCCGTCCTGGAGTATTGATGTTTGATGCATTTGCTGTTATCGTGCTGACAAGGCATATTTTACACATAGACCGAGAACATCAAGGAACTGATTATGCACCCCTGAAGAGCTCCTGTTAATGATTTTAATATGACTAATGTATATATGCAGAGTTCATAACAGTTTGTGTTCGGTTGGTAAAAAGCTGTATAGCAAGTTGATTATGTTTGGATAAATCCAGGCCGAGAAACCATTTTCTTTATTAACAGCGAAGGTGTTAGAAGCGTTTGTGTAGCCAATAAAGAGAGCTCTCACAAGGTTCTTAGCATTCTTATCCAAATGTTCGCTTTCAATATCTATAAGTACAATCAGCGCATCTGGTGGATCGGTTTGGCTTGTACGCAAACTGGCTCTCATCAGTGAATAGTGATGTTAAGTGACTACTAACTAGCCTCTGGGCAAAAGTCCTTAGGTGCTATTACATCTGTACATCATGGAATTGGTTTAATAT
Source organism: Watersipora subatra (assembly GCF_963576615.1). NCBI lineage: Eukaryota > Metazoa > Bryozoa > Gymnolaemata > Cheilostomatida > Watersiporidae > Watersipora > Watersipora subatra. The sequence goes on from NC_088715.1 coordinate 35,286,948, forward strand.
TTGAAGCTTTCTAGACTGATGCAAAAGTTTTTTAGTAAGTTCTTAGGCAAGGTTTTAGTAAATGGATGTGCTAACGATGTGGCGATTATTTTCAAGAGCCTAACTGGAATGACATCTGGACCCAGGCTGCTGTTGACCTGTACATTTCTAATGACAACATAAACTTCCTCAATAAAAAATAAACTTTTACATAATATTTGATCAGGGAAAATAGGCGAATAATTATGCTCTTCAAATCTGTTATAAACCTTATAAAAACATCAGCATCTAGTGAGCACTTCTGAGACATGTCTTTTAGTTTCGAAAAAGATTTCAGATTAGACCAAGCTATACAACTGTTGGATTGCATGGACCCCTCAACCTGAGAAGCATAAAGTCTCTTAGCTTGTTTGATTGCAGGCTATACTTTAGATTTGAGTATGCGGTATTGTTCTTAGTTATAGGGAAAGGCAGTAGTGCGCTTAATTGTTGCTCAAACTTTTGATTTTTGGAGTGATCCAGGTCTTGTCATTCTCATAGGTGTTAAATTACTTGGATGGTATTTGTTTGCCTATGCAAAAGTTCAGGTAGCTGATAAATGTATCCCATGCTTTGAAGACATCAGAGCAGGAGTTAAGTAACTGGAACTAGTTACTATCATCAAGGCAGCTTAGCAGTTTGTCTACGTTGTGTTTACTCTAGACCTGTCTGGTGATTATCCGTGTTTTTGCTGATTTAGGTATTGGAGTGTAGCTAGGCAGTAGAAGGACTGAGTCATGATTAGAATTTCCAATTTTTGACAATTTGATGCATTTATAGCTTTCCTTCATATTTACATAACATTTATCTAGGGTTTCGTTCCTTCTGGTTGTACATGCAGCCTGCTGATAAAAGTGGGGAAGTCTCCCATTCACACTACTGAAATCACCTAGTGCCATGATAGTTAATTTGCGATTTCCTTTTTCAAGATATTCAATGTTATTGTTTTATCTTATGCACAGCGTCCTTCATGTCTGCAGAAGCAGGCAGTACAAACAATGTGTATTATACTACAATAATGATGATGCAGGGGATTTCCCTAGGTAAATAAAATTGTTGTAGTCTGACTGCCATTGTCTCCAGGGTCATTGCTGAATGGGTTGATATTAGAGTAGCGTCATTGGACCGCTTATTATTCCTGTAAACAATTAATCCACCTTATTGCTGCTTATTAGTAGAGCTATTGTTTCTATCCCTTCTCATGGACAATATCCGGGTAGAGCTATTTGGCAGTCTAAGTGAATATTGATGAGCAGGTTTCTGTCAAAACAATCACGAGCAGTTCTCGGGGAAAATATGAAGTCACAATGCATTCAAGCTGGTCTATCTTGTTATACCCTGTTATATCTTGTTGACAGCTAGATGATAGAAGCAGCTAATTTAATCCTGCCATGGTTTTGAGACTCTTTTGCTTAATTTTTAATGCTTGGTTTCTTGCCACGTTTTTTTTATTCAGTAAAACCTCAGGTGATCGCTTCTTGACTTTAGCTCCATGTTCTACTGTTCAGAAACGTTTTGGAGTGTTTTAGTTGATCTCCCGATGCTCAGTAGTGTTCTACCACTGATTTGGATATAGTAGGTTGCGGTAGCTGCTTTAGCTGATATAAAGCTTATTTTAAATTAACATTTTTGAGAACACTTTTAAAACAGGGCTACCACTATCGACGCCATTTTTATTATAGCCGTAAACCGGCAAGTCCAAATGTGTTTGAGTTTCAATATTTTAAATAATTCATTTGTGTTCAGTCTTGGAACTATTTAGAATTTTTCAATTGTTTATCAGCCGGTATCTCCAAACTTAGTTCAGTGAATGTATACAGTTCAACTGTGTATAGGCATGAGAGACAAGAAAACAGGTCAATGACATACCTGACAGCTGCATTGTTTCAAGATAGATCATTCATAACATTACTTTCTTTTTGCGAGCTTATTACACCCCACACAAGCAAAATATGTAGGTAAAACAGGCTTCGTTGTATTTACTGTGCAGCTTGGTTTATGTATTCTTTCCAAACAATATCAGTAAAACCATAAAGTAAAAGGCCCTTACATTGCGAAATGGTTGAAGGACTATAAGCCTACTGCAAAGATATTTTCTATGATCAGATTTTCTGGTGCAATGACTCACAGGGGATACTCAAGCATCTGCCTCAATTTTTTATTGACTGCTTTACTAAACCGTCGAGACTTTAATGACAGTTATACAATGTTTCATAGTGGTTACAGAGAATATAGAACTGAGGAAAGTGTGCTTGCTACCACTTTGCTACCATATTATGAGTCTAATGCTAAACGCTAAAAAGCCCAATTGACCTGACCGACAAAAACAAAAAACAGGTTATTCAACCAGATCATGCCCTGATCAAAAAGAGACATCCAGTGTAATAAGTTTTACGGTTGCACACGGAAGCAAGATGAGTCATTTGGAGAGTTCCTATCAGCCCTCGGTAATCCATTAAACATGACAACTTTCACACAGAAGAGGGATACATAGCCCTCTGAAACAGGACAGTTTTTTTTAAAACTGTTTAAAACCTAAATGTCTCAACAAATGAATAGCACTCTAGTCTAAAATGCAACAAATTCCATCATAGCATGACATTATCATCTCCTGAGGCTCAAAACACAGCTGTCAAATTACACAGGGCTAAAAGCTTTAGTTCCCTGCAACCAAAAACCTGTGACCACTACTAACCAGCAGGCTTGCAACTAAGAAATAGCTGTCCTATAGACAAATAGTTAGCTGGCGCTACGCTTAAGGATAACATTAGTCAATGCAATGCTTGTCTCATAAAAGTTTTGTGCCAACTGTAGCAATGAGGGGCATATGAAAAAGGTCTGATGAATAAGTATCAAAATGGCTTTTGTAAACATTTTGGTACAATCAGTATTACCAAAAGAAATGGAAAAAATTTACATAAACATCATCATCAGTCAGTTGAAATCTGAAGAAAGGCACAAAAATGTAGATTTGAGAGTAACAGATTCAAGTTGGCACCTGGTCACTTAATTTACAGCACTGAAATCATTTTCTGACAATTTGTTGACTACCCGTTTACATCACAAACTATAAGCGGTGATTATGCACATTTGTCAATTATTCATTTAAAGTTTAGGAAATACTGTCACTCATGTTGAACTAGAAGTTTGCTTTTCTGATGGAACTTTTTGTGTTGGATTCATTTTTGGTTTATACCTTGTTTAATTAGTTTGGTCTAAAGATTTAGACTAGAATCAGCAGTTTCCACTATAAGACGTGTAAACTGTTCTTCCTTTTTCACAAATATAGTAAAGTCAGTTTTTGCAGATACCTAAGAAATTTGCTTTGCAAACATACTGTACAACCACAAAAGCTGCAAATAAGTTGGGTAAATCCTTGAAACTGTTTCTTGTAGGATCTGCACAAATTGAAAAGTACACAAAATCAAAAGATATACAAAAACTTACAATTGAAAAAGGTGGAACACTTTCATCTTGTTTGCAAATAAAGTTTTTTTTCTATTCAATTTTATATAGAATTCATCATCATAAAAAAGACTATTGTTCACATGACCTGCTATGTAATATAGAGGGGAGCAGTGAAAAACAAAAAGACAAAACACGTCTAGCACAACAAGGCAAACGTCATTTCAACAAGTGTAAAAAACATGAATTGAAAAGTGATAAGGACCTGAAGGTGATTCTTCTTCAATAATTTATGTTTGAGGAGTCTATCACTAGTTTGGGAAAAGTCGATAAAGTGCAACTGCGAATCGTTAACAAGGTAAAGTGCAAATAAATTCGCAGTAGTCCACTCAATATCCATTAGAAGCATGGAAACCCAGTGATTGTGTAGCTAAACTAAATAACGTACTAGCATTATAGAGAACTATTGGGAAGTAAATATCTCTCTCATCATCATACCACTGAATCTTGTGCCCTTCACTCAATCTTCGGTTTTCTCAGTTAATTTACTATATATCTTTGTATTATCAACTATCTTGACAGGTCACATGAGCTCTGTGTGCATGAAGTTGAAGTTGTCATCTTTACGCCAGAATGAGCAGCAGTCACAATTTCGCACAGAGAAAGTAAAGACTTGTTCAGAAATTACTTCGTCAGTTCAAGTATTGTAGAGACAAAAATAACAACATAATAAAACAAAATAATACAATAATTGAATTTAGGCAACAATATTACAACGCAGAATCACTGCTAAAATCGCTAAATTTAAACATTCAATTTTTTAGTATTGAAGCCAGTTTACACTACATCTTTGACAACACAATTTTTTGTAACATTATGTATAGATAAAATATTTCCATAGTCAACCGATACTGTTGTTAGCTCCGTTGTCAGTCTGTGTCTTCGTCATTGTGATTTTCTTCATCCACTTGGTTTTCAAGCAGAATGCTTGTTTGAGAATCCTGATTTGGGCAGAGAATGCACTCTTCATCAAGCTCTGTACCGCAAAACATGTTGAATGCCAGAGGAGAAACAAGAGAACAGGACATGAACAATGATATATATGATGCAATAGCTAAAATGTGAAGTTTTTGTTTAAAATTAAATGCAATAAAATACAGCGGTTCTTATATTCTAAGATGATTGAACAATATATAAACATCTGTTTGAAAAGTATATAAACAATGGTGGTATATAGATTTAGCAGCTTTTCGGCAGAAGAACTTTTAAACTTTTAAAACTATTTAAACAAAACTTTAGTAAAGTATTATTTCTCACGTCAATCAATGAATCAGTAAGCAGTATTATGGGAAAGTCAAAACATTTTCTGTAGCACTTAAAAGATTGAGAATGCTTTTAAAACAATACTTTAAATATTTTTATACCTGAAACTGTGAATTAACATAAATCTAAAAATTTTGTTTGAGGTTTGTGTCGCGTAAAACATTGAATTCATTATTGTTGCCATTTTTATGTTTAAGGTAAAACCTTTCCAGTATTGGTGAAAATTCGATTTTGTATGAAAAGATTTTTTGTGATTCTTGAACTCTGAATTCTACATTAATACTAGTTACACGCCTAGCGCCAGTGATAAAAAGCTTTGCATAGGAAATTTATCGTTCAATAGGCAAAGTTTCTTTACCAAATGAATTTAAGTAAGTTAGGCTAATCTAATTCTTTACAGCAATAAGAACCATAGGTTTCCCTTTAAGGCAAGCGTTAGGAAACAAGATTATATTCTGATCTCTCACACAATTGTTAATTTCAAGCATTTTAGCTAAAAATGTGAAGCTACATATTTTACCAATCGGCTTTGAAGATTGGCAGATGTAACAATTATGATGTGCACAATTATCCCATAGTGCATCCAGTTGGACACATAGTGTAATGGATAGTATCCCTTTTTGCAAAACTGCAGGTTTTCAAATCTAGAGCGGAGAAGAATTTCTGTTTCCAAAATTTATTGGTATAAGTGGACTGACAAACAGACAGGACACAAATATTGAGATTTATATATAGATGATAGTTTTATTTTGAACGTTATGGATGGACAAGTTATATACTACAGTTGGACTGTGTAAATTGGAGTTGTTTTCGCTTGTTACTTATATAATACATTGAGATGTATTCTCTCAGTAGTCATACAGTTAATTGAGATGAATTCTGCCAGTACTCATACAATATATTGAGTTGTATTCTGTCAGTACTCATACAGTTTATTGAGTTGTATTTGGTCAGTACTCATACAGTTAATTGAGTTGTATCCTGCCAGTACTCATGGAATACAATGTACATTGAGATGTATTCTGCCAGTACTCATATAGTTGTTTGAGTTAACTATATTTTGATGATGAAATAGTTTATAAAGCAATCAGCTTTATGCAATATCAATTATTACACTCAAATTTTAATATTCAAATGATACTGGTAGCATCTATCTTTGTATTTACTTTCAGTAACATTAAAAACTATTAAACCTCTAATAAGAATGTTTTAATATGCCTTCAGTTAGCCAATGCTAACTTAAATGAGTCAAGTTACCCAAATTAAGGTCATGTAGGAGTTTGTTATGGCTAATTGCAATGCAGATAACATCCCATTATTTACCTAAAGTTTGTTACAGTTTTTTAAAATTTTGAATTTTTCATGCTGTTTTTAAATTATTTCGTTTTAATTGGTAACTATTGTGACTTTGAAATTTTGTGGAAAGGCACTTCAGTTGAATGCCACAAAATTGAAAATAATTTTAAAAATCGAATAAAATATTTCATAATGCATCAGATTTTGGCAAAAAATAACTATGTTGAACTATTGAACAATTACCTTCATTTGGTAAAGCGTCACTCCTTATCGTTCTCTTCAACAGAGTTTTGTAGTACTTGATCCCACTATCGAAATGATTTCTTGTAAAGCGTTTGTGATCAGTGGTGAGAAAAAACAAACAGCTTATAATAATCCCTGAAATAATAAATTGAAAATGTTGTACTAGCGATGATGCAATAATTGCTTGTAGTTTTGAAAAAAGACACTAACAAATATTCCACATTTTTTATGAGAGAACCATTAGTCACTGACACAAAACACCAGTTTAGTTTCATCTCGAATACCAACAATCTACCTTGAAGTAACAGCTTGTCTTATTGAAATTGTTGGTAGATGTACTCGACTTCCATGAGTGCTACTTTTATGATTGATACTTCCATTCGTGATACATTTATGAGTGATACTTCTATGCGTGATACTTCTATGATGGGTACTTCTATGAATGATACTTCTATGAGTGATACTTCCATGAGTGATACTTCGGTGAGTAGTACTTCAATGAGTGATACTTATATGAGTGATACTTTTATGAGTGGTACTTCTATGAGAGATACTTCAATGAGTGCTACTTTTATGATTGATATGTCCATAACTGATACTTTTATGAAGGATACTTCTATGAGTGATACTTCTATACGTGACATAAAACATGACAGACAATTTTTGGAAAATTTAAAATTAGCAAATTCTAAGAATTAATAAATTTACTTTTAAAGTTTGCTCTTAGAAATTTGTGCTTTGCATTTTCGTGGATCTATTTCAGAAGCATAAGCTACTAATTGCAGTTTCACAATTATTATTTTAGCAAGATTTAATGCTAGATATCAAACAGATATAACACATACCCCACAAACCAGCAGCAACTGAAATAAAAATTAATTCTCCAATTGTAGTTTTCAGTGAAACTTGAATCAGCCTGGTTATACACAGGGCCGAGCTTATTAGCAGGAAAGCTGCTGCGTAGCCGGCGATTGGAATCAAATAAACCTGCAAACAAAAAAGTTTTGTTATGTAAGCGTAAATTTGTTATTTTCTACACAGTTTTTGTAAAAAATCGTAAAAACTTTGGTTATGATTCTTCAGATTATGAAAGTTGGTGTTAATAATTCTTTTTTGAAACTCAAGAAAATAAAAATGCATTAGTAAATCAAAATGCTGTGAGAAAATCAAAGTTTGTTTAAAAATCTGTTGGTCATCAGAATTGGCATTGAAAACTTTATAATACAAACCTTATAAAACAAAGTTCATTTTAACTCAAAACAGTTCATAAAGTAATGAGTCACAAATTTTACTCCCAGGATAGCTGCTCCTAAGTTTTGCAAGAGAATTATTGATAATATTATTATCATATTAATATAATTTTAAATATTACTCCAAACAGCCATCTATGCTGACAAGACCTAGATTGAGAGGGAACTTCTTATATATGAACCTTGATAAAATTATTCCTTACCTTTAACTGCTTAGTATGGAGTTCACGCAGATGTGACATCTTTCGAGTTTTAAAAATAACATAGGTGAAGGTTACGAACATTCCTACATTCACGATTATGGCTGGAGCCCAATAGCTGCAACACAACACAAAATTGATTGAATAAATGTTTCATTGTCATACTTATGTTATGGTTTAACTTTTTATAGGGTTTTGATTAGTTAACAATGTACACATAAAACAAGACTGTAAAATTAGTTGCTCTATGAAAGTATATATAGGCACATCTTTAAACATATTTTTTATGTAAGAGTCCTTTATGGTAGCTCGGCATACTTTGCTTATTGCATGCTGACTTTGGGTTGCCAATTATTCTATTTGCAAATTTTATGTGCAAGACAATTTAGAGTTGTCATCTACTCTTTGGTATAAGACAACTCTTTATTGAAACCTCGTATCAATGTTGAAAATGGCTTAATATTGGTCAGTAAAGTGTACCACAACATTTTATGTGGTTTCCAACAGTGAGATGATAAAAGGGAAAATTCTTTTTAATTACAATTTGAATATTTTATAAAAAATGGTGAAATTGGTAATTTTGACTGGAGGAAAGTTGTTAGAAACTTTGCAGCAACTAATCATGACAGAAAGCTAAAGATTGGTACTTTATTAACCAATCACAATGAGTTTCAGAAAGCCAAAAAAATTTATCTCGGAGGGTGATGCGAGTTCTGCTTCGACCACATGTGATTGGAATGCCTGGAACTCAAACATTTTTTTATGTAAGAGGTTTTTTGATGTTTCTAGTACTAAAGGAACAAAAGCTGCAAAACATGCTATAAACTCTTTTAGGGGAAAAATGAGCTTAATGTGACACTAAAAAGATGGGCAGCTTTAAGACGTTTGGAACCTTTTCTTTATAGGCATTATTAAACTAAAAATAGTGTTTAATTTTGCTAAAAAACTTTGGCATTTGATTAAGAGTTAAATTTTTGCATTGTGTCCAAGTTTTTAGTTGATTGACAATGAAAAATGGAGTCTAAGAATTAATTGACTTACAGTAATATACGAAAGACATGTCCAGCAGTTGAGGAAGATATCCAACAATATGTCGCAGACGATAAGTCGTAGTCGTCTGTGAACAGTGGTATGCATGCGACTATGGCAGGTAGTATCCATCCCAAAACTGTGTAGAGTCTGAATGAATCAATATTGTAAATCAGGAAACCCCAAACTAACGTAAAAGAGTATTATTACAGCTGCAGGATTATGGTCTTTCTTTTATAAACATAAAGATTTCTTTTTGCTCATATAATCACAGCTAAATTGATCATAGTGCTGGTTTTTTCCAAGTGTTTTAAGCAAGATAAAGGAAAAATGTGTGGTGGCACCTTGATAGAAAATTTGTCACTTGATAAAATTCAGAATTGTCTTCTCATTTATTCAACTAGAAATTCCACTGTCATACAGCCCACGACCAAAGTGATATTGGAAAAAAAAGGGTACTGATGGTTGAGAAATGCCATATTAGCAGTCAAATAGGATAACTGCAATGGTAGCTGTAATGTACTGGGTGTGGGTGTTATTATATACAACAAATAACAATAATGAAAGGAAAATATTATACGTTTATATCTCTCCTCCTGCAAAACGAGAAATGCAATGTTGGCCAATATTAGAAGTAAAATGCACTGATATTATTAGAATAACTAATATTATTAATATAGTAATAATAGCAAACCAATGCACAATTTTGTTTACATTTCAAAACGTCATAGCTAACAATATCACGAAGTTGTGATACTTATATAGATTTTAAAAAAAGCTGTACTACGTAGTCATTGTTCTGTAGTCATCCAAACTTATAATTAATTATTGTAATAATCTCATAAGAACCGTTAAAAATATCATCATCATTTCTTTTACTTATACTGCGTTGGACATCAGTTAGAATACGAAAGTACTCAAATGTGTCGGCAAATGAAGCTGAAAATGAAAAAATTGAAATCGGCAAGAATGAAACGATTTCTGTACTCCTATGTTAATTGCCGAAACCTTCGGCAATTCGACAATGCTATAGACTGTGAAAAGTGCACGTTTTTTTCTGTGAAATGCGCAAGACTTTATCTTTCTATTCTCTGTCGCTCGGCATTTCAATTTTCGGTCTTAAATTTTATTAAACCGAGATTTTCAAGTGTCTTGTGGCGATTTTCATCCAAATTAATCTGTATATTTGTGTATAATCCGATCAGATGGGTTAGTTTTAAGAATTTGCGGTAACCTTTCAAAGGCTTGGTAACATATTTAAATATGTTTATATGTGTTTTGTATCATTATTATACTTAAACGACTTTACTGAAAAATAGTTAAATTTGTTGATAGGATTTCGTTGCAAGGGTTTGGTGACGGCCGTTAACGGATAATTTTTCGGGAGTTGTGTGCACATGTGCATTTATCATAAATCTCCCAATCAATCGCTTCACTCTTGTTTGGTCGTGGAATAAAAACTTAAAAAAGGAGAAAAAGAGTTAACTCAATGTTTTATACTAAGCTCAGTGTTAAACTAACAATCTATAAAATTTGTTTGAACATAATGCTTAGCGGCATGATGAATTTCTCATATAGATGTCAAAGTAAAAAAAGTTAATAGACTTTATAGCCACTATTATTATAGCCAATTTAGTAAAATTCCAAATGGGAAATGACTAAATTATATTGTTTCAAACGATGCATAGTGTATCCATAATGGTATATAATGAAAGAAGAAAAAGTAAGTTTATTTCAGCGTAAAATGTTTTATGAAAGATGATATACTACAGATTTGCTGTATGATAATGTCATCAGCCTCAGAAAATCTCGCAACTTCAAAAGTAAGTAGAGAAGCCATGATCAAAAAGATTTTCGACAGCAAGCAAACAATTCAGACTCTGTAACAATACTGTTAGACTACCAACTTTTGAATGTCAACTTACTTAATAATTCCCGTTTTCTGTCATTTTAATTTTTGAAGCATACAACAAAAAACATCATTTTATTGATGAATAACAACAACTTCCGCACAAACATACTGAGTATTAATATATTTTGGTAGTTTTGAAGGCAAACAATGTACTTTGTAAGATAGTCTAATCAAGCATAGCCACTATGTCCTTGATGACAATAAAAAAATATGTATATATCAACATAACATAATGTGATATTATAACTATACACGAGTTTATTTAATTACAAAATGCTAATCACTTTCAAGTATTACATTATTTTTCCTTAATTTTAATACTCCTTGGAAATGTTCACAGCAATATTTGTAAACGATTTATATCATAACTTAAAAAACATTGAATAAGTTTACATAACTCACAACCAACAATAACTTGCTGAACCATGATGAGAATACTTTCAATAGTAAATACACTATACTTACTTTTCATGGTTTGAAGTGTTTTGATTTTTGATTACAAAATAGTAAACAAAGGCTGTCAGACTGCAAATCCACATCATTTCAGCAAAACCTGGAAATATTAAATCTACAAAAATAACTTAACTAATTTAGTAAAACAAATATGTTTACACTTTAAATAACAAAGTAATGTCAATTATTGTGGTATATTTATTAATATCTCACAGAAAAATTGGATGAAAAATCCTTGAAGACGACATGAAACAGTTCCAGAATCTCCTGGCCTTCCAGAAAGCTGCAAGAGAATTAGAAACTGCTACTGAATTACTTTAAGCGGAACCCAGTTTAAATAAATAGCCCTAAACACTTGCTCAATTTTAAAGAGTGCAAGAAAACTTTGCTTGACTCTCCAAAAAAAAGATATGCTACATGTGGAACACAAGTGTAACTGACGTAACCGTGTAAACTTGCTGTCACGCCTGCACACTTGTAGAGACAGCGGTAAACACATGAATATTACTAATATCATCAATACCATTTACAATACTTTCAAAGTTGCTTTGAATAAACAGATTTATAATATTTTGATAATTTGGCTGTAATTTCAGTTAATATTTTTTGTTCAAGAATTGTTAGTTTGAATATACTGATTATTTTCATACGCAATACTCTATCTCCAGATACTCTATCTCCAGATTACTTATCAGCATTAGGCAGAGCTAATGAAATATTATCCTTTTAATAAAACGCTACTAAAATTTTATACTTGCCTTAAAAGTTAACAAAATAAAAGAAAGAAAAAAAGTCCTCAGAAACATTCGCTTATAATAACTTTAAAATTCAAATGAAAATGAAGAATTGAGAACATATTTTAAACCTGTATAATGAGAGTGCAGAAACTTACTGATAGAATAGCAAGGGTGTATCCAAAGGTTGATAGCAGGAGGTAGCACACCATTCGCTAAAGCATAACGTTGAGGTTGTAGAACTTACAAAAAATACAATTTTTTGTGAAAGCAATAAAGTTGATTGTAAAACTGAAAGAAAGTGCTATCATTGATATGTAGTCATTTTATTTATAAACACAAAAATGCTATACCCATGTGTATCAACAATGAAGGGATGCAACAACACCTCTAAACATAGTACTGTTATTTTTTACAAACATAGATACACTACTACTACTACTACTACTACTACATTCACAAGCATGAAATAATTAATTAGCATAATTATAAAAATGTCCCTGATAGATGTACAAGCGCTGGCACCCTATCTTCACAACTGTAAAAATAACATTTATATTGTTCTATGTATAATATATACACACATGTAACTGTTGGCTAAAAGATTTTGAGTTAAAAGTTGAGTGTGCAGCAGAATGCAGAGATAACTTTATAGATCAGCTCAAACAATTTTTATAAATGAGCACCTATTTCAAAAGTTTCTTTTTTATGACTTCCTTTTGTGATAAACTAAAGTCTCCGTGATATAACTTACTTCATGAGTTAGTCGATATTTCCTGAGGAGTAGGATACAAGAAAAGGCCAGCAGTAAAATCACCACGGATATTGATCCCAACCAAACTTTGACTTTCCGAGCTACATCCTGTAAAAGCTCTACTATGTTGTTCATAGGTGTGCAAAACCAGAATTATTAACAGTAACTATTAATAGTAGTGAAATGAGATTGAAAAAAATATTTTGACAAAGCCTTATCTAGGAAACGGAAAACCAAAGTTATTCACGAAAGCATGCCAACATAATATATCATGTCAAATCATGTTAGACTTAAATTGATAAACTAAGTTATAAGACAGCAATTGCCATGTGACATTGATCTCTCAACTATATCAGTTAATGTTATAGTATGTATATTACGCATTCTCCTTTGGGAAGTTCGCAATCTAAGCTCTCCATTTCATTTGTTGTGTTCATGGTGCTCTTTTACTAAAATAACAGCAAATGTAAAATTATGTAATATGTATATATTTAGATTATTTTTCTTTTTGAAATTGCTTCGGTATCTCTAGAAAATCATTGCAGGATTTATTGTCAATTATTTTTTTACATTTTGTTATAGTAAATTTTATAAAAAGTATGCAGTGTTAATTTATAACTGTTTCTCATAGCCATAGTACTATACTTATTGTAAATTTAAATTTAAATTGTAAACCTAAGAACAATAACTGTCATTTGAAAGCGATATAAACTTACCTTGGCTAATAGAAACCCTCATCTGATTCAGTCATAGAAAAGGAATGTTTTATTTTTCTCTTGACTAGTTGACTAGTGTATGTCATCTCATATCATGGTATCTATACGAGCTCCCTAATAGAGGTATTTAATGATTTATAGTGGTGTTTAATCAGTTGGCATCGTAACAGTCACCAATGCCTTTTTCAAAAGTGATCAACCGGAAAACTGAAAATACATGATGAGGTGTAACTATTTGGTAGAGGTCAACTTGTTTTGTCTAGATGGTTGAGCATACAGTTTTGGCTACTTCAGCTATCATATAAGTTTTGTATCAGATAAGTGTAAAACTCAGTGTATTTTAATCAAGGTAATGGTCTGTTACATTCTCAAATCTAACTTTGCTCAAATAGAATAAATGAAGCCTATCCTCAATTGGGATCTCTGTTCAGTAATCTACTATACCTGACAAACTACAATCTAGTTTTATTATTAAAGGTAGACTTGCAAAAATTTCATTAGACTTAAACAGAAATTATCAGTATTTTTCTATCATTTGCGATTATTTTTCATGGTTGAAGTGATCTGACTGCCCCACAAGATATTTTAATATCAAAAACAGTGCAACTCAATTGTCAATAAAACGTTTGGAAGGAAATTACTTGCAAAATGATGTCAGGAATTGTTTTTGTGGCTATAATTATTTGATTTTTGCCATTGCGTTTAAGTTGCAGTGTTACGTGTCTCTATGCTTTTGGCTTCTTTGCGACTAATGACATCATAGCAACACCTATCCCTGATCTGACATTTAAACCATGGTCAAGTTTTGTAAAACTTCCTTTGTGCTAGATTTGTAAGTCTATTGTAAGTTCATAGTACCCCGTCTGTGCAAAGTAGTGTGAGAGCTCGCGTGGTCTAATGGCTTTCTGCATAAATATTCCATGAAGTGTTAGTTCTTTCGAGTGGTGCAAACAGTAGCGTGCCTGGCTACTAAGCAGAAGGTTGGCACTCAATGTTGTGTGATGCAATGTTTTGTTAAAAATATAGTTTGACTAATGGATCCACAGATTCATATTGCTTTTATTGAAATAAAGATTGTAACTGTAACACTCAAATTATGCAAGATTTTCAAGCGCAAACACATACCTAATCTATAGTCATTAATTGTATTTATCTGTTTAATGGACTATTAGCTATTATAAAAGCATTTTGTTCTATTTTATTGCCTTTCAGTCATTATTAATAGCTGGTAAACAACACTCGACCATTGTTGTTTTCTCACGGTTTACATAATTTAAAACTGTAATACTTTTTATGCTGATAACGATTTTAAATTTTACTAAGCATCTTTACTGATTGCCTTGAATATTGCTGTACTGAGTGTATCAATCTAAAGAAACTCGTAATTTTATTTAAGAAGTTGGTTTGTACATGTTTTCAAAGTAAATAGTCAAAAATGAATCTGCAGGCCTCCGACTTATTAAAACGTGTCACACTGATAAGATTGAATAGGAATAGACAGCATGTCAAATGTAACACACTTCTCACTACAACATACGCTTCCAATGGGCAGATTCATCAATTTCATTTATACTTGATAAGAATAATTTTGACTCACTTAATTTCTTAGAAGTTGCGGTTGCTGTCTAACTTTTGCTCTTGCGCTAGTTTTTTAGTTTCTGGTGTTGTTTTTTAGCTAGTGCTATTAATATTTAGCATTAGCTGTCACTTTTTAATTTAGGCTGTTTCTCTTTTGAATCTGCCACAGCTTTTAATTTTAATAGTTGCTTTTTAGATTTGGTTATTGCTTTTGTTGCTAATTCTGTTGTTTTTGTTTGTTGTAGTTTCTTGTTGATGAAACTTTTACAGTGATAGATAAATTTCTGGAAACAAATGATGTTTTGGAGCTATTGATTGTTTTTTGTCTTGTTCCATATAACTTATCTAATTGCATTCTGTTATTATAATGATTGATAATAAATTGATGCCTAAAGATGATTAAAGAAAGGTAGAAATAAAAATGGGAACACCATATCCTGGCAAATATCTGATGCATGCATATATGGGTTTGTGATAGTGTGAACATTGTTATTATCAATGAACATTGAGTACGCAAGTGTACGTAACATGAATTGAAAAAAGTTTGTGACCTGAAAGCGATTCGACCTTACCAATTTCTGTTTTGAGGAGTACATCGTTAGTGTAGGAAAAAATCGATAAACTGCAACTCCAAATCATTCAAAAGAAAAAGCGTGAATTAATTAGCAGTTGTCAACTCCAAATCTACTCAAAGCATAGAAACCCGGTGATTGTGTAGCCAGACTGAAAAATGTACTTGCATTATAAAGAGCTACTACAAAGTAAATATCTCTCTCATCATCTCATCGTTGGACCTTGTGTTTTTTATTTGTCCTTCGATTTTCTCAGCAAATATTTTAGCTATGTAATTTCAAATAGCTTGACAGATCACATGGGCTTACCAAACCCATGTAGTTGAAATTGTTGTCTGTATGCTAAGATACATGTAAGCAGCAGTCACAGTTTCATACAGAGAAAATAAAAACTTGTTTAAGTATTAGTTCATTAGTTAAAGTTATTTATAGACTAAAATAATAACGTGATAAGACAAAATATATAACGTCATGGAATTTAAGAAAAAATATTTAGTATTTAAAAGGCAATATCAGAATGCAGAATCACCCCTAAAATGCTAAATTAAAACATGAATTTTTATGGTATGGCAGTCATTTTACACAACAAATTTAGAAATAAAATTTTCACTCACAATATGCATAGATCAAATATTCACATAGCCAACCGATACTGTTGTTATCTTACTCATTTTCAGGCTATATTCTGGTCTCTGTGACTCTCATCATTGTTTTGGTTTTCAGGCAGAGTACTTGTTGGGGGATCATGATTTATATCGGGAATGTACACGACATCAGGCTCTGCACCAGAAAAAGATTTGAGTGTAAGAGGAGAAACAAGATAATAGAGCGTAAACAATAATATGTATGATGCATTGGCTAGAATTTCTAGCTTTTTTGAGAATTTAAACAGGACAAAGTAGAATGGTTCTTATATTACAAGGTTTTTAACCAAAGTTCTAATGTAAGTTTTATGATTAGACGAGTTTTTTACTACCGATGAACTGTGTGAACCACAGTTGTTTTTGATCAGTACTTATACAATACATTGAGTTGTTTTCTGTCAGTACTCATACAGTTTATTGAGTTGTATTCTGTCAGTATTCGTACAGTTTTTTTAGTTGTATTCTGTAAGCATTCATACAGTTTATTGAGTTGAATTCTGTCAGTACTCATATAGTTTATTGAGTTGTATTCTGTCAGTACTCATACAGTTTATTGAGTTGTCTTTTGTCAGTACTCATACAGTTTATTGAGTTGTCTTTTGTCAGTACTCATATAGTTTATTGAGTTGTATTCTGTCAGTACTCATATAGTTTATTGAGTTGTATTCTATCAGTACTCATACAGTTTATTGAGTTGTCTTCTATCAGTACTCATACGGTTTATTGAGTTGTATTCTGTCAGTACTCGTACAGTTTATTGAGTTGTAATCTGTCAGTACTCATATAGTTTATTGAGTTGTATTCTGTCGGTACTCATACAATACATTGAGATGTGTTCTGTCAGTACTCATACAGTCATTAGAGTTTACTATATTTTGATGTTGAAATAATGGATATATCGAACAGTTTTATTTAAATTCTACTAATAAATTCAAATGATACTGATAGTACCTATCTTTTTATTTACATTCAGTAACACCAATTTTTTTTAAACCTTGAAGAATGTTTTAACATGCAACTAGTTAGCCAGTTTTAACTCAAACGACCCAAGTTACTCAAATTAATATAATTTGGGGGTTTGTTATAACTAATTGCAATGCAGATAACATCCAATTGTTTTCCTAAAGTTTGTTACAGTGTATTAAAACACTGAAATTTTTCATACTCGTCTTAAATTATTGGCGTTTTAAACGGTAACTATTTTAAGAGACTTAAAATGTTGTAAAAAGATATTTCAATATAGCTCAACAAAATTTTTAAAAAAATCTGAAACTATAAAATCTTTCCCAGTAAAACAGTTTTGGCAAAAAATAAATATGTTGAACTATTAAACAATTACCTTCAAAATTCCCTTCAGCATCACACCTCATTATTCCCTTAAACAGAGTTTTGTAGTACATGATCCCACCATTAAAATGATTTCTCGCAAAGCGTGTACGATCAGTGGTGAGAAAAAACAAACAGCTTATAACAGTCCCTGAAAAAATAAATTGACAATGTTGTACTAGAGGTGGTGCAACAATTGGTAGTTGCTCTGAGAAAAGACCCTAGTTAATGATCAACATTTTATTTGAGAAGATCATTGGTCACTGACACAAAACACCAGTTTAGTTTCATCTCTAATACCAACAGTTTACCTTAAAATAATAGCTGGTCTTATTGACATTTTTTGTAGATGTGCTTGACTTCTATGAGTACTACTTCTATGAGTGATACATCAATGATTGATACTTCTATGGGTGATACTTCTAGGAGTTATACTGTTATGAGTGCCAATTCTACGAGTGATACTTATGTGAGTGATACATCTATGAGTGATAATTTTATGAGCAATGCTTCAATGAGTGACTCAGAACAAGGCTGGCAGCTTTTTGAGAACTTAAAAGAAATAAGTATTAAGAAATATTTATTTTCATTTTAAAATATATTTTTTGCGTCTTTAGTTCTTTTTTTAGATCTATTTCAATAACATAAGCTACTGCTTTTGAGTTTTTTGAATTTTAATTTTAAAGAGATTTAATGCTAGAAATATAACTAACATAACACGTACCCCAAATCCCAACAGCCACTGAAAGAAACATTACTTCTGCAAATGTAGTCTTCAGGGGAATTTGAATCAGCCTGGTTGTACATAAGGCAAAGCTTACAAGCAGAAAAGCTGTTGCATATCCAGCCATAGGAATCAAATAATCCTGAAAACAATAGAAGTTTATTAATATAAACATAATTGTGTTATTTTATAGACAGTTTATGTGAAAAACTTAATAAAATTGTGGTTACAACTTCTTAAAATATGAAGCTTTGTGTTAGTTGTTTGTGTTGAAATTTAAACAAGTCCTAAATAAATTAGTAAGTCAATATGTCGGACAAAATCTAACTTTGTTTCAGAATTTGTTGATCAACAGAAATGGCATTGAGAATGTATAATACAAATCAAATACAAGAATAAAATCAAGTTGAACTTAAAATAGTTTTTATAGCATGTGTCAGCATTTTATCTCCAGTATAGTCGCTCTTAAGTTTTGCAAATGAATTATTGATGTTATTATATTAATTTATATATATAAATCACCAATCTTGTTTGTCTGTCCGTTGATATGTCCAGCTATATTTATTAAAATTTTGAAATTAAGGCCAAGTATCACATGAGAGTTGATTTCAGAACTGTAATGTACCAATGTTTGTATTCTTTGATTATTCATGATCATCACACCTGTATGTCAGCTGATGCAACACATTATGTGAATCAATAGTTTTTACAAGCTAGTGCAGAAATGTTTCCTTGTTATGCTGTCAGTGTGGCAATCTATATTGTTTCTCTTATTGTGTGTCGTCTGATTCATTGCTGACTTGTTTGTGACAAAATCTTTCAGTGAATTAAATTAGTCTAGTCTAGCACAGCAAACAGTCAAGAAGCTCCCTGTGCGCTTCTAATGATAATTAACGTATAAATTAATACATTAAATTGGTGACAAAGGAAAAAGTTTCTACGCTAGACTGGTAAAATTGGCAACAACAGGTGCAACCACAGCGTCAGCGGTTCCGGTGTTTGGTGGGAAGGTTGAGACGTATTTGGAAAAATTAGACAGTTATTATGCATTTCACAGAACCAAACCGGAAAAGAAAAAAACATGTGCTCATCATGGGACTGTCAGAAGAGCAATATGAAATGCTGGCCTGCCTAACTGCACCAAGGAAGCCAAAAGAAGTGGATGCAGAGGATTTAATTGAGCTGCTGCGAAGGCATTATGGAGCAACAACGAACAAGATGATGGAGCGGGCGAAATTCAGAGAGGTGAAAAAAAGTCTATCAGAGTCAGTTTCAGAGTTTGTGCTGAAACTACGATCTCAAGCTCGAACGTGTGAGTTTCAGGCTAACTTGGAAGAAAATCTGCTAGAACAGTTCCGGATAGGTGTCAATAGTAAGACAGTTCGGGACAGGATTTCAGCAATGCCAGCTGACAGACAAGCAGACCTTTCCGAAGTGGTAGCCATAGCTCGACAAGTGGAGATTGAGGAGAAATTAGACTCGATGAGTGTCACCACCCCACCTGCAGTCGATGTCTCAGCTGTAAGGAAGCAAAGGAGGCATGGTAAGAAATCGTCTACTCCTAGTTCTACTGTTAAGAAGAAAGCATGTTTCTGGTGTATGAGCGAGAAACATCTTAGCAGCAGTACAGATTGTCCAGCCCTGCACCATAACTGTACCACATGCCACAAAAAAGGACACTTTGCGGGATCTAAATTCTGTAATTGAAAACCCAAAAGGTCTACTACCGTGTCCGCAGTAAACAACCCCGAGTCAAGCGATAGCGATATGTATGCCATTCAGCATATTAGAAGTAAGATGCCTAGATGCTACATCAACATTATGGGTGAGAGAATTCCATTCATTCTTGATACTGGAGCCTGCAGCAATATTATTGGTGTTGACACTTATAATAAGCTGAAGTCCAAGCATAGCATTTCACTGCAAGCTGTCAATGATGATGACAATCTTTTTGGCTATGGCAGCAAGAGAAAATTAGATTTGTGTGGGTCATTCAGTGCTAATGCTCAATGTGGTCATAAAACGGCAGTGCTATTTTCTATGTTTACAATGGTGTGGCTAAATGCTTGTTATCACATAAAACAGGTGTTAGTCTGTCTTTAGTGTCATATAGTGATAATGTTTTGTGTAACATTTTGCCTGGCAATTCTGATGACATAATTAAAAGTTTTCCAACAATTTTCCAAGGTTTGTGTAAGCTGGTGGGATATCAGGTCAAATTCCACATAGACCCTACAGTAGAGCCAGTAGCTCAACCTCTTAGGAGAACTCCTTTTAGAGTCAGGGAGGGGTTACGTAGGAAATTAGATGCTATGGTGGGTGAGGATGTCATAGAGCAGGTTGTGGGTGTCCCGTCCCGGTGGAGCAGTCCCCTGGTGTGTGTACCTAAAGACAATGGTGACATTAGGGTAACGGTTGACATGCGAAGGGCAAATAAGGCAATTTCGCGTGAACGCCACCCCATTCCCACAATCAAGGAAATGCTTGCTAATTTAGAGGGAGGGAAGGTTTTCTCTCGCTTAGATATGAATCAGGGATTTAATCAGGTAGAATTGGAGAAAGAATCAAGGGATATTACCACTTTCTCCACTCCATTTGGCCTGTATCGTTACAAGCGTTTGACAATGGGAGTCAATGCTAGCCCGGAATGTTTTCAGTATATCATCCAGCAGGTTTTTGTCAGGTTTAGAGGGTGTACAAAACATGGCGGATGATATTTTCTTACAAGCTAGTTTGGTAGAGGAACATGATATTACGTTGAAGGCTTTGCTTGAGCGACTCAGAGACGTTGGTATAATCTTGAACGCGAAGAAATGCCAATTCCGTTGTAGCAAGGTCAAGTTTCTAAGTTTTATTGTTTCAGATAAATGTATATCGGCAGATCCTGAGAAAGTAGAAACGGAAGTTAATTTCAAAGCCCCCAGAATGCAACCGAGTGTAGAAGTTTCATAGGTCTGGTGAACTTTGTGGACCGCTTTCTCCCTGATCTTGCAACTGTGTCGGAGCCTATACGGAGATTGATGGATAAGAATGTTGTGTTTCGATGGGTAAGTGAGCAAAGGAAAGCGTTTGATAAGATCAAACATTTGATGAGCAATGCAGAGACACTGGCGCATTATGATAATGTATTCAACGTGGTGTATCAGAGTGGCAACTCAAACATAGCAGATCCATTGTCTAGGATGGTGAATTGGGTTGGTGATTCTCCATTTATTAGCAATGTTACAAGTGAGAGTTATATGGAATACACAGCTCGTGACTCTGTTCCAAAATCTATGACATGAGAAGAAATAGTTGACCAGTCTAATCAGTGTGAGGAAATCAAGCTCTTGAAACAGGCCATTTATAGCAATGATTTTGGGAGTTGTCCTTCCTTGTTCAAAAGTGTGTCTATTGAGCTTAGTGAGGTTCAGGGTATTGTACTGAGAGGTAAGAGGATTGTTATACCCAGAAGTTTGAAAGATAAGGCTGTGGAACTCGCTCATAAAGGTCATCAGGGTATTGTAAAAAACAAGCAGAGGCTACAAACCAAAGTGTGGGGGCCAGGTATTGACAGAATGGCAGAGAGCTATTGTAAGAAATGCATTGACTGTATGACGGTATCTCAGCCAGATCCACCTCAGCAGGTGACAATGACAAAGTTTCCGGATAAACCATGGTTATACTTGAGTGCTGACATTTTAGGTCCTTTACCAGATAGTAGGTCAATTATGGTGCTTGTCGACTATTACTCTCGATATTTTGAATGTGAATTTCTAGGCTCTTCTAGGTCTGAAAAGATCATTGTGTTTCTAGACACCGTGTTTGCTAAGTTTGGGTACTGTGAGACTCTGAGAACAAATAATGGTCATCAGTTTATATCAGCAGAGTTCCAGGATTATTTACAGGCTTGTAATATAAAGTGGATATCAACTACCCCATTGTGGCCTCAGGCAAATGGAGAGGTAGAAAGGGTAAATCGTACGATTCTCAAATCCTTGAAAATTGCACATGGTAAAAAGGAAAATTTAGGCAAGGCATTGAGGGGTTTTCTCATGGCATACAAATCAACACCTCACAGCAGCACAGATGTGGCACCATTTAGCCTTCTGTTTTGTGGTCGTGAAATGAGAACTAAACTTCCTGGTTTGTGCGGTGAAACTGATCCAACTGTGTTTGAGAAAGCAGCTGATTTTGATGCAAGAGCTAAGCATGTAAACAAAGAAAATGTAGATAAGCGTTTATCCAGTAAGGATATTGAGATCGTAGATCAGTTTTTAATGAGAAAAGAGAAAGGGGAAAGCTAGATGGTAATTTTGAATCAAACTCCAAAACAGTTGTGGCTAAAGAAAGGTCTGAAATAATTGTTAGGGATGAGAGTGGGAAACAAACACGTAGAAACTCCACTTTTGTTTAAGTTTTGCCTGACGCAGTCCAACTAGGCCCTGGTAACCAAAGTACCTTACAGGGGGCCAACAGGGCTGACTGTTCTATTCCACTGGCTCCTAACCATGACTCTACCCGACCACGTCACCCACCAGAGATATAAGGGGATATTAGGGTACATTAAACAGATTACAGTAGGACCTTGTGGAATTTGAAGCTGAAATCTTATTAGCCCTAGGATACTTTATAGCTAGACTCATTTTATTCTGATTATATATATTTTACTCTGTGTGTTACAAATTAGCTTTGTTTAATTGAAGTTTTTCAAATAATTGCTTACATAAATGTAGCTGTCTGATTTATGTCACAACAGGACTTAATGCCTGTAAAATTGGTAAGGGATGTAATGTACCAATGTTTGTATTCTTTGATTATTCATGATCATTACACCTGTATGTCAGCTGATGCAACACATTATGTGAATCAACAGTTTTTACAAGCTAGTGCAGAAATGTTTCCTTGTTATGCTTTCAGTGTGGCAATCTATATTGTTTCTCTTATTGTGTGTCGTCTGATTCATTGCTGACTTGTTTCTGACAAAATCTTTCAGTGAAATAAATTAGTTTAGTCTAGCACAGCAAACAGTCAAGAAGCTCCCTGTGCGCTTCTAATGATAATTAACGTATAAATGAATACATTAAAATAACCTCCCGTTTTGCAGATGATATGCTAAGCCATTGCTCTAAGCAAGATTGATGGATTCATTGGGTGATATATATCACCATGCCGGTGAAAACACGTTGCCACTTCTGCTAGGGCGCGGTGTCAATCTATGTATTTGTAAGACCCGCAAAAGACTTAAATCAACCATTGGCAATGTGCAAGGCTAATGGCAAGTGGCATGGTTTAAAAGCTGGGTTTATAAGTGTGACATTGCTATTACTGTTTATCAGCTGATTTCTAATACCCGTGCAAAGCCGGGCATTGTGGCAGTATAATCATAAGTGTTAATACCTAGTAGAGTATATTTTTAATGAACAGATTATTTAGAGTTTTGAGTAATTTCAAGTTAAAATTTGATCTTTAGGAAAAACCTACATTGAGAGAGTAATTTTTTTATACGCACTTAGATAAAATATGTCCTTACCTTTAACCGCTGTGTATTGAGGTCATGCAAATGGGACATCCTTCGAGTTTTAAAAATAACATAGGTGAATGTTACAAACATTCCTACATCTACAATAATAGCTGGAGCCCAATAGCTGCAAAACAACACAAAGTTGATTGGATAAATATTACTTTATCATACTTTAATTATCTCATGGTTTAACATTTTCTAGTACTATGTTTTGTTTAATATGTACACATAGAGCAAAACTGTCAAATTATTTGCTGTCTGAAAGTATATGTAAGCACACTCTCAAACATTATTTTTATGTAAGATTGCTTTATGGTAGGGGTCGGCAAGCTTTTGCTTACACCACATCAACTTTGTTTTTAAGATTTTTTAGTATGGCAATCTTATGTAACAAGACAATTTAGAGCCGTGACACACTTTTTTGTAAAATAAAACTTTTATTGCATGCTTGTATTAGTGTTAAAAATGGCTTAAGTTGGGTCAGTGAAGTGTAACATAACATTTTATATGGTCGCAAAAATTGAGATAATATAAGAGAATATTTCTTTTGAATACGAATCAAGCATTTAGTACAAAAATGGTGAAAAAGCAGCTATTGATGACAAAAAGCTAAAGATGGTCTTTTGATAACCAATTGCAATGGATTTGAGGATGAAGGAAATTTAGTCCATGGGATGATGCATGTTCTGCCTCAATTACATGCAGGTGGAACGCCTAAATTGAAAATCTAAAATATTGTTTTGATGCAAAGATACTTTAATTGTAGGAACAGGAAAAGAACAAATGCTGGTAAAGATTGCAAAAAACCATAAGGAGGCAGGAATGAGCTGAATGTGACCCTAACAAACTGGAAAGCTTGAAGACTTTCGGTGGCCTTTATGGCATTATTTAACCAGAAAGAGTGTTTGGTTTGACTGAAGGGTTTTTGCATCTGACTACAAGTGAAATTTTTGTACTGTGTCCAAGTTTTTAGTTGATTGACAATGAAAAAGCAAATGAAATCTAAGAATTAATTGACTTACAGTAATATGCGAAAGACATGTCCAGTAGTGGAGGAAGATATCCAGCAATATGTCGCAGACGATAAGTCGTAGTCATCTGTGAACAGTGGTATGCATGCTACTATGGCAGGTAGTATCCACCCAACAACTGTATAGCGTCTAAATGAATCAGTATTGTAAATCAGTAGATCTGAGACAACGTAAAAAGTTTGATAACGGCTGCAGAACTATAATATTCCTTTCATAAAAATGAGTTTTTTCTACTTATATCTGCTAAACTAAATCTACATGTATTATTATGCTAGCTTGTAAGGCATATTTTAAGTAAGATAAAAAAATTTGTGTTAGTACCTTGATTTAAATTTAAGCAATATTTAGTATTCAGATTGGTTTGCTCATTCATTCTACAACGGCTTAAAAAAAGAAGAAAGAGGTATCTCAACATGTTAATTAAACTCAGTTTTAAACTAGCAATCTATAAAATTCCTGAAAGAAGAGCGTTTGGCGACAGAATGTACGAATCGATGCTAAAGTAAAAAATATTGATAGACTTAATAACCGATAAAATTTAATACGTTATGTCTAGTGTCAAAGTTATACAATATGTCAGTGAAATTTCAAATGGGAAAGGATAATGTTATTGTGTTTATCAATACAATGTAGACCAACAATGCATAATGTGCCTGTGATGGTATACAATGAAAGAAAAGAAAGTATGTTTAAAAGGCGCAATATGATGTATGTAATATGACATAATAAAGATTTATATCATAGGTTCATGAGCCTCAGACAATTTTGCAACTTTAAAAGTAAGTATTGAAACCTTGGTACAAAAGATCTTCAAAGGCAAGCAAGCAATGATTCACACTTCCCGCAATCCTATTAGATTACTAACTTTTGAAACATGCTTGTTGAACTCCCTTAATAATTCTCGATTTCAATATCTTCATCTTTCAGGCGTACAACAACAACACCATTTTATTGATAAATACCATAGGAAATACAAAGTTATGCACATATAAATGTACGAACACAATGAGAAATAATTAATTTTTGGAGTTTTGAAGGTTAAGAATGTATTTTGTAAAGTAACGCAATCAACCATAGCCATTATGAACTTGACGTAAAAAGAAAAGGTCTCTAAATCAGAATAATATAATATGATATGATAATTGTATGCCAAGTTAATTATATTACAAAAATGCAATCGTTTTTAGATATTATATTATTATTATTTAATTCAAATAGCCTTTATAAGGCTGTATTGCTATATTTGTAAAATATTTACATCATACATGTAACTTCAAGAACATTGAATGAGTTTACATAACTAACAGCTAAAAATAACTAGTTGAACCTTGTTGAGAAGATTTTTAATAGTGAGTAACCAACTAACAAAAGTAGCATAACTCACAACCATCTACAACTTGTTGAACTTTGATACGAAGACCTCAAATAGTAAGTACACTATACTTACTTTTCATGCTTTGAAGTGTTTTTCTCTCTGATTACAATAAAGTAAACAAAGGCTGTCAGACTGCAAATCCACAACATTTCAGCGAAACCTGAAAACAGTAAACTAACGAAAATAACGTAACTAATTTAGTAAATTACAGCTATTTAGACATCAAATATCAAAATATTATCAATTATTGTGATATATTGAGAACTCACAGAAATATTGGACAAAAAATCCTTGAAGACGACACGAAACAGTTCCAGAATCTTCTGGCCTTCCAGAAAGCTGTAAGAGAGTTAGGAGCTGCTAATGAATTACTTTAAGTAAACTTCTGTCTAAATGAATAACGTTAAACAATTGTTCATTTTTAAAGAGAGTTAGACAAGTCTGCTTGGCTCTTCAAAAGAAGAATTTGCTACAAGTGAACCACAATTGTAACTGAATAAGTCCTGTAATTGTGTCGTCTTGCATGCACATGTGTAGAGATAGTGGTAGACTCATGAAAGTTAGTAAGATCTACAATAACAATCACAGTAACTTTGAAGTAGTTCTGATAGCCAGAATTACAATATTTTGGAATGCTGTAGTTTGAGCTATTATTATGCTGTTCAGAAAATTTTACTTTGAATGTACTTATTACTGTCATCTACGATACTATATTTTCAGATTACAGATTAGTATACGGCAGAGCTAATGAAACATCTAGTAAGTCACATACTTTAATGAAATACTAGTAAACTTATATACATGTTTTCAAGGTCAACTAGAGAAAGCTAACAAACTGATCAATTCTTTTTTTCATCTAATTAAATCTTAGTTTGATAAGAGAAAGATTAAAAGATCTTTAGAAACATCTGCGACTGCTAACTTTAATTTTTCCAATTAAAACACAGAATTGAGAACATATTTTAGACCCACAAGATGAGATTATGCAGAAACTTACGGATAGAATAGCGAGTGTGTATCCAAAGGTTGACAGCAGGAGGTAGCACACCAATCGCTAAAATACAATGTCTAGGGTTTACAACTTATAAAATAAATGTCTTGATGAAAGCGATAAAACTAATTGTAAAAATTTAGGAAAGTGTGATCTCATGAGCCTACACAACAGATACACGTGCTAACACAGGTATGTAACCACTTTATTCAAAAACTCAGAAATGCTATACCTAAGTGTATAAACGTTGAAATAATGCTACAGAATTATCAAACATAATCTTAATATTAGAAAATATAGATACACTACTACTACTACTACTAATACTACTACTACTACTACTACTACTACTACTACTACTACTACTACTACTACTACTACTACTACTGCTACTACTACCACTACTGCTACTACTACTACTACTGCTACTACTACTACTACTACTACTACTACTACTAATACTACTACTACTACTACTACTACTACTACTACTACTACTACTACTACTACTACTACTGCTACTACTACCACTACTGCTACTACTACTACTACTACTGCTACTACTACTACTACTACTACTAATACTACTACTACTACTACTACTACTACTACTACTACTACTACTACTACCTGTATAAACATGGATGGGCTACTACTACTATATAAACATAGAAATGCCCTTACTAAATGTATAAACTCAGGTACCTAGCATTCCTAGTGTAAACATTGAAATTCTATTGTTTTGTATGTAAATGGATATACATACATGTATATCTTATAACAAAAATGTTAACTTAAAATTAGTTTTAATCAAACGTTAAGTTAACTGTATTCAAAACCATGTAAGTTTAGTTTATATTTAAGTATATGTGACCTCTCGCGTGAAAATCGACCAAAAGTCGGCATTCACTATCGTTAGTAATGGAGCTTCCAAGTTTGCATTAGGTTTATTGGGGAGCACATGGCTACTTTGTTTATTATTTTACCCTAGACCAATCAGAGTGTGAGGAATTCATTTCTGAAGTCAAAAAATAATCTCATTGGCTCCTTATGCCAAAACTTTGCGATCGAAGTTGTTGCTATGCAATCGTGACGTCATCAAAATAACGACTCATGAAGAATCTAAAACTTCAAAAAACTTTTTTAATTTGATGAATCTAAAGAACTTGGCGCATTGCTCGATGAAATTGATGCTGAAGATGGAGAAACAATGTCTAGAGATCTAGATTTTCATGTTACTGATGACCTGCAAACTCGGATGCCCAAATTTATTGACGATGAAGAAAACGATGTTGAACCTACCGAAAGATTAACTGTTACTCACTCTTATAGTACTCCGGTTAATGACTCAGAATCACCAGCTGCCAGCTTACCAACTCATCTTATGGTGTCTGATAAACCTAATAGCTTCAGTTGCAAGTGGGACTGCATCAAGAAATTTCATAGAACTCTGATTTTCAGTCAGCTGACTTATATATATATATATATATATATATATATATATATATATATATATATATATATATATATATATATATATATATATATATATATATATAGTGCTTTATTGGCAATAATTTCATTTCACAAATAGAAATGTTTTTCAAATTAGGCCATACAACAATAGTAAAACAAAAAAACAAAAAAAAAGGAAAAAAGCAACAGTTAGCCATTAAAATCGAATAAATACTCTGGCAAATAGTGTTTAAAATGCCTTTCTCTGCTAAGAGAACGGATATTTAGTGGAAGAAATCGCACCAGTCAATATAAAAATTGCTACAACTCAGCGTTGTAGGAGAAAGAAAGAAGTAAGCGCAGTAAGAAAAGAAATCTTAGAGAAGGAAACCAATGGACGAGCAGGCTAGAAAATAACAAATTACAATAAAGGAATGTCAAAGACAGAGTTAGATTTGGTTATCATGGGCCGAAATTCTACTTGTGAGGAAATTGGAATAAATTTGAATATTAGACCAATTTGATTGTTATTCAAATTGGTCTAATACACCTAAAAGTATTACAGTGATTTGATGGATTTGCTAGCTAAGCTATCATAATAGCTTTCGTAATAATACGCCTAGCTATTTTTGAATTTGTAGTACATAAGTCAGCTTTCATAAAAAGCAAATGAGTCATCCATCGCACCAGTCAACATAAAAATTGCTACAACTCAGCGTTGTGGGAGGAAGAAAAAAGTAAGCGCAGTAAGAAAAGAAATCTTAGAGTAGGAAACCAATGGACGAGCAGGCCAGAAAATAACAAATTACACCACCGTAAAGAACCACAGAAAAATAACTCTGATTTTCACTCTGCATAATTTGGTTCATATATACAAATTTTGGTATTTACAAGTGTAACTGTTTGAGAATTGATTATTTGAAAACCCATTCCAGCATTAAATTTAATTGCATTGAACTGTAGTCCCACGATCAAACACGAGCGAAGCGATTGGTTGGGAGATTTATGATAAACGCACATGAGCACACAACTCTCAAAAATTATTCATCAACAATGATACGAATCCTTGTCTCAAAATTTCATCAACAAATTTAACCATTGTTTTGTAGTCGTTAAAGTATAATAACGATACAAAACACATAAGCCTTTTTAAATATGTTATCAAGTCTTTGTAAACCGTCGACATTATCTTAAAACTTACCCATCTGATCAGAATATACACAAATAGACAGATTTATTTGGACGAAAATCGTTCTTAAAACTTGCTAAGCCTCACTTTTATCAAATTTAAGACCGAAAATTGAAACGCCAAGCGACAGAGAATAGAACGATTAAGTCTTGCGCATTTCAACAAAAAAATGTGCACATTTTACCAGTCTATAGCATTGTCGAATTGCCGAAGGTTTCTGTAATTAACGTAGGAGTACAGAAATCATTTCATTTTTGCTGATTTCACAGCAACTGACATTTTGGACACTTTTGAGTACTTTGGTATTCTAACTGATGTTCAAAGCATGGAAAGTAAAATAAATGACGATGATATTTTTTCTAACGATTCTTGTGAGATTATTACAATATTTAATTATAAGAATAGTTGTTCAATTTTATAAGATTTAATTATAAGAATGATTATTCAATTTTATAAGATTTACTTATAAGAATGATTATACAATTTTATATGATTTAATTATAAGAATAAACATTCGTATTTACAAGATCGAAGTATATAGTGACCGATGTTGGGCAATATGTTACTGTTATTATTTTTTCTAAATAGTTTTGTTAAAGAGATTTTTTAAAAATCTATAAAAATATCACAACTTCTTGATACTGTTTGCTATGACGTTTT
Source organism: Watersipora subatra (assembly GCF_963576615.1). Classification (NCBI taxonomy): domain Eukaryota; kingdom Metazoa; phylum Bryozoa; class Gymnolaemata; order Cheilostomatida; family Watersiporidae; genus Watersipora; species Watersipora subatra. The sequence goes on from NC_088715.1 coordinate 35,317,329, forward strand.
GAAATGTAAACAAAATTGTGCATTGGTTTTCTATTATTACTGTATTACTATATTGATAATATTGGTTATTCTATTATATATATCAGTGCATTTTACTTCCAATATTGCATTTCTCCTATTGCAGGGGAGAGATATAAACATAAAATATTTTCCTTTCATTATTGCTGTTTGTCATGACCAAACACTTTTTTAAATAAATTTTCTAAAAATCTATATAAATATCACTTCTTGATATTGTTAGCCATGACGTTTTGAAATGTAAACAAAATAGTGCATTGGTTTTCTATTATTACTGTATTATTATTGCCAAGTTTAGATATTCTTTTTGATACTTCTTGATATTGTTAGCTATAACGTTTTTAAATGTAAACAAAATTGTGCATTGGTTTTCTATTATTACTGCATTACTATATTAATAATTTTGGTTATTCTAATATATATATCAGTGGATTTTACTTCTGATATTGCATATCTTAGTTGTAGGTAAATATTTCAGTGTGTTGCAGATTGCAAAGATAAACATACAAATCAGCTCAAACAAATACGAAATGAGCACCTATTTTAAGGTTCTTTTTATGACTTCCATAATAATCTGAAATCTCTACTAACTTACTTCATGAGCTAGTCGATACTTCCTGAGCAGTAGAATACAACAGAAAGCCAGTAGTAAAACTATCACAGATATTGATCCCAACACAACTTTGACTTTCCGAGCAATATCCTGTAAAAGCTCTGTTATATTATTAAAAGGCTTACGAAAACATCAAAACAACCATACTAATGACAAAAAGTTTACAAAAATATTCTAGCAAAGAATTATCTAGCACAAAGAAATCAAAAGATATTTGCCAAAACATGTCTGCATATATCATGTCAAACCATGTTAGACTTGAATTGATAAACCAAGTTATAAGACAGTAATTGTCTTGCAACATAAATTTCTCAAATATATTGGTTATTGTTATAGTATGTATATTACGCACACATTTTCCTTTTAGAATCTCACAATCCAAGGTCTCTACTGTATTTGTTGTGTTCATGGTGTTGTTCTACTAAAAGTAACAGCAAACATGGTACTATGCAATATGTGTAAATGTAAAGGCAATACAAATAATAAAATAAAATACTGAATACAAACAATGCAATATTTTTGAAATTGCATTGTTTGTATTCAGAGAATCATTGCAAAACCTTTTTCAATTTTGTTACATTTTGAACCACTAAATATAAGAAAAGGTATACAGCGTTAACTTATAGCATATTTTTTTAAAAGTTAACTTTTTATTAAATGTATAAACCTAAGAACAATTATTAGCATTAAAAAGCAATATAAACTCACTTCAGCTTGTGAAACCCACAACTACTCCAGTCATAGATCGGGAATATTTTATTTTTCTCCTAACTGGTTCCTTATTCTCTGTCATTTCATTTCTTTTCATCTCTGTCATGTTTTATTGGAACATGTTCCATAAAAGAGATATTTAACGATTGATTGGGGAGAGTTTAATCGGTTGGCATAGTAACAGCCACCAATGCCTTTTTTTAAAGCGATCAGATACAAAACTGAAAAAAATTAATGAGGTCTAACTTCCTGGTAGAGCTCAATGTGTTTTGTCTAGATGGGTGAACACACAATTTTGGCTACTTGAGCTACCATATAAATTTTGTATCTGATAAGTGTGAGACTCCGAGCATTGTCATTAAGCTAATGGTTCATTAAACCCACAAATCAAACTTTGCTCAATTAGAAGAGATGAAGCGAATCATCAGTTGTCTCTGTTCAGTCATACATGTACATACAGCCAGTAGCCTACTATATCTGACAAACTAGAATGTTCAGTCATACATGTACATACAGCCAGTAGCCTACTATATCTGACAAACTAGAGCCTAGTTTTATTAGTAAAAATGAACTCGCAAAAAATTGTAGTAGAATTTTTCAGAAAGCATCAGTATTTTTCATCATTGCAAATTGTTTTTGATGTTTAAGGTGATCTGACTGTCAAAATGTTTTAATATTAAAATCAATGAAACTTAATGATTGTTGATGATTTTAAAAGAAAAATAATTGCAAAGTAAGGTCAATAGTTGCCTTTGCTCTTATAGTTGATATTTGCTATTGCGTTTAAATTGCAGTGTCACCTGTCTCTATGCTGTCAACTTCCTTGCAACTATAAACATCATAATAAAGTTTTTGCTTGATCTGAGTGTTTTAGATAAAATCAAGTTGTGTGAAAATTTTGTTTTATCAAAAGCTACTAAAATATTTTTCTAAGTTCATCACTAACTAGTACCCTGATTGTCCAGAGTACTGTGAGAACTTGTCTGGTCTATTGGCTATCTGCATGAATATTCCATGATCTATTAGTTCTGACTAGTGGTAAAAGTTGTGGCGTGCTTTGCTGCCAAGCAATAGGTAGGAGTTCAATCCATTTGCGATGCAATCTTTTTTTCAAATATTGAGTGTGACATCGAATTTACAGATGCACACCTTTTTCTTGCAGTAAAGATTGTGGCTGTGGCTCTGTTACAATACAATACGATCATGTGCAATTATGTATCTAATCTATAGTCATAAATTACACCCACTTTAAACACATTACACCCACTTGTGGGTGTAATGAACTATTGGCAGAATAAAAACGCTTCTTTTAACCTTATTGCCTTTTCAATGATCTGTACTAGTTGATCATATGCTCGACCGTTGTTGTGTTCACACGGTTTGCGTAATTCAAATTTGTAAAGTTATTTTATGGTAACAATGATTGTAAGTTTAACTTTACTGATTGCATTGCGTATTGCTGTACTGAGTGTATCAGTTTAAAAAACTCATAATTTCCTTTGAGGATTTGGCTTGTACATCTTTTCAAAGTAAATAATAAACAATGGAGCTGTAGGCCTCTGACTTGCTAAACTGCTGCACTCTGATAAGATTAAATGGGAAAAACAACATGCCAAATGTAAAACCCTTCTCACGACAACATGTGCTTTTGTAGGCCAATTTATCAATTTCAATTTCATTTGATAGCAAAAACTTTGACTCAATATATTTCTTCAAATTTTCTCTGTTGCTGTCTAGCTTTTGGAGTTGAGTTTTACCTTTAGTTTTTGTTTTTCAGTTTACGCTGTCGCGTTTTAATTTTAGCTCCTTTTCTGTTGCTTTAGCTTTATTTGTTACACTTCATATTTTTTAGATTTGGTGATTGCTGTGACGTTTTTGTTAATGAAAATTTTACCGTGATGGATAAAATCCTGAAAGCACATAATTTTTTGGTGCTACAGACACTTTCTGTTTCGTTTCGTATAATTTATCTAATCACACTCTGATGTTATCATAATTAGTATCAAATCGATGCCTAAAGAAAATTAAATTTTTTTAAAATAATGGGAACACTCCACCACAGAACAGTGCATCGCAGATAATGTTCTTGTGAGTCATGAGATTGCTTGTAGTCATGGAAAATAGGTTTGTGGCAGCGTGAACATTGTTATTATGGAATATCACTGGAGTATTGTAATCCACTGGTGTATCAATTTGTTGATGTCACAATGCCAAACATTGTGGCATCAACCTCAAGGTGATATAGTGATATTTTTTAGCCTTAAACAGTATAAATTAATATTATTCACACTTCATAATGAATGGCTTAATACAGTTGGATTAAGTGACAAACACTTTTATCTACCAATTACTAGATAGTGTTAACCAGACACGGTTGAAATTAATTTGGCCTTGAATCAGTCAGTAGAAAAGGTTTATAAAAAAGCATAAAAATGATAGTGCCATCAACCACTGACTATTTAAATTACTGTTAAACAATGCAGTGAACTTTCAGAGTGAGCGCAAGTTTGGGTTTTATAGTAAGTTTTTTAAAACTGTGTACAATAGAGACGGGCCAAACCCTATCAGAGAACGAGCCGTGTTATTCACCTTTACACGTGGGAAAACACTATGAGACAGATTGCTGAAAAGCTGGGGTGCAATGAGAAATGAATTTACTGAGTTGTCTAACGACATCAGTAAACAGTCGTACAAATCTGCAGGGAAAGAATACAGGCTGTCGGTGTATCTTTTTCTTGCAAGCTGGCACAATTCTATTGCTGAACTCCTGTCAATTTGAATATTGCAAATAAATTGCAAAACTTTGAATAGTTGCAATAGAGAAATACGGAATAAGTATTTTAAAATATTCTAATCTCTCCTTTTAAAGTACATATTTAAATATTTAGGCTAACCATGTCACCACACGGCTCACTGAATATACCAAAACTGATTTATAGTGACTTCGAGATGTAAAGAATTTCCTGCTATTTCACTCAAGAATGCTCGTTAACTAAATAACAAATTATTTTACATCCAGGCACTTCAGAGTTTTTCGACAAATGCCTATGAATAAATTACTTTTTAAGTTGGTGTGAGTCTATTTGGCACAAAATCTCTGATATTCCTTTTCCAAGTTTGAGTTTTTGGCATTAAAAGGTTTCTATAATTGATAGAAATGGCGGTTGAGTCACACAGGCAAGATCTTTACCAAAACTTTAAAATAGATAAATAATTTTATTTCACTGCTGGACAGTTTTGTGTGTAGTTTTTTACAAACGCTTTTAGTGGAGCAACTAGAGTCAGCTACAGAGCCTGTTAAATCTGTTAAATGCTGATAACCGGATACCGCATCTACATTGCTTATGTACTCATAATATTTTTTAATGTGGTGAAAATAAGGAAGTAATTTTCACGCTTCATTAACAATATCTTGTAAGGCCAGGAGCACAAGTATTCATACTTGTGGTTTCTAATACAAGTAAAGGTCTTTCTAACAGCTGGTACTAAGTCTACAATGACATGAAAGAAACTTGGCTAGCCTTTGCTACAATTATGTAAGCAAAAGCTTCCAATCTACAACTAACTGATACCCTGACAGTCTCTAGTACGCCACAAGAGATCATCACGCGTACCGATAAACACAAAAAATAATTATGTAAAAAGTTATTTTGAAATGTCAGCACAATTATTCTAGAATCTGGGAAGGTGGTTGAATGATACAAATGATAGCATGCTTGCCTGCTAAGCTGAATGACCGAGTTTAAATCCCAAATGATGAAATCTTTTTTCCCAACACCTTAGTGTAGCTTCACATGGACGGGCAAACACAGCTCTTGCTATAACAAAAACTATGAAAGCGTATAGGCATTATAAATATTCTGTGTGTTAGTGTACATGTTATTATCAGTGAAGCTTGTTGAGAAAACAACTCGCTTTTTTCAATTATATTTGTTCTCATAGTCTTGATGAAGATAACTCGTTCAATACTCAACGCTGCCAACAAATTCAAGTTTTTGGCAGATTTATATGATCGATACACTCACATCATAGTCACTTGTATCTAGGCAATCAAGTGTGACGTGGGAGATCATCCAGTTATGCAGGTGAACCTCATCAAATTAGCATATACACAGTAACTCTATAATCATTCAACAGGATTATTCTGTTCATGGGATAGTTAGCTAGTTGGCCTAGTAGAAGGTTATGTGTTCGAATCTTGTATAATGTAATCTGGTTTTCTCAACTTTCAGTTATGGCTTTAGATACACGGAGCAAGAAGCAAACATGGCCCTCGTTATTGTAAAGACTAGTATGCCTAACAGCCTCATGCACTGTGAGAGATTGTCATGAATAATGGGTACTTGCATAATTATTCAGAAAAAAGGCAAATTGGCTGAGTGGTGGAGTAGTTAGGGCGCCAGTCTGCAACACTAAACATACAAGTTCAATTCCAACAAAAGACAATCTTTCCTAATGCTGCTGGCACAGTTTCGAATAGTCAGATCAATGAACACAATTCACATTTTACATAGTAAAAACTAGCTCTGCCACCCGGTGTTGCCCGTGTAATAACAAAGTCTTTAGACAGAAAATTGATTTTTATTTAACATATAACAACATTTGCAATTCTAACTTTTAAACTACATATCATCAGAGAAGTGTGTCATGTAGTTGAAATAAATTAGGAGAAAAATAAAAACATCTGTAAAGGTTTTAAAACTTTGTCAAACAACTGTAACTTTCAAGCTGGTAGCCTGGCATATTGCCAATGGAAATCTCCACTAAGCTAATTAATAAGGTTAGGCTTCCAATGACTGTAAGCCATGACTTTGAGTCTGTATTGTTGTCCAGCTCAGCTGTTCTAATAATAGCTATAGCTGGATTTCCAACATACAGACGGACTTTGAGAAATATATATACAGATTGTAGTATATGTTTTTAAACAAACGCATCATATAAAAAAACTGTTTAAGAATTAAAACAGTCCAAACTGCTTTAGTCATGAGAATTTGCCCATTCATGACCTTTTAGATTGCTTTATTTCTCACTCTCATCTTACAGTTATGCTGAGCAGTACTCGTAGCAGGTCGGTACAACGAAGAGCAGTGCTTGATATCTGTAAAAATAGTTTCAAGAAAGTAACAAGTGGTTAAAACAAACATGTAATATGATAAATTACTTCTAAACGCTTGAAACTGTGCTTTGGCGTAGAAAACGCAACACATATTTATTTGTAAAGCTTTACAGTGAATTGTTTAGCATTTGAAGTGAGTTGGTTAGCCAATACCCAGGACCTTGACAAGTATTCTTTACTAATAAAGGCTTCATGGTTTGCTATGAGCTATGAAAACTTATGCAAGATTTAGAGTCAAAGTTTTTATAACTTTTTCAAATTGAATTGAAACAAAAAAATTCAAGCATCAATGACTTATAGAGCATTTGACTCTTTTATGACCAAAATGTTAATAAACAATTTTGTATTTTATACAATACTAACCACAAAAGTATGAACTGATATAGCTTACAATATTCAGAGAATAAGTTTAAAATGCAACTCTCAGATTTTTTTGGATTAAATCTCAGATTAAAACAAAAATACCTATGTTACTGCTCTTAGTAAATAGCCCAAGCCAGCTGTCAAAAATGAAGAAGCCTCGACTGTTTCTTGTTTAATCTGACCAAGAACCTCAAGGCAAGGGTTGTTATAAGTATTCTAATGAGAAAACGGCTTTTCTCTACTGTTAGTAGAGTCATTGTCTGGTAAGTGAGTCTCTTTTTTGTTGATACGCAGTGTCTCTAACCGTAATGCAAAAGTACTACAAATTTAATGTGAGATTTCGTGCTATTCAAGTATATAATTATAGTTTGCTTAAGGCTGATCAACTCATTGATTACAAATGTGTGTAGCTTTTTGTGTTCGAGATACAATTAATAATGTTTTATTTGGCTGGTTTCAAAAATGAGCTGACAGAAAATGTAAGTATAATTATTTTATCAAAGACGCATAATACTGCCTTTTGAACTTTATACCCAACATCAATGAGATAATTGGTCCATCTCACAACTGGTGGCTCATTTTGATTGTATAGTAAACCTCTAATCGAATGCCATGGCGCTCTAGTTTTCAACCTTTACTCTTTTGTGGCAATCATTTAGAGGCTTTCCAAAAAAGGCTGCCATTGTGTTTTTCAAATAGCTGTTCAGAATTTTGAGAAGAAAAATTTAGCCCTTTTACTGGACGAGCAAATGTTGCTGATAATATTTTGCTATTCGTTTCATTTTAAATTTGAAGACATTTTTATTTTATATCTATATATATATATCTACCACTTTTGAAAAAAAGCTCATTGCATTCATCAATTTGTTGGCTACAGTTTGAAGCCAAAACCAGGTTTTATTAGCAATAGAATGAGAGTTATGAGCGTCGGTAAATTGCAAACCATGTAATGATAATCGTACATTTGCTATTAAATAACATGATGCCAGTCTGCAAATTTACAAGTCTACAATCTGCAATCATGCAAATCTACAATTTATAAATTACGAATATATATAATGATGGAACCAGCTTCTTCGGGTTGTTCAGTACTATTCAAAAAACCTTGAGTTCTATTTTTCAACTAGTCAATGTTAATGTTTGAACAATCTTTTGGCAGTGCAGTACTTTCAAATTGCATTTAGCACAAATACAATGTGTACAGGTTTTGCTCACTAAATGTAACTTTCACCGTAAAACTAGTTATTCTCTTACCATCCTAACTGTATTTTATAAAAAACTGTTTCAACCCATTTTATATGTACATGTACTTCGAAGTATCAAGACGGTGTTAAACAAGGAACTACTATCAGCCTGAGGAAGTTATGAATAAATAAATAATGATTAATTTTCTTGTCGTCCAACTCCTAAGCTTTTTTTGTTAAAACTTTAAAAGCAACACCATAAAAATACTATGGTGTTGCTTTTAAAGTTTTAACAAAAAAAGCTTAGGAGTTGGACGACAAGAAAATTAATCATTATTTATTTAAACGATTCAACTTTGATACTATTGCGTGGAAACTTTTCTACGGATCAATTGACATTATAGTCTTGTAAAGATCAACCCGGGTGAAAGTGGCGGTCAAATGGGGTTGGCATTTAATTAGAGAGTATCGCTCTATTTCCAAACCATTTCTCAGGGTGGCGGTCAAATGGAGGTGGTGTTCAAATAAAAGTGGCGTCCTATTAGAAGTTTTACAATTTATTTGAGTATTTTAATTGCAATCAACTTTTTTCAATTTCATCTCAAACATCCTACATGTCAGATCATCTGACATATAGGATGTTTGACATATAGGATGTTTGGACATACCTCAAACATCAAAAAGGTTCGAAACTGTTAAAAAATACTTCTACTTTCTGGTAGAACCTATAAAAGTTTGTTTAAGTTCATTCCTAAACAGCATGGAAGTTATAGTGGTAAAGAGTTGGCAATAGCTTGTTCACAAAAGGCAAAGTATTTTAAAATGTATGTTTCTAGAAAACTCTTGAAAGTAACTTTATGATAATTAGTTTTCAAGCTCAAGATCTAATACTACGTTAATGTTTAACTGACACACTAGTTAGATGATTTTGCACCAGCATCAAATCGTAACAAGTACTTGTTGCTGTAAGCTTTTGACAACTCTAAACTGTTTCAGTGCAATAGCGGAGTACAATTTTAGCACAAATGTTTTACTAGTACCCTCGCAGTCCATTGTGCTGTAAAAGATTATAAGGCGTTGTAACTGTGAGTAAACTTGTTTTTGAATGTACGGAGGTGGTTGATTAGTGCAATAATCAGAATTTCAGTTTACGATGTTAAAATCATGAGTTCGAATCACATACAATTTTTCTATTTGTTGAACTTAATGACAGTCAAAATTTGTCTAGCTCATAACTGTATGCAATATCACTGGTAGCTTCATGAAAACATTAAAAAAATTGCTGCATTAAGAACATACCAGATAAACCCAGCAGAGTCTCGCAGTTGTAACTATAGTGTCAACTGTAGAGGCTCCATTAAAGAACACTGACAGCAGCATACTCAACCCATGGAATCAGATACTATCTCATGTGCTTATTGTAACTACCAGATAAAAAGGCTTTAAAACAGATTTTAAAACATTAGTGCATATACTAACATGTTAATTTGAAAAATAATTTAAATGACTTTAAATACAGATGTAGCATATTACTGATTGAATACTTTTTGTTATTGGTTTTCTACATGAGCCATCAACTCAGCTAGTAGTCGGTGGTAACAATGTTATTGTGCGGCAACTTTTGTTCGGCAATGACTAATATCTTTTAGCTTGCAGACAAGTCTTATGTAGGTACTTTGTACAACGGCGCTGCCTTATCTATAGCCGCATTAATCTGGCAATCACACAAATAAAAGAATGCTTGACTTAACATAGGCATTAATATTTTATGTTGCAACATCAAGTCAAGGATTTGACCATCTGCCAATGTAGTGAAGTTAGTTTATCTTAATAAATCTTTGTCAACGTAACATCAAAAAGAGAGAAAAACATGTCGGTGTAAAGACCAACATTTAACCTATTAATCTAAAAGCATTGTTGGCACATTTGAGTTTGTGCGTTTTACCCTAGGACACTTATGTATTTGCGTCATCTAACTTCTGTGTTTTCGCGGAGTCATCCTCTCGCGAAAATTTCATGAGCGAAACTAAACTATCATAACGAACGAGCGAAAACGTGAAATTAAATGGCTTTGTTCATTGATCTTCACAATAAAATTGTTATATAGAAGAATCTAGACGTCATTGATAGTCCAAGAAACAAATGGCAGCAAGAGATAAAATTGAATTATGGTTCTCGACCACACATTTCTACCTCCAGTTTACAAATACAAACTAGTCCTAAATTGAAAAAATTTTCTTACTAGCAAACTGGACATGAGGAATTTAATCTGTTTGTTCCGCTGCATTTATTTTTACATCACTATATTTTCGCACACATCAGAGTCGCGAAATTAAGTTACAGCGAAATTTTACTCTGTGTGCTACTCACAAAACTAAATAGTAGCAAAATGAAAGTGTCCTAGGGTAAACCAACAAAGTTTTGTCAGAAGCTTATAGTGTGATGTGATTTTGTATACTGTGTGGGGTGATGGCACCATGGTAGAAGTAGCCAAGCCACCACTGAACAGTGGCCAGCCAAGTGAACCACACTGTCCAAACATGTCACAAGCCAGGCTACCCGCCAGCTGAGCAAGGGAAAGGGTTAGAGCTTAACATGAGAGAATCTTTTATAAAGGCATCACTCGCCTATAGAGAGCAGCGGTGCTCATGTACTCATCTTGTGTTTGTGTTATGATTACATTTATTTACAATCATTGTATACCTTACAATGATACTGTAATAACCCAGTCACAAGTGAAGTGCTTAGATATCAAAACATGACAGTTGCAGGCTGGCCGTAATCTAATCTTTCTTTACCGCACACTAGTATATACTGGCAGTTCCGTGTACCATGATAGATCATAAGCACTATGTTTCCATGATGCGCAGTGCTTCGGAGTTGCGCTATCTCCGAATCATGGAAACGGCGTTTTCGCACTGAAATCACTGCGCACTGATCAGTGCGAAGCCAGTGCAAACTCGCAGCAAGGAAACAGCGACTGCGCAGTGGCTGCGCATAGCTCTCCTGCCGTGGAGACGGATTCTTCAAAGGCCATAAACTAGTACAAAGGATGTCCTGCTAATCTTGTTTTTTTACTATTCTTCCGATCTTTATTCACCTAAATTTAATTATGGTCTGCATTCACGAGGATGATGAGGTGATTACTTTCCTGGACTTTGTTACCGATGCCAACGCTTTTCGAAAAATAGGTGGCAAGTCCTAAATTAACGTTTAAATAATATATTACTTAAAAATACTTATTAAAAATATATTACTATATAAAAAGTGTGTTAAGGTTTGTAAAACCTTGTGAATGTTTATTGTAAATAAAAGTATAATGACGACAGAATCATAAAAAGACCGTTTATGACGTTCGGTATCCGTGATCGATTCTATTTTATTAGGCGATTCGATTTATACAATTTCTCTTCTCTGGCTAATTTGTGGTATTTGCTGAAAACCACTGCGCAGCATGAAAACGTACAATCCCCTCGACTTCGGAGGGGGCTGCTTCGCAGTACTGCGCACCATGGAAACATAGTGAATGTGCAATCAGTAGGTTATTCTGTGATGCTGCAAGGTGGCTGAACAGAACAGCAATTATCGCGTTGGTTCACCAAACCACATATGCAAGTTCACTTAATGTGTGATGCATTTATTTTCTTTAGTGCGGGTAGGGTGGCTTCAAACAAATGAAAAAAACAGAAATGACTCGTGTTATTGTAAATACTGAATAAACTATCTGCTCATAACATTCCAATCAAACAGATTAAATACATTGAATGAACCTTCATTGGTCACTGAAACATATTCAGGACTTCATAAACATACTTTCACCTCATGAACACTCTATGAGTTTAAAAACTCTAAATGTATGTTTGTGCATATTGGTGCTATTTGAGAGACTTAGGTGTGTGTTCTGCAGAAGTAAGAATTAATTTTGATTAAACAGGGCTACAGTCATTTATATGCATGTTTGGGAAACTTTTTGGCTTACTAGCAAACATTTACCTTGTACTGGTTCGATCTTCTAAATATCACTATAGATGAAGAAATCAACTTCATGGCTATAACTTGTTTTTATTTGTGAGATAAATAGAAAACTCGGGCTCCTTACATGTTTCTAATAATGTTATGGCTATTTTATTTGCATAGTCATTCTCTGTGTGAAGATAGTCATCTTGGTAGGCAGAGTTTAGAGTACATGTTTGTTTGTGTTTGTTCTGTGATGTGGCAACATGTGTTGCATCACTGTATACAGTTACACGTAATTGTGGCTCACCGCTGTTAATAGGATTACATATAAAAAATATGTCCTGTAGTAGTCAACCACTTCCAAATCTTTCTACCTCAAAGCTTCTAGCAAAACAAATCAAAGGCTTTGGTTTATTACAAGTATTACTGGTTAAAGATTAAAAAAAATCTAACTGATATTTAATAAAGTGTGCTATTAGCTGTGCTAATTCTGATAAAGTTGTTTTTAAGCTCATTATAACTAACTAATTAACACTTGGTAAAGAGTCGATATGGTTTAAATTGAAGTAACCATTCATGCCCATATGACATTTACATTTCTCCAAAGCTATCATTTTATTAATTTTTCTATATCTAAAGGGAATGAGCCTGTAATGCTGAGAACAAAGCTATAAGCTGAATATTTGTATTGTTCTTTTGTTTGACTCTATTGATATTACAAGGTTGGCTACCTTAACACATCAGCAATAGAAACTAATACTGTTTATTACTAATGGTAAATAAATAGGATAATGAATTCTTATAATAGTAGTTAAATCGGACAGTTGTAAGGGTCAAAAATTTATATTGGTGCTTGGAATCACTTAAAAACCTGATGAGGTATTGAGCAGTTTGAGAGCAGTACAGAAAATTGAGATATGATTGTAAAAAAGCTGTTATAGCTACTGTCTGTTTATTAAATGAATGGAGTTTTCAGTTGCGTGATTATAGAGAGCATGACTCCAAGATAGCAGTTTAATAAGTGATGCGTAATTAACTGCTAGTAATTTACAATTTGTGCTACCAGTGTAATCTTTTGTATGCTACCAATAATAGGCAATTACTATGCTTAACTCTTTCGCGGGCAAACTTTCAGGACTATATCAGACCCCCCTGGTCAAATTAGATTTCCGGAATTTTTTTTTTTAAAAGGTTTATACACTCTTTTGTATGCTATTGTGTGCATATATCTATGTATAAACGTGCATATGTATACATGTATATGTCCAAATGTATGTATATATATATATATATCTATATATTATAAATGAATAAAAATGTATAACATAAAAATATTTATATATGTAGATCTACCAAAATAAATGTATATATTGTATATATCTTTATGATACAAGTTTAAACTTTAATAAGCACAATTTCTGTATAATATATCCAGAAGCATTCTCTTTTACAAAGACTTACAGCACAGTCTTTACACCATGTGCTTATTCTTGTCTTTTTGTACCAATCACACAGCATCTACTGGAGTAAATATTGGACCTGTCACTACTACAAACCAATGAATGGTAGATTTATCCCTTTTTATATTAGTAATATTCTTCCAGGAACTGGCATCACCCCACCCACCTCATCATCATTACTGCTACCAGCTTTTTCATCAATATCACTTCCAGATGTAAAATAATTACAATCACAATTTGAACCTGATTCATTGTCATCTCTGGCTACTAAATCTCAAAATTAACAGTCAGCTGGGATTCTCTTAGTAACTCCGGTACTAGTGTCAGAGTTGTAAACGGTGAAAGTTAGAGTCTGCCGCAAACAGCGTAAAAAAGCAGCAACCCCGCTTAGATTGGCATCACAAGAATTGCAAGCTAAAATAAGAGCGTGAAAAACTACAAAGCTAAATATGCATTAGTGATGGAAGCACCGACAAGCCAGTTAGAGAGTCAACGTGAGAGTCAGCGAAGATAGGAATGTAGGTCAGCGTGAGAAACTACCGAGATAGGAGGCCGAAGCATCAGATATGACAGCTAGGAATGCATGATTGATTGAAGCGCTGACAGGCCAGCGTGAGAAACAACAGGGATAGGAATGCATCAGCGTTAGAGACATTCGAGTGTTACTAGGACAGCATAATAGTAGCTTTGAAGCATTTGCACCCAGCTGCCACAAACAGCATACTAAATGATGTACTGATGAAAATATTATGAATATCACTATTACGCACAAAAGACATGTGTAACCATCTACAAATCAATTATAATTGTCACAACTACCTACGAAGGAGAACAATACATTACAAGAACAATCTAATATTATTTTGCAGAGTGACAACAAGCACAAGCAGGGACACATATACATCAAGCCATCAACCGATCGAGTATTTACAACACTTTTATAGCTTATCACAGATATTATTATTATTATTATTATCATATCAGATCATTATTAAAAATAAAATTACTTTGTGAAATCATAATATAATTGCGCATGAATTTTAATTTTGTGAAAAACAAATAAAAGTTATGTAATAACTATAGAATGCATCACATGAAATATGAATATCTCTTTTGACTTATGTTAGATAGATAACTATACGTGTAACTGTCTCAGGGTGAGTATTATAGCAAAAGTCATTTTTTTAATCAGCTATTGATGGTTTTCAGGTTATGGCCATTCTTGTAGAAATTATCAACTTATTCTTTTAGCTTATTGATTTGTTAGCTTATTGGGATTCCCAGCATCATCATGGAATCCCAAAAAGCTGACGTCAGATATCAGCTGGCAGAAAGGAATGCTGGTTGACATCGAAGTTACTAAAAATAGACATTACAGGAATGTAGTGTGATTCGCAAAAATGAACTCAGGCAGCCAATGACACTTGTCTACCATCTGAGAATAAGTACATGTATATGAGGAGGAGCTGGCAGCAGGCCAAAGAGAGAGCAACTGGCAGCGAGCCAGAGAAAGGCAAGGCAAATGGCAGCAAGCCAGAGAAAGGCAACTTGGCAGCGAGCCAAGCAGAAAAAAGGGGCACATAGAGAGAGGCTAATATAAGCCATAGGAACCTGCAGCAAATAGCCTGCAGAGGATCACCCCATTGAGGAGGAAGAACATGCAGCAGAGCATTTTAGCCCAGGAGTTGGGAAGCCAGGAAAACTACTAAGCCCTGAGAGAATAGAATTCATTCAGCAGAAGGAGCCATCACTACACGCCGCTTCACTACACGCATCGCAGTCACGTAACTATTAAACCTAGAAAGGCCATAACTAATAAGGCTAATTATACAAGCTATTGTTATTTTTGCTTTGGCTAGTTAGTATTGACAGAATTGCTGTTATTTTTGTTCTTCTAAAGGAAATAGAGTTGCAGACACTTGAAAACAAAGCACTGGCGCATTCTTGTTGTCTATTACAATAATTGCCTACAAGTAGTAATAGGCAATTATTATCAATACTACTTGTTGTGAACTTTGACACTTGGGCTCATCATTGCAATAGTGAGCTACTGTCAAAACAATTTGCGAGAACTAGAGGAGTGCCATCTCCATTGATTGAGTTGTTATTTCAATTTGGCCTTATAGCAACAGTCTGAGTTTTGTGGGCAGAAGTGCTACTTTGTCTGTGGTCAGAATTTGTCTTGGGAAAAAATGAACTCGAAGTCCAGAGGCTAACCATTACACATAGAACCATAGAACCATAACATTATTGCACTCAGAGTAAATACACAAAAACAATACAGTTTTCATTACTCATTTCAAAAATTCTAAATTTAAAATTCTTATTTAAATCCCAAATTATAATTATTACTTTTCTCTTAAATATCAAATTTGAAATATTAAATAATAAAAATTAAATAATTAACAAGTTTCTCCCTTGACACTAGTACTTGCTGTATTAGAATAATCACGAAAAAATCTCTTAGAAGTCGCCATGGCAATAAACTAAAATAAAACTCTCGAAGCTTTCAGTAAATAACGGCTAAAACAGAACCAAAAAGAAAAGAATAATTAAAAACTATTTAGAACAGTTTTCTAATTTTTTTTCGCAATTTTCACTCGTTTATTACTGCTTAAGACAATAATTTTGTGCAAATAGAAAATATTTTTAGAGGCTAACCAAAGCCAATATATCGTAGCTTGCTATCGATAAAAAAAGTAAATAAAAACCGCATTTAGCTAACCAAAGGCTGCAATAAAAGAAATATGTTTCTATGGCGGCAAAAACGTCACTCTGCCTATTTGAAGGAGTATCGCGAAGCGACATAAATTTTGCTTTGTCCGCAACAGGGTAAAGGTTTTTTTTGAAAAAAAGTTATCATTCTCTTGCACATTGAGATATTCAAATCGGAATATGAAACGCAAAAATTAGGCTACTTGATTTTTATTTATGCGAACAATTGAAATGCTTGCCAAAAGGTTTTGACAGTTATTAAAGTAATCATCATCAGTTTATGCTTTTTAGAGAGATACTAAAAGGCCATTTCGTAATGTTAATTTAAGTTTGATCCCTTTAGAAATCTTTGGTCGTGCTGCTGATAATTCAGTGACTCCGGTAAACTGATTTGATTGTTTGGTAAATAAATAGTAAGTAAAATAGATAGATATATCAAACAAGTGTACTTTATTTTTACCAGCGGTGATCTGACTATCATGTTTATAATCAGAAAATGTCCTGACCTTCGCATAGCTACCGCTATTAAAAATGTAGCAAATATTTTATTACTAGACTGAGATATACGTATTACGGATGCATGTAGTAAATATATTTCTATGGTGCTCTCCCAGAAACAACTTCATTATTTACCTGTACATAATTCAAAAGTTGTAATGAGCCTGTTTTCTTCTGATATAATTTATCACTTTATATCTTTATTATTTAAATGTAATTCAATGGTTATGATGAGTCTTCTTTCCTCCAATATACCGTCCTCACAATTTACTGTTTATTACACATCTCTATGCTACTGTTGATAGCACAGATAGCACATTCTTAATAATCATAAACCAAATATTTTTAGAACGAGCTTGCCATCTTGTCTTGTCCAACTTAAACTTGTCGAAGCTGATCTCTCATAAAACTAGTCATATAAAATAATCCTAGAATGTTATTCCTAGCATCATTTTGATGGCAAGACTTGTAGATTTGTCAGTTTGACTAGCATTTTCTTAAATTAAGACTGCACAAGAGGTCATTAATATTGTTTAGATTTGTATTTTGGTAAGTTCAAAACCAACAGAACAGACAATGTGAAATAAACAAATTTGTGAAATAATAACATGATTAGGTACAATTGAGAGTACAAGTATGATATAACAGTTATTAGACCTCTTTTCTGATAACAAGTTCACAGAATGTAAACCATCGGTTAGAGAAGCAAAGCGCAGACTGACGGTTTTTACTTTTGTAGCGCATAGATGGGTCTGATGTACATGAAACCCTTCCTCTACTGTACTTTTATTCGCACAAAAGCCTTAAGATGAAAACTAATGGTATATATATATATATATATATATATATATATATATATATATATATGTATATATAGATATATATATATATAAATTGTTTCCTCACCCCGGATACCCCGTATGGGTGGTAAATTCTGCTCTAACTCGGGTCTCTTACCAGGGACCTGGGAGTTTGAGCACTCGCCTCAAGATCTTAGCTGTTCCCAATAGCGCACTTTTCTGCAACTCACCTGAGTTGATTGTTGTTGGTATTTGGACAAGCCACATTTTATGTGCTGGTGTTATTGCACCCAGTGCCCCAATGACTACTGGGATTACAGTTGTTCTTACATTCCAACATTTTTCAATCTCTTCTCCAAGAGGGAGATATTTCTCTACCTTTTCTTTTTCTTTGCTGGCTATATTGTAGTCATTGGGTACTGCTATATATATTATAGTAGCCCTCTTGTTTTCCTTGTCTACCACCACTATATCTGGTTAGTTTGCTAAGACATGCTTGTCAGTTTGGATGTAGAAGTCCCAGAGGATTTTAGCGCGATCATTTTTATTGATCTTACCAGGAGCTTCCCACCAGTGTTGTGGTTTATTAAGGCCATACTCATCACATAGACTTCTATACACAACACCTGCGACATGATTATGCCGGGCAGTGTATGCGTTTCCTGCTAGCTGCTTGCATTCACTGATGATGTGTTGGATGGTCTCAGGTGCATCTTTACACAGTCTGCATCTAGGATCGTCTCTAGTGTGATAGATTTTCCTTTGGAGTTGCCTTGTTGGGAGCACTTGCTCCTGGGCTGCCATGATTAGCGACTCTGTATTGACCGTTAGGGTTCCTTTGTTCAGCCACATATATGTCTGGTGAAGATCGCCAACCTTAGATATTTGTTGGTGGTAAGCACCATGAAGAGGTTTCATGTGCCAGTCAATTTCCTCATCATCAGGGTGTAGGTCCATTGTAAGAGCAGCGGATTGAAATTCAGCTAGCAGCTTATCTGAAATGGCCATGGAGGCTGCATATGCTTTGATGCTTTGCTCCTCTTCTTTCAGTGTCTGCTGTACACTTTTGAGTCCCCTACCGCCATCTTTCCTATCAAGATACAATCTAGTAGTATCAGATTTTGGGTGGAGTGCTCCATGAATGGTCAGCAGTTTGCGAGTTGCTATATCTGTTTCTTTGATGGCTTTCTCAGTCCACTTTATTATGCCTGCTGGATATCTTATTACTGGCAGTGCGTAGGTATTGATTGCCATGACTTGGTTCTTGGCATTGAGCCTGCTCCGTAAGACCTGCTGAAGGCGTTTCTTGTATTCGGTAATGGCTTTGTGACGTACCTCGGCTTCGTGGTTGATGTTGCTTTGTATAATCCCCAAGTACTTGTACCCTTCTTCTATATCTTTGATGGTACCATTTGGCATTCTTAGGCCATCTGTGAGCATAGAATGGCCTTTCATAAGAATTAGCCTTCCATGTTTCTCAATACCGAAGGTCATTCCGATGTCCTTGTTGTATACCTGAGTGAGGTGTATTAGCGAATCAATGCCCCTTTCTTTGTTAGCGTACAGCTTGATGTCATCTATGTAGAATAAGTGGTTTATCTTGGTGCCACTCTTAAACTGGTACCCATATTGAGTCTCTTCCAGGATATTGCTTAGAGGGTTTAGGCATATGCAGAAGAGCAGCGGTGATAAGGAGTCACCTTGATAGATGCCTCGCTTAATTTTGACACTCGCCAGCTTTTTGCCATTAGCCTCCAGTTCCGTCTTCTATTTGGTCATTGACATCTTGATGAATGCCACAGGAGCAGAGTGAAAATTGTACATACTGAGGCACCCAAGTATCCAACTATGGGAAATTGAGTCATAAGCCTTTTTGTAGTCAATCCAAGCCATGGCAAAATTGGTTTGCCTTTTCCTGCTGTCTTGACAGACCGTCCGATCCACCAGTAACTGATTTTTGGCTCTTCGGGTGTTGCGCCCAATTCCTTTCTGAGCACTGGTCATATAGTGACTCATGTGCTCTTCCAGTTTGTCTGCAACTATTCCTGAGAGCAGTTTCCAAGTGATGGGCAAGTACGTTATTGGTCGATAGTTTTTGGGAATTAGACCCTGCTTTGGATCTTTTATCAGAAATACAGTTCGTCCTTTGGTCAGCCATTCTGGATGGTCACCTTGTTCTATTAGGCATTCCATCTGCTTAGCCATTCTAGTGTGAAGTGATGTCAATTTCTTCAATCAGAAGGCTTGAATCATGTCATGGCCAGGTGCAGCCCAGTTCTCCATATGTTGCGCTCTGCACTTGATGTCCTTTTTGCTGATGGTGAGTCCTTGCTGAGCCACAGTGTGTTGATGGCTCTCTCTATGCCTCTTCAGCCAATTTGCAGTGGTGTTATGAGTAGTCTCTTTCTCCCAGATGTCCTTCCATAACTTTGAAGTGCTAGATTGGAGAGGCTCAGACATTGGCTTCTGCAGTTCACCTTTGAACTGGGAATACACTCTAGATGGAATATTGATGAACAGTTTGTTCATTCTCTTGTTATCCCGCTCTTTGGTGTACCGCTTCAGTCGTGCCGAGAGTGTGCTACTAGCTGCTGTTTGGCAGAATCTAGAGCTGCTATTGTGGCTTCCTTTTTGGACGCTCCAAACTGTGGTTAGATCTTTCACTGAGCCTACTAACTTGCGCAAGTACTTGATCTTATTTTGTAGCCTCAGCTGCCAGGATGGAATGGCTTGAAGCCATGTTGGCAGTGGCTTAATATCCATCTCCTCTAAGCTGACGGTTGCTGTATTGGTCATAAAGGCATTAGTCTCACTGATTGATCCAGTTGAGATCGACTCCAGTGCCAAGTTAATGTCTTCTAACAGCTTCTTAGGTATGGCCTTGCTAACTCTTTGTAGTGGTACCCTGCTTCCATAATCATTAGCAGCTGACATCTTGTTGATGATATTTTCCGCACGCTCTCTCACCCTTGGGTCAAGGTCCAAGTGCATGTCTTCTTCAACCTGTGATTCAACACATGATCGTGTATGCATGACAGTGTGTGTTGACACTCACTCCTCGTTGGTTGAGGTTACTTGGGTGAACTGTTCCCTAATTTCATTTACCTCAAGTTCCGATATGAGGTGCCGCTTGATTATGTTACTCTTCTCAGCTACAAGTTGCTTAGCGGTTAGTGGCAATTCAGGGCACATGTTTATCCACAGTTGACGCATCCTTCCCATGTAGCCCCAATTTTGAGGTTCACTCATGAAGTAGCACTGCATGAGGTCCGTGTTATTAGTCCGAGTCCATTTCATCCGCTTTGAACTACAGTAGAAGCCCATTTTTCACTGCCTTGCCCTAGTTCAGCTACAGGCAGCGCGGACCTTGTTTGATCGGGCAACATCCGTACCGGCATGGCTTTGGTTATTGCACTCATCATAGAGGTTGTAGACGTTATACAAGCAAGGGTCTTGTCCAAGGACCACCAGAAAAGTGCAGTTGTTGGAGTTTGAACCGAGGACCTATGATCACTGTCCCGATACCTTACCAACTGTGCTATTTGTCCTCTATATATATATATATATATATATATATATATATATATATATATATATATATATATATATATATATATATATATATATATATATAAATATTGTAAAGGTCTGGCCCCGGTAGCTGAGCCAGCTTTACTTTCCTAGCAAGGCGGTGCAGTCTGAACACTGGGCCTTCCTCTCGTCGGCCTGCCTGACACACCTAGTGGTCTGATCAAACCGCGGCTGGTTGCCCTCAGTTCAGGCTCACTTGGAACGCTAGCACGGCCTGCTCTCTGAGACCCTATCTTGGCTAATCTAGGTTCCGGCAAGCTTACTAGAGGGCCTGATTTCCAATGCTATCGCATTTCTGATCAGGTTCGGTTGTAACGCAGCCAACCCCTAGCCTTTCTTAGGTGTCTCTCAAAGCAGTTCGTACTTGAAGCCAGATCAATTCTGGCAGAAGGATCCTTACTGAGCCAACCAGGCAGGCATCAAACGTAGGCAGTTCGTAAGAATAAATATAGTCTATTTAATGTATATAAGCACATATGCAACTTCGTGTTAACAGCATCGAATTCGTAAGAATAATCCCAATGAGTTGGCCTGTGCCTTCTCCTTATATACCGTTTACCCCGCCCACTTATATAACAATTATGTAACATCCATTGTATCGGGTCAGGCCTGTGAGGCAGGCCTAGACAATAGATATAAGAGTATGCTGGCAGGCCTGCAAAGCAGGCCCAAAAATACAGTATTACATAACATGGTCTGAAAGGGTACACACAAGAATATTATATAACTAGATAAAGAAAAGAAAACACACATAAAGCTATCAAGAAATAGCGTTGTCACAAGCACAAGCACAAGGAATAGAGTTGTCTAAAGAATATGGCTAGTATTTGTCCCGTCCTCCACAATATATATATATATATATATATATATATATATATATATATATATATATGTGTGTATATATATATATATATATAGTCCAGGTGAGTTGCCGAAAAGTGCGCTACTGGGAACAGCTAAGATCTTAAGGCGAGTGCTCAGACTCCCAGGTCTCTGGTAGGAGACCCGAGTCAGAGCAGAAACTACCACCCATACGGGTTAACCGGGGTGAGACAACAATTTTTTTTATACTCAACATATGTAGGAGCTCTTACAGTTTACTACATGTATATGATTATATTATTGTAATTAGTGCTAGACCAGATATGGTAACCTTTGCTTACACCTAATCTATTTTTAGGTATTTGATTAACTTTAAAACTAAATAAATATTTTGCTGAATTAGTTTATACAGGCAGTTGCTATTATTTTTGAATTAATTTGATACTTTAATTTAGTGAGATAAAATATTACAATTCTCAATATAAAGAGTTATTGCAGGTCATTTACAAAATAAGAAATTGTGCAAAAGTAGCTCTTTAAAGTAACAGACAAAAGGATTTTCACTGTTCGTAAAACAGAAATTTATTGTTAGATAATTCATATTTTTTTCTTACCTTATTTTATGTTTGTAATGCTATATTCAATTTATATAATGGTCATCATTATTATCTATTTTCAAATATTCAAAACGATATTTTTGTGTATCTCATAGGTACGATGAAAGAGGAGATAACTCATCCTAAATTTGCTGAGCTTCTTTTGGTTCTGACACCATTAGGGACATATGTATCAGATCTGGTGGTAAAGTCATCAGGGCAGCCGCCATGGGAAAGAGGCTTACATATTACTCAGGCCCTATATATAAGTTACCGTTTATGGTTTGTTTTCTGAATTAAATAATATTTCCTTGAGCAAATATTCTAACCTGTATAAATATTTATACAGAAAAAATGATGTAGTAGTAATTTACGCATTTGAGTGATTATGTTTTACCCTTTCGTTTTGCTGTCACATATATTTAATAAGATTCTATAGCTTTTAATTTTTACTTGTAGATAATCATTATGTTTTATTGGATTCCTGTAATCTTTCACAACCTTTGGAAGTAATAGATTTATAAACTTCCCATTTTATAAATAAAGTTATATCCTAGTCAGCCAGCTGTCACATATTACACTTTGTAAACAAGCAATATTAGTTATTATATCAGTGAATCACAGGCTATAAACTAACACCAATATTTAAAATGTTGTTGAAAACAGGGAGCTAATATCTATGATCTGTTGTTAAAGAAGAATACAGACTGTTGATAAGATATAAGATATACTGATTGTTATACACACTCTTTTATGTTATCTTTTATGTTATGTTATTACTATGTTTTTATCTATGTTATTACTATGTTATTACTATTATCTTTTATGTTATTGTTATTTTATTGTTATGTTATCTTTTACTCTTTTATGTTATGTTATTGTTGATAAGATATAAGAAATACTGATTGTTATACACACTATACTCTTTTATATTATCAACTAAAGTCAGCAATTAGAGTTGTCAGATTTATACTTGCTGCTCAAACTATGAACATAATTATCTTTCTATCTCCTAATTAGCCACAATATTATCCTGAAATATGTGCCACTAAAGCAGCAAAGTAGTGGCATGAATGTGAGAGGAAATGTCAAGGAGGTCTAACTAATAAACTGTTTGTCATAAACAAGGTAGATGGTGCTGAGCGACATCTAATATAGCTTACGATATATTATATATATATATTATATTATATTATATATATAATATAGCTTAAGATTTCCGTTGTAATGCATCAACCACATAAACAACTCTAAAAGATAAAGATCAAATTTATTGATGTAGAGTTGTATCCCATTGTATGAAAACAGCAATCTAACAAAAAGAGAAGATAACTCTATGTTACGATGAGATAAAATATGACCTAATGATTAGTACTACTACAGACAAGGCTAAGTTTCAATTAGCTAAAATTTCAAAAATACTATAATATCTTGTTCAAATGGTTAATAGACAGTTGTAAATCTGTGGTAGTAAACTTCATATAACGAATTCTTTGTAATAAGTCATATAAGGGTCAGCTATTTGAAGTTGCATTTTATAGAGTATACTCTTTTTTCATTTGTTCAAATGTGCATTTACCTGACCATGACTGACTTTTAATATTCTTGGAGTAGTAAGACAACTCTCAAACCTTACGACTTCCTAATCTACATGTAATTTTTAAGATAGAAGGTTCACATTTGTAAGAAAGGAGCACAGGGGAGACTCTGTACTAACAGAGTAGTCCACACGATTTGCCCCATTCAATGGCAGTGTTAGAGTCACCCAAACATTTAAACTGTTTGCTGCCTGCTAATGATGAGTGTCATAAATATGAAGGCATATCATAAATACTCTATGCTATATGTAGCTATATGAACATACATTTTAGACTGTAAACTAATGGGTCATAGTAGGTGATGGTATAGTAACATAGTAGGTAACATGGTATGGTACTGTAGTAGGTAATATGGTATGGTACCGTAGTAGGTAACATGGTATGGTACTGTAGTAGGTAATATAGTATAGTACCATAGTAGGTAATATGGAATAGTACTTTAGTAGGTAATATGGTATGGTACCATAGTAGGTAATATGGTATGGTACTGTAGTAGGTAATATAGTATAGTACCATAGTAGGTAATATGGAATAGTACTTTAGTAGGTAATATGGTATGGTACCATAGTAGGTAATATGGTATGGTACTGTAGTAGGTAATATAGTATAGTACCATAGTAGGTAATATTGAATAGTACCTTAGTAGGTAATATGGTATGGTACCGTAGTAGGTAATATGCAATCGTACCATAGTAGGTAATATGGTATGGTACTGTAGTAGGTAATATAGTATAGTACCATAGTAGATAATATGGTATAGTGCCTTAGTAAGTAATATGGTATGGCACCGTAGTAGGTGATATAGTATAGTACCATAATAGGTAATATGGTATAGTACCATAGCAGATAATATGGAATAGTACCATGGTAGGTAATATAGTAAAGTACCATAGCAGGGAGTGTGATATAGTACCATAGTAAGTAATATGGTATAGTATCATAGTAGGTAGTATGGAATAGTACCATAGTAAGTAATATAGTCTAGTAACATAGCAGGGAGTGTGGTATAGTACCATAATATATAATATATTACCTGCCACCGGCAAAAAACTGAAAAAATTGAAAAAATTAGTACCTTGTTGTTCAAACATAGGTTTTCCGGTTATTAGAGCCAGGCTGTTTGTTCACGATGTATAAATTTGATCTTTCTCATCAAATAAAAACTCACAGACTAGGAAACAGCATTTATTATGGTAAAGATTGATAATTGAGCTACTCATAACATTTCAACAAATAGCTTAAATACAGTGCTTGACCATTAATGGAACACACTGAAATATATTCATTATTTCATAACCATACCTTCGTGAAAACTCCATGAATTGAAAAATTCTGAATAGGAGTTTTCAGTGCCTATTGATGCTATCTCAGACACTGGCATATATTTACTGCAGATGTAAATATTAACATTGGTTGACTAGTGATAGAGACATCTGTTGGCAGGTTTGTCAAACCATGTGGCTTATTAGTCAAAAGGAAGTTTTGCTCTCTAACATGGTAAGCTTCATTAGATTGCCAACTAAGATGTGATGAGTATCATGAGCTAAAAACCACTAAAATACAAGCTAAAAATACAGACCACAACAAATTCTCCTGTAGTATAAAGTAATATAAAGTGCATTTTGCTATAAAAGACTGTATGTTAGTGGTTATGGCAACAAAGAATTATGACAACCCCTGATCGTCAATGATCGACAGATCATTTTTATGTCATGTCAGTTTAGCTTTTGGTGCATAAATCTATTGATTATTTTAAAGTGCAAATTGGAATGTTTTATATCTGATCTACTAATTTTTTTTACTTTTTGCCCACAGAACAATAAAAGCTAAACCTAAACTATAATGCCAATAAACTTGTCAGCCATGAACATTCTTGAAAAAGTGTCGTTGTGTTTTAAAAAATTCAAAAAATATCGGAAATTTAGCAGAATGCAAAAATGTCTGAAAGAAAATATATAATATTAAATATAACTTTTAGACATCAATAAGTTATTTTAAGGTTTCTTTTGAACAATAAAATACAAAAATATCATTCGTTAACCTTAAATATTGCCCAAAAATAGCAAAAAAAACAATGAAAAGTGTCTAAATCAAAAAGGTTGTTATTCTGAAGTGCACGTTTTTTCACCAGTTAAGGGGTTCTTTAAAATATTTTTCATCAACATAATATATATACGTATATATATATATACATATATATATATATATATATATATATATATATATATATATATATACATATATAAATACATAGATCTATATATGTTTGTCAAAGTTTGTCGTTATGTGTATTCGCCGTTTTGATCGTCTAGCTAGAGCGATAAAAATCTTGGAATTAAAAATTCACGTGCTGGATTTGAACCCGTGTAGAACGTGGTAAGACTTTGAAAGCTCAAGGACTCTTGCAATACAGATGATACAGACAAAAGCTCTTGTGCATACTGCATGACGTGTACATCATTTCCCGTTTTCATACAACAACTTTATTTCCCGTTTTCACAACAACTCTATGGAAGGCGATGCTTTTTCAGCCTCGCGGAACTCGGGTTAATTTGTTTTAGCGGAACGGTATCAACTACAGATTTCATCAAAATAAAAAATCGGCGATTTGTGTACTAATTACATGTATATACAGTGAAACTTTGGTTCTCAAGTGCTTCGGTTCTCGACCGACTCAGTTTTCGACCAAAGATTAAGAGATTTGTTCGTCTCGGATCTCGAACGTAAATTCGGTTTTCAACCAAACCGGAGCATGCACAATAGAATTGGAACAGCTCCTGAAAGGGCGGGAAACATTCGTTAACAAACAGAGAAGCAATTTACGTTTTTTAAACTCTTTACAAATTGAGAGGAACCATCTGGGACGACGTCTCTTCTACCGACAAACTTTGCTAGGAAGATAACCCCTCCAGTCAAGTTACCCTAAATTGTTTTGAAAGAGGACTCTCCTTTAAGGATGTAAAGTAAACCAGCCATTTCTGTTTAAAAAATTTTTTTCTTAAAATTTCTAATATACTGTAACTGATCAACCGCATTGTTTGCTGTATAATTATCAATTTTCACAATTTTCTTGGGTTGTAGCTTAACCTTCAATGTTTTTGATGTTTTAAAAGCAAAATATACAAAATTTTTATTCTTGTTTTCTTTTTCCATCGTCATAAAGAGAAAAATTTTTATCATAAAATAAACATGTTCTATATCCACCCTTTTTATTTATAGTATGCAGTATACGGTCCAGTTGATAGTGTAAAATGTTGAAAAAACACTTTACCAATTGATTTTGCTTGCCTTAGAATGGGTTAAACTTTCAAATCGCTATTATAATGGGAAAAATTGTTTCAGATTTCAATCAACTCGGTTTTCGAACAACTTGCTAGAACGGATTATGTTCGAAAATCAATGTTTCACCGTATGTTATTAAAAAATACACATCGCTGAAAGTTATGAAATTTTAAATTTGCAGGGGTTTGAAAACCTTTTCAGTTGTTTTATTTATTTTTAATTTAGTTGTCCTGCACAAAACATTGTTCTCATGATATGAAGTTTTAAAGTTACCGTTGTTGGAAAAAGTTTAAAAACCTTTGCAGTGGTTTTCATTTCCTTTCTTAATTTAGTTAAACTCCGCAAAACAGTTTGTTCATGATATGTAGTTTGAAAGTTAGAATGGCAAATTTTGTTATATATTAAAATAAAAATCAATTTCTGACCAAAGTTTTTTTTATTACTTGGGCAACACCGGTTGCATAGCTACTATATATTTATATAGTAGATTCTAAATTTGTGTTTCATCTGTGAATCTGTTAAATGGTGTTCCAGTTATAGCAAATAAAATTTCGGAATGAAAACCTCACTTTTTGCTGGATTTGAACTCATGGATGTTGCAACTGACAGTTTCTTACTAGACATTTAACTACGGAACCACAAAGTCCTCAAAATTTTATCATTCTCATCATATAACATATACCTTTTTCTCCATTGCGCATGTTAAATAACATATTAATTGATACATTGCGCGCACGGGTTACAAAGCCCTGGTTGTAAAACACTTTTGCTCAACTCTATAAAATAGAATGCTTTGTTATCCTCTCCATACTAGGGCAAATTGGTTTTTTGTCATATGATATCAGCAAAAATTGCTTTCAAAAATTGGTGATTGTTGTACTGATTCTGACGAAACAACAATTTTTCTGTTAGCATCAATTGTATAATTAACAAATTATCTCTTTTGTAGTTCACATGCTAGTTATTTATTTCACATCTACATTTGTTTGCTCTCCGAAGTTATTTTAGAGAAATTTTTCTAGTTACACAGCGTCTTCCTTGATTGTGATTATAGCGCATTAATATATAGAGATTTTTTGGAGCTTACATTGCGTTTCACGATCATTAAACACAAAATGAGCAAAACTTGCTTCTTTTCTTCATTTAGATTTATTTCTGCTTTTTTTTTGTTTCAGAAGTTTTTTTTAAGCTATAGTCATTAACTTATTTTAGTTTGTAATTTTCAAATGTGCTGTTTCAATTTAAAACATGTGATTATGACAGCACAATTCTCATTTTTAGTTTTCGGTTTTTCCAAAGGGCATTCGCTAGAAATTGCAAAAGTATAATCTACTCACATTGTAACTCTCAAGTAAAACTTGCCTCCGCACTCTCTGAATCTAGTCAAAGTGCGTTTGATCGCTTCACTGATGTATTTAAACCCACTATCTTACTTTTTACATTTATATATGTACCCTTGTGTGCATGTGTGAGTGCGCGTGAATGTTTAGTTTATGTCTATATCAATATTAGCAGTGAAAGTACCAGTTCGCTAGAGACACTCCCACTATTAACCACGGTATGTTCAAATATATTTTTGAGTTCAGCCCATTTTAGTAACAACTTTGCAACCTTGACCAAAGACTCATCCATTGTATTAATTCACAACTTGTTTCATCAGTTTTAACTTTTTTATGTAGCAAAAGGAGATAAATGCATTTCCATGATCGTTTTTTATGAAAAAGAGAAGTTATTACTGTGGCATGGTGGTTTTCCATTCCAGCTGCGAGGCACAGAACTTAGGCTATTGTACATTAGTTTATGGTGACAAAATCAGTTGGTATTTTACCAGCCTATCAAAACAAGTCAGGCATAAGTGTACAGACAATGGACAATAAATTCATATCAAGTGTTGTATTCAATTAATAAAAAATAAACATCCCTTCCAAAAAGAACCTACCAAAAAGGGAGCATAGACCAATACACTGTTGTAAAGCTTCAAACATGCTGATTGTCCAATTTTATTGATTATCTAATCTACAGTAGTTCACATCTATCGCAATGTTAGCAGAAAGAGTGCCAGTCTGATAGAGACCCTATTACTATCAACCATAATACTTATGTTCAGTTGTATTTCTGTTTTCAGCCCCTCTTAGTATCAAATCATTCATTCAACTTACACCCGTTTATACTACAAGACTGATAAGCTGTGTCAGTAATAGTAAGCAGAGACAAAGTTGTGATGCATCTGAGTGGAAATTAAAGGAATTATTTAGAGCAAATGAGCCAGCAGTGCTGAACCCAAAACCTTATTAGATTATTAACTGGATATTAGTGTTTTTACTAGTAGAAACTAATGTTGATTATTATTAACAGTAAATATATAAGATTTCAATAAGTTTAAAATTACTAAAAGAAAATAAATAGGAGAGAACAATAAATATAAATATATAGAACATAAATGAATAAGAAATAAAATAAATAAATATAATATTTTGAAATAATAATTATGCCCGACAATCATGAGGGTCAGAAATCCATATAACATTTTGGAATTATATTCCAACGTTACCAAATAAACTTTAAGTATCCTTCAAGGTCTTCAAGTATACTTATAGATCCTGAATGTGTTATACAAACCCTATTTTATGTAGCAGTGCAGTGTAATGTGATGTTGATTGTTATAGTAAAACTTCTACCATTTTGGTAGCTACCATTCATCATGAAGGAATTGTTATAACTACTATCTTTTTATCAGATGGTTGTAGTTATTAGCTGTTTGCTCTGGCAAGGCATGTCTCTATGCTTGCAGCTTTTGTAACAAATTTAATGAATATCTGAATTCTCGATTGGTTTTATTTCATTGTGCTTCTCTTTTGTAGCAAAAGTGCTATGCTGCTATGCTGATAATTCTATTGAGGTTGAACAGTCAATATTGCTGTATCATAGTAAGCTAACAATTTAACTGTGAGACACAGAACTTGGGCTATAATCATGCCTTCGCTTACGTTGTTGAAATTGGTTTGCAATTGTGCCAATTTACATGTATATTAATCCGCCAGGCAGTCGATGTAAAAGCAACATACAATAAACCCAATTCAAGTGATGTCTTGAGATTAAAATAGAAGGATGCGTAGGTCAATACACTACTAAAAAGGTTTCAGCGCTTGCTTACCTAACATAATTAACTACCGAATCTAATTCACATTTATTGCAATGTTAGCAGCAAGAGCAGCAGCCTGCTAGAGTCACTCCTACTATCAACCATAATATGTCCAGTTGTATTCCTATTTTTAGCCAATATTAGTACTAAACCATTCAATCACACTACATCAATTTATACTGCAAGACCGATAAACTGTGTCAGCAGTAGTGGCAGCAAAAGTACAAGCTATTGAGCAGT
Source organism: Watersipora subatra (assembly GCF_963576615.1). Taxonomy (NCBI): domain Eukaryota; kingdom Metazoa; phylum Bryozoa; class Gymnolaemata; order Cheilostomatida; family Watersiporidae; genus Watersipora; species Watersipora subatra. Next base: position 35,348,035 of record NC_088715.1, read on the forward strand.
TGGATAGAAATAAAAAAAATTAATTAAAGCGCACAAGCTAGCAGTGCTGAGCCAAAACCTTATGGTAGATATGAGAGAGGATTTACTGTTCAGAACTCTCTACATTACAATGTTTGTTACCTTAAACACATTATCAAAAGAAAGTAATATTGATTGTCATTTATAGCAAACAAATAGGATAGGAAACACTCTGAATTGATAATTATATCTGACAGTTGAAAAGATTAAAAAGGCATATTGCAACTTTAGATTATTTGAAGACCTCATAAAGGTTTTAGATAAAGTTGGGTAACAGTGTATTATGACATCGAATATCATAAAACTTATGCCTTGTTTGTAGCTTCCATATGTTAATGATATTTGTTATAACTATTATTTATTTATTAAATGGCTGTAGTTATCAACTGTATGCTCAGACAAGGCTTTAAGCCAAGCCTACAGCTTTTGCAAGTGAGTCAAAAACAATATGAATTCACAGCTTGTTCCACTAGATTGTTCTTGCTTGTAGCAAGAGAAAACGGCTGGCATGCTATTAATCAATCAACTATCAACCATACAACGCTCAGTTATTTTTCCGGTTTTACCTCATCCTAGTAACAACTAATTCGTTCACCTTGCACTTATTTATTTATACTGCAAAGCTAAAAAGCTGTATCGGTAGTGGTGGAGAAACGATGAATTATGGTGCAGCTGAGCAGAACTTTAGAAGCTTATTTACCAGAAATGAGCTCGTCGTGCTGAGTCGAAAACCTGATACTGAATTTCAGAGTTGTTTTTATTTAAAACCTCTTACATAACAATGTTTGCTACCACAAACCTGTCTTCAATAGAAAGTATCACTGTTTGTTGATCATATTAATTAGATGGTAGAACAGTGAACCCTTGTATTAATAATCATTTCTGACAGTTTTAAAGATCATAAAAGCTTATGGTAACTTGGGATTATAATCCTAAGTTACAAAACGAATTTCAAGAGTTAATAATACCGGAGCCTAAAGTCTTACAATCGTATTGTGAGACACTAAGCTTAGGCTCAAGGGTTTTAGCCTATGCCTGCAAAATCAGTTTGAATTGTACCAGCTTATTAAAGCAAGTCAGGCAGTACATGTAGAGACAATAGACAGTAAACTGAATTCAATTGTTCTATTGAAATGGAAACTAAACTTTGCTTAACTGGTTAGCTGAAATCTTACAAAAGAGTGAACGTAGATCAATACACTGATAAATAGGTTTAGTTATTCCACTACCCAACCTAAATAATTACCCAATCTAGTTCACATCTACTAGAATATTAACATCAAATTTAAAGCGCTCACCTGCTAGACAGCATCAGTAATGGCAGCAGCAAGAGAAGAAGTTGCAGAGCAGCTAGGAGGTAGCTTGATCTGTCACATTTGTACAGAAATGAGACAATTACGCTTGCTGCCTTGTCAGAAAACTGTGTGTCTCTCCTGCTTAGGTGAGTTTAAAGTCACCAATGTTTAAGACAATAAAGCACAAAGTACTTTAAGATAAACAATCTGCACATTCTTCATCATAAAAATACACTGTGGTACCTCCCTCGCTTAAGTGTGCCTAGACTGCACTCAATTTAAAGTTTGGGTAAAGAAACAGTCGGAGGTGAAGCAGGAAGTGTGAAGTGGTATTTACTTTAGAGAGAATAGTGTCAAATGCAGTAAGCAAAGCAGATTCTCCCAGATGTCCTTACTGCAGAAATGAACTGACTTTGTCACCATCCAACTACCCACTCTGTAGACTAACTGATGATTTTGAAAAAGAATTTGACAGATTACAAGCCACAATGAAGGAATGCAGCCTTAGTGATGGTGAGTAGAGAAAAATTTCCTAAATGTTATTTTGACTCTATAAAAATATTTGTTCCTCCGTCAGTGTTTAAAAAAAGTTCTATTATCACGTGATATTTTTATACTATTATATGCAGATGCTAGAAAAGCACGCAAAGATGCTACAGCGAATTAAATTGTTGATTGTTATTACGGAAAATTAGCATGAGATCTGAGCTGATACAAAGGGTTTCGCTGTGGTTTTGTTAGTGTTTATTGTTTGTAGTCAGATCACATGTTGGCATAGGATCTGACTACTTGTGATCACATGCTGGCATGTGATCACAAGCTTTGCCACATTTTGTTGTTATGTAATTGATGAAATTTTTCGATTTCTTAATCTTGCTCACTTTTTCTGAAATATTCATCAATAACGTTACATAGACTACGGATAATCACATAACATGAGTCAGAACATCAATGTTTATTTCTGTGATAACCATTATTTTTTGATTTTCAAGGGTGAATTCTCGTAATTAAATATGTTTAATCTACACAGAGAAAATTTACAAAAAGGTTATAATAACCAAATATAGATTATTGTTTTTATAGAAACCCAGCTAAAAATATCAAGCTAAAGGCGCAGATGACTTAACAAGTCATCAGATTTGCTTACATCATTATTCTTAGCCTTAGTTCCCAAAACAAAACCATAGCTGCTTGTATTTACTACAAGCTTAACCAACACTAGGAACTCATTCTTTATGATATTTTGACTAGCTGCAGTGATTATTCAGGAATTGAGTCCCATCATTTATCATGTACTATAGTTGCTCTATAAAGACTTGTAAATGCTCACTGCTATTAGTATATAGAGATATAAAATAATTATAACATGTAAAACAACTCCTACTCACAGTAAAACTCTAACAACAATACTCAAACTAGTTTTACATGTATGATGATAAATATTGATCATGTTTTAACAAGCTCATGACTCTCTCAATATTTGAAATATATATGATATTGTGAGGGAAATGCATTGCGTACAGGAGTATGCCACACTCTGTTGCGGGCAAAACAGGAAACTTGCTGATGTTTGACCGAGAGTTACGCCTCCCTGACTTGTTGGAAATCAGCCCGCCTCTGCTGGAGGAGCGGCCTTCCCACCAGTACATGCAGGAAACACAGAATAGGTTAGTAGCAGCTCACAAGATACTGAGGGAGGCCCAACAGGCAGTGAAACTGAAAGACCAGGAAGAGCCACCCCTATACGCGGTAGGAGAGTGGGTGTGGCTTCGGAACAAGCGCTGGCGAAGGAGAGATAACCCTAAATTACAGGCCAAATACGTGGGCCCTTTTAAAATCATAAAGGCTTGCGCAAACCATACCTATTTGATTGAGAGGCAGGGCCAGACCTCTATCCAAAATGAGGGCTGGCTCAAGCCTTACTATGCCTGCAAAGAAAAGCTAGTCAAAGCACCAGCTACACTCGAACCGCGACGCCGCCTAAACATGAAAGAGGCTCACGCAAAAAGGCTGGTGAAGGACTGCCATCTTGAGCTCGAGCTGGCAAAAAGGCAAGCAGAAGAAATTGCACAATGAAGGACAATAAGCAGTAAAAAGGAAAGCAAGCCTGAGTTGGCTCGGAAGCAGGCGGAGCAGCTACTTCAATCTAATCAAGAGATAATAGCTTATGGTAACTCAAAACAAAGGGAGCCGACCACAGAAGAGTCGATTAGTGAGGATTTAGCAGATCTGCCAACCAACCCAGTCCGGACTGACAGCCTTTCCCCAGCTCGCCATGGAGAGGAGTCTAAGGAGCCCGTACGACATAAACCTCAGCTGGCATGAGCTACTGGGCCACCAGACAGGTATGGCGAGTGGGCGTGGCTGCAACGATTAGCAGTCAATCCGAGTCTGCCTTCAGACAGCAAACAGGCGTGTAGAGGAGCCAGGAGAGGATTAAAACAGGGGTCACTTTCGCTTGCACCCTTCAGCTAAACAGACAGTCTCAAGGATCTCTGCACTGCTATCACTACGAACACTCATATCGACATGGCTAGAACAGGTGAGCTCGTTAGTTTGCTATCTACCGAGCCTTACCTGTCCAAACCCATGTAAAGCTACAAGGGAGCAGGGTGGGTGGACTAGAGATAGTTGGTTTTAAATCTATCTCCAACGGCCAGAATGACACCGGTAACTCAACCACGACCAACTTGACAGCGTCTACCAAGGAAGTGCTCGAAATACACAAGAGGCTGGATTGGGTGGCCAAGATTAAGGCGGCCAAGACGGCTGGGTGGCTTCGGTGTCCTACATTTTGGAGACCAAGTCTAATCAGATGCCGGCATCTCCCAAGTCTAGCAGGAAGCCAATCGTAGGGACTGAACGTTTCGTGGACGGGACCACTTGGGAAAAGACACACGCCGCCATTTTGGCACCCGAGACCTGTAACCTTTGCCAGGTCAAAACAAGCACGCGGAGGATTCGGCATCATGTCATGCAACACTTCGCTGTCTTTGTGTGCCCCTGCCGACGTCAGCACGTGTCACGCAACCAGCTGATGTCACACAGGAAGACCTCCGAAGGCGGTGAATGCGGAAGCACCATCTACTTGGTGGACAGACCCCATTGGCAGTCTTTCTTGCGCCTCTGCAGATGGCCGGCAGACCTGCTCATGCTAGAGTGTTGACCCACACTCACCCAACCCAAGAGGCCGACCAGGGCCTTGACCATTCGGGCAGAAAAAAACCACCCTCAAGAGAAGCCACGACAAGAGAAACCAGGAAGAAAGCGTCCCGCACCTAGAGAAGAGAAGGATGGACCCACAGACAGACGGTCTTCCCACCCCTATAAGGAAAAGGAGAACTCTCCGCCGGTGCCAACCCTACCCACCAGAGCAAACCGACTTTGGAACCTGTTGGGAGAGTGGTTCGAGGAAGAGCAGCTCCGGCGACTGCGAGAGGGCCCGGTTACAAGAGGATGGTCGCCGTTGGCATCGGATGGCAATTTGGGCTCGAGGACTCGTTAGGGGTGCCCGACATCAAAGCCAAGATAGCCTGTCCCTGGAGGACATGATCTCCCAGTGGGAAGAAAAAGCTTGACAGCACCGGCTCTGGGTCCGAATGGTCTCTCCCTCCGGCGTCGGTCGGGTGGCCCCCATGGCCAGTCCTGGAGGGAGACTGTGAGGGAAACGCATCGCGAGCAGAGCCGGTGCTAGCGTGACGGCCAAATGACAGGCCTGGCCAGGCCTCACCTTCTCGCCTGGAGGCTGAGCCAACAGTAAGGCAGGAGTAACGCGGGTTGTGTAGCCACCAAACATACGGTGGGAAGCAAAACCGCAAGCGGCGGAGCCAACAAGAACGAAGCACATAAAAGAACAGACACGATGGAGAGGCAGGCAGAGCAGCGCAGATCCCTGCATACGAGAGACACTTTATCCTTATTCTGTATAATATTTATGTATGCTGATGTTGTTATATTAATATAACTATATTTATTATGTAAATATACATTGTAGGATCAGATAAAAATTTGATCTTCGTGATTACTCGGCTTTTGAGAAACAGTGAGCGTGGTACGGTAAAATCCACCACAATATTTTTTATTATTTTATCTTTGTCCCCTGTGTGCCACATTTTGCTTATCCATGATACTACAAAATATGCCAAATTGAAAGAAGAGAATGTTAATCATTTTGTATTTATTATCCTTGGATCAATATTTTTATTTCCCTTGTGCTTTTGTATGTCTTATATATTTGATAGTCTCGAAAAGCAGCAACAAGGCAACAATTGAAAGCTGTACAGTGATAACGGATAAGCCATGCTACTCCGTCACAGAAACATCTAAAGGAGAGTTGGCGGTGGGAGGAAAAGGAGGCTTTGATATATTGGACTGTGAGGGAAGGCTGATTAGAGCGGTAGAAGTGCAAAATAATGGTGTTCTCTCTGTGCAAGAGTATGATGGAAATATGTATACTCTCTGTAAAGAACTTTATCCTAGTAGTAATAGACATGTTATCGTCTTTAATAGCAGTAGCTATGAAGAGTTCAGAAGATGGAAAGTTCCTGATTACAAATATATCAGTCAACTCAAAGTTAGTAATAATAAGGTGTACGTGCCTGATCCAAAGAATCAAAGGTTGTGTGTATATCCTGTAGATTATCGCTACTCCATGGTTCCTTTCTTTTCCCAACTGCCTACTTATATTACTCACTGTTTATTCAGCACTCCTGAGTTCTTAGCTAGCTGCCCTCTAGACTCTATTGCCATAGGCGACTGCAATGCTGATAAGGTTCAATTGAGATGTCTGAATGATGACACTGTGAAATGGACCAGCTCTGCAGTCTCCAAACCTCTGGGTATTTGCTGTGGCGTGAAACAGGATATGTGGGTGTGGTCAGCTGACAGCAAATCCCTCAGCAGACTCTCTTTGCATACAGGTTAGTAGTCAGGTATCATAGCGCTATATTGTAGTATATATAGATCAGTTAATATTTTCTTATCCATTCTGAAGAGATTCAGACCTTTTTTATTAGTACAGCAATTTTAGAACTTTCTAGAATATCTGAGCATTTTCACGGAATATTAATTTTCTTTCAACTTAGCAGCAAACAGAAAGCTGACTCTTATCGAAGTCCTTTCTATCAGTGTTTGTGCACTTTGACTATACTACATTCTATTATTTTAGTTTCCTGCTTTTCGTACATAATGTGGATATGATAACGTAACTTTGTACATGAGTTTTGGTATTTATTTAATGACTGGTATTATCATAGCAAAACAATCATTACTCATATTATGAGATTTAATATATAACGTGAATGATATAGATATATTACCACAAGTAGTGCTAGAATAGAGTTGATAATCTTTGTTTCATAAGTGATTTTCATTTTAACAGCTAATCTATTTTTAGTTATTTGATGTCTTTAAAACTATATAAAATTTTAGCTGAATTAGTATTTACAAACAACTACTAATACAACGTACTTATGATGAATTTGATACTTTGATTCAGTGAGATGAAATACTAAAATTTTTAACATAAACAGCTATTGCTGGTTATTAAAAAAAAACAAATTGTTCATAAGTTGCTTTTTAGAAGTAATAGACAATAAATATTTAGATGTTCATTTGAAAAAATTTATAACTTGACAGGTCCTATTTTTTCCCACATCCTATTAAAATTATAATGATTTATCTAAATTCTTATAATGGTTCTCATTATTAAAAATATGGAAATATTCAAAATGAGTTTTGTGCGTATTTTATAGGAGAGATGAAAGAGAAGATAACTTACCCTAAGTTTGCCAAATTCCCTAACCCGGATAATATCAATGACATGTGTATTAGATCAGATGGTAAAGTCCTCTGGGCAGCTGCTAGGGAACAAGGGCTGCTAAGGCTCAATATAAATTATGTATAAGTTATAGTTTATTGGTGGTTTTCTGAATTAAATATGATTTCATTAAGCCACTATACAAATTTGTATAAATATTTATTAGAGAGAATGTATGATGGTAAATATGCATATATATTTGATTGTGTTCAATCCATTTTTTATTTTCAGGTATCAAAATTAATTTGTTTTTTTTTTAAATTTTCATTTGTAGGTAATACTTGATGTTATTGTTTTAGTACTATTTCCCAACTGTTTGTTGAAAGGGTACAAAAGTAACAGTTTTGTAAAACTCTCATATTTTATAAATAAAGTGTTTCACGACTGATTTGTCACCATTCTCTCTGTACACAGGTAGTATGGGTTGTAATACTAGTGAACCACAGGCTATGAACTAATCCTAATATTCCCAATGTTGTTAAGAACATGAAGCTGGTGGCCATGATCTAGTGTTACAAAAGAATACCGACTGTTGATAGTATATAAGAAATACCGACTGTCATACAAACTATTATTTTATATTATTAATTGAAGTCAGCAGTTGGAGCTGTCTGAGTTACACCTGCTGCCCAATTTATAGACATAATTATTTTCGTATTATTTGATTGGCTACTTTAAAACCGTGAAATATTTGCTGGTAAAGCAGCACAGTGATGACATAAATGTGAGAGGAAAAATTAAAGCGGTCTAACTAATAAATAGTTAGTCATAGAAAAGGTAGACAGTGCTGAGAGACCTCTAATATAGCTTAATTAAGATTCTAGTTGGAATATATAAACCTCAGAAACAACTCCAAAAACAAAAAGAATCCTGAGGCATGCAAAGCTTTCTACCATTGTATAAAAATGATGAAACCGCACAACAAAGAGAATATAATTCTTTGTCATTTTTTATAAAAGCATGAGCTAATGATGAATCCTTTTACTAAATAATTGAAGTTTAGACTCATCAAAGTTTTTAAATCAATTTAATTTCTTTTTCAAGTGATTAATGGTAAGGTAGTAAATCTGAGGTTATAAACTGCTAATAATAGAATCTTTAAGATAAGTCATATCAGGGTCAGCTATTTAAAACTTCTTTTGATAGATTTCTTTCTTCATCTGTATAAATGTGCATTAACCTGACCATGACTCAATGGTAATATTTTTGGAGGAGTAAGACAACTCTCAAACTATAACACTTATTAATCTACATTACGTGTAATGTTTTTGCAAAACAGACTTAGTTTCTTTTTCCAAGTTTTTTGCATAGACAGGCTCATAATTTGCAAAGCAGGTCATTAGATAATTAAAACACTCACAATGTTCTGCAAGCACCAGAGTTGTGTTAAAAATGTAAACAATGATTCAATTAATATTACTAGTAATAACGAATTAGGAGCGAGGCTAGCATGAGAGACCTAAATGAGACTATACAAACGGAGTTGTTAAACCAACTTTGAAGATTTCTGATGCGCAGGTCTTGAGTTTCCCAATATAAAATACTTATTTTACTCCTAGCACTTTATGTTCAAGTCATCATACATATTACTTTTATTATTACTATTATTATTACTACATAAAATATGTAAATAATGTAAAAATTTCTTTTGTTGGATGAATTCATTTTGCATGTTAAACCTACAAATAGTTGCAAGGAACATAGAAAAAAATTCATCGATATAAAGCTTTAAAAAACTTGAGGGCCTAACCTCAGCTATATATATTCGTTGACTTGACAGTGACAAAAGACACAACTACTCATATGGTTAGTTGGTGTACACATTCTAATTTGCTAAATATTCCTACAAACTGTCAGTGTTGTCTGTTGCTTAACATGGCTCGCTGTTAACAAGCCTCATGTTCCATTGTTGACTCTTGCTGATGATTTCCAAGTATAAAGTTTCTTTTGTTAAAATTATTCAGCTTGTTTTTAGTTACTTTTAAACTTAAAATTAATTAAAGCTGGAAGGGCTATCTGAAGCGTTTTCTTTCATAGTGATTTTATTTTAAACAATATCTACTTCTCTTTCCACAATCTTTGTTCAAAAACATATTTAATTAACAAAAGATAATTAATCTATGCATACTCGAGTTAGTTTAAAATAATTATTAGATGCAATAGTTTATGTGTTTTGATTCATTTATATGTGTGGTTTTTGCTTACCAAGTTACAAATTTCATTAAAAGTTGTTTGGTTTTAAACTCCGTTTTATTTGAGATTCAATTAATGAGAATTGCAGATTTGTTGCTAAAATGTGACTTTTGACTCAATTTTAAGGTAGCAGAAATGAGAGAGCAGTATGAATGTTAAAGTCTTTCACATCTGTGTTGCAATAGCAGTTAGTTCAAATGTTCCATTTTCTACACAATTACGAAATTATGTGCATCTAAATATTAGAATGACTAAAGCTTTGACCGAAATAGGCCTCAAATCCACGACAATCAATTTATTAGACTGGAACTCTGAACAACTGATCCTTAAAATAATCAAGTCAATATTTTTTCGTGCTTCATTGCAGAAGAAGCACACACAGAGAGACAATAACCAATAATAATAACACCGGTAATACTAGCAATACTAGTAGTAACTAACAAATAGAAGTAAAAAGATACAAGTTTGTAATAAAGACCCAAATTGTGACTTTTTCCCACTGGAGTTGCCCATTAGTTTGCACCGCTTATATGCAGTGTTGAAATGAACTCAATTTTTATACTGTTTTCTGACACCGAATAATGAGTTTTGGAAATACAAAGGCATGCCATAAGTACTTTATTCAATCTGTAGTTGTATGAATGCGTATTTTAGATTGTTGTAATATATTACAACGGTTCAAGCTCTTTTTTAAATGTTTAAGTTTTGCATTCGCACTGACTCCAACTAATAAATGCCTTTGAGTCAACAACTAAAAAATGCCTTTGAGTCAACAATTAAAAAATGCCTTTGAGTCAACAACTAGAAAATGCCTTTGAGTCAACAACTAAAAAATGCCTTTGAGTCAACAACTAAAAATGCCTTTGAGTCAACAACTAAAAAATGCCTTTGAGTCAACAACTAAAAAATGCCTTTGAGTCAACAACTAAAAAATGCCTTTGAGTAAACAACTAAAAAATGCCTTTGAGTAAACAATTAAAAAATGCCTTTGAGTCAACAACTAAAAAAGGCCTTTGAGTCAACAACTAAAAAATGCTTTTGAGTAAACAATTAAAAAATGCCTTTGAGTCAACAACTAAAAAAGGCCTTTGAGTCAACAACTAAAAAATGCCTTTGAGTCAACAACTAAAAAATGCCTTTGAGTAAACAACTAAAAAATGCCTTTGAGTCAACAACTAAAAAATGCCTTTGAGTAAACAATTAAAAAATGCCTTTGAGTCAACAACTAAAAAAGGCCTTTGAGTCAACAACTAAAAAATGCCTTTGAGTAAACAATTAAAAAATGCCTTTGAGTCAACAACTAAAAAAGGCCTTTGAGTCAACAACTAAAAAATGCCTTTGAGTCAACAACTAAAAAATGCCTTTGAGTAAACAACTAAAAAATGCCTTTGAGTCAACAACTAAAAAATGCCTTTGAGTAAACAATTAAAAAATGCCTTTGAGTCAACAACTAAAAAAGGCCTTTGAGTCAACAACTAAAAAATGCCTTTGAGTAAACAACTAAAAAATGCCTTTGAGTCAACAACTAAAAAATGCCTTTGAGTAAACAATTAAAAAATGCCTTTGAGTCAACAACTAAAAAAGGCCTTTGAGTCAACAACTAAAAAATGCCTTTGAGTCAACAACTAAAAAATGCCTTTGAGTAAACAACTAAAAAATGCCTTTGAGTCAACAACTAAAAAATGCCTTTGAGTAAACAATTAAAAAATGCCTTTGAGTCAACAACTAAAAAAGGCCTTTGAGTCAACAACTAAAAAATGCCTTTGAGTCAACAACTAAAAAATGCCTTTGAGTAAACAATTAAAAAATGCCTTTGAGTCAACAACTAAAAAATGCCTTTGGGTCAACAACTAAAAAATGCCTTTGAGTCAACAACTAAAAAATGCCTTTGAGTCAACAACTAAAAAATGCCTTTGAGTCAACAACTAAAAAATGCCTTTGAGTCAACAACTAAAAAATGCCTTTGAGTCAACAATTAAAAAATGCCTTTGAGTCAACAATTAAAAAATGCCTTTGAGTCAACAACTAAAAAATGCCTTTGAGTCAACAACTAAAAAATGCCTTTGAGTCAACAATTAAAAAATGCCTTTGAGTCAACAACTAGAAAATGCCTTTGAGTCAACAACTAAAAATGCCTTTGAGTCAACAACTAAAAATGCCTTTGAGTCAACAACTAAAAAATGCCTTTGAGTCAACAACTAAAAAATGCCTTTGAGTCAACAACTAAAAAATGCCTTTGAGTAAACAACTAAAAAATGCCTTTGAGTAAACAATTAAAAAATGCCTTTGAGTCAACAACTAAAAAAGGCCTTTGAGTCAACAACTAAAAAATGCCTTTGAGTAAACAATTAAAAAATGCCTTTGAGTCAACAACTAAAAAAGGCCTTTGAGTCAACAACTAAAAAATGCCTTTGAGTCAACAACTAAAAAATGCCTTTGAGTAAACAACTAAAAAATGCCTTTGAGTCAACAACTAAAAAATGCCTTTGAGTAAACAATTAAAAAATGCCTTTGAGTCAACAACTAAAAAAGGCCTTTGAGTCAACAACTAAAAAATGCCTTTGAGTAAACAACTAAAAAATGCCTTTGAGTCAACAACTAAAAAATGCCTTTGAGTCAACAACTAAAAAATGCCTTTGAGTCAACAACTAAAAAATGCCTTTGAGTCAACAACTAAAAAATGCCTTTGAGTCAACAACTAAAAAATGCCTTTGAGTCAACAACTAAAAAATGCCTTTGAGTAAACAACTAAAAAATGCCTTTGAGTCAACAACTAAAAAATGCCTTTGAGTAAACAATTAAAAAATGCCTTTGAGTCAACAACTAAAAAAGGCCTTTGAGTCAACAACTAAAAAATGCCTTTGAGTAAACAACTAAAAAATGCCTTTGAGTCAACAACTAAAAAATGCCTTTGAGTAAACAATTAAAAAATGCCTTTGAGTCAACAACTAAAAAAGGCCTTTGAGTCAACAACTAAAAAATGCCTTTGAGTAAACAACTAAAAAATGCCTTTGAGTCAACAACTAAAAAATGCCTTTGAGTAAACAATTAAAAAATGCCTTTGAGTCAACAACTAAAAAAGGCCTTTGAGTCAACAACTAAAAAATGCCTTTGAGTAAACAACTAAAAAATGCCTTTGAGTCAACAACTAAAAAAGGCCTTTGAGTCAACAACTAAAAAATGCCTTTGAGTCAACAACTAAAAAATGCCTTTGAGTCAACAATTAAAAAATGCCTTTGAGTCAACAACTAAAAAATGCCTTTGGGTCAACAACTAAAAAATGCCTTTGAGTCAACAACTAAAAAATGCCTTTGAGTCAACAACTAAAAAATGCCTTTGAGTCAACAACTAAAAAATGCCTTTGAGTAAACAACTAAAAAATGCCTTTGAGTCAACAACTAAAAATTGCCTTTGAGTCAACAACTAAAAAATGCCTTTGAGTAAACAATTAAAAAATGCCTTTGAGTCAACAACTAAAAAAGGCCTTTGAGTCAACAACTAAAAAATGCCTTTGAGTCATTGAAATATGGCTTGAGATATTTTCCTCTAACTTTTGAAAAATAACTCAAAATTTACAAATGTTTTAATTAAGCAGTTGTATGGGACACAGCCCAACACTTATAGTTGATGCATGTACCTACTACAATTCGTTATATGAATCAATTAAAATTTCATAGTTCACTAATTTTACTCACAGCTTACAGTGAGGGGAAATTGACTTACCCTATACTTTTCTTCACTCTTGCCAGTGCCCTTATAGCAATTTCAAAGTATGAGCATTGAGGGATTATAGTAGGCATCATACATGTTCACGGTTAACCTTTGGGTGGAAAATCAATAATTATCTGTTATTTAATCATTTGGCTAGGAAAACGAACGAAATGTCATTTATCGGTTGCGTGGAGACTCGACATTTATGTCGCTTCCCCACGCTATAATCAGATTGAGTGATTATAGTAGGTATCTATGATATTTATGTCTGATATTTATGTCGCTTTCAGTGGACGTTTATAAAGCTGTCGCCTAGTAATGTTAAACAAAGGATATGAATGCTAGTAAGTTTTGAATATCATCAACAACATATTAGTTGATGATTTACGATATGAAATGATTATCTGAGAGACGTTGCTTTGTGCTAAAAACTAAAGATATCACGCCTGCTTGGAAAAAGAATGAAAGATGGCAAAACCAGTCAACATCGGCTCAACGTTCAAAACAGTAAAATAAAAGATTATTTGATCCTGCAATCGCTAGTGATTTTTTGCCTGATCAAAATAAAAATAATTCAGACGATAGAAGTGGTGTAAACTTTTTGGACTATTAATATACTTGGAATATACAAAGAAAAACTATCGTTTTGGTAGCTCGCACGGCTACGTTATAGCGTTTGACTCTACTGGAATAAATGCTTCCAAGCATTTCATACAGGGAAAATTGCGCATGGTTGTATTTTTTTGTAGTAGTAGATACGTAAATTAATGTTTATGTACAAAAGATATTGTTCATAGCAATAAATTTGAGAATTAAGCTGTGCATGTTCATAAAATATTGATTTTATTGAATTTAAAAACATAAACTACATGACTTTTGGGTGTTTTTGCGGGGCTTTAACCCAGCCAAAGGGTTAAGGATAGCATCAGAAGTAATAAATTGACATGACTGTAGAGTGGCTGCTTTCAGAAAAAAAAAACACAGTAAGTTTTGTAATCTAAGGTATCATTTTTGTTCAGGTTAACCTTTGCAGAAAACAGAAACACAAACTAATTCAGAATTTATAGAGCCAATCTAGTTATCAAATACAGTTGCAACATCAGAAGATGTTGATAAACAAGGATTTTCAAGTTATAAACAGCTAGAACTATTACATCAATCTTAAGTAATAATTGTTTGAATTGTACAATCATAACCCTTAGCTTACCTTAAAATATGTAATAATTATCATGACATAATCATAAGGAATTATTATTTAACAATGATCCACAAACTCTCACCTATTTTGTAAGAGCTGTGAGTGTATTACATAATACTGTCAGTTTCTACTTACAGTGTCTTTAGAGTAAATCAGGTAATAAATATCATATTAAAGAGCATTATAGACAAAAGTATTTCTTATATAAACTTTTAACAATTTTTAACTACTAAAATGATGCCATCCGTACTTTGGTAGACACACAAGATATTTACTGTGACCTAATATAAATAGACAGCATAATGAAATAATTTAAAATAGCTTTTAGAAATATAGTTGGCTGATTTATAACCAAACTCTTATAGCAAATTTTTAGGTTAACCCTCAACCAGATAGAATTACAATTTAAAGAATACTTAGATCTTCATGACGATTCCTTATTTTTACTAGTATTCTGTTTTATTACAATTACATTGCGGTCTCATGGAGTGTTTCATTCCTGGTCTACACTCTTGCTTCATTACCTTTCTCTACTTTTTGTGAAAACGTATGCTTAATATATCATCCACACATAACCATGACATAATGCCCTTGTGTCAATAATCAAGCTCACCAAAGATTCTAACATGCAACAGACAAGGGTGGATTATTTGGCTCTCTTACAAGTAAAAGTAGACTCAGCTGGATAATCTTCTTTGCACTGATTCTGTTTTTCTCAGTCACCAGTACGGCTATTAGTGTAGTAGAAAAACTGCTTCAGGTTGGATTTTTCTGATCACCAACATTACTTCTGTAAAGGTTAGTAAAACATTAGTCAAGCCAAAATGGAGTAAATATGTTAGTGTAACTTTTTGTGTCAGGGTGTGACGGTGGCCTAGAGGTAGCATATTTTACTGCTAACCATGGGGTTGGTGGTTTGAGTCAATTCAATTTTTGAATTGATGCCAATTCAACAAAAAGTTGTAAGCAAGTATTCAACTCTAAACTGCTGGGTCTTTCGGATTTAGACTATAACTTGGACTCACTAATAACTTAGAATAACTAATGTGCCACACTGACATCGTGGGCAGATTAAAAATCCACCTCTGTCCTTTACACAATGGGCAAGTGAAATGACTACGTGGTTCTGTCAGACTGGATGTGTTGTGAAATACATCCTTTCACAATAATCTAAAACTTCTAGAGGTGGTAGACACTGAGAACAAGGTCACCTCTACTCTACCATACTGCTTGACCCAAGCATGCATTGCTAAGAGGCATGTCATTGCCAGTTTCGATGAGTAGCCAGAAAAAAAGACCTGTTTGTGTAGTAAGGATTGCCTCATAATTCATTTGAAGAATCGTGCAGTTACGAACAAAGACATTGGTGCTCTGTATGTTTTACAACTTAATTATACAAAATGGTTGATCTGTATCAGTTGCCTCTAATTATCTTTACCTGCCCATTCTATTTGGTCTTTTTCCTTATTTAAAGAAATTTTATTCTAACCCTGTTCTGAAAATGTAAAACTGTTTAGGCAAATGTCACAACGGTATAAATAAAACATTGTATAGTTTTCTGTTCATTTCAGTATCACTCAGAATCCATCAATTAACAAGTTAAAAATCTAATGATGTGGGTTTATATAATTGTCATCATGAAATAAGTTTGGTTGTTTACTCACAGTTGATGTTGTTGTGATGACTCCAAATATGACGTGTTAAGTGTTTCTGAGTGCTCAATTATGTAATACAAAAAAGGAATAGTTATAATTTGTTTAGTCGCTGGTTTGCAGTTCATGAAAAGTCATGAGCAGTGTTTCTACATAGTACCGAAACAAAACCAAACGACATAGCTAACCATGAAACCAACGACAGATTACTTTGTAACACCACACAAAAACTTGTTTCAGAGAGTACAAGTATTGAAGATATATAATGCTGATTACAACTATATTGAGTGATGAGTATGTAGTGATAACAAACAACAGATGATTAAAATGAACTTCTGTGAGAAGAAGTATCATATGAATTATTTATATAACTGAACTGATATACTTATGGTGGCAAGAAAAACTTGGTAAGTCTTACAATTGATTCATTGTCAGGCTCTCAAAGATGGTATTCTTAAAGTGGATATCAAGAGACCTTATACATCTGAGTTCATTGCAAAATGTAAATCCAAGCAACTCTGAGCTTTACCCCTTTCTAAATAACTGAACTTCTTTTGATTTAATTTGCTAAATATTACAGTTGTTATTTTGTTTAGAACCCTCTAGACCCTCTACACTATGTTAGATAATGTTAAATAGGTTTAAGCGCTCCGCTTATACCAAACATAATTAATACCTAATAATACCATATAATACCTACATATTATACCTAATAACCTATACCTAATATAACAGATGGTTATAGTTATTAGCTGTTTGCTCTGACGAGGCATGTCTCTATGCTTGCAGCTTTTGTAACGAATTTAATGAATATCTGAATTCTCGATTGGTTTTCTTTTATTGTGCTTCTCTTTTGTAGCAAAAGTGACAATGTTGCTATGCTATTAATTCTATTGAGGTTGAACAGTCATTATTGCTGTATCATAGTGAGCTAACAATTCAACTGTGATACACAGAACATGGGTTATAATCATGCTTCGCTTATGTTGTTGAAATTGGTTTGCAATTGTGCCAATTTATATTAATACGTCAGGCAGTTGATGTAAAAGCAATATACAATAAACCCAATTCATGTGATGTCTTGAGATTAAAATAGAAGGGTGCGTAGGTCAATACACTACTAAAAAGGTTTCAGCGCTATGCTTACTTAACATAATTAACTACCGAATCTAATTCACATTTGTTGCGATGTTAGCAGCAAGAGCACCAACCTGCTGCAGTCACTCCTACTATCAACCATTATATGTCCAGTTTTATTCCTATTTTTAGCCAATTTTAATACTAAATCATTCAATCACATTACATCAATTTATACTGCAATACCGATAAACTGTGTCAGCAGCAGTGGCAGCAAAAGTAAAAGTTATCGAGCAGTTGGATGGAAATAAAAAAAGTTAATTAAAGCACACAAGCTAGCAGTGCTGAGCCAAGATGTTATACTAGATATGAAATTAAGTTTATTGTTTAGAACTCCTTACATTACAATGTTTGTTACCTGAAAGTAATACTGATTGTTATTAATAGCAAACATAAAGAATAGGAAACACTCTGGATTAATAATTATATCTGACAGTTGAAAGGATGAAAAAAAAACATATTGGAACTTAGGATTATTTGCAGGCGATTCTAAGTGAGATAGATATATTTTACATGTGCATCTTATTATTACTAACTGTTAGTTCACTAATATATTGATATCATTGAAGTTATCTATATATATATTATATTTATATATAATATATACATATAAAGTGTGAAGCAACTTCATAATATATATTTATTATATATATTATATATATATTATATAGAACCTATTATATATATACATCTATATATATATACAATGTAATATATAAAATTTATGTATATATATTATATAGAACCTATTATATATAATATATACATCTATATATATACATGGTGATATATAAAATATATATATATATATATACATATATATACATATATATATATATATATATATATATATATATATATATATATATACATATATACCTTCCACTGATTTTTAAGCTGAGCGAATGAAACAGTGTTTCCTCTACAAAATACCAAAATAGCTTCCGTACCATTGGTTCTCGGCTTATAAACCACATCATTTAAGATGTTCCACATCATTGGTTTCTTGTTTACAAAGCTTACGAAACAAAGCTTAAACAAAACTGATCATTTACATATATTTCAGATTAAGTGAATGTTTAGCTTTGCACCGATAATAAAAATTCTTTTTGCACAGAAAATTTATTTAAATTTCATGTATACGACATTTACTATTTGAATTATTAAAGAAAAGTGTTTAATTCTGTGTGTGTTTGGGCAATGCATAATTTAAATATTTGAAAACTGAATGCACAGTTAAAACAGATTGTTGAGAAAGACTTATTACTACTTGAGTCAGATTGTTGAGAAAAACTTATTACTACTTGAGTCAGATTGTTGAGAAAGACTTATTACTACTTGAGTACTTGTTCTACACATTTGTTTAAGAATTAAAACAACTTATAAACATTAGCAGATAGTGTAGTTTCAATTGGCTAGATTTCCTTAGCAATGGGTCTTGGTAGCTTAAGCTAATCTAAATATATATATTTATACTAATTTTAAAAGTTTCCTAGTACCAAGTGGCTGGTGAAGGTATATTGATCTTTACAATTTTATACGATGTATAATATCTAAAAATTTTGATTGTTGTACACAATATTCATTTGATGAAAATCTAAACTCAAAGCTGCCATAAAAAATTGTTTTGCGTAATTCAAATAAATTTAGAAAAAAAAACAACAGTAAAGGTGTTTAGATGCAAAATAATTATTAAGTAATCACTAAAGAAAGTC
Organism: Watersipora subatra; assembly: GCF_963576615.1. NCBI lineage: Eukaryota > Metazoa > Bryozoa > Gymnolaemata > Cheilostomatida > Watersiporidae > Watersipora > Watersipora subatra. The sequence goes on from NC_088715.1 coordinate 35,366,772, forward strand.
TTTTCTTCTACAATGGTTGCCATAAAAAAATATTTGATACTGATACAATTAAAACAAACTAAGAAAACAAAATGAAGTAGATCTTTCACTTCTGTTTTAGCAAAGTAAGCTTATAATTAACTCATATATTAATTTTCACTCTATTTAGTTAACAAAGACTTGCATTGGGACAGCATCTTGACAATGAAAACTTGTAAGACGAGAAGATTTAAAAGCAAATTCAATACTTTACTAACGAGAGGATTTTGCCGCACACAAAACCTTGATGTTAAAAGAAAAATGGTAAAGATGATAGGAACATGTAAAAATAAGGCAGAAGTACGTAAAGCAAAACAGAAACCTAATAAAGCATGACAGGAAGTAAAGAAAACAAAAAAAGTTCGGAAGGCAAAACAGGAAGTAAGCATATATGTAAGACTGGAAGTTGGTAAACCACAACAAAAATTTGTAAAAACAAAACAGGAAGTAAATGAAGAAACGCACGGGTTTTCCTAAAGTAAGACATGAAACAGTTAAAGTAAAACAGAAAGTAGGTAAAGTCGGACAGAAATCTGTGAAAGTAATACAGGAAGTTGTTAAAGAGACGCGTGTCAAGCCATGGGACGACACCGGGACAGTCGGACTGCAACATAGTCTGCATCGTTGAGAAAAAATAAGTTTAGAACTATATCAGGTTATATATATACAATGTATATATATATTTATGAATACACTTAAACATATATATATAAATAAACTGTATATGCAGTGTATATCTGTATATATATATATATATGTATATAATTTTGGTACCAGCATGAGCTGTAGAGTGCTCAAAGCATACGCTGAGCTATCTGTAAAATTGAAGAGACCTTATGAAATGGTGAAATGATTTTATTACAATAATAATAAAAAGATGGTAATAAAATCATTCTACCTTTTCATAAGATCTCTTCAATTTTATATATATATTATTTTAAATGTATATGTATGTATTATTTTGAGTATATATATATTATTTATATTATATATATATTGCTTTTATTTTTCTCTTCATTTATTTCAACTACACGACACACTTCAATTGCGATATGTAGTTTGAAAATAGGAATGGGAAACGTTATATGTTAAATACAAATCCTTTTTTTGTCTAAATACTTTTTTATTACTCGGGCAACGCCGGGTAGTACAGCTAGTATATATATAGCTATATATATATAGATTATCCCACGACCAAACAAGAGTGAAAAGATTGATTGGGAGAATTATGATAAATGCACATGTGCACACAACTCTCGAAAAATTATCCGTTAACTGCCGTCACCAAACCCTTGCAACAAAATCCTTTCAACAAATTTAACTATTTTTCAGTAAAGTCGTTTAAGTATAATAATGATACAAAACGCATTTAAACCTATTTAGATATGTTACCAAGCCTTTGAAAGGTTACCGCAAATTCCTAAAACTAACCCATCTGATCGGATTATACATAAATAGACGCTTGAACAGCTTGGTTTATTAAAAGTTTCGACCGACCTACAAAACGCCAATAAAGCCGTGCGACAGATAGCAGAACTGTTTACTGTGTACTGTTTGAGGCTTAGACCGATTTACAGGTACGAAAATGTGGTACACAGTCTATCAGCCTACGTTTTTGTCCAATTACCGAAGGTTTTTCAAATTATCTAGAACATCAGCCAGATTTCTTTACATCTTATCTACAAGGTAGGGCGTTACTACAACGCCCTTTTATGACAATAATATTTTTTTATTTCCCTCCAGTTTGCATAAAACTTCCAGACGCGTAAATGCCAACGCTTGCTCTCTGTTACATATCGCTGTCAAAACCATTCTACATTCATCACAACACAACCAACTTTCAAACTATATATTACACATCAGTTTGCCGTTCAACTTTTAATATTGCATTTCAGAGATATAAAAAACATATTTCTTTATTGTTGGCATTGTTGTTGTTAGTTAAATTATGTACAGTAGGTTAGGTCTACAGCTTGAATTAATATTTATTTTATTATTGTAAAACATAAGTTTGAAATAGTTAAATATTTATTTTATTAATCTTTATTTCTGTTACATATCGTTGTCAAAACTGTTCTGCATTCATCACAACCAACTTTCAAACTGTATATTACAATATATTTTATTTGTAATATTGCATTTCAGAGCTATAATAAACATATTTCATTATTGCTGTTGTTAGTTAAATTACGTACAGTAGGTTAGGTCTACAGCTTGAATTAATATTTATTTTATTATTGCAAAACATAAGTTTGAGATAGTTAAATATTTATTTTATTAATATTTATTTATGTTACATATCACTGTCAAAACTGTTCTACATTCAACACAACCAACTTTCAAACTGTATATTACAATATATTTTACTTTTAATATTGCATTTCAGAGATATAATAAACATATTTCATTATTGCTGTTGTTAGTTTAATTACTTACAGTTGTTTAGGTCTACAGCTTGAATTAATATTTATTTTAACCAACAACCAACTTTCAAATTGTATATTACACGGCAGCTTGCCATTTACTTTTAATATTGCATTTCAATATAATAAGATATATAATAAACATATTTCATTATTGCTGTTGTTATTTAAATTACGTACAGTAGTTTAGGTCTACAGCTTGAATTAATCCCACGACCAAACAAGAGTGAAACGATTGATTGGGAGAATTATGATAAATGCACATGTGCACACAACTCCCGAAGAATTATCCGCTAACGGCCGTCACCAAACCCTTGCAACGAAATCCTATTAACAAATTTAACTATTTTTCAGTAAAGTCGTTTAAGTATAATAATGATACAAAACGCATATAAACCTATTTAAATATGTTACTAAGCCTTTGAAAGGTTACCGCAAATTCCTAAAACTAACCCATCTGATCGGATTATACACCAATAGATAGATTTTTTTTGATGAAAGTCGCCGCAAAAACGCTTGAAAAGCTTGGATTAACAAAAGTTAAGACCGGAAATTGAAACGCCGGGCGACAGAGAATAGAACAATAGTCTTGCACATTTCATGAAAAAAAACGTGCACTTTTCACCAGTCTATAGCATTGTCGAATTGCCGAAGGTTTTGGCAATTAACATAGGAGTACAGATATCGTTTCATTCTTGCCGATTTCATTTTTTTCATTTTCAGTTGCACTTGCCAACATCTTTTAATACTTTCGCATTCTAACTGATGTCCAACGCAGTGTCAGTAAAGCAAATGGCGATGATATTTTTTAACATTTCTTGGAGATTATTACAATAACTAATTATAAGTTTGGATGACTACGGAACAACGACTACGTAGTACACATTTTCTAAAAATCTATATAAATATCACAACTTCGTGATATTGTTAGCTATGCCGTTTTGAAATGTAAAAAAGTTGTGCTTTGTTTTTATATTTTTACTATATAAATAATATTAGTTATTCTAATAATATCAGTGCATTTTACTTCTAATATTGGCCAATATTGCAATTCTCTTTTTGCAGGAGGAGATATATAAACATATAATCTTTTCCTTTCATTATTGCTATTTGTGGTGTATAATAACACCCACACCCAGTACATTACAGCTACCATTGCAGTTATCCTATTTGGCTGCTAATATTGCATTTCTCAACCATCAGTACCCTTTTCTTTTTTCCAATATTATTTTGATCGTGGGCTGTATGACAGTGGAATTTCTAGTATATATATATATCTTATATATATATATAATTGTTTCCTCACGCCGGTTAACCCGTATGGGTGGTAATTTCTGTTCTAATTCGGGTCTCCTACAAGAGATCTGGGAGTTTGAGCATTCGCCTAAAGATCTTAGCTCTTCCCAATAGCGCACTTTTCTGCAACTCACCTGAGTTTATTGTTGTCGGTATTTGGGCAAACCACATTTTATCTGCCGGTGTTATTGCGCCCAGTGCCCCAATGACTACTGTGATTACCGTTGTTCTTACATTCCAGCATTTCCAGGTTTCATGTGCCAGTCAGTTCCCTCATAATTACTGCGATGCTCCATTGTCAGAGCAGCCGATTGAAATGGGTTATAGATGGGTAAAAGACTTTTACCCATCTATAACGCCATAATTACTCAAACAAGCACTAGACTTTGCTAGAAACTATGCCAAAATTACTGACCAAGACAAGCAAATAATCCTTCACGCCAAAAACTCCATACTAGTACACAATGACCAAACGTGGATAAAAAAATCTTCTAGCGACAAGACCTTTGACATAGGTGTAACAATGGGTAGCTTTGACGGAGCGGAAACATGTGAATTAGTGGGCACATACATGTTGTCGCTGCTACCCAGCCAGCTTTGAAAAACCATCGGACTATACAGAGACAATGGATTAGCTATCAGCACATCCTGCCCACAAAAATTAAACAACTAAAGAAATTTATATGCAAAATATTTAATCAGCACCAACTGAAATTAACCATTGAAGCTAATAAAAAGTATGTAAATTTCCTTGATGTAACCTTCAACCTGAATGCAAACACCAACTCACCCAATGCCGAACATAGCAACACAACACTATATGTTCACAAAAGCAGTACCCACCCAGTTACTGTAATACAAATCTACCACACAACATTAATTTGCGACTAACTACACTATCCAGTAAAGAGCATGAATTTAGCAAAGCAGCACCCCCTTACCAAAAAGCACTCAATGACAATGGTTGATGTTGTATGTTGACATTGATGATGTTATTTTCTCATAGCAATATCATACTACGCAATGTTTGTATAAACACTGACTTTCCCACAGTTATGTTTATAGAGCTATTATACTAACATTTGCCTTGAATATGCTTGCGTTTAACAGTAAAGCTTTGACCATATTATTCAGTTTTATGCTAGAGAGCAGAGAATACAGTTGAATCTTGATAACACATAAACTGGTGCAATATTACTAGAAGAATATTACAATGGTGACGAGGATGTATTAGTGAGGTGACTGTGAGTTTGCAGTTGATTTTTATCATTCCGGTTACTTAATTGCAAAGACTCGTGATGGATTATAGTTCTGCTCATATTAAGCCATTTGGTGTAGCTGTGAACCCTTTGACTGTTGGGTCAAGATGGAGGAAGTGGAAACGGTCCTTTGAGTACTTTGTGGCAGCTAGGGGATTGCTAATAATGCACAGAAGAAAGCGATGCTGATGGTTCTTTCAGGAGGGGAAGTTCAAGACATATTCGACGTCTTGCCTGAAGAGACTGAAGATGAAAATGTTCATGTCAGGGCAATGGCATCTTCAGACAGGTACTTTGAACCAAAAACGAACGTACCGTATGAAAGGTCAGTTTTTCGTCGCACTGAAGTAAATGAAGGAGAGACGATTACTAGTTATGTGAACAGATTACGCCAATTGGCTGTTACCTGTGAGTTTGAAGAAACTGAAAAAGTCGATAGAGACCAAGTCATAGAGAAATGCCGTAGTAATAGGCTTAGAATGAAACTTTTGGATAAAGGCTCGGCGCTCACATTGGCCAATGTTATAGCAATATCCCAAACTGGAAAGGCTGTTTTGCGGCAGACGAGTGATGTAGAGGCTAATGTCGGTCATGGTACTAAGAGAGAGGGTGAACCGGTTAACAGGGTTAGCGGCACTAGTGGAATGTGCTATAAGACACAAACAAAAGACAGTCGTGCCTGTTATAGATGCAAGTCGACCAAACATTTGGCCACAGCACGAGAGCAACGGTGTAATGAGTGTGGAGGAAAAGGGCACTTCAAAGGCTCGAAGTACTGTGATAAGAGCAGCAAGTCTACTACACAAGCAGCTGTTGTGGACAGTTTGGACTTTACAAACAATGCGCAGGAGGCTGATGTGGATGCTCTACTTACAATTAGTAGCGAGATGTCGGCTGATGAGGGAGACAACTACTATGGTGAGGTGTTTAATCTATATCCTAACAAGTCAGCAAGGACAATACTAAGACTCAATGGGTCAGATGTACCTGCTTTGATTGATTCTGGAGCTCCCTGCAAATTGATGGACAAATACACTGCTGATTCTATTAACTGTTCAGTAACTAAGCCAACTAAAAGACTTTGCCTATGGTAACAGATCTGCATGCATAGGTCTGATTGGTGAAACTCATGTTCATGTTTTTATGCCTGATACTAACAAACTTGCAGATACTGTATTTTACGTCATTAATGGTAGGGCTACTACTTTGTTAAGCAGACATACTTCTGAGTTGTTGGACTTACTTAGGGTTGGACCGGTGGTGGCTAGGGATGCTGGGAGTGAGGCTCTAGGTGAGGTGGGTCCTGAACTTCATTCATGGGTTGATCGCTTTCCGGAATGCTTTGAGGGTGTTGGGTTGCTGAGAGATTTTCGGGTTTCATTGCGCATTGATCTGAGTGTTTCACCAGTGGCTCAGCCTGTAAGACGCCTGCCATTTGGCCCTCGTGAGCTCACAAAAGTCAAACTAGATGAGTTGCTAGAGCAAAGAATTATTAGAAGAGAGAGGCACCCAATACCTACAGTAAAAGAGTTGCTGTACAATTTGATCGGTGCCCAGCATTTTAGTAAGGCTGATTTGAAACAAGCGTTTCATCAATTCTAACTGGATCTTCACTCTAGAGATATTACAACTTTCATTACCCCAATTGGTCTTTATTGGTATAAGAGACTAATGTTTGGGATAGCTTCAGCACCGGAACTGGTTCAGTACCGAATCCAGAAATGCAGATGACATTGTGATATTTGGTAAGAATGGTGTAGAGCATGATGAACGCTTAGCTGAGTTCAAAAAGCCAATGAGTGGTCTAGGTCTGACGTTAAACGCATCCAAGTGTGTCTTTGGATGACCAAAATAGACTTTGTAGGATTCCAGAATTCCGCTGATGGTGTTTCCCCTTGTCCCAAGAAAGTGAGCTCTATTGTGAGTGCTAGGGAACCTAAATATGCCTCAAATTACGAAGTTTTCTTGGGTTGGTAAACTTTGTTGGTATATTTCTTCCGAACTTGTTGACTTTGGCTGAGCCGTTGCATCGGCTAACTAAGAAACGGGTTCAATTTCTGTGGAGTAATGGACAGAAGTCTGCTTTTGAAGGCATAAAGGCCTTGATGTCAAAAACAGAGACACTAGCATATTTTGACCCTAATGCTGAAACTACTGTTACAGTTGATGTCAGTCCATTTGGGCTGGGTTGCATTTCAAGTCAGAAGATAGCTGGTGTGGAGCGTGTAATAGCTTATGGGCATCGAAGCTTATCATCTGTAAAACGGCGCTATTCTCAGACAGAGAGAGAAGCATTAGCTATTGTGTGGGGCTGTGAGCATTTTGCAATGTATCTCATTAGCTTGCAGTTTTGTTTTGTCACTGATCATCATCCACTGCAGTTTATCTTCAATAAAGTACAAACTCTGCCTTCTGCTTGCATTGAGCAATGGGTGTTGAGACTGATGGGGTTTGATTATGAAGTGGTATACAAGCCAGGAAAACATAGTTGACCCATTGTCAAGGCTTTCTGCTAGTCCGGATTGCATCAGGAATGTGGCTAGTGTTGCTGATGAATATGTACATACGGTGGCTAAGTTGTCAGTTCCAAAAGCAATGTCATTTGATGAGGTCAAGAAGGCATCTAATGACTGTTCTGAGATGAAACTAGTGAGATATGCTTTGTTAAATGGAAAGTGGTCTACTTGTTTATCAGCTTACAGGTCAGTGTACACATAGTTGAGTGATGTTGAAGGCGTTGTCATGAGAGGCAACAATATAGTCATGCCATTGGTGCTGTGAGCAAAGGCTGTGGAGTTGGCACACAAAGGTCAGAAAAGAATAAAAAAGACTAAACATCTACTTCAATCTAAGTTATGGTGGCCAGGAATGGACAAAGAGGCAGAAGTTAAATGTCGAGAGTGCCATGAGTGCCAAGTGGTTAGTGCACCTTCAAAACCTCCTCCTATGTTATCTACTAAAATGCCTGATTGTCCATGAGAGCATATAGCCTGTGACATTTTGGGACCTTTGCCTAATCGAGAAAGTGTGTTTGTAGTAGTCGACTACTACAGTCGTTACTTTGAAGTGTGTTTTTTGAAGTCTACTCAATCAGATAAAATCACTGCAGCTCTGGATTCCATAATATGCCGTTGGGGTGTTCCTTTAAGTGTCAGAACTGATAATGGTCCACAAATTGTCAGCAGTGAGTTTCAAGAGTTTTTGCAAAATTCTGGCATTTATTGGTTATCAACTACCCCTATGTGGTCTGCTGCTAATGGAGAAGTGGAAAGACAGAACAGGAGCCTGTTAAAAAGTCTCAAAATAGCACATATGTCCGGTAAGGAATACAAAGCTGAGCTTAGAAAGTTTCTGTTAGCATATCGTTCCATGCATCATACAGTTACTGGTGTAGCTCCAGGTGAACTAATGATGGGAAGACCAATGAGGACAAAATTGCCCTGCCTAGAGAGACAGGAATCTCTGGATGGTGAACTGCGGGATCATCAAGCACTGGCTCAGGAGAAAAGTAGGACTCTTACAGATGAAGGTCGGTCACAGGATGACATAATTGTAGGAGATAATGTTTTGGTAAGGCAGGCCAAGACTGACAAGCTTAGTTTTACATTTCATCCACTGGAACAAAAGGTTGTAGAAAAGCATGGTTCAGAAGTAGTAGCAGAGAGCTCCGAGGAAAAAAGAATGCGTAGAAATGTTTCTGAAGTTAAACGATTTGTTCAGCGGGGTAGTCTAGGTGTTTCTAACAATGGTTCTTCAGTTGATACGAGTTTAGCTTCGAGTGGTGTAGGTACTGCTGATAATGCAGGTAATATTCCAGATAAAAGTGGCAACTCAGCAGCACCAGAAGAAGGTCAGAGTGCTAAGTTTGATTTGCCAATCAGGCCACCTAGGGTGCAGAATATGCCATTTGCAGTATGGAAATCCTATTAGTCATTGATTAGCCAGTGTTGTCCTTTTTGGTGAATTTAATTGAGTAAGAATAGAAAGTAGTGCTAGTCATATTATTCTTGTAGGGATAGGGGTGTGGTGTAGAAGTAAAAAGTGAAAAAGAAAAAAAAGAGAAAATCTGGGTATTCATATTAGTCTTTTGTATTAGCCCGTCATATGTTGTCACAAGTTGTTATCATTGAGCAAATATCTACATATAAGCAGTCTCGGTATGAGATAGTTTTGGAATTCTGGGTGAACTGTGCATCAAGCTGGGTGTTTCTTGGTAGCTTGAGCATTGCGTCATTGAGTTTTGGGTTTTGATTTGACTTGTGGTTGTGCTGTGGGGCTGGCATTGCTTGCTGCTTTCTCTTTGGTGCCTGTGGTAGCTATTTGCTGTATCCTAGCTTGTGTAACGCTCAGTGGTATATGCATATTCAATACTGGTGCACTGAATTCAATTAAAGATGGAAAGGGATGTTGTATGTTGACATTGGTGATGTTATTTTATCATAGCAATAGCATACTACGCAATGTTTGTATAAACACTGACTTTCCCACATTTATGTTTATAGAGCTATTATACTCACTTTAGCCTTGACTACGCCTGCGTTTAACCCTACAGCTTTGACCATATTATTCAGTTTTATGTTAGAGAGCGGGAATACAGTTGAATCTGATAACACAAAAACTGGTACAATATTACTAGAAGAATATCACAGTTATAACCACACACTAAAATACAAACACAACCCGACTCAGCCAGCAACTAACAGGAGACAGCGTGAGTGACACGTAACATGCTACAATCCACCTTTTAACGTCGACGTACCGACTAACATAGGCAGAAAATTTATAAACATTTTAGATGCATGCTTCCCACCTACTCATTCACTGCACAAAGTATTTAACAGATACACACTAAAACTCAGCTACTCTTGCATGCCAAACATGAAGCAGCACATAGATTCACATAACATATGCTTGTTGAGCAACCAACAGAGCACAACTACAAATAGGGCCTGCAACTGTAGAGTAAAGAACAACTGCTCACTAGATGGAAACTGCTGAACTACGAACATAATATACCAGGCTATAGTGACAAAAGAAGATAAGGGCACCGAGAGCACCTACATAGGACTATGCACAATCGACTTCAAATCTAGATTTAGAAACCACAGGGTTTCTTTCACACACAGTGACAAATATAACAGCGCAGAACTTAGTAAACACATCTGAAAACTTAGGAATGACAATACAAGCTACAGGATTGAGTGAAAAATTATGCAAAAAGCTAGACCTTCTTCAAACCAAACAAAAAAATGCCATCTGTGCTTTAGTGAAAAGTATTACATCACTTGCCGGCAAGAAACAGCCACCTTAAACAAAATAAATGAAATAAACAACACATGCCGACACTCAAAGAAATACCTACTTAGCCAATACAATCCAGGCGGAGGCAGAGCTACAAACACCACCAACAACACCAGGAGAGGCAATCCCACCTGCAATTTAACACAAGTCATCTGAAGAGTGCACCAGCACGAAACAAACCTGTCGTGAGCCCAGAGTAAAACATCAATCTGGAAGAAAGATAAGTAAAATTAACCTATTTCAACACTCTAGTTATTTATTTATATATATATATACATATAGATATATATATAATTTCGAAGTCAAATAGTTCGCTTATTTTTTTTTAAGCTAATGACAGTTTCTTGCTAGTGCATTCTTCAGGCTTTAAAATTTAGGCTGATATATATATATATATATATATATTTATATATACATGTACATATATATAAATTAAAAAATTAAATAGTTTACTCATCTTTTTTTTAAGTGAAAAACTAGTGTAGGAAAAAGATTCCGGACTTTGATAAACAGTTGCTTCCGAAAGACAAATCCTCTACATAGAAAATTTAACAAAAATACCCTACAATTGAGCTACTCTACTATGCCTAACATCAAAAACAAAATGGAATGCCATAACAAAAGCTACTTTCAAATCCGCACCTACCAAAATCTAAAAATGCAACTGCAGAACAAAATCAGACTATCCGCTAAACCAAAATGGCCTTTAGAAGAACATAGTGTACTAAGCACAAGTGACAAGAATAGACAGCAACACTGCTGAGACCTACGTTGGACTTTGTGAAACCGACTATAAAACTAGATAAGGTAACCATAAAAGCAGTATAAACAATAGCTCAAAAACAAATGCTACAAAACTGACCAAACACATATGGGCACTGAAAGACCGAAACATTAACTTCAAATTTGAGTGGGCTATACTAAAACGCGCTAAACCTTACAGTAACTTAAGGAAAAGGTGCAAATTATGGATTTCTAAAAAGTATTACATCATTTGAAATACCTGACATGTCAACACTTAATAAAAGAACAGAAATTGCCTCATCCTGCCCTCATTCTAAGAGTTATCTTCTCTGCAAATTTAGTAATGAGTTAATCATAGCGCGACAAAATCCACCAATCATGTGAAATAATGGGATGTTTGAAAAGTCACCACCTTGTTCCAGTTGAAGTCTACAGCCTGAAGAATGCACTAGCAGGTAACTGTCAGTAGCTGAAAAGATATGTGAACTATTTAATTTTCTAATTTATATATATATATATATATATAAACATATAGATTACCTTGACATTTTCTCTCACATTCGTGCCACCACTTTGCTGCTTGAATAGCGCATATTTTAGTGTAATGAGATGCCTAATTAGGAAATACAAAAATAATTATGTTTATAACTTCAGCAGCAAATTTAAGTCTGACAACTCCAAATGCTGACTATAGTTGACAATATAAAACAATAAAGTTTGTATGACAGAGAGTATTTCTTATATATTATCAACAGTCTGTGTTTTTCTGTAACAACAGATCATGGATATCAGCTTCTGTTTTCAACAACATTGTCAATATTTGGGTTAGTTTATAGCATGTGATTCATTGGCATGATGACCCATATTGCCTGTGTACAGGAAGCATTGTTACAGCTAAGCTGTGTCAGACTTTATATATGAAATAAATTTTTTTTGCAGAAGTATTGCGCCTATAAGCCTTAAAAATTGTTAAGAAACATCACTGGACCCAGTTCAAAGAAATACAGCATAAAAAATTAAAAAATCATTTGAAAAACCTATTTCAATATTTGTGAATAGCAAAAAAGAAGAAAAGAATATAAGATATAATACAGTCAATAATCTATGTATATTGAACGTCAAGATGTCAGGTCTTCTGCTTCCCTATGAATATTGAGACAAATAGATAAAATGACTCAATAAAACATAATAAAACATTGAAAAACAATACATTTCAGCATATCTTATATATAAGTAATATCAAATCTTAGCAATCCTTGTGCCCTAGCAGCTGCCCAGAGAACTCTACCATCTGATCTAATACATAAATCCAATATATTGTCCTTGTCAGGTAACTTGGCAAATATTGGGTGGGTTATCTCCTCTTTCATCTCACCTATTCAACACATGCAATCATTGTTTTGACTATTTCTAATTGAGTAATATTATGAAAAATAAATTATATTGACCTTGAACTCTGACTTACTATGACGACTGACATCATGCAAAAACATAATCTAGTGCAAATTTATGAGCAATCCTCAAAATAGGGGCTACATCTGGAGGATGTGACAACAGTGGATAGTGATGTGACTCGAATTAGCTAACTGCTAACTGTTGAACAGAGAAGCAACTGTTGCCAGGAAGCAGCTAAAATATGAACTGGAGGTAGATGACACTAAGATGGCCCAAGAAACTTTACTCATAAGGAATGCGCGTCTATCTAAAAATCAAAAAAGCACTCACCATAATTTGTGTGGACTCATCTATTGATAAAACTAGAAATTCTCCTGTCATACAGCCCATGACCAAAGTGATAATAAAAAAAGAAAGGGTACTGCTGGTTGAGAAATGTAATATTAGCAGTCAAACGGCACTGCGGGGCAATTGGAAAAGTGCAATGGTAGCCGCAATGGTAGCTGTAATGTACTGGGTGTTATTATGTTCAACAAACAGCTATAATTAAAGGAAAATATTGTGTTTATATCTCTCCCCTGCAATGGAAAATATGCAATATTAGAAGTAAAATGGCAAGCTGCTGTGTAATATACACAGTTTGAAAGTTGGTTGTGTTGAATGTAGAATGGTTTTGACAGTATCTGTAACAGAAAGCAAGCATTAGAATTTACATGTGTCTGGAAGTATTTTGCAAACTGGAGGAAAATAAAAAAATGGATCATGTCACAGAAACTATGGTTAGGTCGGGTGTGTGAGATTTAGATTTATCTACACTAGCAGAAGGAGAAAATTCTCAGCTATTTTGCAAAAAAGTTGATTCCAGCTTAATTGCAGTAAATTGTATTGCCAATAAACTGAATGCATGTTTACCATTACTGCGAAAACATAGTTCTTAGAAAACTGGTGTTAAAGTTTGAGAAACGAAAACCCATGCACAATTTTGTTTACATTTCAAACGTCACAGCAACCATTATCGAGAAGTGGTGATATTTATCTAAATTTCGGTATTTATATCTAAAAAATTATGCTGAATTTAAAGATTTCAGCCGGTTGTCATAGCTGTAAATTTATAAAAAAAAATGTAGGCTTATTACTTAAATTTGCAGATATTAAAACTGGTTTGGCAGTACCGCGATTTTGGGCACAGCCGTAGTATCATCAACAAAATCTTTATAAAAATAATACCAGTAATATATCGCCCACTGTCAGTCACTATATACTTCAATCTTGTATATTCAAATGATTATTCTTATAAATAAGTCTTATAATAATCTTATAAAATCAAATAGTCATTTTTATAATTAAATATTGCAATAATCTTATAAGATTCGTTAAAAAAATATCATCGTCATTTCCTTTAATTTTACCACTTTAGAAATCAGTTGGAATACGAAAGTACTCATTATATGTGTCCAAAATGTCAGTTATCTTTATAATCTGCAAAATTGATATGATTACTTTTAAGTACTTCTACGTTTATTACAGAAACCTTCGAAAATTGGATAATGTCATTGACTGGTGAAATGTCTACGTTTTTTTCGTGAAATCCGCACGACTTTATGGTTCTACCATCTGTCGCATGGCTTCATGGGCGTTTTGCTTAGCGATTTTAATTTGGATTAAAAATGGCTTGTCAGGTTTTAATGGCAATTTTAGGCCAAATTAACTTTTCTATTTGTGTGTAATCCGATCAGATGGGTAAGTTTTAGGATATTGTCTACATTTTTCAAAGACTTGGTAACATCTTTGAATAGGTTTATATGTGTTTTTTATCATTATTATACCTACACGATTTCACACAAAAATGGTTAAATTTTTGGATGGGATTTTGGTACAAGGGTTTGGGACGGCCGTGGATGAATAATTTCTGTGAGTTGTGAGCACATATGCATTTATCGTAAAACTCCCAAACACTTCCTTCGCTTGTGTTTGGTTGTGGGAACATGTAACTTTAACTTGAAACTCTCTACTTAAGAATGATGAACCATAAAAAGATGAGCAATGAGCTTTTTACTGCAGATGATCATGAACACAAGACACCATTATAAAGAATGAGTGACAGCACACTGAAAACTGCTAGATGATTTTAATTTAGCACTGCCGTTCGTCTTGACTGAAGGAAACATTAATTGCAGAGTGAATCATATAATGAACTAGGCAGCACCTAAGATCAATATGACCCAAGGCTTTGGTTAAAAAAATATTTCCAGTTAAGAAATCAGGATGACGCAGAGGCTGATTTGAGCCATAAACTACCAGCAACAACATGCTTGTCCATCACTTTAATAGTTTGCAAAAATAGTTGCAGGTACACTAAAAGAGCACCAGAACAAGTGTATGGACTTAATTCGATGCAACAAATTTTGAGCCCAACATTAGATACTCATTAGTTAGACAATCCATCAAGACAGCCAGAGAAGGCATACCGATGTTGCTATGTTGTAGAGTAAAATTTTCTTAGTTGGATCCTTTAGTGCTTAAGGTTGTACAAACATTTCGAGGATTCACCTAAAGACAGAATCGAACGCAAAAAACTGATGATCATCAAAATGAACTGTTGTTCTCTGCGCCTCTGCATTTTTTGTAATATACTTATACCCGTTAAGCAATATGCTGAAAGGAACCAAATGCAGGTATCAGCTTGGGAGTAGTACACCCATAAACAAGCACTTTCACATAATGAAATCAAGCTATATGCAAAGAAAAAAGACATTGATTTGTTAATGCCCCTTAATCAGATCTACAACAAAAGCATCAGAAAGACCATCGGTACTGAAAAAATAGGGTGCGCACAGATAAACTGGAAACAACACCTGGTACTATCATGAATATAAGAGAATGGTATATGTACTTGGAATTATGCAAAGCAGCAGCGATCAAGAAATAGAAGCAATCACAAAATCATTACCAAATACAACAATGTGTTTGGCAGCTCCTATGAAGACAGCTTGATCCTTACATAATACCTAAATAAGGTGAAATCAGGTAAAATAAGGCAAATTTGGTAATGAGAGCCAGATTTCTGTTTAGTGCCAAGTTGAAGGCTGATAGCTAGTAACAATTCGCAGAGATTCTAGAAAATTAGGAAAGGTTGAGTAACACTAAAATATTTAACAACATCTGCGCTGAGGTATATACATTCTGCAATATAGTACTATGCTACTTAACTACTAACCTGTACGAGAGGAGAGTCTGATGAGGGATTTTCTGTTTTCTGACCACACCCACATATCTTGTCTCACACCGCAGCAAATACCACCGGGTCTGGACACCGCAGAGCTCGTCCATTTCACAAAGTCATCATTCAAACATCTCAGTTGGACCTCATTTGCTCCGCAGTCACTGATCGCAAAAGAGTCTACAGGGCAGCTAGCTAGACAGCCAGGAGTGCTGAATGAAGGGTGAGTAATGTAAGTAGGTGGACGGTAAACGAAAGGAATAATTGAATAGCGATAATCTACAGGGTATACACACAGTCTCTTATTCTCTGTATCCGAAACGTATACCTTATTATTACTAACTGCTAGTTGATTAATAGATTTACTTTTAAACACTGGCCATCTTCTGAGCTCTTTATGGCTGCCACTATCAAAGACTATAACATGTCTTTTATTGCTACTAGGAGGTTCCTCACACAGCGTGTACATATTCCCATTATACTCTTGAACAGAGAGAACATTGCTATTGTTCACTTCTACAGCTGTAATCAACTTTCCCTCTCTGTCCAATATATCAAACCCTCCATTCCTTCCTACTGCCAACTGTCCTTCAGATGTCTCTGTGACAGAGTAGCAGAAGGGTTTGTCCCATATTACTTGACAGCTGGCAATTGTTGTCTTGTTGCATTTCGTGGCTGTTAAATATATAAAAAAACATGAACAAACAGAAAATGAACAGATAGACATGGATTCAATGATGAAACTTTAGGGTTAACTCAATTTTATCATGAAAAGAAACACCATTTTACAATTTCTGATTCACCATTGTCATATAGGAAGAAGAAACTGCGCGGAGGTGACGGATATGCAATATTATGAGTTAGAATTTACTTATTAAACCACTGAGGCATTTATGAGCTTGTTATACCATGATCAAGAGGAGTAGTCAGATGTTTAGTTTCAGTAGCGTTGTTAACAACTTTTTTATGTATGAATGAACTGTTGATACTTGGACTAATTGAATTAACTAACAATTGAATAAAACACCTCTTCCACCAAGTGGCGCTTTTACTGAATTTCTTGTTTTGTGGGACCAGATCAGCCTCAGGCACAATAATTCTGTTGGACTAAGCCAGATGGCTTGAATGAACTGTTGACAGTGTCAGCTGATAGAACAGTGGATAGAGAACAGAGACCTAATAAAAAAGATATATTAGAAAACAACAAAACAGAACAGAATATATTTCACGAAGAAACTACCCTTTGGAGGGCTGACCACCAAAGTCAACTTTTTGTGTTAAAAGTGCCAGATGTAGAGGGTGACCTGAGTCTAGCCAATTCACCTTCAAATGACAATGATAGGTGTGACAAAAAGAGAACTAGCCTGGCTAGAGGAAGTCAGACGTGAACCCGCAATCACTACATATTAAGTAGTCAGCCTTAACACCGAGACATTTCTTTAAGCAGCTAGAACTGGGCATCCAGGAACTCAGGATACAGCACAAATTTAAATTTATTTAGGGATCTGGCCTAATGGCATGTCTGAACCCTGGATGGTAACTCATAATAAGCTAAGGTTGTGAGTCATGTGCTCAACTGCTATGAAGAAATCTGATGTATGACAAACACACACCTTGGCCCATGAAGGGAAAAAATAATGATCTTCTTTCAACACTTGTGGTACTGGCCTAGGCTGTTGACCACAGTTAGGCTACTGATAAAAAGTGTGAGGTGTGCGAGGTGTGCTAGGCTGTTAAACATATTAAAACCAAAACAGGAGGCAAAAAGCAATGCCCGTACTCTGGTAATTCTAGTATGCTTGACAAAAACTAGCCATTGACATTCTGTAGGTACCCTTCCAACTGCATCGATAACTAACTAGTCAGTGCTGGTTATCTCTGATCATTTCACAAAATGACCGAGAATGCTAGCTATACCATATGTCACAGTATTGATGATGACTAGCGCATTGACTGAAAGAGTTTTCAGCTCCTATTATAAAGTGAGAAGATCTAGGCCGACCATGGTTGCTATACGAAAACCATCTGATGAATGAGCTCTGTAAAACTGTAGAAAGTGAGCAAGTCACACACCCTACCCGATTATTCACAAGCCAATGGGGTGGTTGACAAGAATCACAGAAGGCAAGAAGCAGCGTGACCTTGATGGTTATTCTGCTGAGACCCAAGCTTCAAGCTAATTTTGTGAGCTCCTATCAAACTAACACATTTTGAAAAAACACACTATGTTTATGGAGACACCAGGTTAATCTTCTATACAGAGTGAAGTTTGGCCGAAGCCATACCATGTTTGTTCAACTGACATGGGCTGGGCCTCACACAGCCTATAGGTGAAACAGGGCCAAACATGAATGGTATAAATCAACCTTAAATTTAGAAGGTTTGGGTTAGACTGAAGCTTTTTAAAATGACTTCTGCTCTTTCAAACGGGTTTAGAAATAGGAAAAAATAAATGAAATGACCAGAAAGACTAAAAATGACACTCAATCAATTAGGGCATCTTACACATAGGGCGATGTGGTCCTCTGAAAAGCCAGTGACCCTGTCTCTCCAAACCAGCCAGGAACCCATCCAAGGCATGCCCTGACTACAAAATAGCTTATTGATACATGGTTACTGGCTGTCATAATGCCACAGATGCAGGTCACTGGCAGGTGGGTTTGAAGTTTTATGTAAAGGAATAACTGTTTGGCCAGGACCTGTTTATCGGACTATAAGCAGTATTTCCTGAAAAATGGAATTATACACAGCCATCTTCACTCACCATAATTAAAAGCTCTTCACACACTTTTAAAAAAGCTATCACCAAAGAAAAAGTGAAAACCGCTTTTAGTGGCAAACACTAAGGAGCCAAGCAATGAGAATGCCAAGCAATGGAAACTCAACACGTAAAATAGCAAACAGTTATAAAAATAATTAGCGATTGTTGTATGTAATCAGCGCCTTTGGAATTGTTTGATAAAAGTGAACGGTTGGAGGACTTGGTCTCTCCAGCAAAAGCCACGAGAATGAAACAAACTTTGCCTGCTTTTGCAGGCACGGGAGGCTGGTGGCAGGCAAAAGTGCCAAGTAAAGAGCTACGGGAGCTGGAAATAGACTTTGCTCGTCCTGTCACTGCTCTGCCTCTAGCCAGACCTGTCTTGAAAGCATCGGCACGAACTAGCCCCAAGTCATACCGAGCCATGAGCATTCAGAATCGAGAGACCTCTATTGAAAGAAAACGAAAAATTCTCATTTTAAATCCTTCTTAGCATAGGCATAGAAGGTGACAGATGACCAGCTAAATGCTTGCTCACTAGAAAAGGTATTTACTGGGTATTCAACAGATGGTATGTAAATAACACATACCCTGCGGTAAATATCCGCCGGCACCACTAACCAAATTGCCACTGTCGTCAAAGAGCACAAATATGATCTGGCATCTGTAAGTATGCCACTATTTACTGATAGAGCAAGGCACACCTTCTATTAGTACACTGCTGTATTTGTGTATCTCTGCAACTTTCAGCATGTCTAATTATACCAGCTGATGCTCCTTCAGAATACGGATTCATGGAAAAGAGCGTAAACCCTTAGTGTACTTGAAAAACCAGGCCGAGTGAGACCAATTTTCAAATTGCCCTTTGCAACCCTGTGCTCACCAGCATAAGACAAGAAGGAGAAAACAACACACCCCCTTCATACTCCCAATATATTGGAAGTATCTTTTGATCCTATATGGTCACGAGAACATCAAAACCTAGATCAGCTGGAAAGCTTTTTCGGCCACATGAACAGCTAGCTGCCCCTAAACCGATGGCAGGCAAAGATGTTGGAATGTTGGCCAGCAAGCAACGTTGTTCTCAAAAATTCAGTTTTACTGGGCTTGCCAAATTAATTTGAACAAAGAGCTATGGTGACACCGCTCAGACAACCAAGGACACTATCAGCGGATTTTAACTTTGCGCAGCCAACAGAAACCTACTGACCAATGCTGCAGTAGTCTGGCTGAACTGCCGAGCCTGTACGCTGGCAGCATCAACATAGATAGCGATGACACCATCAGATGAACATTAAGGAGCAACCCTTTATCACGAAGAAGGGTGTGTGATGGAAATAACTATGCCACGACTGCCAGCTAATCGTACATGATGTATTCTCCACGTGCATCGCCAACCAGACATCAGTCTGGCACATGATCACAACACGGTCATAACACAGGAAAATTTCTATATAAGATGATGCTCACCCTCTAGGCATTACAATAGTTATGCTCATACTAGAAACTTGTTTATGTTAGGCTGCATTTCAACTCAAATATACAGAAATAGACGCTTCTAAAAGGTGGACAATACACAACAGGAACCTTTAGGTCAAGGGGTTTTGCGCTATGTGAACAGTAAAATACATCTAAATTGCCTAATTTGTTTCAAGGTTTTTCTAAACTCACCCCTATGGCCTTTAAAAAAAACTAAACTCAGCTTTTTAATTTAAGTTTTGCAATGTTACCCTAGTATTGCTCTGTTTGTATTGACCATTTTTCTCTTTTTTTCTTTTGTTTTCACTCATTTTATGGTTCAACATTTTTTTAATTTAACAATAATTTACAAGGGGCTCACACTTTCAATGTCAAGTGACACCACTTTTCCTTTTTCCAATAGCAAAGCCTATTACGTACAAGAAAAATCCAAAAAATTATTTTATATATATGTATCTGAAATACAGCAAAACAAAAATATTGTTCATCGTGAGAGGCTTTTGTGTCTTTCTATCAACCTGGGTTGCTGCTGCGAGAGTTCAAAGTTTGCATAAAAGGTTGCTTTAAATGATACTTCAACTGTTACAATTAGATTAGCAGAGCAATATTAAATTGTGCATCAATCGTTTGCCTTTAAGTATCTCTAAATAATTGCACAGTTAATTATTCTGAGTGTTTCATCAACAAAAATGATAATCTCTTATTACAAAAACTGAAGGAATGACAGGGAATGACGATCATCCTTGGCAAACTAAACTGCAAGAGCATTAATGATCGGAATTAATATTAGAAACACAAATGTTAGAAATAAAACGTGCATCATTTTCTCTTCCAATGGCTGAAAATAAGAACTATTGCAAGAATAATTACAAAATTCTCATTATTCAAATCATATTTAAGAACTTGCACTAATTTGACACCTACATTGAAATTATATAAAAACTTGTATATAAAATTTCATTTATTTTGAAGCAAAGTCTTTGCAAATTATTTATGTTTTGTAGAATTTACATTAAAGGAGGGAAACATTACTGGTGCGTCTACTGTATATATTATGTCATAGAATGGCTGAAATATAAGTTTGTTTGCAGTATCCTATTTTTGCCACAAGCTGTACACCTACCTACAGTTATCTGTTGAACAAGTCGAATGTACTCAGTGCCTGACACCTGATTGATACCATCAGTGTAGTAGTCAAGCACTGCTCTTTCTCCTTCTTCAAATGTTTTCAAAGACAAAATTGCCTGTGAAGTTTTCATTTGCTCATGCTTTGCAAAAATATTGGCAACTGAGTCATCTGAAGCACCTGCTATCTCCTGTCTCATCTCACAAGCCATACGTGTTCTCTAAAAATGAAATACATACAATAAACAGATAAAGGTATAGTGAGCCCAACATAGTTATCTTTATAAAGGTTAAACATTTTACCTGCTTATCAATTAATGACTGATTGTAGTAAATTGAAATTGTTTGAAAATGCTAAAGGAAAACAGAAGTAGTTTATACTAACTGTAGCTGCCAATGAGTCAATTTCAATCATTTTGATTTCTTTCCATTCCTCAAGCTGTCTATAGCTCTTCTCCTTTAGTTGCTCAAAATTAGTCAGTTGATGAGCCAACTGAGGCCCTATGCAGATGTTTTGTAGACTGCATCTATATGGTAGCAAAAAATAAGTTAGTCATATCCAATAGTAACACAACTGAATGAATATTAATTGTGGTTAAGTGCCATTGATTAATCTAAAAAACTAATTGTGTTAAAGTTTAAAAGGTATTTATCCAATTGGTGGTTGCTCCAAATGTGAGCTGACCGAGCATGTAAAGAGGTTCAGGAATAAAACCATAAAGTGACTTGTGAATGTGTAGTTTTTCAGCATTCCTATAGACATCAGCATTATCATGATCAGGTGATTTTAGTTTAACTGTAAAAAACCTGTTCACGTAGAACCGAAAATGAACTCTAATTATTTCTATTTGAAGAATATAAATTTCAGTCTCATCATAATCATGCTACCTTAACTAAAAATGTTTATATAGATTAGATCGAGTTAGCTCTAGTCAAGATACAAATATGTAGTAAACAGAAACTATAATCATACAAGTGATGATTACCTTGTACAGATGAACTTTTGACAGACTTCACAATACCAGTCAACGGGTCTGGTACATCTATTAGTTTCACACGTGACTTCTAACAAAGTAATAAATAAACACTGTAATACACTGTGGTGTCTGTGTGTGTGCGTTCAACAGTTGCATATAATAGTATAAAGATTGGTAGTGACAGTATAACTTCTATTGAGATGTTGATAGAGGAAATATACTTATAGTACCAGAAGAATAGCCACAAAACTTCAATCTACCTACCATCATGGAGGCTGCATTCCTTTATTGCAGCTTCTAACCTGTCAAATTCTCTCTCAAAATCAGCAGCCATTCTACAGAGTGGGTAGTTTGAAGGTGACAAAGTCAGTTCATTTCTGCAGTACGGACATCTGGGAGTCTCTGCTTTGCTTACTGCATTTGACACTATTCTCTCTAAAGTAAACAAGACTTAACCTTATCTGCTTCACCTCAGACTGTTCCTATTGCCAAATTATAAATTGAGTACAGTCTAGGCATGCCTAAGCAAACAAGAGACTGTGGTGTATTTGTACAATAAGGAATGCAGCACATTGTTTATCTTAGATGCTTGTTTTAATGCGGTTGTGATGACCATAAAACTCACCTAAGCAAGATAGACACACAGTATTTTGACACGGCAGTAGGCGGAGCTCTCTTTTTTCCGTACAAATGTGACAGATCAAGTTACCTCTCAGCTGCTTCACAACTTCTGCTCTTGCTGCTGCCATTACTGATGCTGTTCATCAGTGTAAAACCAAAAAGGGTAATAATATTTAAAGTTAATAGACAAGTGGATAGGCAATAACAGATGGTTTGGTGTCATAAAATACATCTTGCCAACAAGTTATGAGAATACCACAAGCTGTTTCTACAACTCTTAGCATTACAGCCAACATGCTCTCTATCGTGTTACTATCATGTAACTACTATATATGGCCGCAAAAAATACGCTAATCATACCTAATAGTAACACAACCGAATGTCTATTAATTTGCCTATATATATATAACACAATTAATAGTCATTCGATAAATATATTATATATATATATATATATATAAATATATATATATATCTGCTGACCATGCATTGAGCACTCCACCCAAAATCCGATACTACTAGATTGTATATCGATAGGAGAGATGGTGGTGGAGGACTCAAAAGTGCACAGCAGACAGTGAAAGAGGAAAAGCAAAGCATCAAATCTATGCAGCCTCCATTGCAACTTCAGATAAGTTGCTAGCTGAATTTCAATCAGCTGCTCTTACAATGAAGCATTGCTCTGACGACAAGGAAATTGACTAGCACACGAAACCTCTTCATGGTGCTTACCACCGACAAATATGTAAGGTTGGCGATCTTCACTAGACATTTATGTGGCTGAACACAGGAAACCTAACAACCAATACAGAGTCGCTAATCATGGCAGCCCAGGATCTAGTGCTCCCAACAAGGCAATTCCAACCAAAAATCTATCACACTAGAAACGATCCTAGATGCAGACTGTGCAAAGATGCACCTGAGACCATCCAACACATCATCAGTGAATGCAAGCAGCTAGCAGGAAGCGCATACACTGAGCGGCATAATCATGTTGCAGGTGTTGTGTATAGAAGTCTATTTGATGAGTATGGCCTTAATAACCAACAACGCTGGCGGGAAGCTCTTGGTAAGGTCATTGAAAGTGACCGCGCTAAGATCCTCTGAGACTTCTACATCCGAACTGAGAAGCATGTCTTAGCAAACAAACCAGATATAGTAGTGGTGGACAAGGAAAACAATAGGGTTACTATAATAGATATAGCAGTACCTAATGACTACAATATAGCCAACAAAGAAAAAGAAAAGGAAGAGAAGTATCTCCCTCTTAGAGAAGAGTTTGAAAAATGCTGAGATGTAAGAACAACTGTAATCTCAGTATTCATTGGGGCACAGGGAGCAATAACACTGGCGCATAAAAAGTGGCTTGCCAAAATACCGACAGCAATCAAGTCAGGTGAGTTGCAGAAAAGTGCGCTATTGGTAACAGCTAAGATCTTGAGGCGAATGCTCAAACTCCAAGGTCTCTGGTAGGAGACCCGAGTTCGAGCAGACATTACCACCCACATGTGTTAACTGAGGTGAAGAAACAATTTGTTTATATATATATATATATATATATATATATATATATATATATATATATATATATATATATATATATATATATATATATATATATATATATATATATATAGATATATTCTTATATACACATTACTTTTAAAACAGTTCTGAGATACTATAAATAAATTTGGTGATACAATTGCAAAAATGTGGGAGTAAAAGTTTTATTAAAAATGGGACCAAGAGTCTGGTAAGCAGCAAAAATTGGTCGTTTATATTTTAGCAGCGCTATTTATTCAAACATGATCACCACAGAACTTTCTAATTGATGACCAAAAAATAAATATTTGTGTTTCAGTACTTTTAAACTGTAGTGGTACAGTCATTGCTTTTATCATATTTTTGTGTTAGACAATTATACAATGTAGCTTCTTTTTAAATGTTACAAGACTTGCAGATTGCTTAAATCTATAGACTAAAAGCTGCTAATGAATCATAAACTGAAAGAAAGTATAGACAGCCGTTCTTACAGCTTTTATATACATCAGAGTTTATGAAACACCTGATTAATAAAGAAACAAAAAATAAATGCAAATACTTTTATAGTTTTCATGTAAGATTATAAATGAAAATGGAGCAAAAGCATCATAATAGTAAGGCAGCAAAAAGTAGTCAGTTATCTTCTTCCAGTGCTAGTTATCCAAACCCAATCAGGGCAAAACTTTCTAACTGATGAAAACAAACTAGTTTTGTTTTAGTATTTATAAACTATTGTACTGCAGTCAGTGGGTCTTTTCATACTTTGATGTTAGATAATATGACAACGTAGTTTGTTCCTAAAGATTATAAGACATAAAACAGCTTAAAACTACAAAGTAAAAGCTTCTTTTATATCATAAATTAAAAGAAAGTATAAACGGCTTTATAATAGCTTTTATATCCATCAGAGTACATATAACACATGATTAATGAAGAAACTAAGGTACAGACAATATTCTCATAGTTTTCATGTAGGATTATAGTGCAAAAACTGCTTGAATACCTAAAGTTGAAAACCCTACGAATGCTCCAGTGGCTATGCTTTCCACTTAACTGAAAGTTTGTTTAAGCTTAACTTTGAGCTAGTTAGATGCTTATCTAAAACAGAAAAAAGTTAAACATCATACAATTGTATTTAAAAAAACAGAGCTTACTAACTTGAAGAACTGAATAAGTACTTCAGGGTGAAGATGAACCCATCAACAAGGCTGAGGAAATTTGAGCAAACCTGAATATTTAAAAGACTAAAAGAAGAAAGACCCACAGATGAAGATCAGAAAGGTTTAGGCCTATATTTAATTTCAAAAAGAGAAGGTATCCTTATCTGTTAGCTATCTCATTCCAAAACTTTTATAAGCTGAGGCTCTATTAAAAAAATTATATGATAATTGCCATAAATCTCTTGGACAGCAGTGTATTCTACATATATCTATAAACATGTTGAAGTTTAATCATGTCAGAGATGGCTGAGTGAGGAAGATGGTAAGTGGATTGAGGTAACAAGTGGAGACAGGTGTGGGTAGTAAAAAGTTGCCAATCCGATTGACTGGTGCAGAGACTGAGCAGAACAGAATATCCGAACTTAAACTTGTAATGCACCAGATAGCTTCTTGACTATAAAATGTTATTATTAAGCAATAGCAAGAGCAGTTTAGTTTAAAGTGTGTCATTTGATTAAATTTCTTTGATAAGTTGTTTGATGATTATAATAAAGCAACGATTAAATGTCTGTTGTAAATAAACTATGTCACAGTTAAGTGAATCAAAATCTAAGTTTGCTTTATTTCCTTTAGAAAGTAAAAATGTTTTCCTACCTTTCTTTAACAATCTCTTTTTACTCAACTGTTTTTGTTATTGTCATAAAACTGAAGTTTTAAATGGGGAAAACCTGTACCTTGTTATAGGGAAATGAAGTAAGCAATCAAGTAATGTGCTCCAGCCTCTTATAGAAAAAGCAGATGATCATCCCTAATAGTACCCGATATTCATCCCCATGTTTAATAGGACTATACCCACAATTCAACTGTAAAAGTATTCTCCATTTTCTCTCCCTTTCCCTTCTCTTTCCTTCTTTCCATTTCTTCTCTTTTATCTTTCTCTCTTGTCGTTAACCCCAATCCTTTACTTTTATACTCTCACTGTCTCAATTACCCCTCCCCCTCTCTCCTTCTCTTTCTATCTCTCCCCCAGCTCAATCTCACTCTCTTCTCCCACCTCCTACCTTTATTCTCTCACCCTGTCTCCTTTCCCCTTTCCCTCTCCTCTTGTCCCTTTTCTGTCATTAACAATATTATGTAACAACAATAAAATAGTTTTCTAGTAGAAGTGAGAATCAAAAATATTTAACAAATCAGATTAAACATTAGTCAGCAAATGAACGTCAGATTTAGTTAGGATACCACAAATCCGCTTCATGCCTACCTTTGAGTGTTGATGGGCTGATTGCAAAATGGGAGGTTATCGTTGTGTAAACCTAATAATGAAGGACTATGCCTCATAGTATTTAACCAATCAGAGAGAACAATACTCTGTGATTGTCTTGAGACATGTCAGTACAAGTAGCCTGTTGTGAGTCACAGAATATAGTATGTAAGTGTGTAAATTCTGATATGAAAAAACTAAAAGATGTGAATAAAATAAAAGTACTTTTGCATGTTACGTTTTCTCCTATTATTTTAGTCTATAATAAAGTCAAAAAGAGCACTGGTAATTGCAAAGGTGGTACTAGACACATATTTTATAAACCACAGATATATCTGTGTAAATATATGAAAACCTGACTACGGTCTGTTAGTTTAATATTGAGGCGGTGTGCAGCAAAGTTAGAGATGAGCCACAGATAAAATAAACTCCTTTCAGTAAGTATTGGCACCCCATAGCTACTGTAGGCAAACAGGCTTGACAGGGTCGTAGCATAGATTAAAGTAAGAGTATTAGAAGAAATAAGTAAATTGCTAAACAAGGCAAGTTTTAAGGCTAACAAACAAAACGGATAACCAATAAATGAATCAACACATAAGTTTTTATTTCATGCAAATCTACGGAAAAACTAGGTGACGTTTTAACAAGATTGTAAGTATCAGAATCTTTAAAATATAACGTTGATGCTTCAAAAAAGAGAAAGGAATTTGCATGGCAACTGACAACAAATGTATTGGCAGCGATTTGTATAACAAAATTATACTGGTATAACTATATCACTTAGTGCAGAGCTCCATCACCATAATTAAAATTCATATAATGTAATATGTAATTGTAAAATCTTGTAAATGAAAATATTAGACTGTATATTAAAAATCACCACTGTGATAGGTTTGACTTTGGTGACCAAAGTGAATACTGATACATGAACTAATTTGTTTTTCTAAATGATAGAAATGACTTCCTGTCTATCATCTATCCAAGTTATAAAGAGCATACACAAGTCTGTCTTCTGTCACTCATCCTTGTGCTCTTTATTGGCTGATAAGCAAATGGTTGCCTAAGAGAAGGTAAAAGTTGATCGAATTTGAGAGTTCTAGCTCCATTTAATGAGAGCTGAGGTTTTGAATCAAGTGAAACTTTTTTGAAATCTGCTCTGGTAGCAGCCATGCACTAAATGTCACTAATTCATTCAAAAAAGACAGTTAAGGGAGTAATTCACAGCCTAAAAGCAGCTGAGCAAGAGCACCAATGGTGCTTACTACAGTATATTGTCTAGACAAAGCAATGATGCACCAGAAATGAGTCGGTTTACAAATGATAGCCTTTCTATATCTTAACAACATACAATTGTCAGCATGAGCTCCTGGCAGCTGTCAGGGTTTGAAACATTGAAAGTTTGAATTTGTGGCAAACAGCACAAGAGAAAACAGCAATCACGCTAAGATTGGCATCGCAAGAATTGCAACGCTAAAATAAGAGTGTGAAAAAACTCTGAAGCTAAGAATGCATCAGTGCTGAAAGCACTGGCAGGCCAGCTTGAGAGTCAACATGAGAATCAGTGGAAAACTACAGAGATAGGAGGACGAAGCATTAGATATGACAGCTAGGAATGCATCATGGATTGAAGCGCTGCCAAGTATGCATAAAAATCAACTGGTCTAGGAATGCATCAGTGTTAAAAGCATTGGAGCATTACGAGAACAGCATAATAGTAACATTTAAGCAAGGTCACCCAGCTGCCACAAACAGCGTAGTAAATAGGGTACTGACGCAAATATCAAGCATATAAGCCGTTTAACCACTACAGCTGATGATAGATATTAACAAGCATGATATATGTACTCCAAATTATGATTATCACCATGACCCATAAAGGAGAGGTGTGACTATCTACAAATCCATCATAATTGCCACCACTACATATGAAAGAGAGCCATATATAACAAGAACGACCCCATATTCTTCTTCAGAGTGACGACAAACACGAGCAGTGAAACATATACATCAAACCATCAACCGATTGAGTATTTACAACGCTTTTATATATAATATATATATATATATATATACTCATGCTACAGACAGTACTGTTTCGGCTATTGAAGCCTCATCAGTGCAGCTCAGAGCTTAGGCAAGGGACACAAATCCCATTACCAATGAGAGTTGACTTCCTGCCACGAAACAACTATATATATATATATACATGTATGTATATATATATATATATATATAGAAAAATTGTTTCTCCCCCCTCCGGTTAACCCTTATGGTCGGTACTTTTCTGCTCTAACTCAGGTCTCCTAGCAGACACCTGGGAGTTTGAGCACTGCCTCAAGATCTTAGCTGATCCCAATAACCCACTTTTCTGCAACTCATCTGAGTTGATTGCTGTTGGTATCTGGGCAAGCCACATTTTATGCGCTGCTGTTATTGTGCCCCATGCTTGCATCCACTGATGATCTATTGGATGGTCTCAGGCGCATCTTTGCACAGTCTGCATCTAAGATCGTCTCTAGAGTGATAGATTTTTGTTTGGAGTTGCCTTGTTGGGAGCACTTGCTCCTGGGCTGCCATGAGTAGCGATTCTGTATTGGCCGTTAGGTTTCCTTTGTTTAGCCACATATATGTCTGGTGAAGATCGCCAACCTTAGATACTGGTCGGTGGTAAGCACCATAAAGAGGTTTCATGAGCCAGTCAATTTCCTCATCATCAGTGCGAAGCTCCATTGTCAGAGCAGCCGATTGAAATTCAGCTAGCAACTTATTTGAAGTGGCCATGGAGGCTGCATAGGCTTCAATGTTTTGTTCTTCCACTTTCACTGTCTGCTGTACACTTTTGAGTCTCCTATCGCCATCTTTCCTATCGAGGTACAATCTAGTAGTATTAGATTTTGGATGGAGTGCTCCATGCATGGTCAGCAGTTTACGAGTTGCTGTATCTGCTTCCTTGATGACTTCCTCAGTTCAATTTGTTATGCCTGCTGGATATCTTATTACTGGCAGTGCGTAGGTATTTATTGCCATGACTCGATTCTTGGCATTAAGCTGGCTCCGTCGGACCTGCCGAAGGCGTTTCTTGTATTCGGTAATGGCTTTGTGATGTACCTCGACTTCGTGGTTGCTGTTGATATATAAATATATATATATAAATATATATAAATATATATATTTACACATATATATATATATACATATATATATATATGCATATATATATCG
Source organism: Watersipora subatra (assembly GCF_963576615.1). Lineage (NCBI taxonomy): Eukaryota > Metazoa > Bryozoa > Gymnolaemata > Cheilostomatida > Watersiporidae > Watersipora > Watersipora subatra. Next base: position 35,396,576 of record NC_088715.1, read on the forward strand.
TAGCTTTAAGATATCTCACAAATGATTTAATTTTGTTTCAATAGAAAGCATTATGACTAGTTGCAAATCTGTATCATATTCCTGCATATATTATTTCAACGAATGACTTTTCCAAATCTTTGTGTATTCTTACTCTGCCTTTGCTAAATGTTTATTTTACTTCAGCTCAAGGTTTCAAGATTTTTCATGGTTTGTGTCCTCGTATTTTATATGATAGTTACAGATTCTCAACTCATTTCAACTTATGTGATATGAACAAATTGCATACAATCCCTAACAATTATTTTGAAAATATTGTTGCCAGCTGCTTTTTCAGTATTTCTCCCAACATCCAACATGTGTAAACTATTGCCAACTATATATACAATGAATGTGTAATGGCCTTCGGCCATGGATGCCCATGATGAGTTCAGCTGTAATGTAGTTGGCAAGCTCATGGGATGGGCAGGCAGAAAAGCTTTGCTAGAGCTGTGCCAGTTTCTCTTGTGAAACATCTCGACATGTTTGAAGATAGTAGACAAAGTATGAAGTCCATGCTGTGTGGTATATTTCTATACCAAAATTTGACTGATAATACTTGCTTCACTATTTACATTAAAATCCTCGTATCACTCACTCATAGATAACAGAGTTTATGACTATCACCTTTTTGACCTGTCTTGCAATAAAATTTTAATTATATAGAGGTTGAAATGAAAATTCTTTTTGTTATTTAGATCTGAGTTAGGTAGACTAATAACAGTGGTTGAACGCCACTTTAAGTGACTCTGAGTGACTAAAATTACTCCAGTTACACGCTTTATAGTTACTTGGTAGTATTGGTAATACTCTGTGTGATAGTCTGATATACGGTACTCCAAGGTTTTACACCCTTCTAGACTGTTCTAGGTCCTTCTAGTCTGTTCAAGAACTTTAAGTTGTTAGAGATTGGCCTAAATTATTGTAGACTGATATAAATAGTTTAAAGTTTCACTCAATTGTTTTAGGCTGATCTAGATTGTTTCAAGTTATTAAACACTGATCTACATGTAAATTGCAGTAGAGAGTTATTTAAAGTTTTAGAGTGTTTTAGACTGGCTGTTTCAGACTGTTTAGATGTTTATGCTGTTTTATACTTCTTTTGATTATTTTAGGTTATGCTAACATTTTACATTTGCTATTGTAGAATCTCTCTTTTAATAATTGCAGTTTTTTATTTTGTTGTCTCTGTCTTAAGGTGCGATTGCTCCAACATGATTACTCGAAGTTGCGTTTCAGCTCAGAGCCTTAAATTTAGAAAAGTTTCTAGCATGTTTGTAATTTGAAAAACCTTTTCACAAAAGCTTTATATCAAAATCTACCACACATATGAATATTTACCCCACAAACCTCTGCTTTTATTTTACATTTTCATAGTCAATTCCCAACTTTCATATTGCATTGAGGCATGGGGCAATGCACCTCCTACCCATCTTACAAATTTAATAACACTTCAAAAGTGCATCTCATTTTGACTTCAAATAATAGGACAGATAGCCTTGGCTCTTCTGATAGTAAAAATTTTATAGTTACAATGAGTATTGTTTAGCATTGCCCGTGTTCCGAATTTAATCTGGTTAAAGGCAAAACACAGAAGAAGAGTTGTGATCAGGCATTTGTGGTCTTGTGGAAGTACTAACTTCTGCAAGAGTACAGTAATACTTCAACTTACGAGTGCTCCAACGTAAGAGAAACTTGAGATACGAGCCAGCTTTTAAGCAAGTTTTAACACTAACATATGAGCCATGTTTGAGATACAAGCACGTCAGTTGCCAAATATGTCGGACGTGTTTTATGAGAACAGCATCACTCTGTATTTCTCAACTGCTCAGGTTATACTTTTGTGGGCGATTTTTAGTGCAGAATTATCTGAATTAAAAGTACTGTGCGTAGACCAAAAGTTTGCCAGTAAAATGAAAGATGAAATGCAAAGAAAAAGCAAATGATAACAATTATTAAATGGAAAATTATTGAAAAATATGCAAAATGTGTATGCGTGATTGAGCTAGCTCAGCAATATGACTGAAATACATCCACAATTATCAAACAGGATTATATTCAGGGCATTTATTTAGTTTGCAAAAGGACTAACCATAGTTTCTAAACGGCGCAGCGATCGTCACGACCGCTGATGGAGAGACTGCTCAGGCATTTGATAAAAGATCAACAATTGGCCGGCGACAGCGTAACTGAACGGTGCTATGTGAAAAGGCTGGTGCTATCTATCAAAACTATAAACATTCGGTCAAGTTGGCTAGTGGTCGTACATTAACCGTTTGTTACGACACCCGTGTTTGTCCTAATTGCAACATGTTGAAAGGGCGACAAAGGCAAACGTCCTTAGATAGGTTTATCTTAAAACGACCGACTAGTCGTGAAAGCGAAACAAAGGAAAAATTAGCTAACCAGCAAGAAACTTCAAACTATGAACGCCAAAGAAATTTTAATTACGGTAAGTTAAAAATGAAAGTTTGCTTTTAGGTTTGCTTCTAATTTTGTCTTTTAAGACTTTGATAAAATTCAAATTTATCAAAGTCAACTGTTGTAATGAAGAAAAACTCTCTATAACTTCCTAGAATATTTCCCTATCTGGCAAATGCTAGCGTTAGCTGCTATTGTATGTATTTAATTTTACATTTTAATTAATCACATTTCCTTGCATTATTTTTTATTTATTGCCTTTTAAAAACTTGTGGTAAGTTACGACAATAACCAACATGTTTTTTTCTGTTTCAGTATCTTGTTTTGAGTGTTTTATTTGCATTTTTAGAGTATAGAAATCAATCAATATATATTTAATTGTTCTATAGATAAATAAATTGCACCAACATGCGAGTAAATTGACATACGAGCTCAGTCTCGGAACGCATTAAGCTCGTAAGTCAAAGTATGACTGTACATAACACGGGCATTTGTATATAGCTAGTATTATCTTCAATTGTATAAGGTCCCACAACTGACAATGTTCACGATAGAATTATAAACATTATTGCAATCAGAAAACTCACATTGGTTACAGTATGCAACAAATATTTCACTGCTTAACACAAATGAGAAAAAACTGATAAGTTTGGAATAACTTTTGTTTTAGAAAAAGGTAGACAACTCTCCTCAGATTCTAGATTTAATAATACACCAACAAGTATAGTAAAAAAGTGCTGTTAATTTTTGAATGATTTAGAAGTGATTGTCCAGTCTATATATCTAAGTAATTCAGTCATAAAATAGCTCAGCCCCTAAAAAAGTCACTGAGTGCAACTGCAAAGAATGTCCCCTTAATTCCCAAAACCTCGCAGTTTCAAGCTACAGTTTCTGATGCTCTAGGACACTATTGATTACTAACGACACACATGTTTATACTTCTGCAGCAGTTTAAATCTTAAATTCGCTAACTTACATGTAGCTATATCATATCATGTATGCATTATGTACAATAAACAGGCAGTCTCTTTTTATTTAGACAAATTATTTTCACCAATTATCTGCAGTGACATTTTTTTTTCATGAAATCGTTCTTTACTGGACAATTGACCTTGTCTATTATAAACACAAAATTATAATGAAATTTTGGAGCTGACAGCTCGCTAGCAAAAGTTGTTAGACAAATGATCTGTGATTGTGTTCACTTTGTTCTTATGATGACCTGTGCTGCTGTTACCTTGCAACATCAAATTTATCTTGCTAGTTGCACTATCTATATCTGTTTAAGACCTTTGCGTTATGCCAGCTTTGTAAACAATACATGTTTTGACTAGGTAAAATGTTATTGTGGGAATGCATTCATAAAAAAGTTTTGGCTGTATTGAGTTATATATAATAGTGGATTTTGCTGAGTAACATTTAAAATAGATACTGTTCACCCATGAGTTACGATGTCCCTTCTGTACGGTTTTTTGCTCACGATGTGAAACACAATGTTTTTTTTACAACATTAACAAAATGTTTCTTGAAATTCTAATTTGGCAGTTGGTGTCCTTAATATGTCCAGATAAAATGATGTCAAAATGCTATTCACGAAATCCCTCAAAAACACTTGGAAGAAAACAGTGCTTGCTCTCTTTCAGCATTCTTTGTTTTATAAATGCTTGACATTCCATGAGTGAGATCAAAATCAGTGATAAGTAAGCAAAAGTGAAAACCTCTAACACTTTTCACCGTTTAATATAATAATTTTCATAAACATTTATCTATTCTATCTACATGACTATATAACTACATGACTTTTGTATAACTTTAATTTGTAAGCTGTGGGTTCCAAAATTACTAATGATGTCAAAGGAAGAAGTAGGAATAGTAATCATAAGCAGATAATAACCGCTTAATTCAATAAAGTTACTGTAGGTAACTATGGTTACTAAAATTAATAAACTATTTTATTACAAATTTTAATATGTACAGTATCTGTATAAAATTTTGATAATTTTTATCTGGGGTGTTTGCATTAGAACATTTTATGGCTATATCTTCAATATGACATTTTCGCTATTCAATGCCAACACTAGAACAAATCAATGTCATCTGCCAGGCTTCCACTATTACTACTGTTTTAGTTAGATGTATAAAAATTGTGCGCCCCACTAGATGGTATTTTCATTGCCTTCACCTTTAGTAATACTCTACAACTACCCATATCTCAGTTCTGCCAATTATAAACAAAATCTATTATGTTTTATGCAATAGCCAAAAATGTGTTTTTTACATAGCCGTAATTTCTTTTTTTGGCAAGGCTTACGGACGGACGCTGCTTTGATGGAGCTATGAGAAAAAGCTTTGAATCAAATTCAATTCTGTTATCTAATGCTCAAATGGTTATGATGATTTATGATGATCACAAATGGATTGGTGATTTTGGCAGCTGGTTTAATGAATGCTTTACCAAAAAGAGAATGCTTCGAGCTGAGAACATGAGAACACGAGAGCAAGCCTTTCAACTTTTGTTTCTTCAAGCGAAGCAGTCAACTGGAACCAAGTTGAAAAGCTGAGCTATGAAACCTGACCTACACAAAAACAAGCTGTACTGCGGTGTTAAATATTTGCACCAGCTGTCAAGTGAAGATGCAAACGAAAAACTTTTAAAAAACTAACTTATTGGTAATCCATCTCTCTTTGAGAGTTAATGCTGCAAGGCATGTTTGTCTAATGGTTGTTTCTGTCAGCGTGCAGATGTGAGAATGTAAAAGACTGGACAGAGTTTAGACTGTAATAAATTATGTATAAACTGTCAACATCACCATGAGTCAGCTCACAGGCATAACTGACAAATCACAATAGCTGTGAGAATCACATACAGCTCTGCATAATACTCTATTGATCTGCACAAGCAATGAAACTTTTTGTTCAAGAAGCATTGAATGTTCCACACAAAAAAGCTACATATATGACGGTTAGCAAAAGCCAGAGGGTTATTCAATTAAAGTTTAACTCAAGTACCACGACTCATTAGCTACTGTAGACGCTAACACTCACCATGACCCACTGATACATTTGTCAAAATCAACACTTATGAACATAAAGGTTGAAAGGTGAAGTTGCGCTTTAAAAATTTACTCATTGATTTATTGATTAATTGCTGACTCACACTGGGCTTTGCAAGAACAAGTGGATTCACAAAGTTAGATGATAGTAGAACCAACGAGTAATAAAATATGCCTTCTTGATTAGTTGATTTTACTAGAAGCCTTTACTAACTAGCTGCAACGTTGCAAACACAATATAGTGTTTTTAGCCAACAGTGTTTTTATCCTGTAAGCTATTTCTATATTGTGTTGTAGTTATGTAAGTGAAAAATACATTAGTAAAGTGTTTTATTTTTTACGGAGCAAATTAATATTTAACAAGGTGGTGCTGTTAAAATATAGGCAAGAAGCAGGGGCAACACGACATCTAAATTGACTGGTTGAAACATTCAGACGATGTTTAAATCAGTTGACGAAATACTATGCTGATGTTAGCTTTCACAATTTTATAAGTTTTTTAAGTTTTAAAATTTTGTTTCAAAAGCTGATTGTCATAATCTTTCTTTTTCCTCAAAGCAATACCAATCAGATAATTACAATTGCAAAGCTAAAACTTGAAAATTAAATGCCCATCTGATTTAACAAACGTTTTTAATTAACCATTTAGGCCTACATTGTGTTATCACCGCAACTGAAAGGGAACTTGGAAATGGTTAACAATGTAATAGCTGTAGCAATGTTGTGTTCCATGACCACTCATTAGCTAGTTAATTATTTATTTGAAGTTTTTAATGGTCTAGGAAATCAAGAGGTGTCAAAAGTCTTTACAGTCAATAAAAATATTCCAGTTGATCATATTAAAAGAATGAATGTATATCATAAATAAAATTTATTATTAGCTTTTTTAGGCAAATTGGTTAGTTTAGCTTTCTCCCTATAAGCTTCTGCAAAGTCAAAATTTGAGTATAGTCACTGAAATGGATCATTATATAAAGAGGGCTCCTGTTTGTAAACTAAAGAAAGGGAAGATAATTCTGACAACTTATTGAGAGGTGCTTTCTGGAAATCCTACTATATTAACTGCTTTTAGATTCATCAAGCTTTCATTAGCAAAATATTCCTATATGAGTATAGTCACTGATATGGACCATTATATAAAGAAGGCTCCTGTTTGTAAACTAAAGAAAGAGAATATAAATCTGTAGATTGAGCATAGACATAGAAACTTTATTTCTATGTCTATGCTCAACTACCTGAAATAGTTGCCCAATATTGGGAAATTAAAATTAATCCATTAAAACTGAAATTAAACTATATTGACCCTAAACTGGCTCTAAACTATATACTGGCTCTAAACTATATACTGGCTTCAAACTATATACTGGCTCTAAACTATATACTGGCTCTAAACTATATACTGGCTCTAAACTATATACTGGCTCTAAACTATATACTGGCTCTAAACTATATACTGGCTCTAAACTATATACTGGCTCTAAACTATATACTGGCTCTAAACTATATACTGGCTCTAAACTATACACTGGCTCACAATAATTTTGTACAGATTTGTGTCTGCAAGAAAGTTGGCGCACGTAAAACAAAAATAAAATGATTTTATATCAAATTTGTTCATTATGTTGGGTTGATGACATGTCAACATAAACATTCTTCAATAGACGTTATTTTGTGGCAACAAATTTTTTTTGAAGGATGATATCGGTCAGAATAAGCTAAATTTAATGAAAATAGGCTTAAAAAAACTTTATCACTTTATGTCCTATGTCGCTACTTTTTATAGGTCAGTTTTTAACCAAATCTACACATATAGTACAGTGCTGACTACAGTGGGATAATTATTGCAGCTCTAATCATTTACATTTAACCAATGTAATTGTTGTTCATTTATAGCAAAATATTTGCTTCATAAGAAAATAGCTTGTCACTATACTAATAATATGCCTGCTCTGAGGTTTTCAGCCATGAAATAATTTAAACCAATAGTTTCTGTGTGATAAAGCAGACGCTATATATACCAGCTGCACGGATCATCAGTCTTTTGTCTGCAATAATGCTAAATACTCAACAGACCAGATTAGAGCAGACGGGTTATAAGAAGCATATTTTTAATCCTCTTTAATTCAATGGCTACAAAATAGCTCACCAACAACATTGTCCATACCTACTGTAGGTAGATCGACTGTCCACTGCATGGTTAGTATAAAAGTACAGTTGAAACATTTATTCTTGTAGTTAATCAGCCACAATTAAGGTGTTCTTAAAATGGTTTAAGTTACTGTTACAAAACTAGCTTTATTACAAACACATCTTAAATAACTATAAGTAGTTAATTATTTTTATTGATAAAATGTATAAAAAATGAAATAACTTATTACGCACCTTAAATAATAAAACCAAAAGTTATTTTCCAAAATATTAAAACAACATCCTGGCTTTTACTACCAAATTTAATACAAATTTTCCAAGCTCCAAAAATTTGAAAACTAAATTTAGACAACTTTGATGGCAGAGCCAGTTTAAAACATGTTGAAATAGATCAAACATAACTTACCATTGTTCTTGAAACAATATTGCATTAAAAAGGCATTAAAATAATAAATTTTAAAGATTACTTCTAAGCATTGATCTTCAGATCAGCATGTTCAAAGACATATGTTACCATCAGTATTCTCAGAAAGTCATGCAGTAACTAACATACATTCCAATAAAGTGGCACGTGCTAAATACACAATTTCTATCAACCATTTTAGATCTTGATTTAAGGTTACTGTAGCCTGAGCTCTTTACTAAAATTGTAAATAATAAAAATAAGTTCCTTGTTCTGATCACACTTGAATGAAACCCAGTAGACGGTATAAAATAAATGTTCTTCGCATGAGTCAGATGTATCGCTAATTATTTCACTAGATTACACTCTTATTAGAAATCAGCAAGAGATGTTCCATATCATTTGTCATGTTTTAAACACCAAGTTGGTAGGTAGATCAACATTAATACTTGTTCATTAGTAAAATTAGTAAAGTATTACATCGTGGTTTAGAAACTCCATGTTTTTATGGTTACAAGTTTAACATTATTCATACTGTGAGTATGCCTTATACAGACTTGGGTATGTTGCCATAGTTATTTATGCGTGCTACCATATGCTGTAATCAAATGCTGCAGTCACAGTGTGTGTGTGTTGTTTGTTGCGTGTGTTGGATGTGTGTTGTGTGTGTTGTGTGTGTGTTGTGTGAGTGTGTTGTGTTGTTAGTGCGTGTTGTGTGTGTTTTGTGTGTTGTGTGTGTGTTGTGTTTTGTGTGAGTTTGTTGTTGGTATGTGTGTTGTGTGAGTGTGTTGTGTGTGTTGTGTGTTGTGTGTGTGTGTTGTGTGCGCGTGCGTGCATATGTGTGTTGTGTGTGTGCTGTGTGCGCGTGCGTGCTTGTGTGTTGTGTATTGTGTGTGTGTGTTGTGTGAAAACAAATAGTACATAGTGTTTACAGTTTATAGGCATCACATATTAAAACTAGAAAAAAACACGTTTAACAAAACTTCAGATATTGACACGATGTCATTTGTTTAGTTTACAAGTCTGATCGAAATCTGAACTGCGTTATTATACTTTGTGAATTACAGTAATTCGGCAAGTCAAAGGAAATATACCAAAAATATTTTGAAAAATGAAGATAAAGTCATGACAGATGAGTGAAAATGGACCATTTACTACAATACAATCTTATTTTCCAGATAATGGGGAGCACAACTCCACATTTTGATGGTTAAATAAACAATTTTACACAAACCACCTAACAAAGCCAATATAAATTTGGTAAAAATAAACCGAAAAAATATTAGGTAAGTTAATATAGTAAAGCATGAATTAACACTTTTCAATGTTTTAATGTGTTGGCTGCCAGATAGTAAACTGTACTTAGGTAACTGTGTTGCCATATTTGGATTTAACAGCCTTAGTAGGTCACGTAGCAATTAACAAATAATTTCTTAGCTGTTAAAGGTGAACTTACACAATACTTTAGTTGATTTTATCAAAAAGTGTTGGTATTTTTCTATCATTTGTGATTGCTTTTGATGTTTTAGGCAATCTTATAATAATAATGTTTTATGATTAAAATCGATGAAACTTGATTGCAGTTAAAACGCTCAAATTAAGCAAAGAATATATTATTTTTATACGATAGTTGCAAAGAGCCGACAGAATAGAGATGCTTAACACTGCTACTTGAACATATTACACTATATCAACTATCACAAAATGTCACAATATAGCAACTATTATCACTGGTGACATCATTCCCCACGTATTCTATCTTTTAGATGTTTTAATCGAGATGAAATTTTGTTGAATTTATTCTTGAAACATTCTGGCAGCCAAACCATCTCAATCATAAAAACAAGCTAAAATGATGGATAAATACTTTTTGTTAAAATTTACTGAAATTTGGCCTGTGGAGGTGACTAGGACTGTCTATGGTTGTGACTTACGTACGATAGTAGAACTTTTACCAGCTCAATTACATTGAGTTGTGTACTCTGAGTTCATATTGATCTGTTCCCAATGTAAGTTCCTCTTAGTTACCTATTTACACCAGATTCTAAGCTTTTTTTGCTTTTACTTACCATCACATAGTAGCAAGTACAATGGTTGCCGTGGAAGCTTGGTTAACTTATTTAGTCACATCAATACTTGAATTTTATAGGAAACTCAAAAATTTTAGCTATGCAAAGCTGTAACACTTGAACTGGCTCTCCAAGATATAACCTCTAGCTAAAACCAAACAATGAATGTGGAGGTCAAAGCATCTGCTTTCCTATTAATGAAATACTGTTAAAAAATCACCTAACCTGAAAATATTCTTTAAATGCAAAATAATGTTTCTCAAATGTTTATGCCACTTATCGGGTAAGGTTTCGGAACAATTTAAATAAGATGCCATGTTGTAAGTTGAAAGCAATGATTTAGCAACCATAACCTACTAACAGACTATCTACAAAAATATTAGATTCCTTTTGTTATTGCCGCACATGCTGAGATCTCATATCAAAATTACTAGCCCAGTTATCTTCACCCTTCTGGAGCATCAACTAAAACAAAAATGAGATAAAACATATTTTTTTGGAATTTGAAAGCGAACGGGATGGTGAACTGCACTCTTGTATGTACTTCAAATAAAAACCACCTACCAACATGGACTGAAGAGCAGGCTTATGATTGGCAAAAATTAAAGTTACCAAATTACCAAACGGCTGATAGTAAAGAGATAATCTGTTAAAAGTTTTGAAATCCAATCGAAGGTGTAATGAATTATGAAATACTAACTCACATCTTGGTCAAGCTGAAAAACACACTTAGATTAAAGTTAGTGTAAAATGAAACCATTTGACGTGATAAATTGTTTCTAAAATGATGAAACCGCTGCACCTAATTTTGCCCTTGAGTTTTTGACTTCAATATAAAACTGAAATATTTATCTGGACCGTTGTCATGTCATGCTCGGTCACAGCACCAACAAAATAAAATTTCGAGCAAAATACGCTTCGACTTTGCTTCAACAAGTTTAACAGGATGCAGGAAGTAAACGATACACATGTTTAGTAAACCTATTACTGATAGATTGTCCAATAAGTCTAGTAGTACAAAGTGACCATACATTAATAGTGTAGTGACACCTGGGTGCAACTGTGCTGTAGTGACAAGGAGATCATAGTTTCATAGGAAGCTATGGTAAAGCAATGGTTCTGAGACCTATGAAACAAGAAGGAAAAAAGATCTATGCACATAGACAAGTGCAACCTTGTTGGCTGCTAAGGTCATTTCCATGGCATAAAGATGGTACACCAAATGAGTGTTTTGCTTCCAAGCAGTAGTACTAAATAACGACAGAATTACAGCGACCCAGCCGTTTCAATGAGGCATTGCAGCGCCACATGAAGTTGTATTGCTTCTCCATCACTGTATGGTACCTTAATACGTACATGTTTATAAAAGCTTGATGTACTAAATTAATTATGTTTGCAGGATGATGTGAGAATTGTTCAGAAAAGTATATTATCAGTTTCAATTACAGCAGAACTTGTCTCCTTACTCTGCATCGTATTTTTGAAAAAAAAAATCATTTTTTCATGAGGTAAGTGTTTGATATGGTCCTTTTTTAACTACTGCAAGAAAGTAAGCTTATGCTAGTTTATTTATCAATGTAAAATACTTTGACAAAAAAAGTGACATAATAGATAATTGAAAAAATAAATGTCATGGTTACATTTTTATCTTTTAATGATTGATTTTTGTTTAAGTTAAAAACTTGTCAACAAGGAAAGAGGTTCAAACTAAATTATAAATATTTAATGAATGTTAACAATACATGTTTTAGAGAACACTTGGTCTTTCATGGTTAGAAGATCAGATAAAGAGATACCAAAACTTAATATAGTTATAATGGTCTTAACATTGTATTTAGTTCTCATTACCTATAAAGCTAAACCCTCTATTAGACATACAAAAATCCTGAATGTCTTATCCTTGCTATTGGTTTTCTAGCAGATTTTGCATGGATTTAGGCAATATTTATCTTTTTGTAAGTTTTTAATTTTTGTTTTAAAGCATAAAAACTGTTAAAATGGACCTTTTGGTTAATTTTTGAGGTAAATCCTTAAAAGTTTTATATTCCAGAACAGCTTAAGCTTATGACATGGTATTTTGTTTCAATGCTGCAATGATAATTATCAAATAAAGAATTTATAGTTTTTATAGTAAACTCGCAAAATTTAAGGTGTTAAGATTTAAGGTGAGCGCATTGTTAATATTTTTAACCAACATTTCATAACAATACTTTGTTTTGAAAAAATTGCTATAATATTGCTGCAACCACATTCTTTGCAGTAGCTTTTCACATGTTCGACGTGTTTTGTTGTAATACATAGCTGTCAAGGTTGCCTTTTACCAAAGCTTTAAAAAGGGAAAAAAAGCTTCCGTTAGACTTTGTAAACTGCTTGCACTTGGTCGAATGCTTCCTTATCGTTAGCCAATTGCAACGAAATATTTTGGTCATGTGTCTTCAGAGAACTTACATGTACTAGAATTTGCAAATGTTTCTATGTTATGGTTTCTGTTACTTTCTTTTCTTCATTTTGATCTTAAGGCTGACAGAAGGTAATGCTCATAAATCTCAGTGAAGGAATATTATGAAGTTTATTACTATATCTAGGACTGGCGCTTTTGTAATTCATTAGGGAAAAGGCTAGGAATTTTGCGGTATCTTTCTCATTTTCAGGGTAAAACATAAACAAAAAACATCAAATTTTAATTAGCTTGTTGTCGATAATGCGGTAGCCCCAACATTCTAAATTTAGATTAGACATTGTATTTCACTTACCAAAATCCTTTGTACACTTAACATCAACTCCTTAAAACATGTCATTGGTTTTGTGTTGTCACTTACCATATATTATATATTGTTTTAGAGAATAGTATACCACATTTTGATGGCTGATCTTCTCATCAACATAGCTTACCTTTCGGTAAGTGTCACCAACATCACTTACTTACCTGTCGGTGAGTTTTACCTACATCGCTTACAGTATCTGTCGGTAAATTTTACTAACATTGCCTATTCCTCGGTAAACTTTACCAACATCACCTAATTTTCAGTAAGTGTCACCGACATTATCTACCTGTCAGTCAGTGTCACTAGCTTCACCTACCTGCTGGTAAGTTTCACCAACATTGCCTACCTGTTTGCAAGTTAGGTTGTTTTGATTAGTTGTTTCCATACACAGTTACTTTTACTACGAATGGGCCATTGTATAGTTGTGATTATTCTAAAAAAGAATATGTAGATGTTACCTACTTGATGCTAAGCTGTAAAAATGGCAAACTTTATAGTTTTTACCAAGTTGCATAGCAGTCTGATAAAGGACCAAAATATCAAACATGCTGAGTCTATGTCTGTTCTCGGCAATTAAGTGATAAATTAGTGTCTACAGGGAGATGGCAGTGATGAGTTCTCTGGTTCTCTGATGAGTTCTCACCCTGGTTAACCTGTATGGGTGGTAAGTTCTGTTCTAAGTCGGGTCTCCCACCAGAGACCTGGAAGTTTGAGCACTCAACCGTTTTTGAACCAGTAGCCTATTTTTCACTGCCTTGTCCTGGTTCAGCTACAGGCAGCGCTGTGTTTGATTGACCAGGCAACATTTGAGTCGGCATGGCTTTGGTTATTGCACTCACCATAGAGGTTGTAAGCAATATACAGGCAAGGGTCTTGTCTAAAGACCTGCCAGAGAGGTGCAGTTGTTGGGGTTTAACCCTAGGACCCATTGATCACTGTCCCAATGCCTTACCAACTGCACCATCTGTCCCGTATATATATAATATATATATATTTATATATATATATATATATATTACATATATATACAGGACAGATGGTGCAGTTGGTAAGGTATAAAATATAAAAATTCCAGAATAAAATGTCAATCTGGAATAAAGATAAGTAAAATTAACCTATTCCACACACTCTAGTTAGTTATATATATATATATATATATATATATATATATATATATATATACATATTCAGTTAAGGTCACATGACTTTGAAAACACTGATGTTTTATTACTCAAATTTCATTTTCTGGATTCAACTTTTCTTTACGAGTAAACAGTTTATGGTAGATATCTGTTTAATTTTGATGTACAAATAATTGATTATTAGTCAAAATTTATTGTCATTCAGTTGAGTTACAAGTGGAGACAGTTAACCTTTTCCTTGCTATCATTAAGATGTACAAGAAGAAACAGCTGCACAGGCCCTGAGTCAGACCATCAACTGGTAGTCTTTGAGACACTGAAAGAGGAGAGCTGTAAGCAGTTTGAGGAATGGATGGAAATAAAACAGATAGAAATTAATTCGTTAGCAACAACTGTTAGTATGAACCACTTTAATCTCCTTTAATCTCCTTTAGTTTCCTTTAATATCATTACACAGCTTTTATTGACTATAAAGCATGGTAACAACTGTAGGATAAGTCAACTCCAATAAATGACTCAGTGTATCCAAGGGTATGTGAGCTATATGATTAAGCCTGCTAAGGAACTCTGAATTAAATACATTTTAGTACACTAATAAGTTTACATACTTTAGTAAAAGTCAGTTTACATACTGAGTAATTCATTGTTAACTCTCAATAATCTTTAGTATTTCCTGCTTATTGTATGCATTTCATCTTTAGAGAACACGATTGGCTTCTGAGATGAGACAGGAGATAGCAGGTGCTTCTGATGACACAGTTGCTGATATTCAACTCAAACATGATCGTATGAAAACCTCTCATAAGATTTTGTCACTAAAGACCCTTGAGGAAGGAGAAAGAGCAGTTCTAGACCACTACACTGATGGTATCAATCAGGTGTCAGACCCTGAGTTCATTCGACTTGTACAGCAGATTACTGTAGGTAGGTGTACAGCTGGAAACAAAAAATTGCATGAGATCTGAGCTCATACAAAGGCTTCTGCCGTTGTTTTGTTCAAGTATATTTTTTTAGCCATAGACTTTGTCCATTTAAAGATGTAAGTTATGACATTCTTGGGTTCCATCATACTACTCACGTTTGCTGAGTTATTTACCACTGATGTTACACTATGGATAATCACATAACATCAGTCACAGGATCAATGTTCACTTCTGTCATGATTATTATAGCGTGATTCCCAACAGTGAATCCTAGCAATTAAATATGTTTAAGTTAAATAGAAAACATTTACAAATAAGAAAAGTTATAACAAAATGTTATTTATAGCTTTTTAGAGACACCCAACTAAAATCATCCAGATATGGCACAAAAGAGTTAACAGATCATCAAACTTGATTGAACCAATAATTTTAGCCTTACTTCTCACAAAAAAAGCATAACTGGTTGCGGTTACTACATTCTTAACAAACACTAGGAACTTGCTACTACGATGTCTTAACTAATCCTTACAAGAGTAAAATTGTCTAACATTTACTAGAGTTTTTGTATAAAAATTGCTAATTGGTCACTGCTTATAGCAAATAAAGATATCAACTAGTTATAAAATGTAAAGCAACTCCTACTCATAGTACGACTGTAACAACTCTGCATAAACTAGACATCTGATTACAAATATTGATTGTGGTTTAACAACCTCATAACTCTATGAATACTGTAGTTAAGTGTTTTAAACCTTTTTTAAGCCAGGGCATATTCTCACATTTGAAAAATTTTGTGGCACACCACTAACTGAAAGTGTTATCAAATGACACTCTGAACAGTATATTTAATGACAATATAGTTTCTCAAATTATTTATACTCAGTCAGTGCGACACCTGGGCCCGTTTAGATGAACACAAAGCCGGTATCTCAGCGTCACCCTTTATTTGAAAGTCACCTATATTTGAGCGACACTGACACGCATCATGCTAATTAGTAATCGAAGGTACTTAACTAGTCATATTCTGATTTCGATGGACTTTGATTTTGTGGGTCAATATTAAATGCATTGACCATGCATCAAACACGTGAATTTACGCACGTATCTACGAGAACGTACCTATAAACTTTGACAGACACGTCGAGCAGGCACGAATCCAAAGATGCTAATCGGTAAATCGTTTAAAAGATATGAACTGACCAACGCTCTAGATGGCTCTGAGAATAATGATACCCATCGTTTCATGTCCGGCGCCCAATTAGGGCTGAACTGAAGTGCCTCCAGCAAGCACGGGCTAATACTGGCATTACCAATAACACGACATTCAACTATTCGACGCTGATTCTAGAACTATTTGACATGTTCAAGAGAATGACGAGTACTGTTGCAATGGTGATGTACCATTTTTTTTAGCATTAAACCTTTTATTACATACCAGTAATCAACATGTTATTTTGTATTACATTTCTTGTATTATATTCTTTTTGTCTTATAATTTTATGTTGGTTGATAGTTTATCATTAGTTGTTCGTTGAATTATCTTATGTTATAAATCAATGTTGGATGTTATGTTATCATTCGTTATTCGTTAATTGAAGTTTAACTTACTAAATTCTTGAGAAGCTAGTTGAAAAATTGAATGCAACCCTTTTATTGAACGCCACCACTCATTAAACAACATCATAAAAGAAGGGTCAAAAAGTAGGATGTCATGGCATCCAAAGAAAGGTTTTACAGTAAACTATCCTCCCAGTCTTTACACCAAGGACACCGGACAATAAAATAATTATTACAGAAAATGATTAATATATGTTTTTTAGAAATTGAAACTTTTATAAAAAGTGGCACTAGATAATCTTTCTTGGCACACCTGGTAATTTTTCACGGCACACTAGTGTGCTGCAGCACAGTGGTTGAAAATCACTGCTCCACTGGATACATAATGTTCTTTATCATTGTGTTCCTATTGCCTTGGCCACTCTTTTCCTCTCTGTTATGGTAAGAAACATGCCATTTTGAAAAAAAGAAAAAGTTGATCATTTTGTGTTTATTACGATGAAATCAATATCGTTATTATCCCTTGTGCTTGTGTATCTCTTGTGTCTATTTCAAAAGCCTTGAAGAACAACAAACATGCAGCTATTGACATCTGTGGAGTGATAATGGATAAGCCATGCTACTCTGTCACAAAGACATCCAAAGGAGAGTTGGCGGTGGGAAGTATTGGATGCATTGAAATATTAGACAGTGAGGGGACGTTGATTAGAACTGTAGAAGTAAACAATAGCCACGTTTACTCTCTGCAAGAGTATGATGGAAATATGTTTACTCTCTGTAAGGAACCTCCTCCTAGTAGTAAGAGACATGTTATAGTATTTAATAGCAGTAGCTATAAGAAGGTCAGGAGATGGCAACTTCCTGATTTAAAAAATATCAGTCAACTCGCAGTTAGTAATAATAAGGTTTGCGTGTCTGATACAGAGAATCAGAGACTGTGTGTATATCCTGTAGATTATTACTGTTCAGTGATTCCTTTCTTTAACCAACCACCTACCTACATTACTCACTCTGCATTCAGCGCTCCTGACTGTCTAGCTAGCTGCCCGGTAGACTCCATTGCCATCAGTGACTGGAGATCTAACAAGGTTCAATTGAGACGTTTGAGTGATGACTCTGTAACATGGACTAGCTCCTCAGTGTCCCAACCTATCGGTATTTGCTTTGGTGTGAGACAGGATATGTGGGTGTGGTCGGACAGCAGCAAATCCCTCATCAGACTCTTCCTTTCTACATGTAGGTACTTAGGTAGGCTTATCATGGTGTTATATTGCAAGATGTATAGCTCAGTGAAGATGTTCTTAGACAATTTGGAGCTACTCAACCCTTATTCATGTTATATTTTATAGAACTTTCTATAATCTCTGAGCTTGGTCACTAGCTATCAGCCATTAAATGGCCAGCAGACAGAATGATGATTCATAGCACACGCCTATCTATCAGTGGATGTATATCTAGTATATCTATTCTACTATTTTACTTTGCTATTAGATATACATACATAATTTGGATAAAAACTTTGCAACTTTGTACCAGAGTCTTTGTATGAATTTAGTGACTGTTATTTTTCATAGTAAATTAATCCTTACTCAATTAAGCAATATAAAAACTAAATGTATATAAACATCTTATTGTTACCATAGTTACAATAATTCTTTGCCTTCATAATTCACATTCATTTTGATACTCAATTTATTTGTCGTTATTTGTTGAACTTCAAAATTAGATAAACATTTAGCTGAATTAATCTTCACAAACAACTGCTAATACTTATAATAAATTTGACAGTTTGATTCAGTGAAATGATAAACTAAAATCCTTAACATAAACATTCACAAAATATAAATTTGACCAAAAGTGAGTTTTTCAAAAATAGTAGACGATAATAATTTGACTGTTCATGTAAAAATATTTATTATTGAAGAAGTCATATTATTCTGCGGCATTATCTTATGTTTGCAGTTCTATATTCAAACTCTATGGTGTTCATCATTATTTTTAGTTTTGAAATTTTCAAAAAATCATTTGTGTTTTTTATAGGTGAGATGAAGGAAGAGATAACCCATCCCAGGTTTGCTGAGCTTCTTGGTGGTGACAGGATAGTTGACATCTGTATAAGGTCTGATGGTAAAGTCCTCTGGGCAGCTGCCATGGGAAAGGGACTGCTAAGGTTCCATATTACTTATATGTAAATTACCACTTATGGTTTGTTTACTGAATTAAATAATATTCCATGGAGCCACCATACTAATTTGTATAAACAGTTATATTGGGAAACGGATTGAGTAGCAATTTACGTTGATTATTGATTGTTTTAGTCAAACCTTTTGTTGTTCACAAGTATTGAAAAAATTTTATGGTTTTGAATTTTTATTTGTAGGCAAAAATTGTGTTTTATTGGGTTCCTGTAATCATTCACAGCTCCTTTAAATAATAGTGTAAAAAACTTCACATTTTGAAAATAAAGTCTTATCTAGATTCATAGTCTAGTTTACTCTCCGTAAACAAGCAACCTGGGTTGTAATACCAGTGAAATATACTAGCTAAAAGTAACCAAATATGCGTAATGTTGTTGACAACAGGAAGCTAATGGCCATGATCTAGTGTTACAGAAGAATACAGACTGTTTATAATATATAAGAGATACTGACTGTCATACAGCCTTCACTCATTTATATCATTACCTAAAGTCAGCAGTCAGAGTTGTCTGACTTACACCTGCTGCTCAAATTATAAACATAATTATTTTTCTATTTTCTAACTAGCCACCTCAATACCCTTAAATCTGTGCAATCAAAGCAGAAACTAGTTGCATGAATGTGAGAGAAAATGTCAAGGACGGCTGAATAAAACTTTTTTTGTCATAAAAAGGTAGATAGTGCTGAGGGACATCTAATATAGCTTAAGATTTTAGTTGCAACCTATAAACTGTAAAAACAGTTCTAAAACTAGAGCACAAATGGATTGATGGGCAGTTGTATCCAATTTTATAAAAAACAGCAAACTAAATAAAAGAGATGATAACTCTATGTTATGTTGAGAGAAACAAACTAAAAATGAGTACATCTACAACTTTGGCTGAGTTTCAATTAGGTAAAGTTTTCAGGTGAATTTAATTTTTTGATCATGCTTATTGGTGAGGTAGTAATTCTGGGGTAGTGAACCGCTGGTAATGGAATCTTCATGATAAATCATATAAAGGTCAGCTATTTGAGATTTTCTTTGAAGGAGTATATTCCCTTCTTCATCTACTCAAACCTGGATTAAGCTGACCTTGACAAACATGTAATATATTGAGAGTAGTAAGACAACTCACAAACTATAATACTTTTAACTGGCATTTAATGTTTGCGGTACAAGTCGCAAGTTTGCAATAAAATCACAAAGTGAGACTCTGTACTACCAGAGTTGTCCACAGAGTTTTCACCATCTAATGACAGTGAATCACATAAATATGAAAGTATGTCATATGTACTCTATTTGATATGTATTTGTATAAATGTACATTTTCAGACTGTAAAATATTAAAACGATCAATTTTTTTACTGAATATGTAATTTTACCAATGATTAATTTAATTAATACTTAAGTTAATTTTGAAATAAACTACCAACTCCAGAAAAACTTGCATTGGAGAGTGTGAAATACGGCTCGAACTTAGTTTTTTGAACTTATTAAAAGTGTTGCATTGTTTTTATTTAAAGGTTGACTTGCAACAAAGTTTACATTACAGTTATTTGGAGTCATAAGATTCAGCATGTTTTACTCTGTTAAGTTGTAGGTGCAAAATATATAGGAATGCAATTACAAGCTCTTAAAAGCTATAAACCAAACAGTTAATCGCAGCCACATGACGCCGTAGTTTGGATTCGCTTTCCAAAACGGCTCACATGGAACATGGTTGTTACAGGATGGTTTCTGTTCACACTTTCATGCAACTTCATTCATCGAAATATTTCATTCGTCGAAATATATATATATATATTTCAACGAATGTTTCGAAATATATATATATGTATATATATATATATATATATATAAATTGTTTCCTCACCCCGGATACCCCGTATGGGTGGTAAATTCTGCTCTAACTCGGGTCTCCTACCAGAGACCTGGGAGTTTGAGCACTCGCCTCAAGATTTTAGCTGTTCCCAATAGCGCACTTTTCTGCAACTCACCTGAGTTGATTGTTGTTGGTTTTTGGGCAAGCCACATTTTATGCACCAGTGTTATTGCGCCCAGTGCCCCAATGACTACTGGGATTACAGTTGTTCTTACATTCCAGCGTTTTTCAATTTCTTCTCCAAGAGGGAGATATTTCTCTACCTTTTCTTTTTCTTTGCTGGCTATATTGTAGTCATTGGGTACTGCTATACCTATTATAGTAGCCCTGTTGTTCTCCTTGTCTACCACCACTATATCTGGTTGGTTTGCTAGGACATGCTTGTCAGTTTGGATGTAGAAGTCCCAGAGGATCTTAGCTCGGTCATTTTCATTCACCTTACCAGGAGCTTCCCACCAGTGTTGTGGTTTATTAAGGCTATACTCATCACATAGACTTCTATACACGATACCTGCGACATGATTATGCAGCTCAGTGTATGCGTTCCCTGCTAGCTGCCTGCATCCACTGATGATGTGTTGGATGGTCTCATGTGCATCTTTGCACAGTCTGCATCTAGGATTGTCTCTAGTGTGATAGATTTTTGTTTGGAGTTGCCTTGTTGGGAGCACTTGCTCCTGGGCTGCCATGATTAGCGACTCTGTATTGGCCGTTAGGTTTCTTTTGTTCAGCCACATATATGTCTGGTGAAGATCGCCAACCTTAGCTATTTGTTGGTGGTAAGCACCATGAAGAGGTTTTGTGTGCCAGTCAATTTCCTCATCATCCGGGCGTAGGTCCGTTGTAAGAGCAGCGGATTGAAATTCAGCTAGCAACTTATCTGAGATGGCCATGGAGGCTGCATATGCTTTGATGCTTTGCTCCTCCTCTTTCACTGTCTGCTGTACACTTTTGAGTCCCAAACCGCCATCTTTTCTATCAAGATACAATCTAGTAGTATCAGATTTTTTGGTGGAGTGCTCCATGCATGGTCAGCAGTTTACGAGTTGCTGTATCTGCTTCCTTGATGGCTTCCTCAGTCCAATTTATTATGCCTGCTGGATATCTTATTACTGGCAGTGCGTAGGTATTTATTGCCATGATTTGGTTCTTGGCATTGAGCTGGCTCCGTAAGACCTGCCGAGTGCGTTTCTTGTATTCGGTAATGGCTTTGTGGCGTACCTCGGCTTCGTGGTTGATGTTGCTTTGCATAATCCCCAAGTACTTGTAACCTTCTTTTATATCTTTGATGGTACCATTTGGCATTCTTAGGCTATCTGTGAGCATAGAATGATCTTTCTTAAGAATTTGCCTTCTACATTTTTCAATACCGAAGGTCATTCCGATGTCCTTGCTGTATACCTGAGCGAGATGTATTAGTGAATCAATGTCCCTTTCTTTGTTAGTGTACAGCTTGATGTCATCCATGTAGAAGAGATGGTTTATCTTGGTGCCACTCTTAAACTGGTACCCATATTGAGTCTCCTCCAGCATATCGCTTAGAGGGTTATATATATAAGCATATTGGTCATATATATATATATATATATATATATATATATATATATATATATATATATATATATATGTATATAGTATATTTAATATCCTCGAGTATATATATATATATATATATATACTCGAGGATTATGATAAGCAACATCAACCACGAAGCCGAGGTACGTCACAAAGCCATTACCGAATACAAGAAACGCCTTCGGCAGGTCTTACGGAGCCAGCTCAATGCCAAGAACCAAATCATGGCAATAAATACATACGCACTGCCAGTAATAAAATATCCAGCAGGCATAATAAAGTGGATTGAGGAAGCCATCAAAGAAACATATATAGCAACTCGTAAACTGCTGACTATGCATGGAGCACTCCATCCAAAATCCGATACTACTAGATTGTATCTTGATAAGAAAGATGGCAGTAGGGGACTCAAAAGTGTACAGCAGACACTGAAAGAGGAGGAGCAAAGCATCAAAGCATATGCAGCATCCATGGCCATCTCAGATAAGTTGCTAGCTGAATTTCAATCCGCTGCTCTTACAACGGACCTATGCCCTGATGATGAGGAAATTGACTGGCACACGAAACCTCTTCATGGTGCTTACCACCAATAAATATCTAAGGTTGGCAATCTTCACCAGACATATATGTGGCTGAACAAAGGAAACCTAATGGCCAATACAGAATCGCTAATCATGGCAGCCCAAGAGCAAGTGCTCCCAACAAGGCAACTCTAAACGAAAATCTATCACACTAGAGACGATCCTAGATGCAGACTGTGCAAAGATGCACCTGAGACCATCCAACACATCATCAGTGGATGCAAGCAGCTAGCAGGAAACGCATACACTGAGCCGTATAATCATGTCGCAGGTGTTGTGTATAGAAGTCTATGTGATGAGTATGGCCTTAATAAACCACAACACTGGTGGGAACCTTTTGGTAAGGTGAATGAAAAGGACCGCGCTAAGATCCTCTTGGACTTTTACATACATGTACAAACTGACAAGCATGTCCTAGCAAACCAACCAGATATAGTGATGGTAGACAAGGAGAACAAGAGGGCTACTATAATACATGTAGATATAGCAGTACCCAATGACTACAATATAGCCAGCAAAGAAAAAGAAAAGGTAAAAAAATATCTCCCTCTTGGAGAAGAAATTGAAAAATGCTGGAATGTAAGAACAACTGTAATCTCAGTAGTCATTGGGGCACTGGGTGCAATAACACCGGCGCATAAAATGTGGCTTGCCCAAATACCAACAACAATCAACTCAGGTGAGTTGCAGAGAAGTGCGCTATTGGGAACAGCTAAGAGCTTGAGGCGAGTGCTCAAACTCCCAGGACTCTGGTAGGAGACCCGAGTTAGAGCAGAATTTACCACCCATACGGGGTATCCGGGGTGAGGAAACGATTTATATATATAAATATATATATATATATACATGTATATATATATATATATATATATATATATATATATATAACTAACTAGAGTGTGTGGAATAGGTTAATTTTACTTATCTTTATTCCAGAATGATATTTTATTCTGGAATTTTTATATTTTATACCTTACCAACTGCACCATCTGTCCCGTATATATATAATATATATATATATATATATATATATATATATATATATATATATATATATATATATAAGGGTCCGATGGTGCAGTTGGTAAGGTATTGGGACAGTGATCAATGGGTCCTAGGGTTAAACCCCAACAACTGCACCTCTCTGGCAGGTCTTTAGACAAGACCCTTGCCTGTATATTGTCTACAACCTCTATGGTGAGTGCAATAACCAAAGCCATGCCGACTCAAATGTCACCTGGTCAATCAAAGACAGCGCTGCCTGTAGCTGAACCAGGACAAGGCAGTGAAAAATAGGTTACTGGTTCAAAAACGGTTGAGTGCTCAAACTTCCAGGTCTCTGGTGGGAGACCCGAGTTAGAACAGAACTTACCACCCATATGCGTTAACCAGGGTGAGGAAACATATTCATATATATATATACATACATATATATATATAAATATATATTGGGCACAATAACACCGGCGCATAAAATGTGGCTTGCCCAAATACCGACAACAATAAACTCAGGTGAGTTGCAGAAAAGTGCGCTATTGGGAACAGCTAAGATCTTGAGGCGAATGCTTAAAATCCCAGGTCTCTGGTAGGAGACCCGAGTTACAGCAAAAATTACCACCCATACAGGTTAACCAGGGTGAGAACTCATCAGAGAACCAGAGAACTCATCACTGCCATCTCCCTGTAGACACTAATTTATCCCTTAATTGCCGAGAACAGACATAGACTCAGCATGTTTGATATTTTGGTCCTTTATCAGACTGCTATGCAACTTGGTAAAAACTATAAAGTTTGTCGTTTTTACTGCTTAGCATCAAGTAGGTAACATCTATATATTCTTTTTTAGAATAATCACAACTATACAATGGCCCATTCGTAGTAAAAGTAACTGTGTATGGAAACAACTAATCAAAACAACCTAACTTGCAAACAGGTAGGCAATGTTGGTGAAACTTACCAGCAGGTAGGTGAAGCTAGTGACACTGACTGACAGGTAGATAATGTCGGTGACACTTACTGAAAATTAGGTGATGTTGGTAAAGTTTACCGAGGAATAGGCAGTGTTAGTCAAATTTACCGACAGATACTGTAAGCGATGTAGGTAAAACTCACCGACAGGTAAGTGATGTTGGTGACACTTACCGAAAGATAAGCTATGTTGATGAGAAGATCAGCCATCAAAATGTGGTATACTATTCTCTAAAACAATATATAATATATGGTAAGTGACAACACAAAACCAATGACATTTTTTTAGGAGTTGATGTTAAGTGTACAAAGGATTTTGGTAAGTGAAATACAATGTATAATCTAAATTTAGTATGTTGGGGCTACCGCATTACCAACAACAAGCTAATTAAAATTTGATGTTTTTTGTTTATGTTTTACCCTGAAAATGAGAAAGATACCGCAAAATTCCTTACCTTTTCCCTAATGGATTACAAAAGTGCCAGTCCTAGATATACGTAGTAATAAACTTCTTAATATTCCTTCACTGAGATTTATGAGCGTTACCTTCTGTCAGCTTTAAGATCAAAATGAGGAAAAGAAAGTAACAGAAACCATAACATAGAAACATTTGCAAATTATAGTACATGTAAGTTCTCTGAAGACACATGACCAAAATATTTCGTTGCAATTGGTTAACGATAAGGAAGCATTCGACCAAGTGCAAGCAGTTTACCAAGTCTAACAGAAGCTTTTTTCCCTTTTTAAAGCTTTGGTAAAAGGCAACCTTGACAGCTATGTATTACAACAAAACACGTCGAACATGTGAAAAGCTACTGCAAAGAATGTGGTTGCAGCAATATTATAGCAATTTTTTCAAAACAAAGTATTGTTATGAAATGTTGGTTAAAAATATTAACAATGCGCTCACCTTAAATCTTAACACCTTAAATTTTGCAAGTTTACTATAAAAACTATAAATTCTTTATTTGATAATTATCATAGCAGCATTGAAACAAAATACCATGTCATAAGCTTAAGCAGTTCTGGAACATAAAACTTTTAAGGATTTACCTCAAAAATTAACCAAAAAGTCCATTTTAACAGTTTTTATGCTTTAAAACAAAAATTAAAAACTTACAAAAAGATAAATATTGCCTGAATCCATGCAAAATCTGCTAGAAAACCAATAGCAAGGATAAGACATTCAGGATTTTTGTATGCCTAATAGAGGGTTTAGCTTTATAGGTAATGAGAACTAAATACAATGTTAAGACCATTATAACTATATTAAGTTTTTGGTATCTCTTTATCTGATCTTCTAACCATGAAAGATCAAGTGTTCTCTAAAACATGTATTGTTAACATTCATTAAATATTTATAATTTAGTTTGAACCTCTTTCCTTGTTGACAAGTTTTTAACTTAAACAAAAATCAATCATTAAAAGATAAAAATGTAACCATGACATTTATTTTTTCAATTATCTATTATGTCACTTTTTTTGTCAAAGTATTTTACATTGATAAATAAAGTAGCATAAGCTTACTTTCTTGCAGTAGGTAAAAAAGGACCATATCAAACACTTACCTCATGAAAAAATGATTTTTTTTTCAGAAATACGATGCAGAGTAAGGAGACAAGTTCTGCTGTAATTGAAACTGATAATATGCTTTTCTGAACAATTCTCACATCATCCTGCAAACATAATTAATTTAGTACATCGAGCTTTTATAAACATGTACGTACTAAGGTACCATACAGTGATGGAGAAGCAATACAACTTCATGTGGCGCTGCAATGCCTCATTGAAACAGCTGGGTCGCTGTAATTCTGTCGTTATTTAGTACTACTGCTTGGAAGCTAAACACTCATTTGGTGTACCATCTTTATGCCATGGAAATGACCTTAGC
Organism: Watersipora subatra; assembly: GCF_963576615.1. Classification (NCBI taxonomy): domain Eukaryota; kingdom Metazoa; phylum Bryozoa; class Gymnolaemata; order Cheilostomatida; family Watersiporidae; genus Watersipora; species Watersipora subatra. The sequence continues at coordinate 35,423,153 of NC_088715.1, forward strand.
AGCCAACAAGGTTGCACTTGTCTATGTGCATAGATCTTTTTTCCTTCTTGTTTCATAGGTCTCAGAACCATTGCTTTACCATAGCTTCCTATGAAACTATGATCTCCTTGTCACTACAGCACAGGTGCACCCAGGTGTCACTACACTATTAATGTATGGTCACTTTGTACTACTAGATTTATTGGACAATCTATCAGTAATAGGCTTACTAAACATGTGTATCGTTTACTTCCTGCATCCTGTTAAACTTGTTGAAGCAAAGTCGAAGCGTATTTTGCTCGGAATTTTATTTTGTAGGTGCTGTGACCGAGCATGACATGACAACGGTCCAGATAAATATTTCAGTTTTATATTGAAGTCAAAAACTCAAGGGCAAAATTAGGTGCAGCGGTTTCATCATTTTAGAAACAATTGATCAGGTTAAATGATTTCATGTTACACTAACTTTAATCTAAGCGTGTTTTTCAGCTTGACCAAGATGTGAGTTAGTATTTCATAATTCATTACACCTTCGATTGGACTTCAGAACTTTTAACAGATTATCTCTTTACTATCAGCCGTTTGGTAATTTGGTAAATTTAATTTTTGCCAATCATAAGCCTGCTCTTCAGTCCATGTTGGTAAGTGGTTTTTAATTGAAGTACATACAAGAGTGCAGTTCACCATCCCGTTCGCTTTCAAATTCCAAAAAAATACGTTTTATCTCATTTTTGTTTTAGTTGATGCTCCAGAAGGGTGAAGATAACTGGGCTAGTAATTTTGATGTGAGATCTCAGCATGTGCGGCATTAACAAAAGGAATCTAATATTTTTGTAGATAGTCTGTTAGTAGGTTATGGTTGCTAAATCATTGCTTTCAACTTACAACATGGCATCTTATTTAAATTGTTCCGAAACCTTATCCGATAAGTGGCATAAACATTTGAGAAACATTATTTTGCATTTAAAGAATATTTTCAGGTTAGGTAATTTTTTAACAGTATTTCATTAATAAGAAAGCAGATGCTTTGACTTTCACATTCATTGTTTGGTTTTAGCTAGAGGGTATATCTTGGAGAGCCAGTTCAAGTGTTACAGCTTTGCATAGCTAAAATTTTTGAGTTTCCTATCAAATTCAAGTATTTATGTGACTAAATAAGTTAACCAAGCTTCCACGGCAACCATTGTACTTGCTACTATGTGATGGTAAGTAAAAGCAAAAAAAGCTTAGAATCTGGTGTAAATAGGTAACTAAGAAGAACTTACATTGGAAACACATCAATATGAACTCAGAGTACACAACTCAATGTAATTGAGCTGGTTAAAGTTCTACTATCGTACGTAAGTCACAACCATAGACAGTCCTAGTCACCTCCACAGGCCAAATTTCAGTAAATTTTAACATAAAGTATTTATCCATCATTTGAGCTTGCTTTTATGATTGAGATGGTTTGGCTGCCAGAATGTTTCAAGATTAAATTCAACAAAATTTCATCTCGATTAAAACATCTCAAAGATCAAAAATATGTGGGAAATGATGTCACCAGTCGTAATAGTTGCTATATTGTGACATGTTGTGATAGTTGATATAATGTATTGTGTTAAAGTTGCAGTGTTAAGCATCTCTATTATGTCGGCTCTTTGCAACTATCGTATAAAAGTAATAAATTCTTTGCTTAATTTGAGCATTTTAACTGCAATCAAGTTACATCGATTTTAATCATAAAACATTCTTATTATAAGATTGCCTAAAACATCAAAAACAATCACAAATGATAGAAAAATACCAACACTTTTCGTTAAAATCAACTAAAGTGTTGTGTAAGTTCAACTTTAACAGCTAAGAAATTATCTGCTAGTTGCTACGTGGCCTACTAAGGCTGTTAAAGCCAGATATGGCAACACAGTTACCTAAGTACAGTTTACTATCTGGAAGCCAACACATTAAAACATTGTAAAGTGTTAATTCATGCTTTACTATATTAACTTACTTAATATTTTTTCGGTTTATTTTTACCAAATTTATATTGGCTTTGTTAGTTGGTTTGTGTAAAATTGTTTATTTAACCATCAAAATGTGGAGTTTTGCTCCCCATTTTCTTGAAAATAAGATTGTATTATAGTAAATAGTCCGCTTTCACTCATCTGTCATTATGTTATCTTCATTTTTCAAAATAATTTCGATATATTTCATTTGACTTGCCGAATCACTTTAATTCATTAAGTATAATAATGCAGTTAAGATTTCGATCACACTTGTAAACTAAACAAATGACATCGTGTCAATATCTGAAGTTTTGTTAAATGTATTTTTTTCTTGTTTTAATATGTGATGCTTATAAACTGTAAACGTTGTGTACTATTTGTTTTCACACAACACAACACACAACACACACATGCACGTGCGCTTGCACACACACACACACACACACACAACACACACACAACACACACAACACACACACAACACACACAACACACACACTCAGCACACTCCCACACTCCCACACTCCCACATTCCCACACACACACTCCCACACACACTCCCACACACACACGCACGCGCATGCACACACGCGCACGCACACACGCGCATGCGCATGCGCACGCGCACACATGCACACACACGCACACACACTGTGACTGCAGGATTTGATTACAGCATATGGTAATACGCATAAATAACTATGGCAACATACCCAAGTCTGTATAAGGCATAGTTACAGTGTGAATAATGTTAAACTTGTAACCATAAAAACATGGAGTTTCTAAACCATGATGTAATACTTAACTCATTCTACTAATGGACAAGTATTAATGTTGATCTACCTACATGTACTAACTTGGCGTTTAAAGCATGACAAATGATATGGAACATCTCTTGCTGATTTCTAATAAGAGTGTAATCTAGTGGAATAATTAGCGATACATCTGACTCATGTAAAGAACATTTATTTCATATGGTCTACTGGACTTCATTAAAGTGTGATCAGAACAAGGAAGTTCTTTTTTATTATTTACAATTTCAGTAAAGAGCACAGGCTACAGTAACCTTAAATAAAGATCTAAAATGGTTGTTAAAATTGTGTATTTAGCACGTGCCACTCTATTGGAATGTATGTTAGTTCCTGCATGACTTTCTGAGAATACTGATAGAGAACATATGTCTTTAAACATGCTGATCTGAAACCTATTTGTTAGAACTAATCTTTAAAATTGATTATTTTAATGCCTCTTTAATGCAACATTGTTTTAAGAACAATGGTAAGTTATGTTTGATCTATGTCAACATGTTTTAAAACTGGTTCTGCAATCAAAACTGTCTAAAATTAGTTTTCAAAATTTTTGAGTTTGGAAAATTTGTATTAAATTTGGTAATAAAAGCCAGGATGCTGTTTTAACATTTTGGAAAATAACTTTTTATTCTATTATTTAAGGTGCATAATGGGTTATTTCATTTTTTATACATTTTATCAATAAAAGTAATTAACTACTTTTAGTTATTTAAGATGAGTTTGGAATAAAGCTAGATTTGTAACAGTAACTTAAACCATTTTAAGAATATCTTAATTGTGGCTGAACAATTAGGAGAATAAATGTTTCAGCTCTACTTTAATACTAACCATGCAGCGGACAGTCGATCTACCTACAGTAGGTATGGACGATGTTGTTGGTGAGCTATTTTGTAGCCATTGAATTAAAGAGGATTAAAAATATGTTTTTTTATAACTTTTGCTCTAATCTGGCTTGTTGAGCATTTAGCATTATTACAGACAAAAGACTGATGCTCAGTGCAGCTGGTATATTGGTTTAAATTATTTCATGCTTGAAAGCCTCAGAGCATGCGCATTGTTAGTATAGTCACAAGCGCTTTTCTTAAGAAGCAAATATTTTGCTAAAGAAGAACAGCGATTACATTGGCATTGAATGTATATGTTTAGAGCTGCAATACTTATCAGACTGTAGTTAGCACTGTACTCTATGTGTAGATTTTGTTACAAACTGACCTATAAAAAGTAGCAACATAGGACATAAAGTGATAAAGTTTTTTAGGCCTATTTTCATTAAATTTAGTTTATCCTGACCGATATCATCCTTCAAAAAGAAATTTGTTGCCACAAAATAACCTATTGAAGAATGTTTATGTTGACATGTCATCAACCCAACATAATGAACAAACTTGATATAAAAGTATTTTATTTTTGTTTTACATGCGCCAACTTTCTTGCAGACACAAAAATCTGTATGAAATTATTGTGAGCCAATATGGGTCTCTATCCCATGACATTCACCTAATTAGACTGACCCTTTTACCAATTTAGCTAAATCAGTCAATTGATCACATTCAAAAACCTTTGAATAAATGTGGCAACCCAAGAACATAGATAGCTTCGAAACAGAGTCAGTGAATAGATGGGTGGACAATTACTAATAACAATATAGAGAGAAAATGTACAGTGAACTCAATCCTGCATACTAAATACGCTTTTGATCATTTATGAATCACAGCCTGAAATAGTTGAAGACTAGGAACTTTAGATTAGTTTAATTTCAGTTTTAATGGATTAATTTTAATTTCCCAATATTGGGCGACTATTTCAGGTAGTTGAGCATAGACATAGAAATTAAGATGGGAGTTCAACATAATATAAAGGTCAAAGTAGGATTAAAATTATAGTTCAACATAAACATAGAGACTAAGAAGGTAGTTCAACATAGACTTAGAGATTAAGATGATAGTTTAACATAGACATAAATATTAAGGTAGTGTTTAAAACATAATGTAACATCGACATAAACATAAAATTTAAGACGGTAGTTGAACATAGACCTAAAGATTAGGAAAGTAGTTCAACATAGACTTAGAGATTAAGACGGTAGCTCAAGATAGACATAGAATTTAAGACGGTAGTTCAACATAGACATAGAGGTTAAGATGGTAGCTTAGTATAGACATTAAGATTAAGGTGGTGATTATAATTATAGTAAAAACATAGACTTGAAGAATAAGACAGCGGTTCAAACATAGTTCAAACCTAGACAGAGATTAAGTTTGTAGATCACACGTGATCAAGCATACTACAAACTGCACAAAGTTTAATTGCATGACACAGGAAAAGATATATTTACACATTGTCTAAGTGGTGACCGGCAATCCAATGGGATGTCATCATTCGTTCCATTCATCATCGGTAATTTGCTGCAACAGAGAAAAATATTATATAAATTTGATTTAAATATGGATTTGTGATCTCAATCACCAATTTTAGTGTCACATGTTGTTTTTCTTTAATTCCCTTGCCTCTTTGCAAGTTGTAAAGACTGCGAATTTCATAAAACCCCAAAATTGATCACTTAGTCATATAAAGTGTCTACACAGTGGTAGTGTAGTGACACCTGGGTGGAATGGCTAGTGACACCTGGATTGGCTAGTGATGCCTGGTTGGGTGAGCTAGTGACAACTGGGTGCGCTGGTGACACCTGGGTGGGATAGTGTTACTTAGGTGGGATAGTAACGCCTGGGCGCGCTAGCGGCGTCTGGGTGCGCTAGGAATAACAAGGGATTTATTAACAATTATTAACATGACAATTCTTGAGAGGTCAGATCTATCAAATTACTTGATTAAATCCCAGCCTGATCATCACAAAGCTATAATAAAATAGCTGGCAACAAAACATTTCCGTAAAATTTTAATCTATTGAACTGATGACAGGTTTTGTATGGTTAGTGTGAGTCTATAGTCACGAGATCAAATCCTTTACGATGCAGTTTTTTTCCCATTTTCTTTCAGTGTCTTTGGAGACGTGAATAGACACAGGTTTTATTATCATAAAAATTATTACTTTAACAGCTTGAAATCGGTCATTTTGGTTATCAGGATAAGTGCTAACAATACCAATTTGTGGTTATCAGGATATGTCCTAACGATACCCTTCATGGTTATCAGGATTTGTGCTAACATTACCACTTTGGGTAAAGTGCATGTGGATGCTTTGAGTTTTATTTTGCACTTGGTGACATTATAAATATTTTTTCTGAGAGATATTCATATATGCTAAAATTATAATGTTGTCAATTTGTTTGTACAGCTAGTATAGGTTTACTAGGATAGGTATACGCTGATTCTGGCATACGTAGGTATAGGCTTGTTTAATCTAAGTAACCTTAAAGACAGTCTGTTTAAAACAATCTATTAGTATATTAAAATTAATTATGTGCTTTTTGGTAATTTCCTGATTTCAGTCTGAAACCATGAAAGAATCGTAACATGTTGCCGTACGTTAATTTTTACTCGGTAAGAACTTACAACTTTTGTTAGCCGAACTGCCCTAGCCAAATCATCAGGCTAATGAAAGCCTGTTGAATCAAAAAGCAGTCAATATAGTAGGATTTCCAAGAAGCGCCTCTCAAGAAGTTGTCAGATTTATATTCTCTTTCTTTAGTTTACAAACAGGAGCCCTCTTTATATAATGGTCCATATCAGTGACTATACTCATATAGGAATACTTTGCTTATGAAAGCCCGATGAATCGAAAAGCAGTCAATATAGTGGGATTTCCAAGAAGCGCCTCTCATTAATTTGTCAGACTTGTATTCTTTTTCTTAGTTTACAAACAGGAGCCCTATTTTTATAATGGTCCATATCAGTGACTATACGCATACATTGTATATGAATATTTTGCTTATGCAAGCCTGATGAATCTAAAAGCAGTTAATATAGTAGGATTTCAAGAAAGCACCTCTCAATAAGTTCTCAGAATTATGTTCTCTTTCTTTAGTTTACAAACAGGAGCCCTCTTTTTATAATGGTCCATATCAGTGACTATATTCATACAGGAATACTTTGCTTATGAAAACCTGATGAATCTAAAATCAGTTAATATAGTAGGTTTTCCAGAAGGCAGCTCTCAATAAGTTGTCAGAATTATCTTCTCTTTCCTTAGTTTACAAACAGGAGCCCTCTTTTTATAATGGTCCATATCAGCGACTATATTCATATAGGAATATTTTGCTTTTGAAAGCCTGATGAATCTAAAATCAGTTAATATAGTAGTATTTCCAGAAAGCACCTCTCAATAAGTTGTCAGAATTATCTTCTCTTTCTTTAGTTTACAAACAGGAGCCCTCTTTATATAATGATCCAATTCAGTGACTATACTCAAATTTTGACTTCGCAGAAGCTTATAGGGAGAAAGCTAAACTAACCAAGTTGCCTAAAAAAGCTAATAATAAATTTTATCTATGATACACATTCATTCTTTTAATATGATCAACTGGAATATGTTTATTGACTGTAAAGAATTTTGACACCTCTTGATTTCCTAGACCATTAAAAACTTCAATTAACTAATTAACTAGCTAATGAGTGGTCATGGAACACAACATTGCTACAGCTATTACATTGTTAACCATTTCCAAGTTCCCTTTCAGTTGCAGTGATAACACAATGTAGGCATAAATGGTTAATCAAAAACGTTTGTTAAATCAGATGGGCATTTAATTTTCAAGTTTTAGCTGTGCAATTGTAATTATCTGATTGGTATTGCTTTGGGGAAAAAGGAAAGATTATGACAATCAGCTTTTTAAACAAAATTTTAAAACTTAACAAACTTATAAAATTGTGAAGGCTAACATCAGCATAGTATTTCGTCAATTGATTTAAACATCGTCTGAATGTTTCAACCAGTCAATTTTGATGTCGTGTTGCCCCTGCTTCTTGCTTATATTTCAACAGTACCACCTTGTTAAATATCAATTTGCACCGTAAAAAAATAAAGCACTTTACTTATGTATTTTTCATTTACATAACTACAACACAATATAGATATAGCTTACAGGATAAAAACACTGTTGGCTAAAAGTAATATATTGTGTTTGCAACGTTGCAGCTAGTTAGTAAAGACTTCTAGTAAAATCAACTAATCAAGAAGGCATACTTTATTACTCGTTGGTTCTACTATCATCTAACTTTGTGAATCCACTTGTTCTTAAAAAACCCAGTGTGAGTCAGCAATTAATCAATAAATCAATGAGTAAATTTTTAAACTGATAATTCACCTTTCAACCTTTATGTTCATAAGTGTTGATTTTGACAGATGTATCAGTGGGTCATGATGAGGGTTAGCGTCTAGCTAATGAGTCGTGGTACTTGAGTTAAACTTTAATTGAATAACCCTCTGGCTCTTGCTAACCATAATATGTGTAGCTTTTTTGGGTGGAACATTCAATGCTTCTTGAACAAAAAGTTTCATTGCTTGTGCAGATCAATAGTGCATTATGCAGAGCTGTATGTGGTTTTCCCAGCTATTGTGATTTGTCAGCTATGCTTGTGAGCTGACTCATGGGATGTTGACAGTTTATACATAATTTATTACAGTCTAAACTCTGTCCAGTCTTTTACATTCTCACATCTGCACGCTGACAGAAACAACCATTAGACAAACATGCCTTAAACGCTCTAGCAGCATTAGCTCTCAAAGAGAGATGGATCTCCAATAAGTTAGTTGTTTAAAAGTTTTTTGTTTGCATCTTCATTTGACAGCTGGTGCAAATATTTAACACTGGATTGCAGCCTGTTTTTGTGAAGGTCAGGTTTCATAGCTCAGCTTTTTAACTTGGTTCCAGTTGACTGCTTTGCTTGAGGAAGCAGAGGTTGAAAGGCTTGTTCTCATGTTATCATTTTCTCAGCTAGAAGCATTCCTTTTTTGGTAAAGCCTTCATTAAACCAGCTGCCAAAATCACCAATCTATTTGTGATCATCATAAATCATCATAACCATTTGAGCATTAGAAAACATAATTGGCTTAATTGAAAGCTTTTTTCCACCTAGCTCCATCAAAGCAGTGTTAGTAGCTCTTGCCAAAAATAAATAGATTACATCTATGGAAAAGAGGTGTTTTTGGCTTTTCCACGAAACTTGACAGATTTCGCTTATAATTGTTAGACCTGAGATATATGTGGCTGTATTATAGGATTTGTTAGGCTCAGGCTATATTTGTGTCTGAGCTGCAGGTAGTCTTGATAATTACGGTGAGTGCATAAAGCTGGATAAAGCTAGTGGGTAAAGCTAGTAGATTAAGTAGTATAAGGCAGTGTGGGAGAATAAAAGGAAGTGTCATGAGAGACGGACACTTTTTTCTTCTTCACATCAATTATACATGTAAGTATACACAGTTATTCAACATGTGTGGTTGTAGAGTTTTACTGAAAGTGAAGGCATTATACATCTAGCTAAAACAATAGTACAGCGGAACCCCGGTAGCCGAAATTAATTCAATCTGGTGTTGGCATCGTATACCGAAAATGTTGTATAAAGGCTATAGAAGCCATAATAATTGTATAATGCAAATACCCCAGATAAAAATTATCAAACTTATATATGCACACTGCACATACTGTACAACTTATTAACTAAATAGTATATCAATCTTAGTAACAATAGTTAGCTATAATTACTTCAGTGTATTTAGTGGTTATGATCTGCCTATAACTATGATATGACATTTTTACTTCTTTGTTTAACATCATTATAAATTTGGCACCCTATTGCTAACAAATTGAAGTTACATATGTAGTTATATAGTCATATACATATAATAAATTGAAGTTTCTAAAAAATATTATATTAAACAGTAAAATGTGCAATAAATTTTCACTTTTGCTTAATTTTCGCTGAACTTCATTTTGCCCACAGAATGTCATGCATTTATAAAACAAAAAATGCTGAAATGAGAGAGAGCAAGCATTATTTTCTTCCAAGCATTTTTAGGGACTTCGGTGAATAGCATATTGGCATCATTTTTATCTGGACATATTGAGGACACTAACCGCTCAACTGGAACTTCGGGAAATATTTTGTTAATGTTGTAAGAATACACCGTGTTCCACATCGTAAGGCAAAAAATAAAATATAAAAGGGTCATTATAACTCGTGGGTGCGCTGTATCTATTTTACACATTACTCAGTAAAATCCACTATTATATATAACTTGATACAGTCAAAACATTTCCATGAATGCATTCCCGCAATAATATTTTACCTAGTGAAGACATATACTCTGTACAAAGCTGGCATAACACAAAGGTATTAGACAGATATGGATAATGCAAGTAGCAAGCTAAAGTTGATGTTTTAAGGTAACAGCAGCAAAGGTCATCATAAGAACAAAGTGAACACAATCACAGACCATTTGCCTAACAATTTTTACTAGCGAGTTGTCAGCTCCAGTAGGACACATATGTATTCGCGTCATCTAACTTTCGCATTTTTGCGGAGTCATTCATCTCGTCCGAAAATTTCATGAGCGAAACTAAACTATCGTAACGAACAAGCGAAAGCGCAAAATTAATTAGCTTTGTTTATTGATATCCACAATAAAATTGTCATATTAGCAATGCAGGTAACCTTGGTGTGTGGTTGGGCTCTTTGGGCAATTTATGCTAAACTCATTATAGCTAATACGCCGACTGAGCAGCATAGCAAAGCAAATTGAGATAAAAAATTCTTTTTGAAAAGCAGGCCCATATTCCCTGGTTGCAAATTGTGGCAGATAATGTTAGGCCACTAGGTATGAGCATCTGGGGGTTTGGAAGGGTGGTATCAGCCCCCTCAACAGGTTTCTTTCATGTTGGCCTCAACCAGGCATCTCACGTAAAGTTTTGAAAGATTTTAAGTATAAGATTAAAGTTTAAAGATTAAAGATTAAAGTATAAACATTTTTTCTAATATTTGATATTTGGTTTTTTTAGGTGATGTGACTGCTAGGAAGTTTTCAGATGAAAATAAGCTAAACTTGACCGCAGTTGAAATGCTCAGAAAAAAGACATCTTTTTTCTTTTGAGCATTTCAACAAAGATCAATTTTGCCGATTTTATTTTTAGTTCATCCGAAGGTTTTAACGCTTTCGTTGGGCCATTGCCAAACAGATGTTTGGTAAAACTTGACCTTTTGCAAACCTTCATAAAAGTCGTTAAAAAATATTTTGTCAATCATGATAATAAAGATGCCCAAGAACTATTAAAAGTTAACGTTTATCTCTATGGATTTGAGTAAAGTGATATTCTACAGCGATTAAAACTCTTCCCATAGCCGTTGGGCAAATAACTGTTCGAGTAAATGATGTTGACGTCGAGTTATCTAAAGCAGTTTATCATTACGTGGGAACGGACCAAACCGATACGTTCGAGTTAAACAAGCATTCGTGATAAAGTTTTATCCAAAGGCGAGTTCTCTGAGTTTGACTATACTTAACCGCTAAAAATTAATAAAAAGTTGGGGTGGCTCAGCCGGCCAGCCGCCCCAGGGAATACGAGCCTGGGGAAAAGCCAAGACAAACAAGGAAGATGATGATATTAGTTTCATCACTGAATTTGTAACAGATGAGGATGAAAGTCTGGTAGGGAAAGTCATAAAATTGAATAATAATAATTGTAGGGATGAATTATATTACCAACCACAAACAATAACAACCTTGAGCCATGGCCACCGCCTGCTATAATTACTTGAGATATAATATTGGTGCCACATCAGTCACGGCGGTAAGGGCAAGGACCTAGACGTCATTGATAGTCCAAGAAACAAATAGCAGCAAGCAATCAAGTTGCATTGTCGATCTCGCCCACACATTTCTACCCGCGGTTCACAAATACAAACTAGTCCCAAATTGAACATTTTTTTACTAGTGAACTGGACTTGATGAATCCAAATATGTTTGTTTCATTGCATTTATTTTCACATCATTATATTTTCGCACTCATCAGATCTGCGAAAATAGGTTGCAGTAAAATTTTACTCTGTGTGCTACTCACGAAACTAAATATTAGCGAAATATAAGTGTCCTAGGGTACTTAGAAATAGAGACTGGACAATCACTTTTAAATCATTCAAAAATTAACAACACTTTTATACTGTACTTGTTGCTGTTTGATTAAATTTTGAATCTGAGGAGAGTTGTCTACCTTTTTCTAAAACAAAAGTTATTCCAAACTTATCAGTTTTTTACTGATTTGTGTTAAGCAGTGAAATGATTGTAACCAATGTGAGTTTTCTGATTGCAATAATGTTTATAATTGTATACTTATTGTGAACATTGTGAGTTGTGGGACCTTATACAAGTGAAGATAATACTAGCTATATACAAATGCCCATCTTATGTGCTATTGCAAAAGTTAGTACTTCCACAAGACATTCAAAATTCTAAATCATTTTAAAATTATAGTTACGTGTTTGAGAGGCGTGTCGTGACACGGCGTGTAGTGATGGCTCTTTCTGCTGGCAGGGAGGCTGAATGAATTCTCTTCTCACAAGGCTTCATAGTTTTCCTGGCTTCCCACCTCTTGGGGTAAATTGCATCTGCTGTATGTTTTCCTCCTCAATGGGTTGATCCTCTGCAGGCTGTCTGCTGCAGGCTCCAATGGCTTATATTAGCCTCTATCCATGTGCCCATTTTGCTGCTTGGGTTACTGCCAAGTTGCTGTATCTGGCTCGCTGTCAGTTGCGCTCTGCCTTTCTTTGGCTCTGCCTTGGCCTGCTGCCAGCTCCTCCTTATATATTTATTTTCGGATCGTTGACAAGTGACATTGGCTGCCTGAGTTCATTATTGCATATATCACAAAATTCTTGTGATGTCTATTTTAGTAACTTTGATGTCAACCAACATTCCTTTTTGACAGCTGATATTGGACATCATCTTTTTTGGGATTTCATGACAATGTTTGGAATCCCAATAAGCTAACAAGTCAAAAATCTAAGAGGCTGTGTCAATAATTTCTACAAGATTGGCCATAACCTGAAAACCACTAATCGCTGATTCAAGAATGGATTTTGCTATAATAATATTCATCCTGAGACAGCTACACGTATAGTTATCTATCTAACATAAGACAAAAGAGATATTCATATTTCATGTGATGCATTTTATAGTCATTACATAACTTTTTTTGTTTTTCATAACAATAAAGTTCTTGCGTAACTAGGCCATATTATGATTTCACAAAGTCATCTTATCTATAATAAAAGATGTTATAAGCTATGTAATAATAAAAGTGTTGTAATTGCTTGATCGGTTGATGGTTTGATGTATATGTGTCTCTGCTCGTGCTTTTTGTCACTCTGCAAAATAATATTGGGTAATTATTGTGATGTGTTGCCCTCCATAGTGGTAGCAATTATAATGGATTTGCAGAAGGTCACACATCTCCTTCATGCGTAATGGTCAAAATCTTAATTGGGAATACATCAATCATGCTTGTTAATGTCTCTCATCAGCTGTAATGGTTAAATGGCTCATTTGCTTGATATTTTGGTCAGTACCCTATTTACTACGCTGTTTGTGGCAGCTGGGTGGCATTGCTTAAGTGCTACTATTATGCTGTCCTCTTAACGATCCATTGCTTCTAAAACGGACGCATTCCTAGCCCAGTAGTTCTTCATGCATACCTGTCAGCGCTTCAATCAATGATGCATTCCTAGCTGTCATATCTAATGCTTCAACCTCCTATCTCTGTAGTTTTCCACCGATTCTCATGTTGACTCTCAAGCTGGCTTGTCAGTGCTTCCAACACTGATGCCTTCTTAGCTTCGTAGTGTTTTCACACTCTTATTTTAGCATTGCAATTCTTGCGATGACAATCTTAGCGTGATTGCTGTTTCCTCTTGTGCTGTTTGCCACAAATTCCAACTTTCATTGTTTCAAACCCTGACAGCTGCTAGGAGCACATGCTGACAATTGTAGGTTGTTAAGATATAGGAAGGCTATCATTTGTAAACCGATTCATTTCTGGTGCATCATTGCTTTGTCTAGATAATATACTGTAGTAAGCACCATTAACGTCTGATGCAGTCTTGCTCAGCTGCTTTTAGGCTGTGAATTTGGGCTGTCGATCGACTTTTACCTTCTCTTAGGCAGCCATCTGCTGATCAGCCAGTAAGGGGTACAAGAATGAGTAACAGATGACAGACTTGTGTATTCTCTTTATCACTTGGGTAGATGATAGACAGGATGTCATTTCTATCATTTAGAAAAAACTAGTTCATGTATCAGTATTCACTTTGGTCACCAAAATCAAACCTATCACATTGGTGATTTTAATATACAGTCTAATATTTTCATTTACAAGATTTTACAATTAAATATTACATTCTATGTATTTTAATTATGGTGAAGGAGCTCCGCACTATGTGATATAATTATACCAGTAAAATTTTGTAATACAAATTGCTGCCAATACATTTGTTGTCAGTTGCTATGCAAATTCATTTATCTTTTTTGAAGCATCAACGTTATATTTTAAAGATTGTGTTACTTACACTCTTGTTAAATGTTTCAATGGTCTCTGATACTTACAATTTTGTTAAAATGTCAATTAGTTTTTTTCGTATATTTGCATGAAATGAAAACTTATCTGTTGATTCATTTATTGGTTATCATTTTTTTGTTAGCCTTAAAGCTTGCCTTGTTTAGCAGTTTACTTTTTTCTTCTAATACTCCTACATTAATCATTGCTACGGCCCTGTCAAGGCTGTTTGCCTACAGTAGCTTTTAGGTACCAACAGTTAGTAAAAGGAGTTTATTTCTCCTGTGGCTCATCTCTAACTTTGCTGCACACCTATTTAATATTAAACTAACAGACCCGTAGTCAGGTTTTCATACATTTACACAGATATATCTGTGGTTTATAAAAGATGTGTCTATTACCACCTTTGCATTTACTAGTGTTCTTTTGACTTTATTATAAACTAAAATAATAGGAGAAAATATAACATGCAAAAGTACTTTTATTTTATTCACATCCATTAGTTTCTTCATATCAGTATTTACACAAACTTTCCATACCCTGATCTGTAACTCACAAAAGGCTACTTGTACTGACATTTCACGAGACTAATCAACGGATATTGTTCTCTCTGATTGGTCAAATCCTATGAGGCATAGTCCTTCATTATTAGGTTTACACAACGGTAACCTCCCATTTTGCAAACAGCCCATCAACACTCAAAGGTAGGCATGAAGCGGCTTTGTGGTATCCTAACTGAATCTGACATTCGTTTGCTGACTAATGTTTAATCTGATTTGTTCCATATTTTTGATTCTCACTTCTACTAGAAAACTATTTTATTGTTGTTACATAATATTATTAATGAGGGAGAGAGGAGAAGAGGAGAGGGAAAGGGGAAAGGAGAAAGGAGACAGGGTGGGAGAATAAAAGGAGGGAGGAGAAGAGAGTGAGATTGAGCTGGGGGAGAGGGAGAAAGAGAAGAAGAGAGGGGGGAGGGGTAATTGAGATAGTGAGAGTAGAAAAATGAAGGATCGGGGTTAATGACAAGAGAGAAAGATGAAAGAGAAGAAATGGAAAGAAGGAAAGAGAAGGGAAAGGGAAAAAGACGGAGAATACTTTTACAGTTGAATTGTGGGTATAGTCCTATTAAACACGGGGATGAATGTCGGGTACTTTTAGGGATGATATTTTGCTTTCTCTAAGACAGACTGGAGCACATTACCTGATTGCTTACTTCATTTCCCTATAACAAGGTACAGGTTTTACCCATTTAAAACTTCAGTTTTATGACAATAACAAAAACAGTTGAGTAAAAAGAGATTGTTAAAGAAAGGTAGGAAAACATTGTTACTTTCTAAAGGAAATAAAGCAAACTTAGATTTTGATTCACTTAACTGTGACATAGTTATTTACAACAGACATTTAATTGGAGCTTTATTATAATCATCAAACAACTTATCAAAGAAATTTAATCAAATGACACACTTTAAACTAAACCACTCTTGCTATTGTTAATTAGTAACATTTTATAGTCAAGAAGCTATCTGGTGCATTACAACTTTAAGTTCAGACATTCTGTTCTGCTCAGTCTCTGCACCAGTCAATCGAATTGGCCACTTTTTACTACCCACACCTGTCTCCACTTGTTACCTCAATCCCCTTACCATCTTCCTCACTCAGCCATCTCTGACACAATTAAACTTCAACATGTTTATAGATATATGTAGAATACACTGCTGTCCAGGAGATTTAAGGCAATTATCATATAAATATCTGATAGCGCCTCATATTATAAAGGTTTTAAAATGAGATAGCTAACAGTTAAGAATACCTGCTCCTTTCGAAATTAAATATTAACCTTTCTGATCCTCATCTGTGTGTCTTTCATCTTTTACTCTTCTAAATATTCAGGTTTGCTTGAATTTCCTCAGCCTTGTTGATGGGTTCATCTTCATCCTGAAGTATTTATTTAGTTCTTCCAGTTAGTAAGCTCTGTTTTTTAAATACAATTGTATGATGTTTAACTTATTTTGGTTTTAGATAAGCTTTTAACTAATACAATGTTAAGCTTGATTAACTATAATCTTACATGAAAACTATGAGAATATTGTCTGTACCTTAGTTTCTTTATTAATCATGTGTTATATGTACTCTGATGTATATAAAAGCTATTATAAAGCCGTCTATACTTTCTTTTAATTTATGATACAAAAGAAGCTTTTAATTTGTAGTTTTAAGCTGTTTGCATGTCTTATCATCTTTAGGAATAAGCTACGTTGTCATATTATCTAACATCGAAGTATGAAAATACCCACTGACTGTACTGTACTACAATAGTTTATAAATACTAAAACACAACTAGTTTGTTTTCATCAGTAAGAAAGTTTTGCCCTGATTGGGTTTAGATAACTAGCACTGGAAGAAGATAACTGACTACTTTTATGATGCTTTTGCTTCATTTTCTCCGCTATACTTTTAGTCTCACATTAGTGCATGTGCGTCACCAAACCTCCTCTATAAAACATTAGAACTGTTTCATCAGTAAGCTAATAGTGAGGTGTTTCTAACAATATGTATATTTGTTACATGATATAACCATGGTAGATAGCGTGTTGGCTGTGAGGATACAAGTTGTAGAAACAGCTTGCGATATTTTAGATAACTTGTTGGCCTGATGCACTTGATGAGCACAAAAAATTTAATTACGCATTTCTACTTGCATATTAGCATTATGTATCTGGCCACTTGCAGGGTTATACTGAGAAACTGAGTCAGCTATGGCCGCAGCAAGAGCGGAGGTTATAGAGCAGCTGAGAAGTAACTTGATATGTCACATTTGTATGGAGAGAAGAGAACTACGCCTGCTGCCATGTCAGAACACTGTGTGTCTCGCTTGCTTGGGTGAGTATTAAGGTCATCACAAGTTTATAAAAACAAACCACAAGATATCTTAGAATAAACAATGTTCTGCATTCCTCATCTTATAACTGTACTGCAGTACTTCCCTCGCTTAGGTGTGCCTAGACTGTAATCAATTTAAAGTTTGAGTATCTAAACTTTCGGGAGGTCAAGCAGGCAATGTGAAGTGGTGTTTACTTTAGAGAGAATAGTGGCAAATGCAGTAAGCAAAGCAGAGACTCCCAGATGTCCGTACTGCAGAAATGAGCTGACTTTGTCCCTCTCTTTCTACCCACTCTGTAGACTGGCTGCTGATTTTGAGAGAGAGTTTGACAGATTAGAAGAAGCAATGAAGGAATGTAGCCTCCATGATGGTTGGTAGAGAAAATTTACTAACCGCCACTCTGGTACTATAAGTATATTTGTTTCTCTGGAAGTGTCAAAAGAGAAATTATACTATCACTTGCTATTTTATTTTATTATATGTAATTGTTAGATACACAGAGAGACACACTAAAGTACCTTACAGTGTTCAGTTTTCACTTTGTTAGAAGTCACTTGTGAGACTAATGGATGTATCAGACACATTGACTGGTATTGTGAAGGCTGTCAAGAGTTCATCTGTACAAGGTAATAATTACTGGTAAAACTAGTCTCTGTTTACTAAACATTTGCATCTTGACTTGGGCTAAAGAGTTTATTATATACAGATACTATTAGCAAAGATCACATGATTATGATAACACTGATGTTTTATTATTCAAATTTTATTGACTGGAATTATTGACTTCTCCTTATGAGTAAACAAGTCGATGATATGTAGATATACGTTAAACATAGAAGTACAATTACATGTATTTCATTATCAGTCAAAATTATTTGTCATTCGGTTGAGTTACAAGTGGAGACAGTTAACCTTTTACCTGCTATCATTAAGATGCAGTAAAAGGAACACCTGCACAGGGCCCGATCCAGACCACCAACTGGTTGACTATGAGAAACTAAAGGAAGAGAGCTGTAAGAAATTTGAGGAATGGAGGGAAACCAAAAAGACTGAAATTGACTTGCTAGCAACCATTGTTAGTATAAACCTTTTCAGTTTCCTTTAATTTTTAAAACAGTTTTCATTGCCCATAAATTATAGTAATTGTACTAACAACAATAGGGTAAGCTAACGCCAGTAGATGACTCTGTGTATCTGAGAGTATGTGAGCTCTCTGATTAAG
Organism: Watersipora subatra; assembly: GCF_963576615.1. Classification (NCBI taxonomy): domain Eukaryota; kingdom Metazoa; phylum Bryozoa; class Gymnolaemata; order Cheilostomatida; family Watersiporidae; genus Watersipora; species Watersipora subatra. The sequence goes on from NC_088715.1 coordinate 35,441,533, forward strand.
ATTGTTAAGGAACTCTGAATAGGATACATTGTATTAGACTTTTAGTTTTATACACTTGGGTAAAAGTCAGTTTATATACTGAGTAGTTTGTTGTTTGCTGTCAATGATCTTCATAATCTCCTACCCATTGTATGCATTTCATGTTTAGAGAACTGGAATTGCTTCTGAGATGAGACAGGAGATAGCAGGTGCTTCCGATGACACAGTTGCTGATATTCAACTGAAGCATGAGCGTATGAAAACCTCACATAAGATTCTGTCACTGAAGATCCTTGAGGAAGGAGAAAGAGCAGTTCTAGACTACTACACTGATGGTATCAATCAGGTGTCAGACACTGAGTACATTCGACTTGTACAGAAAATGACTGTAGGTAGGTGTACACCTGAAAGAAAAGAAATAGCATGAAATCTGAGCTCGTACAAATGGTTTTTGCTGTTATTTTCTTAGGGTCTATTGCTTCTAGCTAATAAAAGTGGTACACATGTGATCACGGCTTTGTAGAATTTTGTTAAAATGTAATCTATGACATTTTTTGATTTCATAATCTTGCTCAATTTTGCTGAATTATTTAGCACTGATGTTACACAATGGATAATCACATAACATGAGTCAGTGCATCAATGTTTATTTCTGCGATAATTATTATGTTGTGTTTATCAAGGGTGAATTCTCGTAATTAAATATGTTTAGTTTAAATAGAAAATACTCAGTTTAAACAAATCATAACTCTTTCAATGCTTTAATAAATATATAATATTCTTTATCATTGTATTTCTATCATCTTTATGCCACTCTTCTTCTTTGTATAATAATATAAAATAGGTCATTTTCATAAGAAAAGAAAATTAATGGTTTCAAATTTGTGGTTTTTAAGTCAATATCGTTATTTTCCCTTGTGCTTGTGTATGTCTTATATACATGTATATTTGATAGCCTTGAAGAGTAACAACAAGACAACTGTTAAAAGCTGTAGAGTAGTAATGTATGAGCTATGCTACTCCGTCACAAAGACATCTGAAGGACAGTTGGCAGTGGGAAGGAATAGAGGGTTTGATATATTGGACAGTGAGGGAAGGTTGATTAGGACTGTGGAAGTGCGCAACAACAACGTAATCTCAATGCAAGAGTATAATGGAAATATGTTTACACTCTGTAAGGAGCCTCATCCTGGTAGTAAGAGACATGTTATAGTCTTTAGTAACAGTACCTATAAAGAGGTCAGGAGATGGCAAGTTCCTGACTATAAGAATATTAGTCAACTCACAGTTAGTAATAACAAGGTGTATGTGTCAGATCCAGAGAATAAAAGACTGTGTGTATATCCTGTAGATTATTACTACTCAATGCTTCCTTTCTTTTACCAACCACCTACCTACATTACTCACCCTTCATTTAGTACTCCCAACTACTTAGTCAGCTGCCCAGTAAACTCTATTGCCATCAGTGATTCAATAGCTAACAAGGTCCACTGGAGATGTCTGAATGATGACTCTGTAACATGGACCAGCTCTGCAGTGTCCAAACCTCGTGGTATTTGCTGTGGTGTGAAACGGGATATGTGGGTGTGGTCAGCTGGCGGTAAATTCCTCATCAGACTTTCTTCCCATTCAGGTTAGTAGTTAGGTACCATAGTGTTATATTGCAGTATATATATAGCTCAAGGAAGATGTTCTTAACCATTTTGAAAAGACTCATAACTTCATTATCACTACATCAACTATTGAACTTTCTATAATCTCTGAGCATGTGTACTGGATATCAGCCCTTAACTTGGCAGCAGACAAAAAGTTGACTTCTATCACAGTCCTCTCTATCAGTTTTTGTGTAATTAGGATATACTAGATTTTACTATTTTAGTTCCCCATTCACCATAAATATTGTGGATATCATGTTACAATTTTGTACCAGAGTTATCGTATGAATTTAGTGACTGTTATTATCCTAGTAAAGCAACTATTACTTGTATCATTACATATTATATAACATGCAACCTAAATAAGTATGTTATCAGAACTAGAGTTAGTTAATTTTGTTTCATGACTTTCGTTTTAATACTGAACATGTTTCTAGTTATTTAATAAACTTTAAAAACTATAAAAAAATTTAGTTGAATTGATATTTCTAAACAACTGCTAATATTTAAAATAAATTTGATACTTTGATTCAGCGAGATGAATAGTAAAATCCTTAGTATTACAACTGTCACAGGTCATTCAAAAGTAACAACTTGTTAAGAAAGTGTTTTCATAATAGACAATAAGAATTTCCCTGTCTTTTCAAAAAACCAAAAAAATTATAATTTGAGATTTCATAGTTCCTTCTGGCATTCTAATTAAGTTGTAATTCTAAATTCAAATTCTGGCAATGGTGGGAATCTTTATCAATTTTGAAATAACCAAAAATGAAAAATGTGTGTATTTTATAGGTGAGATGAAAGCGAAGATAACACACCTTATGTTTGCTAAGTTTACTGACCAAGAAAATTTTAGTGACATGTGTATTAGATCAGATGGTAAAGTCCTCTGGGCAGTTTCTAGGGCACAGGGACTGCTAAGGCTCAATATCACTTATGTATAAGTGATATTGATATCACTCAATATCACTTATGTATGGTGTTTTATTTTATAGGTGATATAAAAGAGGAGATAACTCACCATATACTTGCTAAGTTTCCTGCCAAAGATGACATCCATGACATGTGTATTCGATCAGATGGTAGAGTCCTTTGGGCAGCTGCCGGGGAACAAGGGCTGCTAAAGCTCAATATCACTTATGAATAAGTTATCGTTTTTGTTTTGTTTTCCCTATTGAACATTATTGCTTTAAACCATTATACCAGTTTGTATAAATATTTATGTACTGCACAATATGTGATATTAACTATACATAGATTTACAATTATGTTCTACACTTTCCTTTTGTTGTTTACACATATTAAATAAGTTTCTATTGCTTTTATTTTCCATTGGTAGGTATATTTCTGTTTCTGTGTCAATGTAATCTTTCACGACTATTTGTTTAAAATGAACAAAAACAATAATATTGTAAGGATTCTTAATTGTAAATAAAGTTGTACATAACTTTGTTGTAACATTATTCTTTGTACACAAGCAATGTTGGCTACTATACCAAAGAATCACAAGTTATAAACTTACCAAAACATTCACAATGTTGTTGAGAACAAGAAACTGATAGTCTTGATCTAGAATTACAGAAGAATGTATCAACTTGCAGGAGAATGTATCAAAGCATAGGTCCTGCGGGGAGTCGTCTACATTGTAAAAACATTAAATAGCTTCCTATAAGAGAAGATAACTTCTTGTTGTGATGGGAGACAAAATTAACTGATAAGGATTGCTTTCTAATTTGCTTTTGTAAATCTTTCAAGTTTTTCGAAGAAATATATAAAAACTTATGATTAATTAGATTAACCTGAGGATAATAAGATTAACCTGAAAATAATAAGATTACCCTGAAGATAATGGATTATATGTGGCAAGTCATGTTTGGGTTGGAAAGTTTTTATTTCGTTGGATGAAGTCATTGTGCACAAAAAACTTATAAGTAGTTGCAAAAAATTGGAGCAAAGTGCTTCCAAAATTTTCAAGTCCAACCTGAGTTATTAGCGCTTCGGTGAATTAGCAGTTGCAAGAAACACAACTAACTGTACCATTAGCTTATGTACCTATACTAGCTGGTTAAATATTACTACAAACAATCAATGTTTAGACTTACTAATCATGCTTTACTGTAAACAGCCTTATGTTCCATTGTTCATTTTTGCTGATGACTTTACAGTATAAGTTTTGTGTCTTAAAAATTAATCAGCTTGTTTCTAATTACGTTTAGGTTTGAAGCAAAAAAGATTGTATGAAGTGTGTTTTATCACTATTGTCGTTTTAAATTATAACTGCTACTCATTCTACTCTCCTAGTTCAGAAACCCTTGTAGTTGTTAAATGAGAAATAATTCATGTACAAGTATGTTTAAAATAAATTAAAACAATTTACTTTTGAAATAATTTATGTTTAGTTAATACATTGGTATGGAAATTCTCTGTTTGACAGGTTACAATTTTCAACAGAAAATCATTTTATTTGAAGTCAGTCTTTAAGTTTTTTAAGAAGATTCACAGATTTGTTACTAAAGGGCAAAATTTGAATCAAGGTTCAATTATAAAGACATGATAAAGTGTATTATTTATGTTAAAGCTTCCATGTTTGTGTTGCCATAGCCGTCAATTTAAATGAACTGACTACTACACAGTCCCAAAATTCTGCGCATACAAATATTAGGATGACTCAAATTTCGACCAACGCGGAACTTGAATCTATGACAAGCAGTTTTTTAGACGGACACTCGGAAGAACTGGCCCTCAAAATAATTGCGTCAACCTTTATTTTCTGGTTTTTTGTGGCAAAAGAAGCAAACATATAAACAGACAGCAACCAATAATAATATAAATATTATTATAGCAGTACCAGTAGCAACAACCTGAGAGGAGTTCAACGTGTAAACTTGTAATAAAAACACAATGTGAAATTCTGGACCACCAGAGTTGTTCACACAGTTTTTAATATTTAATGACAATCTTGGAGTCAACCAAACATTTAAACAGTTTTCCTTTTGCAAATGATGAGTCACATGAATATGAAGGCGGATCATATGTACTTTATTCAATACGTACATTTTGGACTGTGCAATGATTAAAACTACGCAACCTTTTCTCCTGCCAATTATTTTAATTTTTACATTTCCAACTTTGAAAAAGTTTGTATTAGATTCAGCAAAATACCATGAGATAATATTGTCATCTAGTAAATTTTAAAACATGTTCATAATTTCACAGATTTTTTGGTTTAGCAGTTACAGGGAGCACAATTTTGAAATCATTATATGTTCAAAAAATTTAAAGTTCCTAGCTGTGTTACCCAGCATTGCCTGGGCATTAAAATTCAGCTTCAAAACATTAGGAAGAGTTGAGAGTTGCTTGCCACTCGCTATTAGCCTCGCACATGGCCAATGAAAAATTTGAGTAGGTTTACTAATGAGAGCTACGACATTTATCATTGGAGCTGTGCTATTACTTTATGTCATGAACTAAAGCGCTAGCCTATTTGCTCCCATATAGCAACATACAATATAGCAACATATAGCAACATACACTGCCTACCGAAACGATCAAGCGCTGTAGCTCAGCTAGTAAGGTAGTTGACTGGTGAATGGAAGGTACCAAGATCAAACTTTCTGCATTACAAATTCTTTATTCCAAGAGTTTGATAGCTATAGCTGAACACATATACACATAAACATGTCTGCTCTCCATCTTATGGTTGGGAAATCAAAAACTGTTTATTTGATAATGATATAATCAGAAGTAATAAACTAACATTATTGTTGGACAGTTGCTCGCAGACTTAATGGAAAGTATGAAAAAATAAAAAGTAACAATTTCTTTTAATCTGGTGTTTGCTGAAGCCTTAGACATTTGCTTGCATGTTTACTTCACATCAACAAGTCACAGTAGGCAATATGTCATAGTAGCATAGTAGGTAATGTGTCATAATTGAAGTTGGGCAGAGTTGAGTAAAGTAGACAAAAGTCCTTATAGATAGCGGAGCCTAATTTTCTCCTATTGAAAATTCATTTATGATACTTCTGAATTAGCATCTAAACTGAGAGAAACGGTTTGAGCTAGGTAAGTAACTAGATTAAAGCAAGTATTTATGGTAAAAGGCTTATGGATAGTTTACATTCCAGCTCAGTACAATCAAAACAAACTATCGTGGAACCTGTATTTGAATGTCACCTTTATTTCCATGCCACCTCTATTACACCGCCACTATGGGAGAATCGTTGAAACATAGAAAGCCATCATTTAAATGAAGGCCACTTCTATTTGAACTTTACTTAAACTTGACATTGTTGATTTTTATGCACCCATAATAGCAAGTGATCAGTAGAATATTTTCCATAAAGTCGTATTAGTAATGCCTCAATTACATCAATAGCAATCAGTTTTTTTATTGGTTTTGTTCATTTCAAAATCTTTGCAACTCTTTGGTTTTGCAACTCCAAGTTTTTTTGTTTTTTTTGTTAAAACTTTGAGTGCAACACCACAGAAATAGAAATACCTATCAGGCCAATATCATGTTGAATCAAGCTAAGATTAGTTTCATGTTTTACGCGGCTTGATATTTCCATGTATGTAAAATGCGTTTTGCGCATTTACAATGGAATCTGTTTACTATGTACTTTGAGGTCAATGTCTTAAAGGTTGACTTGCAACAAAATTCACATTACCGTTATTTGATATGAAAAAATTCACCATGTCTTACTCTGTTGTGTTGTAGGTGCAAAATATGTGGAAAGGTGATTACAAGCTCTTAAAAGCTCAAAAACGAACAGAAAATCGCAGCCACACGAGACCGCGGTAGTTTGGATTCCCTTTCCAAAACGGTTCAAATGTGATGTAGTTGTGAGAAAACGGTTTCTGTTTACACTTTCTTGCACCTTTATTTGTCGAAATATTTTCACAAATATACTTCACGCATTCAATAAAACTATGTCTATAATTGTTCTTACGCGTCTGTTTTATCGTCATTGTAATGCTGTCACTTTTAGCACTGATATCTTATAACTTACCGTAAAAAATCGTTAAACTTTTTAACCTTAGCTCGAAAGAGTACATATCATTGTCTGATAATTATGACGAGCCTGTTGGTCACCTGTGATAATCGAAAAGTGCTGCAAAAATGGTCACATGATCAGAGAACGACTTGACGATTGAATAATGCCGAAATAAAACTGTAAAGTAGCGAGCATCTATATTCGATACGGGGTCTTCGGTAAAACCCGAAGTGTTTGTCATAAACTAGTGCTACGATAAGTTTTATATTGAACCTTTTATTGGCCTTTCAATTCACATGAGAACATACGTGACAAGACGATGACCAAATGTCGTGGTCGCGTCATCGAAATAAAGAGATTCTAATCTACGGGCGCTTTTTGTTTTTGAGCTTGTAAGAGATTGTAATTACATTTCCACATATTTTGCACCTACAACCCACCAGAGTAAGACATGGTGAATCTGTGAATCTTTTGATACTAAATAATTGTAATGTGAGTTTTGTTGCAAGTCTATATTTACCATTCTTTAAGGCTTTTTTATTACAATCAAGTTTTCTTTATTTGCAGAAAAAAGTAAATTGCATCCCGGAAGAAGGTGGCTCTGCAAAAAACGTTGTTTGGACGCTAATATTGACTAGCTCAGGAGGGCAAGAGAAAATTTGAGATCAAAATACAAAGAAAATGTGGAAGAAGTTTAAATGCAAGAAAATTATGAAAAGTTTTCAAACAAAGGCAAAGGTCACAATGCAACTGGGTGGAGCAAACAAAGCTAATATTTTGGTTTCAAAACGTGAATTTTGGTTTTTAAATGTAATATAAACATGATTCATTTATGTCACTTGTTCTGTAACATATATTTTTAGCATTTTATGGAGTATTATTATTATTAATATATAACTTATTAAGCTTGCGGGTTGGTAGCGTACTCTTTGATAGCATCATTGTGATTATATAGACTCAGGGTGCAATGGATTGACAATTATAACTACTCTTCTATTGCACATAAAACGCCGGTTTTGGCTGGAAACTGTATCAAACATATTGATGAGCAAAAAAAGTTGTTATGCAACCTTGTTAAATGTAGTTGGGAAATAAAAACATGCCTTCAAATTTAGAATGAAATAAAAAACTTGAAAACCCCAAGAAACTGCAAAGCCTGCTGTAAGGTCATTGGACGTTAATTGTAGGCAATAGATGTCAACTGGTAAAGACATGTGTCAGCTTTTCTGTGCATATTTGTTAAAAAATGATAAAAATTGGCACTAAGCAAGCAATTTTTTGCACCTAAAAGGGTTGATCTAGTTCTGCCCAAAAAATAGTGTGAAATATAAATAGCATTCCTTTCACTCGAGATTCGGTTAAATTTGTCATCCAAAAATTATTGCAAGGCGTTTGAAATATAAAACACAGCCCTTTATTTGAATCTGACCTCCAATAAAGAGCCATTTCAGTGATTTGATAAAAAATACAGCGTAATGGTGATCAAAAAAAGGTTTTACAGTTATTAGATCCAGGCTATTCATTCACCTTGTATCCCTTTGATTTTCTTCATCAAACCAAAGCCAACAGACTAGGACACAGCTCTTATTATAGTAAAGGTTAATTCTTCCAGCTACTCAAGACATTCCAATCATATAGTTTAAATACATTGACTGGCCATTCCTCGATACACTGAAACATATGCATGACCTGATAAGCATACCACCTCAAAGAAAATCTATGAAATTAAGATTTATAAATATATGTTTGTTCATTTTGGTCATTTTTTTATCATCTCAACTTAGCTCTTTGAGCATAAATCTAGTCATAGTTTTTAAGTAATCCTATATAAGTATAAGGTATTTTACTGTAAGCTGTGAGCAAAGAAGCATCAAAATCTTAGTTACACCTTTTTAAGTAGTTTTATGATGTAACCAGCTTGGCTGGGTCTGTCTTTTGGATTTGTACAATGTACAAAGACTGCTGATGTCTTTGAAGGATGTAAAAATTTGCAAATAAATAAATTATAATATTTTTTTCCTATGGAAACTATTACAGAAGTAGGCACTGAACAACACAATGCACTATATTTGGAGTTATCACAACAATACCAATTGTCAATTAGCCAACCAAACTTATTTCATAATGACAATAGAAGCCCACACCATTAGATTGTTAACTTGTTAGTTGTTGGATACTGAGTGATAATGAGATGCACAAAAAACAATATAACATTTGACTTATACGGTTGTCACATTTCCCTAAACAGCTTTACATTTTCAGAACAGGTTTAGCATAGAATTGCCTAGAATAAGAGAAGCTACAATGTATATGAATAATTTGGAGCAGCTAAAAACATTTCGTGTAAATTTGAAGGCAACTGATACAGATCAACAGTCTCGTATTATTGATTTGTCAAGCTCACATATCACCAACCTCTTTGCTCATAACTGCATAATTTGCTAAAGGGATTATGAGGCAATTCTTTCTACACAAACAGTTTCAGTAACATATTCACTCTGTCTTGACTCGACTAATGTTATACTCACCTTCACATAAGTAGTGTTGATGAGCCGGCAAATCCAACTAGAAGCAATTTTTTTACTCCATCAATAGTCATGTTTGTGACTGAGGAAAGCATCATCACTGCAAGGAAGATTATCCAACAGAGTCTATATGTATTTGTAGATAAAGCCAAAGAACACACCTCGTCTGTCGCATGCTAGAGTTTGCAGTTATATATGGATTATTGACACAAATACATTATGTTTTGGTTTGTATGTGGATAATATATCGAGTTGTTGTTTTCATATGAATTCGAGACAAATAATACAGCAACAGTGTAGACCAGAAAGTGAAGCACTCGATAAGATCACAATTTATTTGTAATAAAACAGGAAATTGATAGATTTAAAGAATAGACATGAAGAGCAAGCAATTCCCAAAACGGAATTTTATCTAGACTAATGCTTACCTAAAAACTTTGCAAAGAAGATTTGATTTTTAACTCGGCTAGCCGGACTTCTAAAAATCTACTTTAAATCATTTCGTTATGTTTTCTAAATTATTATACTTAAGTAAATATCTTGTTTGTTTACCAGAGTATTCATGGTATTATTCTAGTAGTTAATAATTGTTAAAAGTCTTTGTAGTAATTCCATACAGCTTCTGTCCATAATACTCTGTTTTATGATCTTTGTTACATGATTTCCTCTAAGTACATTTTAAGTAGAAACTGACAACTTCATGTAATACACTGACAATTATTACAAAACAATCAATAGTCTGTAGTTGATTTGTTAAATAATAATTCCTTATGATTATGTCATGATAATTATTACCTAATTTGTGGTCAACAAATTGTTGTGATTGATTAATTCAAACAATTACTACTAAGCAATGGTGTAATAACTTTAGGTGTGATAGCTTCAATCTACTTGTTTGTTCACACCTTCTGGTATTCCGACTATATTTAATATTTAGACTTGCTGTATAAATTCTAAATTGCTTTGTGTTTGTGTCTCCTAAAAATGTTAAACTGGGCAAAATTGATGTCATGAATTATAGCACTTACTTTGTGTTTTTTTTATAAACGAGAGCTGTGCAGTCCTGCTAGTCTAGCAATACTGACATTATCACCAGACAAACAACAATTGATCTCTTCCTCATAAGATTGAGTGCAAGTATGTCTGAGATCTATCATAACCATTCAATGCTCATAATCTGAAATGGTCCAAAGAGTTACTAGCAGGAGTGAACAAAAGTATAAGCTAGTTTAATGTGGGCGGTGATAAAAAAGGTAAACATTGAAATATTAGCTCCTGCGTATAACATACATGAGCTGGTACATAAATCAACTGTACTTTGTAATGTACCTATACAACTGCTAAATCAAAACCTTTGTAAAATTCAGGTTGGGTTTTAAAAGTTAAAAAATAATATCTCAAGTGATATCTCACTGACTCCAATACAAACTTTCCTTGAGTTGGAAATGCAAGATTAAAACATTTACCAAACAAATTGCATCGTTTTAATAGTTTACAACCCGATATGTACATTTATACAGCTACTCATTGAATAGAAGATTGATGACATACTTTCATGTGTATTAATAAGTTTCTGAACCAAGAGAGTGGAAAGACTTGAAGATATTAGTTAAAACATCAATAGCAATAAAAGAAAACACTTCAGTTAATCCTTCCTACCTTTTTTAATTTTTATTTTATATTAAAAACAAGTTCAATAATCTTAACAAGCTTCATATTTTGAAGTTATCAGCAAAAGTTAACAATGAAACATGAACATTGGCTTTGTACAGTGTGATAAGCAGCTCCAAACACTAATAGTTTGCTTGATAATTACTAATATAGAATACGTGCACAAACTAACAATATAGGTAGTTGTGTCCCTTGCCACTCTCAAATTAAAGAACTTATAACAGCGATTATACATTTATGTTTTGTAAACAATTATATCGATGAACCCTTAGCTATGTTTTTGCAACTATTTATAAGTTTTCCATGCAAAATAAATACATCCAACAAAAGACAAATTCACATTACTATTATATTTTACATACTACAATGCTTGATCACCTAAACATGAAATTCTGGGAATAAGGAGAAAGTATTTTATATTGTCAAACCAAACATTTGTGCATCAAATTCTCTGAAGGTTAATGTTATTTTAACAACTCTGATTGCATAGTCTCACTCTGGTCTCTCTTGTTAGCCTTTCTCCTAGTTTGTTACTACTAGTGTCATAAATAAAATCATTGTTTGTTTTTTTAAAACAATGTTGGTGTTTGCAGTGCATGATGAGGGTTTTAATCATCTAATGACCAGGTTTTTAAATTATCAACCAAACTAAAGGCAAAAATTGTCAATAAAAATTAAAGCTGTTTTGCATAAACATTGCGCGTAGATTAGGAAGTTTTATAGTTTAGGAGTTGTCTCACTACTCCCAAGATAATGCAAGTAAGTCATCGTCAAGTTAATGAAAAAGGGAATAGGATTCATAAAAGGAAACTTTAAATAGCTGACCCTTATATGGTTTACCATAAAGATTACATTATCAAGAGCTTACTTCCACTGATTTACTTCCTTACCATTGATCTCCTGAACACAAAATCATATTAACCTAAAAAACTTTAACTAGTGAAAACTTTGCTTATTCTGTGGAAGTACTCATCTTCAGTTCATGTTTTCTCTCAACATAACATGGAGTTATCTTCTCTCGTATTTAGTTTCCACCTTTTCATAATATGGGATGCATCTTCACATCCATCAGAATGTGATCTATCTTGAAAAGTTTTTTCTGTGTTTTATGTGTTGCAACAAGGGGTTTAAGCTATTATAGTAGATGTCTCTCAGCACTGCCTACTTTTTTATGATTAGCTATCCCAAAGTTAGGCTTCCTTGACATTTACTCTCACATTTATGTAACCCTTTAGCCATTTTGCTAGCTCATATTTCATGCTAATGAGGTGGCTAATTAGGAAATATAAAGATAGTTACAGGTATATTTATAATTTGAGCAGCATGCTTCCTGTTCTCAACAGCATTGTGAATATTTGGGTTGGATCATAGCCTGTGATTTGCTGGTATTATACCGTGTGTACATAGAGCAATGTGACTGGTACTTTGTGCACCACTTTAATTATAAAATAAGAGTTTCTTGTAAAACTATTACTTCCACACGCTTTGAACAAATAGTTGCGGAAAATCACAGAAAAACAATGAAAAATATTCATTACCTACAAGCAAAAGTTAATAACTTTATGTAATATATTTGAACAAAAAGAGAAAAAAGTAGAATATAATAACATTTGTATATTTACTCTCCAATTTTCTGCCCTACATAAATATTCATGCAAATTAGTATAGTGGCTCAACGGAATATTATTTAATTCAGAAAACAAACCGTAAACGGCAACTTATGTATAAGTGATGTTGAACTTTAGCAGCCTTTGTGCCTTAGCGGCTGCCCAGAGGGCTCTGCCATCAGATCTCATCCAGATGTCACTGATATCATCCTTGTCAAAATACTCAGCCAATTTCGGATGAGTTATCTCCTCTTTCATCTCCCCTATTCAATACAGACAGATATTGTTTTAAATATTTCCATGTTGAAAATATTGACAACCTTTATCAGAATATGAATGCAGCACTATAATTTTAATACAATACCAGAGGTAATTTTTAATTCTCCATTCACAAACTTTTTTTAAATGAACATTGAAATTTGTATTGTCTATTATTTATAAAAAGCAATTTCTAAACAAACTGTCAATTTTGAATGACTCAAAATAGCTGCTTAAGTTAAACACTTTAGTATTTCATTTCATCGATTCAAATTATCAAGTTTATTATAAAAATTAGCAGTTGTTCGTAAAAATTGATTCTTCTAAATTTTCATATAATTTTAAAATTTATCAAACAACTTAAAATAGGTTAAGTGTTAAAATGAAAGTTCATTATGAAACCAAGGTTCTTAACTCCACTCTAACAGTAGTTCTGATAATCCTACGAGCAAACGAGCGGAGCGATGCGTGGGAGTTTTTATGATAAATGCATGTGCACACAACTTACGAAAATTATTCATCAACAATGAGACGAACCCTTGGCTAGAAATTTCATCAAGAAATTTAAGCATCGGAATGTAAAGTCGTAAAAATATAATAACGATACAAAACACATTTAAACCTATTTAAATATGTTACCAAGTCTTTGTAAATTGTCGGTATTATCTTTAAACTTACCCAACTGATCGGATTATACACAAATAGACAGATTTATTTGAACGAAGATCGCCACAAAAAGCTTGAAAAGCTCGGTTTAATAAAAGTTAAGACCGAAAATTGAAACGCCAATAAAGCCGTGCGACCGATTGTAGAACTATTTAGTAGTGCGTATTTCACGAGAAAACCGTGTTCATTTTACCAGTCTATGTTACTGTTTACTTGTAATCGAATTTATTCGAAGGTTTTTGTAATAAACGTAGACCGTTTGAGGCGTAGACCGATTTACAGGTACGAAATTGTGGTACACCGTTTATCAGCCTATGTTTTTTGTCCAATCACCGAAGGTTTCATTATTTAAAACGTTAGCCAGAATTCTTTACAACTTACGTACAAGCAAAGGCCAAACTACAACGCCCCTTCATGACGAGAACATTTTTTATTTTGCTACATTTTTATACGAGTGAATGCTCCTACCCGCTTTCTGTTAAAGATCGCTTATCAAAACCATTCTACATTCAACGCAACCAACTTTCAAACTGTGTATAGTACACAGTAGCTTGCCATTTTACTTCTAATTTTGCATTTCAGAGTTATAATGAACATATTTCTTTATTGTTGTTGAATTACATGCATTACAGTAAATTGGGCCTACAGCTTTATAACACTTTTATAACAGCTTTTATTTTGCTGCAGTTTGCAGAAATCTTCGAGACGCATTAACGCTCATAGGTTTTCTATTATTGCTGTATTACTATATTAACAATATATTTGGTTATTTTAATAATATCAGTGCATTTTACTTATAATATTGGCCAACATTGCATTTCTCCTATTGCAAGGGAGAGATATAAACGTGTAATATTTTCCTTTCATTGTTGTTGTTTGTCATGACCAAACACTTTTTAAATAAATTTTCTAAAAACCTATATAAATACCACAACTTCTCGGTATTGCTACCTATGACGTTTTGAAATGTAAACAAAATTGTGTATTGGTTTTCTATTATTACTATATTAATAAAATTGATTATTCTAAGAATATCAGTGCATTTTACTTCTAATATTGGCCAATATTGCATTTCTCCTGTTGCAGGGGGAAAATATAAACATATTTTCCTTTCATTATTGCTTATTGTTGTATATAATAACACCCACACCCAGTACATTACAGCTACCATTGCAGTTATCCTATTGCACTGCAGAGCCATTTGATTGCTAATATTGCATTTCTCAACCATTAGTACCCTTTATTTTTTTGCCAATATCTCTGGCCATCTCTTTGGTCGTGGGCTGTATGACAGTGGAATTTTTAGTATATTTATATAAGTCATACATAATATAATGTACAATAAAGTGAGCACCAATAAAATAGTAAAATGTAGTATATCCAAAGTACGCAGACACTAATAGAGAGAGCTGTGATATGAATCAGTCTTCTGTCTGCGGCCAAGTTCAGGGCTAATATCCAGTAAAAATGCTCATAGATTCTAAAAAGCTCCATAGTATATACGTTGATAAGAAAGGTCTGAGTCTTTTCAAAAGGGTTAAGAACATCTGAATTAAGCTATATATACTGCAATGTAACACAATGCTAGCTAAATACTAACCTGTACGAGAGGAGAGTCTGATGAGGGAGTTACTTCCAGCTGACCACACCCATATATCTTGTTTCACACCACAGCAAATACCACGAGGCTTTGAAACTGCAAAGCTGGTCCATTTTACAGTGTCATCACTCAGACATCTCAAGTGAACCTCATTAGCTTCTGAGTCACTGATGGCAATAGAGTCTACTGGGCAGCTAGCTAGGTAGTTGGGAGTACTAAATGGAGAGTGAGTACCGTAAGTAGGTGCGCGATTAAGGAAAACGATCTTTGAGTAGCGATAATCTACAGGATATACACACCGTCTTCTATTCTCTGGATCTGACACGTACACCTTATTATTACTAACTGTGAGTTGACTGATATACTTATAGCTAGAAACTTGCCATCTCCTGACTTCATCATAGTTACTGATATTAAATACTATAACATGTCTCTTACTACTAAGAGAAGGCTCCTCACAGAGAGTAAACATATTTCCATTATTCTCTTGCATAGAGTAAACATGGCTACTTTGCACTTTTACATCTTTAATGAACCTTCTCTCACTGTCCAATATATCAAACCCTCCAATCCTTCCCACTGCTAACTGTCCTTTAGATGTTTCTGTGACAGAGTGGCATAGTTCATCCATTATCACTCTACCGCTGTTAATTGTTGTCTTGTTGTTGCTCTCCAAGGCTATCAAATATATTCAAAGACATATACAAACAAAAAGCTTTGATTAATAAAAATTTCAAAATGCGTAACTCTCCGTCTCTTCTTTTAAAGAAAGTGAATTTTTTAACCAGCTGGTTTTTTGGTCTTGCGCAGAAAAAAATCTCAGATATAATAGAGATACAATAATAAATGATATTAAATACTTATTAAAGTATTGAAAGAGGTATGAGCTTGTTAAACTAAAGTCAAGACTGGCAGTCAGATGTCTAGTTTAAGTTAAGTTGTTAGAATCATATTGTGAGTAGGGTTTGCTTTACATTTTACAGCTTTAGTCCTTGACAATTAATTTTATTAATCTTTTTGCTAATCAGTTATTACTAGCACCAGCAGAATCAGGTTACAAACCATTGTAACTATAGCTTAGGTTTGTCATTCAAAATTTATAAATATTTAGCAAATAAGTAAACTTTTAGAAGATTTAAAATAAGGTACAGAGAGGTAACTATTTTACTTCTTGATTAGCAAGTAGTTAATCACATTGTAAATAGTAATTAGACATATTTTTTGATAAGAAACCAAAATATTACTACTCAAGTAAATAGTTAAAGCCAACACTCTTGCTATGTAATTATTTACATTTTAACAAATTTACTAAAAAGAGGGTTTTAAAGTAAGTATAGTAACCTACCATTATCAAATATATTTAAAATGATACAAAGTCAATTGACAGACATGTTTTTTTTATGTTGGTGAAAACCATAAACTTTAGCAAAAAATCAGTGGGGATTTTCGGTTTACTATGAGCTCAGATATTGTGCTAATATCTCTTTTCTATTCTTATCTGTAAACCTACCTACAGTCATCTGCTGTACAAGTCGAACGTACTCAGTGTCTGACAGTTTTATTGATACCAGCAGTGCAGTAGTCAAGAACTGCTCTTTCTCCTTCCTCGAGGGTCTTTAGTGACAAAATCTGATGTGAGGTTTTCATACGCTCATGTTTCAGATGAATATTAGCAACTGTGTCATCGGAAGCACCTGCTATCTCCTGTCTCATCCCAGAAGCCATATGTGTTCTCTAAAGATAAAATGCATTCAATGAGTAGGAGATCATAACGATCATTAAGAGTGAACAATTAACTACTCAGTATTCAAACTAAATTCCACTATGGCATATAAACTTAGTAATCTGATAGAATGTATTATATTCAGAGTTCTTTAGCAATCTTAATCAAAGAGCTCACATACTTTAGGATATGCAAAGTCATCTATTGGATTTAGCCTCCCATGCAGTGGTTACTCACCTAATGTACTCTGCATATCTTAGGAACCTTGCAAGGTCATCCATATTTAGAATTTCTGATTGCAAAATGTGAATTATTGCTAATACGTTGTTCGTTTGGCTGTAACTAAGCCGATGTTTTAGCGACTCTATTAATCATAATTTCTTATACAGTTTTCTACCCGGTTTTGTTATATGGTATGGAGAATATTAGTGTATGTATAAGGAGCGCTCTTGTTAGAAGAGAAAAGTAGTCACAGCTTTGTGACTAATGAAGTATCATTTGAAATAAAACTCACTTCTTTTACGTTTTTTGCAGCATTTCTTATAATCTAGATTTTGGCTGAGTAAAATGCGGCAGAATCATTTTTACTGGTGGCAAAAGCGAGATTGCTCCAAACCCTGCAGGCACCATTGACAAAGAAGACAGACTCTGCCAGACTCCGATTTCGTGGCTATTCTTCACAGTTGTAAAGAAACTCAACTTTAGAGAATAAACATGAAGAGATTCAGCACTTCCAGCAAAGGGTTAAAGACTAGCATTGAACTATTCATCCCTTATGAGATGCTCTTATGAGATGCTCAATACCATCAAAGAAGCCTGAGAGTTCCTAGTCAGGCTAAGATCGTCTATAACGATCCCCCTCACTTGTTAAGAAACTTGGAGCTTACTGAAAATCCTGCCCTATAGAAAGGCAAGAAGTGCAGGCTGGGACACAGACCGACTAGCTCTTTTTAACTTATCAGGCTAAATCAGAATCCACAACCCACTCTCAGTTTAAAATGCCTGAGTATAGTGGCATCGGAGACCCAGATAACTTTACTATTAGTCGATTTAAAGAAGTCACACCTGCAAAGGTGGGCCGAGGCAGCCATTTCACTGCATCTCGAGGGAGGCATGGAAAAAAGAGGCATAGTCTTGTGGAAAAGTGGTTAAGGTGGCAGTCATTTTTGAAGCTCTCCGAGCGTGATTTGGACTATCCCCTGACAGGCCTAAACAGAGTTGAACAGTGTGAAGAAACAAAACTAAACTTCCTTGCAGGAACACCTAACTGAGATCGAATGACGAGTCCAAATACATACGCCAAGCTGCCTGAACGTTTCAGGTGCAATATGGCCAAAAAACATTTCTAAAACTTCCTGAGCCACCCTGCACTACAGCAGCACCTTCTAGCAGTTTTCATGGAAACTGTTGCAGATGCAGTACAGGCAAGAAGAGAATTTTTCCAGATCAAATCTGGAAAGAAACAGACTCTAGGCAGACCCGTCAAATGTTAAAAGAGTGTTAAAAGAAGCAGAAGACTCAGAAGCCGGTGCAGAACGCAGCGCAGTACGTGGCGTCAAACAAGATACCCTGAAGGTACTTCTATGCACTGCAAACCATCTGGCGGATCAGGTCAAATAGTTGCATAACAAGCCAACGGAGCCTCAAGAAGGTAAGTCTGCCATCTGTTAGGGATGTGACAGCACTGGGCATCTTCAAAATGAGTTCCCCATCAGAAAAAAAGGTTCGCGCAACAGAAGAAGGCCGTACCAATAGCACCCACTCACTACTAGCTGCAATAAGGTCTCTGCCATTACCAGAAAAAAACAGAGTGCAGATTCTCTTTTAGCTGAGGCCTCATCCAAACGAACTTATTTATAAAAATTAGGCAAACCAAGAACCCCACCTCAAACAACCTCCTTCACTACTCAGAATGTGTTCCAACCACTACACCCAGTAGAACCAGGCATGCATTACCCCGAAACAAGTAATATGCCTTTCCCTTGGCACCATGTTCGACAGAGAACAGCCTCTCATCACTACCCAAAGAAACCCACTGAGGCACGTTCTCACAAACAGAGCAACCTCAGTGAGCAGTGAGCCTGCCAAAGCGGAACTGCTGGGACGCTTGCGATCCACCAGTTGCGTCTTCCCAGAAAAAATCAAAGGTCAATAAATGCAATTTTTGTTGGATACTCGATGCACAATCAACCTGCTGAGAAAACCGGTGTTGGATCGACATTTTTTGGTAGTAAGAGACCAATTGAAGGAGAGTGACATCCATGACTTTTTTGCTGATAGAACCAGATTGCCCCTTTATGGCATAATCCAGCTCCCTGTTTGACTCCAAAAAGTGAAGAACAAAGAAGTTTTCATAATCAGCAAGATTAGCGAAGACGCTAGTCTAAGCATACCCTTTCTTATGCTCACTAGGGCGTAAGGAAAGGCATGCCTAGAATAGCGCCTAGAATAGCATCTTTTACGCCCTTCAATGCTCACACTAATGCTCGATAGAATTTGAATGACTTAAAGTGAATATAGATGGGAAGCCGACTGCTTGTATTGACCAAGCGAGGAAACTCCTCGAAATAAAGTTCACGTGATTAGAGACCTGGTTGTACCAGTTTGGACAGAAGTCGTGGTCTGGTGTAAAATAGCTGCATAGAATTTCTGTTTACTAGGAATAACTAAAAGGGTACCCCAAAGGCTTGTCTTTAGCTGCAAGCCTGAATAAGCCCAAAGCAGACAGCAAGGTGTTGGTTAGGTGTCTCAATTTGACTCCACTGCCTTTGGCTTTCCGTTCTGAAACCACGGTGGTCACGTAAACCAGCGTGAAAGCGCCTTCACCCATCACTACCCCTCCTTTCTAGAAAAACCTTGCCGTGCTAACCAACCCAGTCGAGGCCATGCCACGAATCCCCAACATCTCATGAAACTGTATGACTCTGCGATATTTTCGTGCCAGAACACAGAACAAACCAGAAAACTGGATACCTTTTTAACTAATTACAGGTCAGTATTTAGCACTGGAGACGGCGATATGGTTAGAAATTATTTTTTGGAACACTCCATACCCATAAAAAACGGAACCCGACCTATCCGTCAACCCCCTCAGCCCCTGGGACCTGAGAAAGAGGCCGAGGCTAAAACACAGGTGCAGGACCTGTTGATCAGATGGGAAATTAAGTAGGTTGGAGAAGCATGCAGCCTACCTATTGTGTTGGTAAAGAAAAAGAATGGAAATGGCGGTTTTGTGTAGATTACCAGAGGGTTAACACTGTAAAAAAACAAGACGTCTATCCTTTTCCTAAAAAACAAAAGTCCAGATGCTCTAGCCGGAAGCCAATATTTTAGCAGCCTCAATATTGCCAGCGGATACTTGCAGACTCTCCTGGACAAAAATGCCAGGGAGAAATAGGCATTCATCACTCACTCGGGATTGTAGAAGTAGGCAGCCCTTCCTTTTAGACTGACACTTGCTCCAGCCACATTTCAGCGACTGATGTAAAGAGAGCTACGTAGGCTCCAACGGCAGACTTTACTACTGTTATTATTATTTAGTATTTTGATGACGTAATTGTTGCTGTGCTTGACATTGAAACTTACCTCCAAGGCTGGAGGAAGTGTTTCAATGGCTATGGCAAGCTGGGCTCAAACTCAAGCCAACAAAGTGTGAACTGCATCAGTCCCATGTCCGGTAACTGGGCCACATAGTGAGAAGCAAAGGTGTTGCATGAACCCAGCCAAAGTAGAGGTGGTGAGCAGTGGCTTGCACCGTATGAAGTCAAGGAACTGCTAGGGCTTCTGAGTACAGTCAGATATTATCGGCAGTATATCCCGGGGTTTACCACCATTGCGAAACCCCTCTACCAGCTGGTGGAGAAGGAAAAGCCCTAGCGATTGACAAGCAAAAAGCAGTCAGTATTTGACACACTTTGCCTCAGTCTCACTACAGACCCCATGCTGAGTATTTGGAACCCGTATTTGGATTCAAGAAACATTTGAACCCTGAACAAGGATGCCAGCAGGTGCGGCGTAAAAGCTGTGCTTTCACAATAGCAAAGCGACCGAGAAAGACTAATCAATTTTTTACAGCAAAACACTCTCCCCTCCCATAAATATCCTAGACAGGGATTCCAGTGGGTGCTGCGTGAGAGCTGTGCTGACACAATAGCAAAGCCACTGAGAAAGAGTAATTGCTTTTCACAGCAAAACATTCACCCCATCCTCGCCCTCTACCCCACCCCTTCCCACCACTCCAAGATATAATAAGTGGATATTAGTGCTGTCAGACCATTTTATTTATTGCAGGATGCCATCGCCATTTCAGAGACCACGACTCCTTTGATGACCAGTACCCTTGATAAAAGGATGTTCTGCTACCTGGACCTTCCAGAGCAAACTTATACAGACCAAGGCACTCAATTTGAGAGCCAACTGATGTAGAGCTAAATCACTATCCATCCCGTACTAGACCAAAGCTTAAGTGAAACAGCGACTGGATTTGTCAGACGACAGAAGGTATAGAGGAACACAGTATGGTGATATGATCAGATTTTTAGTAGCTACAGAAAATACAAGAACTATCAGAGGCAAGAGGACAACTACTCCACTTTGCAAACGTGTATACCGATGTCGCAGACTTTAACACCGTATTGCAAGAATTCGGACCAGACCCCCAACAGGACCAGATGACAATTATGGAAGCAATTAGTAATTAAAGAATAGAGAAAGCATAATATTATTATGCTTTATTATTCATCTTGAGGTGTTGACTGATGTTCTAAAAAAAGAATCAAGGAGATTGACCAACCAGAAGCTGAGATATAGCCAGCCAAACACAGGTCTACCAAAAAACAAAAGTGTTTTGGTAATCATCAATATATGACGTATGAAATCGACTTGTGTGCCATTGGTCAATTAAGCCAACTAATGCGCTCTCCTATAACAATCACGGCGTTTTAATTGGTTTAATCCCTGGAAGTATAGAACAATCAAATTGGGCCTAACAATCATCGCTCCTAGAATTCCGAACCAGTCCCTCTGACGTGTAGATTAGTTTTAGCATAAAATAATTACACGCATCTATTATTTCGCAACATTTCGCTATCTTGCTAGTTCAGCTCAGTTTTGTTGTTCTCCTACTTAGCTTCCCTATTCAGACTCATCTTTAGCGTTGTTCAGATTTTTTAACTATAGCTAATAAATAGAATCAATTAAATCAATCATCAATTTCGGTTATCATTTGGAATTTTCTACAAATTATATTAGTTACATCATTTATTCTATACGCAGTTATATTATTATTTTGTATAATATGCATTATGAATATTATATAAATCAAAAAATAATCATAGATAAGATAATAGATCAATAGAAAAATCAAAGCAAAAGTTATCGTTTTCTTTTCTTATAGCAAGAGCAGCACGGTCAAGTTAGTCTTTTTAAGAGCACGGTCAAGTTAGTCTTTTTAAGATTATGGCTGTAGAGAACTTCCAGTCTGTTAATAGTGACGATAATCATAAAAATCGACTGAATGCTGCAGTAGATACCCAGTAGAAAAATGATGAAGGAACAAAAAGTCCCATTCCTATTTCTTATTCTAAACAAACTGCAATCGCGGATATCGCATATAAACTATACACGCGCCGTTCGTTGAACAGATGATCTTCGGAGCATATCCGTGGAGATCGAGTTAAAATTTGAAGCACAATAGTCAAAATCTGCTCTTCTGCTTTAAAAAATCATGGCAAGGGGTTGTGGGCAAATGCCTTTACCACACAATGTTTGGATGATTTTCCTGAGAAACCAGAGCTAGTATGTAAATTATTTACTATCGCGAGAAGCGTTTCACATCTCGTAGCCAAAACAATCATTATACATAACGGCGGTAAGGGTGCGCAACTCCGGCACATGACCATTAAGTTGATTTTATACGTCACAGTTTTCGGGATTTTCGAAGGGTTTTCCTCTGATTCTTTATTAGGTAGACCTGTGTTTGGCTGTCTATATCTCAGCTTCTAGGGGGTCAATCTCCTTGATTCTTTTTTTAGAACATCAGTCAACACCTCAAGATAACTAATAAAGCATAATAATATTATGCTTTCTCTATTCTTTAAAGAGACTGCATGCTTAGAGCATTAAACTGAACTGTACAAGATATATACCGGCTGGTTGCTCCGCCATTTTATTTTCGATTAGATGTAATTTCTAATAGAAAGGATTGTGTGGCGGACGCTGGGTCATGAATTTATTTCTGATGTTTTATCCTTTATATATTTGCATATAATTATTCTTATAAATATTTTGTATATTTTGTCTGCTTTTATTATGTGTCTTATCGTTAACACCTTTTTAGTTGGACAGTCACTAAGCCAACTTGTTAATGAGTCTATTAATCATTGTTTCTTATACGATTTCCTACCCAGTTCCATTATATGGTGAAAATACATGTATGTATTAATAGGAAGCGCTTTTGCCAGGAGAGCAGAGTAGTCGCCGCTCCGCAACAAATGAAATTTCTTTTGAAGTAAAACGAACAGAAACCATACTCACTTCTATTGCACCTATGCAGCCTTACTTACAATCTAGATCATGCTTGAGTAAAGGCTGGCAGAATCCTTCACACAATGAGTAATTGCTATTTATCATACATCAATATTGGTTGAAAAGATTATACAAATATTAAGTGAGTCATACTAACGGCAGTTGCCATTGAGTCAATTTCAATCTTTTTATTTATTTCCATTCTTCAAACTGTTTTCGGCTCTCCTCATTTAGTGTCTCAAAGTCAACCAGTTGATGGTCTGACTCAGGGCCTGTGCAGCTGTTTTTTCTACTGCACATAAATGTTAGCAAGTACAATAGTCAATTTGGTCCCATGTAACTCAGTTAAATTATTATAAATTTTGTCCTGAAAATCAATTTATTGTGCTTCAAAGTCTACCATATATCTACCTGTTCACTCATAACTCGTAACTCCAGTCAATAGTATGTGAATAAAAAAAGCTTCAGTGTTATCATAGTCATATTGCCTTAACTAAGAACATCTATACAAATTAAAAATGATTAGCTTCTTTAGTCAAGCATCAAATATTTAATAAACAGAGACACTATTGGTTGATTACCTTGTACAGATGAACTTTTGACAGCCTTCACAATACCAGTCACTGGGTCTGATACATCCGCTAGTTTTACATGCGACTTCTAACAAATTGATAAATAAACACTGTAATATACTGTAGTGCTTTTTCTTTGTTTGTCTCTAACAATGGCATATAACAATATACATGTAAAATAGCAAGTGATAGTATAACTTATATTTAAACACTGACAGAGAAACAAATACATTCATAGTACATGAGCAAAATTCAGTAAATTTCTCTTCACTTACCATCATGGAGGCTACATTCCTTTATGGCTGCTTCCAATCTATCAAACTCTCTCTCAAAGTCAGCAGCCAGTCTACAGATTGATTAGTTAGATGGTGACAGAGTCAGTTCATTTCTGCAGTATGGACATCTGGGAGTTTCTCTTTTTCTTGTTGCATTTCACACTATTCTCTCTGAAATGAACTGAAATTAATATGAATGGTTGACTTAATTTTTTTAACAGAAACTGTCTCTATACGTGCGTTTCTAGCTTGAGTAAAAAAGGGAGTGGAGTTTACTTTTTATGATAAGCAACACAACACTTAGTTGATTTTGAAGTAACTTGTATTTTATACTCATATCATCGTAAATTATTGTAGGACATAAAACTCACCCAAACAAGAGAGACACACAGTATTCTGACAGTGCAGTAGTCGGAGTTCTCTTCTCTCCATGCAAATATGACAGACCAAATTATCTCTCAGCTGCTCCACAACACCTGCTCTTGCTGCTGCCATTGCTGATGATGCTTACCAGTTTGAACATACAACTGTGCTGTAAGATAATGGTTTTGTGCTCAACATATACTATTGGTACATTGCCTCTTAAACGAACAGTTTATTTCCATAGAATTTGCTAACTCACTGCTACCCTTTGCTCCACATCACAAAGAAGTACATGGTATATAATGATGATTTGGTATCAGTGAGATGACAAATAAACTAGATTATTGTTATTAGCCATGGTACTTACAATAACATATGAGTGGCAAAAGTAAACAACAGCGCTAATACCAACTCATCACCTACTTTCTTTAACAGAAATACAATAGACTGGCTGTAGTATCACACTCTGAGTTGTACATATTGTTGTTATCATGTTACAAGATTGCTCAGTAAGTTTTGACTTTGTTTATATATAAATAAAGATTTCAGTAAATACCTTCTAATAGTGCGCTTGACAAATCACTGACTAGGATTATGCCATGTGACCACATTTCAGTGACCAGTTTGCATTGACAACTGAATTTTGTCTAAGTTTTAGGACATATTAGACAATGAGTGCAGGTTTATTAAAGCTGTAGAAAAGTAGAAGGATAATATTATTTCAGTGCAAGACTATACATGTAATTGAGATATTTTCACCTTCATAAGAAAAGTTGTTCCGGTAACAAGGTAGGTTTTATTGTATTAAATGAAACTAGCAATGAGAAGCACAGTAGGTAAAAAGTTGAAATTTGCAAATATATCGGTTACTAGGAGTTCTTAAGCTGCTGGTTACTAAGCTTACAGTTAGGAGTGATAAGATGTACATATCAGACACATCCTACATAAAAAACTCACATTTTATTTAATACCCCCAAATGCTTAGCTTGTCGTCTGATTCTATTGTTATTGGTGATGTTTAGTTAAATAACAACAAAATTGTTTTTGAAAAGGTGAAGGTTGAGACACACATCTATTTTGTTAAATATAAAGTGATGACACTACCAGTAACAAGTCATATTTGATTCAAGTCTCAACATAACATTTTAATTACACAAATTTAAACAATGCTGTGAGGTTTCAAGTGTCGATAAGTCAGCTACTTAAGGGTTCTCTATTCATATCAAATGATTTCCTCTTCAATAAACTGTATAATTAGGTTTAATTTCAATTCATTGTAGAACATAACATACATTTAAAACATTTTTATTACTAGAAATTTCACTGTTATACAGCCCACGACCAAAGAGATATTGGAAAAAATGAAAGGGTACTGATGGTTGAGAAATGCAATATTAGCAATCAAATGGCACTGCAGTGCAATAGGATAACTGCGATGGTAGCTGTAATGTACTGGGTGTGGGTGTTATTATATACAACAAATAGAAATAATGAAAAGAAAAGATTATATGTTCATATATCTCCCCCTGCAATAGGAGAAATGCAATATTGGCCAATATTAGAAGTAAAATGCACTGATATTATTAGAATAACCAATATTATTAATATAGTAATAATATGAAACCAATGCACAATTTTGTTTACATTTCAAAACTTCATACCTAGCATTATCAAGAAGTTGTGATATTTATATAGATTTTTAAAAAATCTGTACTAGGTAGTCATTGTTCTGTAGTTATCCAAACTTATAATTAAATATTGTAATAATCTCATAAGAATCGTTAGAAAAAAATATCATCGTCATTTCCTTTACTTACATTGTGTTGGACATCAGTTAGAATACCAAAGTACTCAAAAGTTTCCAAAATGTCGGTTACTTTGAAATCGGCAAAAAAGAAACGATTTCTGTACTTCTACGTTAATTACATAAACCTTCGGCAATTCGACAATGCTATAGACTGGTGAAATGTGCATGTTATTTTTTCGTAAAATGCGCACGACTTATTGGTTCTATTCTCTGTCGCTTGGTGTTTTGTTTGTTGGTCTTAAATTTTATTGAATCAAACTTTTCAAGCGTTTTGGGATGATTTTTGGCCAAATTAATCTGTCTATTTGTGTATAATCCGACCAGTTGGGTAAGTTTTAAGAGACTGTCGACAATTTACAAAGACTTGGTAACGTAGTAAAATAGGCTTATAAGTGTTTTGTATCATTACTATACTTTAACGGCTCTACAAAACGATGTTTAAATTTGTTGATAAGATTTCGAGACAAGAGTTCGTCTCATTGTTGATGAATAATTTTAATAAGTTGTGTGCACATGCATTTATCATAAAAACTCTCAAACTTCGCTCCCGCTCGTTTGGTCGTGGGACTATATGCTACTATTAGGAATCTGTTTGATCAGTCAGTAACAATCACCTACTTTCACTCAAATACTTTAATTTGTTTTAACTACTTTTAAAATTTTTATTAATTTTTATGTTAGTATGATTTGCGCTATTATACTTTAGTAATAATAAAATGAACGCTAGCTTTTATGTTATCTTGATAAGTTTGCCACTGAGCAACTCTCTAGCATGTTGGAAACTGATCTACTGTGATGAATTAATCACATAATGACTAGCAAACATATTGTGCTTGAAAATTTCAAGTTGTTTAGCAGGCTACGCTCTTTGTTGCTTATGATGCTGTACGTGTACACATGCCCTATATTAAGTATACTATACAGTGAGGTAACAAATTTAATAAGGCTTTGGTGGTACAATCTGTTCTGCATGCCTCTTTTATTGTATAATTTATTATTTGCATTAATTGATTTATTTTGTGAGGTTCTAGCTAAGCATTTTGATAATATTTTTTTTGCACTTCAATAAAACAATTGAATCTAGGTTAGTGTCTATTGTCTATTTCAACTACCTGACTTGTGTTGATAAGTCGGTGGGATTGCAAACCATCTTTGTCAGAATAATTTAAGACAATAGTCTCAGTTTCAGTTTTCACAGTAATGTCAGATCTCCATGCTGCAGTAGCTTCTCTTATTGTTGCTCAAAAGTAAGTTTTAATGCATAATAGTTATCTACCTTTGCAACAACAGAAGAGATTATTGTTCGATGAAGCTTGTTTGTGATTATTTGAGCTCATGTATATCTAAATGTGAAAATTTATTAAAAACTACAGCTAGGTTAGCTGGTCACGCGAAAAATTATATTAAGAATTCTCCAGAGATGCTCACTTAGGTTAGTTGGTTACAAAGGATAAGCTATATTTGAGGCCGAATAGAAAACCGTTAGAAAGTGACCAAATTTTAGTTTGGTTACGCTTCTAAACAAAGCAAAAATATGAATGAATTTCAGTACAAGCAGGTTAAGAAACTTGAAGCATATTCACATCTATAGGGTTGACTACTTTGAAACACATTTACTTATGAGCAGGTTTATCTTATTCATCAGATTTATTCTTCAGATCAGAGCAAGTCAACGACTACTAGTAACAAACTCTGTAGTTACATGTTGAAGTGGTATATCCTAACGTACATTTTGATAGAGATATGTAACTGAAAAACTAGCAGTGTTTGAGGTCAAGCGTTAGTGAGGCACACTTTTTATGTCTCATTCTGAAAGTTCAATTCATTTCCTTGAGCAAAAAAATTAATTTATCCTAACACAGAGGAAGGCTTTTTAAAAACTGAAGAAGTTAAAATAGACAAAAATGATCGATTAGTGTCTGGCTCTGTCAACCATTCAGCTAAAACTTTATTAATTTTATTAGTACTAGTTGATAAAATGTGAATCATAAATATTGATAGATAGACAAAACTAGTTTATCAGTCATACAAACTGAGTACCCCGGAGTTGCCTACTCACGGAGATGCTACGATGGTTCTATTTATACATTCATATATGAAACAGCTAGCATGACATCAAATATAGTAACTGTTTACTAATACATGATTCAATTAATGATCTTGATTCAAAGTAATCGCAATGCTCAAATAATATGCAGTTAGCGTGTGCATACACTATACGGTATATGATCATGTCTCTGATCGTTATGCCTTGTATAGCTCAGTTGTAGAGCGTGTGAATATAAAACTTGTGGTTGCAATTTTCATGAGTTCAAATCCATCAGAAATTTCAATTCAAAGATTTTAATAGCTACAGGTATAAGTCCAGAGTTGTACCTAGTTGTACGAGCATAAATGTAGTTATTCTGCATTTATGCTTTAGTCCAAAATTAACTCTACGACTGCACTAATAAATAAATAGCACATCCATATCAAACTAACTACTTATACACTCTTGTAGACAGAGGCAACTATCCAACACTTTTAGCTCTGTCACTTTTGTACATTGCTTAAACCGATCGCTTTTCTAAAGCAATAAATTATTTTTTGACTAAAATAGAAAAAAAAAATTAAAAGTTTCATTTTAAACTATTTGCTTATTAGTAGCTTAATGTATATATCAGCCATAAAGTTTCACATCTGCTAAAAAGCGTTTTTATATAAGTTTTCTTGTGTGGCTCTTCATGTCCAGCAGCCATCTTTAACTAGTTTTACCTTAAAAAAACTTCCAGCTTGGAACTTGTAGTTAATGCTTATGTAGCTGTATCTTCTATTGAATTGTCTGTCCTTGTCAGAATACACTATGCAATTGAAAAGCGCAAATGTATATAATAACATGTCTAACATATTTTTATGAAATTGAGCAATGCTTTCTTTTATTATAAATTACTACCAGTATGAGTCCATTTTGTTGGCATTACTGAATGTGCATTCGCGATTTAAGGCTTCTGATTGGTTGGCCATTTTAAAACTTGAGCACAGCTAAAAGATAAAAAACATATTACGTCACAACTTTCGGGACATTTGTCATCACTTGAAATATTTTAGTTTGGATGTCCTGAATTCACTAGTCTATGTTGATAAGGGAACCTACTAAGAAATACCTGCGCTGACTTCTAGCTTTCTGTAAAGCTGACGAGAGTGAGTTTTGTAACATAGTATTAGTACTAACTATGATGTTGTTGACATAGTATTAGTACTAACTATGATGTTGTTAACATAGTATTAGTACCAACTGTGATGTTGTTAACATAGTATTAGTACTAACTATGATGTTGTTAACATAGTATTAGTACCAACTGTGATGTTGTTAACATAATATTAGTACTAACTATGATGTTGTTAACATAGTATTAGTACTAACTATGATGTTGTTAACATAGTATTAGTACTAACTATGATGTTGTTAACATAGTATTAGTACTAGCTATGATGTTGTTAACATAGTATTAGTACTAACTATGATGTTGTTAATAAACTGACTAATAGGTAGAAGCATGACTAAACTGTGGGTTGGAGTTAGTTGAATCCTTTACTCAGTTTTAATGTAGTCTAGTTGTATTTGCACAGGCTCATCGGTGAACAAGTATCCAGAGATGCAAGCAGCAAGGATGCAGAGATTATCTGTCTTCTAGAATATTCTTATGTGGTTTTGCAAAAAGCAAGATTGTTAGATACACTTGTGGCAGCATTTGTAGGTAACTTGGCAAAAATTCAGCAAGTAGTCTGTTATAGTATCTGGTGGATATCTGTTACAAACCATTTGTTGCTGAACACCTTTGAATATAATGAAAATCCGGTAATCATATAGTGAATTGTTTGGCCACAGTATCGAGTGGTTATCTGTCAAAAAGTTTAAGCAGAGAAATGTTTTTTGTTTTTAATTTTGTACAATACTGTAGTTATATGCCCCAAAAAAGTAGTTGTTTTCTCAATTTACTATGA
Source organism: Watersipora subatra (assembly GCF_963576615.1). Classification (NCBI taxonomy): domain Eukaryota; kingdom Metazoa; phylum Bryozoa; class Gymnolaemata; order Cheilostomatida; family Watersiporidae; genus Watersipora; species Watersipora subatra. The sequence continues at coordinate 35,471,740 of NC_088715.1, forward strand.
CTATATAGATGGCAGCAATGGAATTGCATTCCCCTGTTTATTGTTTCTTGCTGGTGACTGGAAAGTTGAGCTACATTAGCTGAATTAGTGGATCTGGCAGATGGGGTAGTAGACAGGCAGAAATGTCAGAGATGCTCTTAAAGGTCTGACGTAAAAAAAGAAACGGTGAGGCACTTTTTCACTTATCAACTACGATGGAAGGGTGGTGTATCAACTATGATGGAAGGATGGTGTATCAACTATGATGGAAGGGTGGCATATCAACTATGATGGAAGGGTGGTGTATCAACTATGATGGAAGGGTGGTGTATCAACTATGATGGAAGGGTGGCGTATCAACTATGATGGAAGGGTGGTGTATCAACTATGATGGAAGGGTGGTGTATCAACTATGATGGAAGGGTGGTATATCAACTATGATGGAAGGGTGGTGTATCAACTATGATGGAAGGGTGGTGTATCAACTATGATGGAAGGGTGGTGTATCAACTATGATGGAAGGGTGGTGTATCAACTATGATGGAAGGGTGGTGTATCAACTATGATGGAAGGGTGGTGTATCAACTATGATGGAAGGGTGGTGTATCAACTATGATGGAAGGGTGGTGTATCAACTATGATGGAAGGGTGGTGTATCAACTATGATGGAAGGGTGGTGTATCAACTATGATGGAAGATGGTGTATCAACTATGATGGAAGGGTGGCATATCAACTATGATGGAAGGGTGGTGTATCAACTATGATGGAAGGGTGGTGTATCAACTATGATGGAAGGGTGGCATATCAACTATGATGGAAGGGTGGTGTATCAACTATGATGGAAGGGTGGTGTATCAACTATGATGGATGGGTGGTGTATCAACTATGATGGAAGGGTGGTGTATCAACTATGATGGAAGGGTGGTGTATCAACTATGATGGAAGGGTGGTGTAACAACTATGATGGAAGGGTGGTGTATCAACTATGATGGAAGGGTGGCGTATCAACTATGATGGAAGGGTGGTGTATCAACTATGATGGAAGGGTGGTGTATCAGCTATGATGGAAGGGTTGTGTATCAACTATGATGGAAGGGTGGTGTATCAACTATGATGGAAGGATGGTGTATCAACTATGATGGAAGGGTGGTGTATCAACTATGATGGAAGGGTGGTGTATCAACTATGATGGAAGGGTGGTGTATCAACTATGATGAAAGGGTGGTGTATCAACTATGATGGAAGGGTGGTGTATCAACTATGATGGAAGGGTGGTGTATCAACTATGATGGAAGGGTGGTGTATCAACTATGATGGAAGGGTGGTATATCAACTATGATGGAAGGGTGGTGTATCAACTATGATGGAAGGGTGGTGTATCAACTATGATGGAAGGGTGGTGTATCAACTATGATGGAAGGGTGGTGTATCAACTATGATGGAAGGGTGGTGTATCAACTATGATGGAAGATGGTGTATCAACTATGATGGAAGGGTGGCATATCAACTATGATGGAAGGGTGGTGTATCAACTATGATGGAAGGGTGGTGTATCAACTATGATGGAAGGGTGGCGTATCAACTATGATGGAAGGGTGGTGTATCAACTATGATGGAAGGGTGGTGTATCAACTATGATGGATGGGTGGTGTATCAACTATGATGGAAGGGTGGTGTATCAACTATGATGGAAGGGTGGCGTATCAACTATGATGGAAGGGTGGTGTATCATCTATGATGGAAGGGTGGTGTATCAACTATGATGGAAGGGTGGCGTATCAACTATGATGGAAGGGTGGTGTATCAACTATGATGGAAGGGTGGTGTATCAACTATGATGGAAGGTGGTGTATCAACTATGATGGAAGGGTGGTGTATCAACTATGATGGAAGGGTGGTGTATCAACTATGATGGAAGGGTGGTGTATCAACTATGATGGAAGGGTGGTGTATCAACTATGATGGAAGGGTGGTGTATCAACTATGATGGAAGGGTGGTATATCAACTATGATGGAAGGGTGGTGTATCAACTATGATGGAAGGGTGGTGTATCAACTATGATGGAAGGGTGGTGTATCAACTATGATGGAAGGTGGTGTATCAACTATGATGGAAGGGTGGTGTATCAACTATGATGGAAGGGTGGTGTATCAACTATGATGGAAGGGTGGTGTATCAACTATGATGGAAGGGTGGTGTATCAACTATGATGGAAGGGTGGTATATCAACTATGATGGAAGGGTGGTGTATCAACTATGATGGAAGGGTGGTGTATCAACTATGATGGAAGGGTGGTGTATCAACTATGATGGAACGGCGGTGTGGCTTATTTCAGTAAACAATTTTGTATTCTTTACTAATGAATAAACTTTAATGGCCGCCATAACAACACTTGTGAGCATTTGAAACGGGATGCTTGTAATTTTCAAAGGCAAATAGAAATGTTATAATTTAAGCGTTTTAGACCAGATTCAAGGTTACAATTAAAAAGACTAAGGGTGATTTGATGATGCTAAAGATGTGTGTGGAAGGTAACTCGTGTTCTAAACATGACTTATTGTGGTCTTCATTGTCAAATCATTGCCTTCTAAGCAATGCATAAAGCAACAGTTTACATCAAAATGCAGTATACATGCCTAAAATTGATGAGTATATTTAAACAAATTCAAAAGGAAATAGAAAAAATAAGCGACCAACATTCTTCACAAACTGTAGCACATAACTATCAGAACAAGCCGTATATGGCTGACTAAATATGATTACCTAGAACTTCATTTAACTAATGCATGAAAGTACAAAATGAGCTAAAGAAAATATCATTTTTATGTGAACCTGAAAATTATGAGCTCACTTTGCAGTAAAATATATCAAAGCTTTTTCTAATTTACAACAACTAAGGTTTAAAACTACATGTAAGTGGAACTAATGAAATTGATATAACAGCAGTTTTCTTTGTTACACGAAGTGCACATTACTCAGTGATTGTGACGACTCGTGTGTACAAATGCTAACAAAGAAAATTTTCAAAAGTATATTATGCTAGACAGTCACAAAAATTTGTTTTCTTTTATATAATATGTTTGATAACGTGTAAATGTAAAAGGAAGTCTACTGTCAAAGTTCAGGGATTTAAAATTCAAAGTAAGAAACTTTTAAATGTGTTAGCTGACAGTAGCCAAACCTTCCATACGGTTTCAACATAGACTTCCATGAGGTTGTTTAATGTCACTAACAGTAGAAGCAGAGTCTAAACAATCATCGTTGTCTGTAAAAGCATCATTATTTCTCTGAATGTTGTTGTTTCTCTGAAGAGTACCATATGGTGAAGGAACTGGTGTAGAAACCACTACTTGTCTTTGTGCTGTAAGTATTGAAATAAGCAAATAACACATAGGAAAATACCCTTTTGTTGTACTGCAGGCTAGGATTTTGATAACTGTGTACAAAACTCTCATTGAGGAGGCCAACAGCTTATAAGCAAGGTATTGTCCAAGTAACTGTTACGCAAAATTGGTAATAAAGTATTTCAAATTTGCATCCCATTTTATTTAGCAACCAAAAATGATTGTGAGAAGTCAATAGCTTTTGACTTATACTATTCTGCTCTCACTGTCGCTGCTCTCTCATTCTATTTACCTCCTCTTAAAGTACCTTCTTTCCTACCTCCCTTTTTCTTCTCTATCTCCTTTTCACTTTTTCCCTTTTTCTTACCTCTTTTTAACCCCCCTCCTTCTTGCTTTCTTCATCTCCATCCCTTCTTTCTTTCCTATCTCCTTCTCTACCTTTCCTATCTCCTTTTCTACCTTTCCTATATCCTTTTCTACTTTTCTTATTTCCTTCTCTACTTTTCCTATCTCCTTTTTTACCTTTCCTATCTCCTTTTCTACCTTTCCTATCTCCTTTTCTACCTTTCCTATCTCCTTTTTTACCTTTCCTATCTCCTTTTCTACCTTTCCTATCTCCATTTCTACTTTTCCTATCTCCTTTTCTACTTTTCCTATCTCCTTTTTTACCTTTCCTATCTCCTTTTCTACCTTTCCTATCTCCTTTTCTACTTTTCCTATCTCCTTTTCTACTTTTCCTATCTCCTTTTTTACCTTTCCTATCTCCTTTTCTACCTTTCCTATCTCCTTTTCTACCTTTCCTATATCCTTTTCTACCTTTCCTATCTCCTTTTCTACTTTTCCTATCTCATCTTTTACCCTTTCCTTCTCTCTTTCTCTGGTCTTATCGATCCCACTTTTGCTCCCCTTTTTATTCATTTTCTTATTTGTTTTCCTACCTCCCTCCTCTCCTGTTTTTCTGGTCCCAATTACCCCACTCTGCTCCCCTCTTTACTACTAAACTTTTAAAAATGGTTTGCATTAAACTGACTCTACCCAAAAAGCTCCTAATGATTCTAACCAATGACAGAGGTGCTGTAAGTTGCTAATTGCCACATTTTAACCAGCTAAACTATTTAGAGAATGTAATTGTTAGAACAGAAAAACAACTCTGACTTAACAAATCAAGAAGAGGCTAGGAGTCATTTAACGAGACAGAATAAGGCGTGTTTTAACCTTTTCAAACTGACCATTATGAATAATTATACTCATTGATGTCATTAATTGCTGCAAAGCTGGATGTAGCTGCAGTCTTTGCAAAAGAATTAGATTAGCACTTGCATCACATTTATTTTAAAACTTGGTGCTGTTATATACCAAAGCTAAAATAACATATTAAGGTGCAGGAATGCCATAAAAATTACTCAATTAAGTCAAATTATTTCTGCATTCTCAGGATGCTAATGAGTGTTAATTTAAGCCACAAGACTTTTGGTATTACATCAAGTATGTTATACTACACTTTGATGATATTATAGTTGACGTCTACTTTCTAAATATTCACAATACAAAATTTCAATGTGCTTGTTTGCTTTAAAATGTAAGTCTCGTTACCAAGATACTTTGAGTGCAAATAAATTATGAAGTCTCATAAAGTTGGCACGCCAATCAGTATGAACTACATGCTGAGGTCAATGTCAAAACCATTCATTTTTACTTTCAGTTTTACTTTTGCTTTCTTTAGCTTATATTTCAGCATTTATTGAAATACACTTTTAAATTTAGTTTCAGTTTCACATTCATTTTAAACTTAACTTGTAAATTAATTTCTTTTTATAATTTTTATTTCATTTTTACTTGACCTTTATTTGTGTATAATATTTATTTGTGTTCGAAACTAATTGCATACAATATTGTCAAGTATTACAACTTATAATTCAAAGGCTTATGACATATTGTTAGGGTAATTTTTAATAATAGTTTCCAATGACTATAAGGAGTTTTGTTAGTCTTAACGAATCTTATATATGTAGCATGCTTTTAGACGAATTAAAACTTTTTGTTATAATTTACATTAAATACATGTATGCAGGATACGCAAATGGTGAAAAGATCATTATGCACTTATAGATTGTAAAATTTAGATTATAGAATACAAATTTTGAATTATAATATTTTTATCAAGCTAAAAAACTGTAAGAGTGAAAATGTTAGAACAGGCAATAAACATGCTAGTAATTTAAAATGCTTTGACAGATGCGTAAGGAAACATTAAAACTTTTATTCTAAAAGAGTTTTTGCATTTTTAAGAACCAGTGTGAGAATCAAATATATTCTTGCTTCTTTCTAGCTAACAATAGCTGTGCATGCTGAAATATTATAGACTATGTACACAAGTTTCAATTTCTGCCCTCACAATATTTCCTTTAGGTGTGTATCGAAAGGTGAAAAAAGACTGAATACAGCTGAAATTGAAAACTGCTTTTGAGTCAATTTAAATGTATTCAACAAAAAAATAGAAGGCAAACAATTATTAACTCTCAATATTCTGCAAAGATTGTCCCACGACCAAACACGAGCGGAGCTATTGGTTGGGAGATTTATGATAAATGCACATGTGCACACAACTCCCGAAAATTATCTATTAACGGCTGTCGCAAACCCTGGTACCGAAATCTCATCAACCAATTTAACCATCGTTTTGTAAAGTCGTTAAAGTATAATAATGATGCAAAACACATATAAGCGTATTTAAATATGTTACCAAGTCTTTGTAAATTGTGGAAATTCTCTTAAAACTCACCCATCTGAACAGATTATACACAAATAGACAAATTTATTTGGTCAAAAATCGCCACAAGGCGCTTGAAAAGCTCGGTTTAATAAAAGTTAAGACCGGCCTATGATACGCCAATAAAGCCATGCAACAGATAGTAGAACTATTTAGCAGTGCACATTTTACAAGGAAACCGTGCTAATTTCACCAGTCTATGGCCTTGTTTACTTGGAATCGAATTTATTCAAAGGTTTCTGTAATAAACGTAGACCGTTTGAGAGGTAGACCAATTTAAAGGTATGCAATTGTTGTACACAGTTTATCAGCCTGTTTTTTTTGTGTCCAATCACCAAAAGTTTCATTGAATTATTTAAAACATTCGCCGAAATTCTTTACAACTTATGTAAAAGCTAGGGCCGAACTACAATGTTCCTTTATGACAAGGCATTCCTCTCGATTTAGCATGGGGTTTGACAATACACAAGAGTCAAGGTCCTACCATGGCTAAAACTGTCATTGATATAGGCCACCACGAGATGACCGCTGGAATATCGTTTGTTGCTCTCTCGAATTTGAAACATTAATGACTTACTTGTTAACAACTTCGCTAGAGAGCGCATCACTCAATTAGCTATCAATGACCAGATCTTACAATGCAAAAGAGAGGAGAATAGACTGTGCGACATTTAACAGATACTGTATACTTATAACAGATATTCTAATATCAACAATTAACCAACTACTCGTATACCTGGTTTCAACCCAACTTTACCTCCAAAATAAATTGTTAGTTGCACCTTTTTAGAGTCGTGCTCCCTCAAATTTAATGTATATCATCTCAAACAAGTCTCATTTACACTATACTCTGTCAATTCCTGCTGAGAACTACTTTTTCAACGACCAGCAGTACCCTTTATTTTTTCCATTATTACTTTGGTCGTGGGCTGTATGACAGTGGAATTTTTAGTATAATATACAACAATAGCGCATACTCTAACATAATATAACAGAATATAAGGTAATATAAATTAATGTGATATGATATACTAATATATAATATAATTAAGTAATACATAGTTATGTAATGTATAATATACAATATATATAATGATATAATAGAACATGATATAATATGAAGGAATCATCTGACCAAAGTTGAGACTATCAGACTGTTGCTTATTTTTAGTGAATAAAATATCAGAAAGACTTGCTCTCTCTTCTCAACCTGCACCTGTGCAAAACTCTATGAAAAATACTTCTATTAAAAAATGGTCCAGTATTAAAGCAAATACTTCTCCAGCAATAGTAATTTATACATTTTGCTGCTGTTACAGTCCTAGTTATTCAAATGCTTGTATTCCTAGAAACAATTATCTAGTTTAAACTTTATGTAAGCATAGAATCAAAATACCTAATTGATATTTGTAATAAATAAAGTGTTAGAACCAACGGATTAAGTTGTACTTACCAGAGCTGTTGGTGTGACGGAAACGCCAGACTAGACTCGCTGCTCTAGCAGTAACGTCTCTCCGTGTACACAATATTTTACGGTTCATTAGTAAGAAAAGAGTGCTTAGAATAATTCCTACAAACATACACTATATTCAACAGTGGTGGTTATGTATTATTTATAAAATCAACCTAAATGTTATTTTTAATACGGCTGATACTCTTTAACATCTTTTTCTGCAATAAATACAAAATATGTACACAAAAATGAAATTATACATAATATAAAGTTACATGTATTTAATTTAGTGGTTTGAGAAAAATAGCATTTATTAAAAAAAGATTGAGCATAACAAACATGAAAAAATGAAATATGTGCAAATTCAGATATTTTCAACACGCTGTCTAAGTATGCAGACAAATGATATAAAAATTGATGCCTTTTGTTTTAAAACTTTATTTTCTTGTTTCATTTTCATTAATTATTAGTTATTCTGATTCCAAACTAATTTTTAATGGTATAGTTTTTGCTATTTCTACAATTTTATAAATATGAATTCAATTTCAATTCAATTTTTTTCAAATACAGGTATTTATTTGAGTAATACAAGAAAAGCAAGTTTAACTGAAAAAATGATGAGCCATATTATGAAAAGGTGCTGCATTTAATTAGTCTGCTAAAATAATACGAAATGTGATGAATGACAGGTACACATTAATGTGTACACAAATTTATATTTTTAATTTATATTTTAATAACAAATGTATACATTTGCTACAAGAGTTTCTAACTTGATGCTCTATATATATATATATATATATATATATATATATGTATATATATGTATATATATATGTATATATATATTTCTCACAGTCTGTTTCTGTACATGTGTGTCCCTCCAGCTATACATCTTTAAACATTAATATTAATAATCTGTTTTCTGATGGATTTGAACTCAAGACGAACGCATCAACCAGGTTTTTATCCAGGCGCTCTACCACTGAGCCAGCACAACAAAGTGATCAGTTGATTTATCGTATTACAAGTACACATTATCGGTATCATATTATCGAGTTGGTCGAGAACTGAAGGTTCTCGAAATTTTGGGTTTGTTCGTCTCGGATCTCAAACATAAATTTGCGAGCATGCGCATTGAAATTCGAACAGCTTCTGAAACAGCATGAGAACAGTTGTTAACAAACGGAGAAGCAATCTACGCTTCATAAAATCTTTACAAAAAAGGAGGAACTATCCGGGACAAAGAGATTATGATGACAAAGAGACAAAACTGTTTCTGGTCTTTTGCATTTTTTTGCTGTTTCATTATCAATTTCTGAAATTTTCTTTCACTGTATCTTAACCTTTAATGTTTTCAATGTTTTAAGAGCTAAACATACGGAATGTTTACTTTTGTTTTTTTCCATCATCATAAATAGAAAGCCATTTATTAAAATAAACAAGATCTATATCTACCTGTTTGTTTGTTTGTTTGTTTATACTAAGCAGTATGCAGGACAGTTTATGGAGTAAAGTGTAAAATACTTTACCGAAGTTGTTTTCTCGCCTTGGAATGGATTAAAATATACTTACATTCCTTCTGATGGGAAAAATTGTTTCGGATTTCGAACAACTCGGTTTTTGAACTGAAGTTTCATTATACATTATTCAAAGATATACGTCACTGAAAGATATGAAATTTTAAATTTACAGTGGTTTGAAAGCCTTTACAATTGTTTTATTTATTTTTAACTTATTTGTCCCTCTAAAAACTTGCTGCTCATAATATGAAGTTTGAAAGTTACCGTTGTTTGATAAAGTTTGGAAACCTTTACAGTTGCTTTTATTTTCTCTTTCAATTTATTTCAACTACACAAAGCACTTCTCTCATGATATGTAGTTTAAAATTTAAAATGGCAAATGCTGGTATATGTTAATTACAAATCATTTTTTCTGTCAAAATAATTTTTTATTACCCGGGCAACGCCAGGGAGAACAGCTAGTCTAGCATATGGGAAGCAAAATACCAGTATTGTGGAACTCGTTATCGATAAATTCTGCTTTAAATGTTTTCCGCATTATATTTAATATAAAGTTGTTCTATAAAAAAACTTTAAGATGGTGGCCAATCTTTGTGGTTTTAACAGAATTTAAAATGTTCACAAATTTTACATACCCCACAAGCTAAGAGCAGCAGTATGAAATATTGAAGATTCATATGTGACGTTCAGCCAAATCTGGGTCAACCTATTTATAAAGATGCCTGTGTCAAGAAGTAGGAAGCATCCAGCATAGCCTGCTAGAGGTATCAGAAAGTCTTTCACTTGTTTCTGAAATAAACACAATAAAACGCAGTTTAATTAGTTGATCAAAACCAAATATAATGATTCTTTTATTTACTTAGTAGAGAGCTTTAAAATCTAAGATAAAATTCTTCTAAAAGTGATGTACATGCAGTTGGTTTTATATACATTTAAAATATATCCACGTGTTTATCTATTTCCACATAAAACTATCTAACAATTAGGGTTGGAAAAAATTATGAAATTGTTAAAATCAAAAGATCATTTTTATTTTATTTAAATCAGACTTTTTTGAAAAAGTCAATTATCTATTTTTCATAACTGCTAACATGATATTATTTTATTTTGTTTAAGTATGCCTTTAACGGAGAGAAGCTTTCCTGAGCATCACTCAATTATGAAATGATGAGTGCCTTGCTGGCCACTTACCACATACAAAAAAGATTTGCACCTAATAATTATTATTTAGCTTTTTAATATTTCAAACTTTGCAGCCATGAATCAATTGTACAATCACAGCTTTTGAGACGGGAAAGTTCTAAAGGAAATAAATCAAACTTGATTATTTAGGATGGTTTAAATCACAGCCTCTGACATAAAGAAAAATTAAAAAATCAGCAAACGTGATTTTTTTAGGATGGTTTAAATCATTTGGTTTTAATCAGCCAACCCTGCTAGCAATAGAATTATCATTGAGGTAAGCTCTTAGCAGTCAACCTATTTTAAATCATAACTACCAACATGTACATAGAATCATGAATTTAAAAATTATTTTGTACAACCTAATCTGTTTTTATAAAACAGATTAGTAACTACAAATAGTATAGTAAAGATGCATCTCAATGTAACCTACAGCATCTCTAAAGTTTCATGTACTTTTATTTGGTGTAAGCTGAAATGATCTGTAAGTTCAAAGAATTAAATTTTATCTTTAAGCTGCTGGAATCTGAAATTAAAAAAGTATGTGTAGTACGATTGTTCTTTTAAGCATGTAGTAAATACGTATTTTTAAAGAATGTGGTAAATACGTATTTCCAATTGTGTGTAAAACACAAACAATTTAAAAGCACTTCTTTTTTATTGTTTTTGGCAACATTTAAATTGAGTCCATTAAAAAGGATCGTCTTTAACATCCTCTGCCAATCTCATCTAAATCTTGATAGAATGTTTTATATTCGCTTTTTTGTAAAATTAAATTGATCAAAAGATTTAAAAATTTAATTTCTAAGGTGAAATATTAGCGAGCACTGTTAATAAAATATGCTGCTTTTTTGCGTTTTAATGACATAGCAGTTGGTAAATAGTTCAAAAAACAAAAATAACACAATTAGTTTGTTTTGGATATTTTTAGAATAAAATAGTTGTAGAAAAAATTTATGCTAGAAGTGAATAAGACAGCACCTTGTGTTCAGCTGTAAATGTATCTTCAGGATTTGTGTAGTTCCTTGTTGCTTTTTTAGCATCAGCAGCTATATAGCTGCAGATTATAACCATTGCCAGCCACGCTATGACAGCAGGAAACCAGAAGCTACAAATATTTCAATATAAACTGTGTCATATTATATCATATCAAACGTTTTATTATGCTACACTTGAGCAGTATAGTATATCACCCTATACTATATTATATTGCATATTACTGTATAAAACTATATTTTATACTTCATATGGCAATATGTTATAGTATATTACGTTATGTATTAATTAGAAGAAAAAGTATATATATTTTTTCTATATATGTGTATATACTAGGTGAAAGTCCAACATTGTCTGAGTAATAAAAAAGTATTTGCATTGACAATTATTTTTATTTAACATGGAACAACAATGACCATTTTAAATTTCAGACTTCATATCATGATAAAAGCGTTTTGTGCAGTTTAAATAAAACAAAAGCAAAAACAAAACATCTGTAAAGGTTTTCAAACTCTGACAAACAAATTTAATTTTCAAACTTTGTACTGTAAGGAAAATGTTTTGTGTAGGTCAAACAAAGTAACAGAAAAATAAAACAACTGTAAAAGTGTTTAACTGTAAATGTGGAATAACTAGCAAGTAATGGCTAATTTAGGCCTAGGAAACTAAATTAGTTCTTGGAGTTTTGCTTGTGGTTTTAATAGGACAATGCTGATTACAATGAACTTTTGAGCACAGCTGTTAAGAAGGACTATGAAAAGGCAGACCGGAAGTTATTAAACGCTATAAACAAAGAAGCTAAAGCTATTGCAAAGGAACTGAATATCGACGATCGAGTCACTAAGTTAGCTGAAAAGAGAGCATTTGCGACATTGAAAGACCACAAGCGAAACTTTCAGAACAACCCATCCTGCCGTCTAATAAATCCAACAAAAACGGAAATAGGCAAAATAAGCAAAGAAATCCTCGACAATATTAATTCAGAAATACTGAAGAAAATTAGCGCCAATTTATGGAAGAATACTGCATCTGTGTTGAATTGGTCTCAAAACATCAGAAACAAACGATCACACAGCTTTATTGTATTTGATATAGTGGAATATTACCCTTCCATCACCAAGGATCTAATGACCATAGCTCTTGATTATGCAGCCAATTTCACCAATACCACTAACGAACACCGCAACATTATATTTCATGCCAAGAAATCCATCCTGATACACGATAATGAACCGTGGAGAAAAAAGACAGATGAGCCATTTGACATAACAATAGGATGCTTCGATGGAGCTGAAATTTGTGAGTTAATTGGCTTCTACATGTATTTACTTGGCAAAATTAAAGAAAAAATAAAATGCGGTAGTTTTGGATTGTACAGGGTTGACGGGTTGGCATCGATTAAGGCCAGGCCTAGAAAAATCGAGGACATCAAGAAAGATATATGCTCTATATTCACGAGTAACGGTCTTAGAGTAACAATAGAAACCAACTAAAAAACAGTGAACTACTTAGATACTACACTGAATCTGAACAACAAAGAACACGCGCCTTATAGAAAGCCAAGCAATACTGTACAATATGTGCATAGGAAATCCAACCACCCTCCTGCCATTATACAAAACATCCCAAAATTGATTAACAAAAGACTCTGTACAATATCGTCTAACGAGAGCACTTTTAATAGAGAAATTGAACATTTCCAGGAATCACTGACAAGAAGTGGCTATGATTACCAGCTGAGATTCGAGCAGGACAATACTTATACTACTGGCAGTAAGAATAATCGGAAACGTGAGGTACTATGGTATAACCCTCCATAGAGCGAAAATGTTGCCACTAACATCGGAAGACAGTTCCTACTGTTAATCAAAAGATTATTTCCTAAGAACAATAAGTTAAATAAAATCTTTAACAAAAATACTGTGAAAGTTAGTATAGCTGTATGCCTAATTTAAAATCAATTATAGACAAGCACAACAACAAATTGTTAGCGAACTTTACGACAGACAAAAGCAGCAGAAAATGCAATTGTCGAAATTGTAATGAATGCCCTTTAAATGGTCAGTGTCTCACGAGTTCTATTATTTACCAGGCAACAGTTGACACAGACGGCAGAAGCAGTCAAACATGCATCGGATTAACAGGTAGGCAATTTAAGGGCAGATTCCACAACCACAAAACATCCTTTGGTATTAGTGACAAAACAAAGACCACCGAATTAAGCAGATATATATGGCAATTAGAAGATGAGAGAAAGGATTTTAGTATCAATTGGAAAAAAATAACAAGAGCTAAGGCATGTCAGAATGGTGTTTCTAAGTGCAATCTATTCTTAACTGAGAAGTATTTTATAATTTTCCAACCTCACATGGCTACCCTGAATCAGAGAAGTGATATAGTAACATCCTGTAGACACGTCGCCCAATTTTACTTATCTAAGGCTAAGCTCACCAATTAACCAATTTAATAGTTAAGCTTTTATACTTGATTTGACCAAGTACTATACACAAGCACTCACAATAGCATCTGATGATTACTGTATGCAGTATGAAACTTTTAGTCATAAACTATAGCTAAAAACAATTTCCCATTTTTGTATTTATGCAGGTAACTCTTCATTTTGGTGTTCTTAGTATATTCTTGGTTCTGTGTTTGTGTCATGCAATTTTTTATCTGACTCTTGGTGTAAACTTAACATCCTTTTGCATCATGAAACTTTAAGTAATAAACTATTGCTAAAAAAATTTCCATCTTTGTATTTATACAGGCTCGGTGGACAACTTTGAGCACTATATCAGTAGAGTCTCAACTATTATCTATATATATATATATATATATATATATATATATATATATATATATATATATATATATATATATATATATATATATATATATATATATATACATGTATATATACATGTATATATATAAATACATGTATATATGTAGCAGTAATATATAAAACCGCATACTTTTTGTTTGTAAAGCTTTTAAATGGTTAGCTTATTTTAGCAGTCGTAACTATGAAAGTCAGTAAAGATCTTTCAATGCACAGCTTTTTTAGACTACAATGATGTCAAAATTAAATGACCAAAATGGCATATAATTTTGCCCTAAATACACAAATTCATATTCACTTATTTGCTACATACACTTGCATATCTGTCATTTGACTAAGAATTCAGCAACAAGCTAAAATTTGTTAGCGCACAATCAAAAGCTAAGTTTAAAGTAGGCCCATACAGAACGAAGCGATAAATATGGCCAACATCTGTAGATCGGATCCAGCAAAAAGGTGCTTCAGCGAGTCCATAACTGTTTTTACTAAATGGTATGCAAGATATGACGGTAGGAAACAGCCAGCCAACAAGTGTGTATAACCTACAAAATAGAAAAATATATCAGGATTAGCCTAAGGGAAGAGACTCAACTGTTAGCCTCATAACAAACGCTGAATTTCAAACTGCTTTAAATAGCTAGACCAGTGGTCCTAAGCCTAAGTTCCATCAAACCTTAGGGCTTAGTGAGCCACTCTCATGGCTTTGATAAAGGTCTCTCAAAAGCCCCAGCAGAAGTCACATTGATCCACATGGTCATTTCCATGGAAAGATATAAAATTTGTTGTGAATTTATGTATTGTTTGGTTAATATTCTTTAAACACAGCTATGTTGTTGCACAATTCCTTTTCCTCACCAGTACAACATATACCCATACTTTCCAAAAAAATTGCCAAAAAACTGTATACTATTTTTAATAAAGAAGAGTTTGATGAACACACATATATAACTGGTGGAGTTCAGCAAACCAACAAGGTTTAGATCCATTGAGTTAGATGTAGACACATTGAAAAATCCCAGAAACTAATTTTAAAGAATATCGTTGACGCTCCTATAGTGGATAGAAAGTATATTGTCTTTCACGTTCAGTTTAGTAACAAGTGATAGTTATAAAGGAAGGATACAAACATAAGTAAAAGTGTAATAGGCTGGGATTTCACACTTACCATTCCTTCGATGAGGTTTCTCTTGATTTTATCATCTTAATGTATACATATACAGTCAGAATAGATATCCATACATGTTCTGCAAGTGCTAAAAAAAGAATTTATTGTTGAAACAAGGCTAATAGTCAACTAATAAAGGCCAAGAAAACCATGAATATTTTTAACTTACCTGTTTACAACCACTTTTAATTTGACCCTAAAGCTGCTCTCAGGGTTGACCTTTAAATCAACCTTTAAGTTGAACTTTAAAAATAAAAGTGTTTTAATGGTTGTTTACAAACTGAAGGTACATACGAAAGAGCTGCAGAAAGAAGGCTTGAGCAACACATCTAGGTGTCTTAGAGAACTCCTCACTTCCATCTCCCTGTATACATTAATTTATCACTTTATTGTCGAGAGCAAACATAGACTCAGCATGTTTGATATTTGTGTCTGTTATCAGAATGATATACAACTTAGTAAACAAGCGATCAAGTAGGTAGCACCTATATATTCTTTTTTGGAATAAGTGGTACTATACAGTGACCCATTCTTAGTACAAGTAACTGTGTATGCAAACAACTAATCAAAACAATCTAATTTTTAAACAGGTAGGCAATGTTGATAAAACTTACTGACAGGTAGGGAATGTTGGTGCTACCTACTGACAGGTAACCGATGTTAGTGAAGCTCACTGACAGGTAGGCAATGTTGATAAAACTTACCAACATGTAGATGATGTTTCTGACACTTACTACCAAATACATGTAGTTGATGTCGGTGACATTTACCTATGAATAGGCAATGTTGATGAAACTTACTGACAGGTAGGTGAGGTTAGGGACACTTACTGGCAGGTAGGTAATGTTAGTGACACTTACCGAGGAGTAGGCATTGTTAGTGAAATTTACTGACAGATACTGTAAGCGATGTTGGTAAAACTCACTGACAAGTAAGCGATGTTGGTGACACTTACCGACAGGTAGGCTATGTTGGTGAAAAGATCAGCCACCAAAATGTGGCAGACTATTCTCTAAAACAATATATAATATATGGTAAGTGACAACACAAATACAATGACATGTTTTAAAGAGTTGATGTTAAGTGTACAAACAGGATTGTTAATAATCGGGAAATACAATGTCTAATCTAAATTGAGCACTTTAGCACTATTTCATTACTAACAACAGGCTAATTAAAAATTGATGTTTTTTGTTTATATTTCACTCTGAAAATGAGAAAGGTACATTAAAATTCCTAGCATTTTCCCTTATGAAATACAAAAGCGCCAGTCCTAGATATGGTAATAAACTTCATAATATTCATTCACTGAGATTTATGAGTGTTACCTTCTGTCAGCCTTAAGACCAAAACAAGGAAAAGAAAGTAACAGAAACCATAACATAGAAACATTAGCCAATTCTAGTGGTTTTTTTAAGAACATGAAATAAATACTTTGTTGCAGTTAGCTAATGATAAGTAAGTAACTGATCATATGCAAGAATTTTACGGAGTCTAATAGAAACTTAATTAAGGTGCAACAATTTATTTTCTTTTTTAAAACTTTGCCAAAATGGTAACCTTGACAGCTATATACATGTATTACAATAACAAACGCCAAACATGTGAAAATCTACTGCAGCAAATCTGGTTGCAGCAATATTATAGCAAATTTTCAAAACAAAGTGTTGTTAGGAAATAATATTTAAAAATATTAACATGTGCTCACCTTTAATGTCACCACTTTACCTTTTGCAGATTTACTATAAAAACTAATGATTCTCTCTTCAGCAATCCTTATAGCAGCATTAAAACAAAATACCCTGTTATAACGTTACGCAGTTCTGAAAAATAAAAGTCTTACGGATTTACCTCAAAAATTACCAAAGAACATTAATTTAAAATAGTTTTACGCTGATGAACTTTAAAACGGGAACTAAAATCCTGCAAATATAGAAATGTTGTCAGAATCCGTGTGAAATCTGCTTGAAAACAAATAGCAAGAATGAAACTTTCAGGATGTTTCTATGTCTATTGGATTTTTTAGCTTTTTTAGATTTGGATGTCTATTTCTATTGGATGGTTTAGCTTTATAAGTAATGAACATTATATACAACGTTAAGAAACAACTATACCTATATTTAATTTTTGGTATCTATCTCACCTTCTAATCACAGAACTTTTTATCGTGAAAGTTTAATATCTCACTAAAACATGCAATTTCAAAGTTCATAAAATATTTATAATTTAATTTGAACTTGTTTTCTTATTGAGAAGTTTTTAATCTACACAAAAATCAATCATTAAAATAAAAATTGTAACTAGGAAGTTTATCTTTCCATTCTATCCATTATATCACTTTATTTGTCAAAATATTTTACTGCTCATTCTTGCAGTAGGTAGAGGACTACACCAAACACTTACCTCATGAAAAAATGAATGTTTTTTCAGAAACACGATGCAGAGTAAGGTGACGAGGTCTGCTGTAATGGAAACTGCTAATATACTTTTCTGAACAATTCTCACATCATCCTGTAAAACAAAAAGTAATTTATTGTATCAAGTTTTATAAACATGCCCTGAGGTATCATGCAGTGATAGCGTACAGCATAACTTCATGTGGTGCTGCAATGCTAAAGATTTAGTACCACTGTTTGAAAGCAAAACACTGGTTTTGTGAACCATCTTTATGCCATGGAAATGACATTGGTGACCAACAAGGTTGCACTTGTCTATGCGCATAGGTCTTATTTTCTTGTTGCTTTATATGTCTCAGAACCCTTGCTTTCTATTAAACCATGACCAGCTTGTCACTACAGCACAGGTGCACCCAGGTGTCAATACACTGGTAATGTATGGTCACTTTGTGCTACTAGATTTATTGGACAATCTATCAGCAATAGGCTTAATAAACATGTGCACAGTTTACTGCCTGCATCCTGTTAAACTTTTTTAAGCAAAGCTGAAACATAGTTCGCTCTGAGTTTGATTTTGTAGGTGCTGTGACCGAGCATAAATGGACAACGATCCAGATAAATCTTTCAGTTTTCTATTCAACTCAAAAACTCAAGGGCAAAATCAAATGCAGTTGTTTCATCATTTTAGAAATAGTTCACGAGGTACAGTGAATTCATGTTACACTAACTTTAATTTAAGTGTGTTTACTTCACATTTAACAAGATGTGATTGGTTGTCATACTTCATCACACCTTCAGTTGGACTTCAGAACTTTTAATGGATGATCTATTTACTATCTGATGTTTGGTGATTTGGTAAGTTTAATTTTTGCCAATCATAGACCAAGAAAATTAACAATGGTCAAGATGAATATTTCAGTTTTTCATTCAATCCAAAAATTCAAAGGCAAGATTAGGTTGCCGCTGTTTCAGCATTTAAAAATATTTTATCTGGTATACCGACTTCATGTTACACTAACTTTAATTTAAGTGTTTTTACTTTAAGTTTAAGGAAATGTGATTGCGTACGTCATACTTCATCACACCTTCAGTTGAACTTCAGAACTTTTATTAACGGAAGATCTATCTATTGTCTGCAGTTTGTTAATTTGGTAATTTCAACTTTTGCCAATCATAAGCCTTGTTTTTGAGCTTGTGTTGGTAGGTGGTTCTTAATTGAAGTACATACAGGGGTACAGTTTACATTCCCATTCTCTTCCAAATTGCAGAATAACTGCGCTATTCCATTTGTGTTTCAGTTGCTGTACTCAAGGGGGAAGATAACTGAGTTATTTATACTGAAACAAGATCTCAGAATTTGTGGCATTAACTGATGGAATCTGAAATCTTTGTAGATAGTCTAATGTTTGCAGGCTATGGTAGCTAAATCATTGTTTTAAACTTACAACATGAGCTCAAAAACCTTATCAAACAAGTGGCATAAAGACATCAGGAAAGGCCTAGACTCTGGTATAAAGATGTAGCAAAGAAGAATTTACAATGGAAGCAGATCAATATGAACTCAGAGTAGACAACTCCATTTAATTGAGCTGATTGAAGTTCTGCTATCATACGTAAGCCACAACTACAGACAGTCTTAGTCACCTCAACAGACCAAATTTCAGTAGATTTTAACAAAATGTATTTTTCTATCATTTGGTATTGTTTTTATGATTGAGGTGATTTGGCTGCCAGGATTTTTCAAGATTAAAATCAACAAAACTTCATCACGATTAAAACACCTAAAAGATAAAACATGTGTGAAATGATGTCACCAGTCGTAATAGTTGCTATATTGTGACATGTTGTGATAGCTTATATTGGCTATTGTGTTCAGGTTGCAGCGTTAGGTGTTTCTATTATGCTGATTTATTTGCATTTATAAAATTCATAAATGTACTTTCGCTTAATTTGAGCGTTTTAACCGCAATCAAACAGCATCAATTTTAATCTTGAAGATTTCTTGTTATAAGATTGCCTCAAACATAAAAGCAATAGCAAATATAGAAAAATACCAACACTTTCCGGTAAAATTTACTAAAATGTCTTGTGAGTTCATTTTTAAACAGCTGAGAAAATATTTCTAATTAATTTTAATCATGCTATAAAATATCATCAAAGTTAAGTGACACTTCAGTTTTGCAAGCAATTTGCTGAATAAATTGAGTAGGTGATGTAAATGAATTGAGTTGACTTCTATGGTAGTAGATTACATTTTTTTAGCGCTTCCCACATCAAGGTAATGCACGAACTGCAGGTTCTTATGATGTTAAAGAATTAAATATATTAGGCTGAGCCAATCATGCTATGCACATCAACATCCGTGCTTAAGTTTTATCGTACAAGTAGTGAAATGAAATAATTGTGTTGTAAAACTGTGGACGGAGACCTCAAATCTTCACAAAAAAGGAGTGTCACCAAATGAGGCCAATATGACCTCTCTCACTTTTATTGATAGTAAAGCTTCTTTTATAAGTATTTAGGAGCTGCAAAATAATCAAGTATTTTGAAACAGTAATTTAATAAATATTACTAAATATTGGCTGCTATGTGGCTTCCTAAAGCTGTTAAAGCCAATAAAGGCAACAGTGTTACCAAGGGTACAATTCACTATCTGGCAGTCAACGCATTAAAAAATTATAAAGTGTTAATTTGTGCTTTGCTATATTAACTCAATAAATATTTTTTCAGGTAATTTTTACCAAATTTAAATGGTTTTTGTTAGTAGTTTTTTGTAAAACTGTTTATTTAAGCATCAAAATGTGGAGTTGTGCTCCCCATTATCTTGAAAAAAAGATTTTATCATAGTACATGGTCTATTTCTATTTATATGCCTTACGTTACCTTCATTTTTCAAGATAATTTTGGTATATTTGATCTGACTTGCCGAATTACTGTAAGTCATTAAGTATAATAATGCAGTTCAGATCTCAATCTGACATATAAAATAAAGAAATGACAATCTGTCGATATCTTCAGCTTTGGTAAATGTTTTTATTTCTTTCTTGTATCTGCAATGTTTATAATCTGTAGAAACTGTTTATTGTTGGTTTTCACACGTACAACACACACAGACACACAACACGCAACACACAACATACACAGAGCACAAACCCAACACACACACGCAACACACAACACACACACACACCACACACACACAACACACACATCCAACACACACCACACACACACCACACACCCCATACCACACACCACACCATACACCACACACCACACACCACATACCACACACCACACACCACACACCATACACCACAAACAACACACCACACACCACACAACACACAACACACAGCACACAACAAACACAAACACAGACAACACACTCACACAACACGCACGCACACAGACAACACACTCACACAACACGCACGCATGCACACACACTGTGACTGCAGGACTTGATTTGGGCATATGGTAGCATGCACAAATAGCTATGGTATTATATCCAAGTCTGTATAAGGCATAGTTACAGTGTGAACAATAATCATAAAAACATTGAATTTTTAAACCATGATGTAATACTTGACTTCTATTCAATATCAAGTACTAATGTTGCTCTACCTAATAATTGGGCGTTTAAAGCATGGCAAATGATCTGTAACATTCCTTGCTGATTTCTAATTGTGATGTAGTCTAGTAGAAGGATTAGCTCAGCGGTGGTACAGCTTACTCATATAAATAACATTTATTTTATACTGTCTACTGGGTTTCATTGAAGTGTGATCAGAACAAGGAACTTATTTTTATTATTTACAATTTCAGTAAAGAGCTCAGGCTACAGTAAGCATCAAATCAAGATCTAAAATGGTTGTTAAAATTGTGTATTTAGCACGAGCCACTTTATTGGAGTGTATGTTAGTTCCTGCAGGACTTTCTGAGAATACTGATGGCGAACATATGTCTTTACACATGCTGATCTGAAGCCTATTGCTTAGAACTAATCTTTAAAATTTATTATTTATGTCTTTTTAGTGCAACATTGTTTCAAGAACAATGGTAAGTTATGTTTGATCTATTTCAACATGTTTTAAAACTGGCTCTGCCATCAAAACTGTCTAAATTTAGTTTTCAAAATTTTTGAGTTTGAAAAATTTGTATTAAATTTGGTAGTAAAAGCCAGGATGCTGTTTTAATGTTTTGGAAAATAACTTTTGATTTTATAATGCAATGTGCATAATGAGTTATTTCATTTTTTATACATTTTATCAATAAAAGTAATTAAATACTTATTGATTTTTAAGATGAGTTTTTAATAAAGCTAGGTTTACAATATCGTAAATATTTTTAAGAATATCTTAATTGTGGCTGAGCAACTTACAGAAAAAATGTTTTAGCTGTACTTTAATACTCAGCATGTAGCAAACAGTGATCTACTTCTGTATGAACAATTTTGGTAGTAGCAGATGGTAAGCTAGTTTGTAACCATTGAATTAAAGAACCTTAAAAATTTGTTTCTAATTTGTCTGCTTTAATCTGTTGTAATGACTATTTAGCACTATTTAACTATTAGACCAAAGACCGATGACTAGTACAGCTGTTATATATAGCGCCCGTTTTATTACTCACATACTGGTTGATTAGGATTATCTTATGGTTGAAAGCCTTAGAGCATGCACATTGTTAGTATAGTGAGAAGGGCTTTTCTTAGGAAGCAAATATTATGCTATAATAGATGAACAGCAATTACATTGGCATTAAATGTATATGATTAGAGTTGCAATAGTTATCAGACTGTAGTTAGCACTGTACTCTGTGTGTAGATTTTATTAAAAACCCATTTATGGTAGAAACATAGAACATAAAATGATAAAGTTAATTTTAAGCCTATTTATATTAAATTTAGTTTATTTTGACCCATATCATTCTTTAGAAAAAAAATCTATTTATTGAATAATGTTTATCTTGAAATGTCATCAACCCAACTTAATGAACAAACTTGATACAAAAATAATTTATTTTTGTTTTACAATTACATTTTACATGTGCCAACTTTCATGCAATCACAAAGATCTGTATGAAATTAATGTTAGTCAAAATGGGTTTCTACCCAATGACATTCACCTAATTAGACTGACCCTCTTACCAACTTAGCTAAGTCAGTTAATTGAACACATTCTAAAACCTTGGAATAAATGTGGCAGCCCAAGAACATGATAGGTTTGTGACAGAATCAGTGAATAGATGGATGAACGATAACTAATAACTATATAGACAGAAAAGGCACAGTGATCACAATCATACGTAATAAATATGCTTTTGATCATATGAGCATCACTGCCTGAAACAGTTGCCCCAGACTGGGAACTTTAGATTAGTTTAATTTCAATTTTAATTAATTAATTATAATGACGTTAATTAATTTTTACTAATTTATTCTACTTTCATGAGATTCAACTGGTATTATTTGTACCAGAAAAAGAACAAAGACCCGTATTTGTAAATAAGATAACTAGTGTACCTAACAAAGACAGTTGCGTTAAAGGAAACCTGATTTGCTTTTCATTTAGCTGGTTAAGTGCATCAGGTATGGTAAGATTTAGGAAAGGTTTTGATGATTTGTTTATGGCAAAGCAAAGGCAACTAACAAAATATTTATGTAAATTCTTTAAACTTCATGCAACATTTGTTTTGCAATTATGACCAAAAAATCCAAATTTAGGTTTGAACATGCTGTTGACGATTGTTTGCTGTGTTTACTTTCAAAACTATTTTTGAAAATTTGTTGCTCTGAGCTAAATTTTTTATAACCATTTATAAAATTGAGAATTAAAGTGTCATAGAACTGCCCAATGAAAGCCATACATCGTACAAGGCTGAAATATACACATAATGATTAGGATGGTAGTTCAAACATAATTCAACATAGACATAAAGATTTAGATTGTAGTTAATTGTAGTTCAACATAAGCATAAATAATAAGTTGGTAGTTCAACATAGACATAGGTATTGAGACAGTAGTTCAACATAGACAGAGAAAACAAGGTGGTGATTAAAAACATAGTTTAACATAGACATAAAGATTAAGTTTGTAGTTCACACCTGACCAAGCATAGTACAAACTGCACTTAGTTTAATTGCATGCCAACGTGAAAGATATATTTACACATTGTCCAATTGGTAATCCGCAATCCAATGGGATGTCATCATTCGTTCCATTCATCATCGGTAACTTGCTACAACAGAGAAAAATATTATATAGATTTGGTTTAAGATAATTGAAAACTGGTTTTTGTGAACTAAATTACCAATTTTAGTGTCACCTGTTGTTTCTCTTAGATTCCTTTGCCTCCTGCTAGTTGCAAAGATTGCAAATTTTATAAGATCACAAAATTGATCTGTTAGTTATATAAAGTTTCAACACAGTAGTTACGCCTGTGTGGGTTGGCTTGTGACACCTGGGTGGGTAAGCTGGTGACACATTGGAGATGGGCTAGTGTCACCTGGGTGAGCTAGCGACACCTGGGTGGGTGCAGTAGCGCAGAAGCTTTAGGATTGCATTCCTAAAGGGTCAAGGACAAAATAAACTATGAATGTTCAGAAAAAATCTCATTTTTTTATGGCATTACTTGTTATGCACAACACACTAGCTAATCAACAGCTTTTGTTACCACTGCACCAAGCTCCATACAGCATTCTTTTCTGCCATTTTTAGGTTTAAGTAAAAACAGATGGATTAGAGCGCTTAAAACAGTAAAAGAATTTGGATATTAATAAACAGGAAAGCAGAACTTGTGCATGAACAATTGTGAGGCGATTTGTCTCTGAGGTGGTTTTCATAGTTGCACATCACACAGGTGTTTTGGTTACAAACAGTGACACTGAACACATATATACCTATATACAGTATGTATATATATGAGCAATCTTTATTGTGGTAAGCGATAGTCATATAATAGTCATAGTAATCATGACTATTATTCTGTCATAATAATCATGACAGAATGAGGGTAATATGGCTGTTTTCACTGTTGCATTGCAGTGTCATATCAAGAGGGGTGAGGGGGTGTATTTGTCGCCACGCTATCGCTGCATTGAAACTGGCTATTAGTTGAGCACTAAAGATTTGTATCTCGCTTGTGCAATTACTACTAAATCATAGTTTTAGTGGTTCATCGAAACTACCTAGTAACCAATTTGATTATCACCATAAATTGATTCCTGTCAACTACTTCACTCCTAAAGGCTATTTAACACTATATCGGTAATATCAGCATTAACCCTAAAACATATGGGTGATCCTCCGTAAGAACAAAGTTCACACTATCACAAACCCATCATCTGCGTTTGCATCCACAAATATTGCTTGACATATAGTGTTCTCTTTACTCAATACAGTGATCAAAATAATAAAATATTAGTTCCATACCAACTGTCATGTAGGGAATTATTGATCAAAGAACCTGTGACAGCCAATCAACATTGACGAAGTGAAGCACATTACACAAGCTGTCACGGTTGCTCAGCAAAATATCAAGAAAGTTTGACTGTTGCAGTGTCTCCAGTGTTACTTTGGCGACACTATTCATTTACTGTGGTCCTAGCTATTCATCAACTCCAATAGATAGCGAAACCCCCAACATATAGTTATACGGTGTGATACGGTGTGATATAGCCTCTATTAACACTACCAGGAACTATTATAGCATAGTAGCACTTAAAGTTTCTAAGTTAAACTATGAAACAGGCTTAAATCATGTTTGAATGTCCTGGTTAGCGACCTGTTCAAAGTACCAATACAATACACCGCTTGCCGTCGTCATTATGTTGCAAGGTCACAGTAAACTTACGGAAAGTTGAGAAGGTTGGAGAAAATATTTATTAGCCAGTAAGCTAGAACGCATCAAATTTTCACTGCTTCAAACTACCGAAAAAACTTTACAAAAGTGCCGTCTGAACTTTTTTTAATTTTTAATAGATTGTTTGGTTTTAAAAACTAAACATGGCAGTTGAGCTCATGCTTTCTTTTTTTAAGCAGATTAAGTTTTATTTTCTGCTACAAATTCAGGTTTTATAATTTTCCCAATAGGAATACCAACTACATTTGGATGCGTAACAGTTCGGGAGGGGTTAGATCCATCAAAAAGTTGCTGAAATTGCAGCTTGATCATCATAAAACTAGCCGACAATAAAGAAATTGCCATACATGCAGTTCAATCTATTGAACTGATTACAGTTTCGGTATTGTTAGCGCAAATTTATAGTCCTGAGTTAAACTCTATCTTTTACAATGCAGTCTTTTTCCCACCCCCTTCAGTGTCTTTAGACACCTGGATGAACACGGTTTCTATTATCATAAAAACTATTACTTCAACAGTTTAAAATCAGTCATTTTGTTATCAAGATATGTGCTAACAATACTACTGTATGGTTATCAGGATATGTGCTAACAATACTACTGTATGGTTATCAGGATATGTGCTAACAATACTACTGTATGGTTATCAGGATATGTGCTAACAATACCACTGTATGGTTATCAGGATATGTGCTAACAATGCCACTTCATGTAAAGTGCATATTTATGCTTTCAGTGTTATTTCACACTTGGTGACTCTATAGATATTTTTCTGAAATATATTCATATATGTTAATATTATTTTGTTTGTCAATTCAATGTATGGTTAGTAGATTTACTAGCGTAGATATAGGCTGATGCTGGCATACGTAGGCACAGGCTGGTTTAATCTAAGTAACCTTAACCAGAAGTCTGTTTAAAACAATCTATTAGTATATTTAAAGGTAAACTTACACAAAATTTTAGTAAATTTCATCAGAAATTATTTGATGTTGAGGTGATCTGACTGCCAGTATGTTTAAATTTTAAAATCATTAAATCTTTCTCATGATTAAAAGATCAGAATCAGAATTTGTGCGAAATGGCATCACCAGTTGTTATCATTGCTATAGTTGATATCGGCTATTGAGTTCAAATTGCAGCATTACGCGTATTTATTATGTTGGTCTTTTTGCAGCTATAGACAACATAATCACACTTTCCCTTGATCTGAGCATTTTAACCGTAATAATGTTTTATCGATTTTAATCTTAAAACATCCTGATCATCGGACAGCCTCAAACATAACAAAAATCACAAATGATAGAACAATTCCGAAACTTTCTTAACTTAAGAACTTATATTGAGATGGTCAGACAGACTTTGTTAATTTCTGTGTAGCTGTAAGTGTAAGTTTTACTAAAAGCCATAGTTGGAACTAACACATGCTTGTCATCCAACAATATATCATTATACTATATTATATCTAAAAGTTGATTTGAAGATAAAATATAATTAAAGCTGAATTGTTGGTGTAAGTTAATGACTTGCCGGGTGATCTACCGGCCTTATGGGTATTTGCTAGGTATTTTATTAACCATCTACATGCTGTAAAAACATTGTAATGCCTACAAAAGTGAACAGCCCACTCTGTTCAGTTGTCAAATGGCTCACAAGTTCTCCTCATTTGCATATGTACTACATTGAAGGAACTGTTTTATGCAATTTAACCATTGTGGTACGTACAAGGAACAAGGAAAAGACTTTATTTGATGTATGATTCAGACCTGAAATTCTTTAGCTCGTATAAAAGAAAGACATCATGTACAAATTTTTTACATGTAAAATATTATTTTCCAAATGTGATTTCTAAAGGTGGTAAGTTTTATGTACATCTCTTTTTCTTTTTTTACTGCTGATACCCTCACAACTTTTATCAAAAAGTCTGTAAAAAAAATTTGCAAATAGAGAGGTATACATTGGTTAAACTAAACTTTAGGCTAAACCATTCCTCAAGCTTGCAGATTAACTATGTGTATAGTTTCCTTGCCCAGTAGGAATGTCCAAATTTTTGTTACCTGAGCTGTCTTAGCCAAAAGTGAGACTGCTAAAATGATGCAGAACAAAGTTACAAAACTGCCAAAACTCCTAAAATGTTGTGCAAAGATGCATTTTGATGAGTAAAATATTGCCACAGGCTCTGCGTTTTTGGTGACTCAATTATATTCTGCACAAGAATCAGTCTTGAACAAAGATTTGATATACATGCAGTCTAAGACGAATAATGTATGGATCCAAATTTTATATGTCGCTTCTAGTTATTAGTTATGCTGCCAGCGGAATGGATTTACAAACCAATTTATATATATATATATATGAAAAAAAATTGTTTCCTCACCCCGGATACCCCGTATGGGTGGTAAACTCTGCTCTAACTCAGGTCTCCTACCAGAGACCTGGGAGTTTGAGCACTCGCCTCAAGATCTTAGCTGTTCCCAATAGCGCACTTTTCTGCAACTCATCTGAGTTGATTGTTGTTGGTATTTGGGCGAGCCACATTTTATGTGCCGGTGTTATTGCGCCCAGTGCCTCAATGACTACTGGGATTACAGTTGTTCTTACATTCCAGCATTTTTTAATTTCTTCTCCAAGAGGGAGATATTTCTCTACCTTTTCTTTTTCTTTGCTGGCTATATTGTAGTCATTGGGTACTGCAATATCTATTATAGTAGCCCTCTTGTTTTCCTTGCCTACCACCACTATATCTGGTTGGTTTGCTAGGACATGCTTGTCAGTTTGGATGTAGAAGTCCCAGAGGATCTTAGCGCGGTCAGTTTCATTGACCTTACCAGGAGCTTCCCACCAGTGTTGTGGTTTATTAAGGCCATACTCATCACATAGACTTCTATACACAACACCTGCGACATGATTATGCCGCTCAGTGTATGCGTTTCCTGCTAGCTGCTTGCATCCACTGATGATGTGTTGGATGGTCTCAGGTCCATCTTTGCACAGTCTGCATCTAGGATCGTCTCTAGTGTGATAGATTTTTGTTTGGAGTTGCCTTGTTGGGAGCACTTGCTTCTGGGCTGCCATGATTAGCGACTCTGTATTGGCCGTTAGGTTTCCTTTGTTCAGCCACATATATGTCTGGTGAAAATCGCCAACCTTAGATATTTGTTGGTGGTAAGCACCATGAAGAGGTTTCGTGTGCCAGTCAATTTCCTCATCATCAGGGCGTAGGTCCGTTGTAAGAGCAGCCGATTGAAATTCAGCTAGCATCTTATCTGAAATGGCCATAGAGGCTGCATATGCTTTGATGCTTTGCTCCTCTTCTTTCACTGTCTGCTGTACACTTTTGAGTCCCCTACCACCATCTTTCCTATGAAGATACAATCTAGTAGTATCAGATTTTGGGTGGAGTGCTCCATGCATGGTCAGCAGTTTACGACTTGCTATATCTGTTTCTTTGATGGCTTCCTCAGTCCACTTTATTATGCCTGCTGGATATCTTATTACTAGCAGTGCGTAGGTATTTATTGCCATGACTTGGTTCTTGGCATTGAGCTGGCTCCGTAAGACCTGCCGAAGGCGTTTCTTGTATTCGGTAATGGCTTTGTGACGTACCTCGGTTTCGTGGTGGATGTTGCTTTGTATAATCCCCAAGTACTTGTACCCTTCTTCTATATCTTTGATGGTACCATTTGGCATTCTTAGGCCATCTGTGAGCATAGAATGGCCTTTCTTAAGAATTAGCCTTCCACATTTCTCAATACCGAAGGTCATTCCGATGTCCTTGCTGTATACCTGAGTGAGGTGTATTAGCGAATCAATGTCCCTTTCTTTGTTAGCGTACAGCTTGATGTCATCCATGTAGAAGAGGTGGTTTATCTTGGTGCCACTCTTAAACTGGTACCCATATTGAGTCTCCTCCAGCATATTGCTTAGAGGGTTTAGGCATATGCAGAAGAACAGCGGTGATAAGGCGTCACCTTGACAGATGCCTCGCTTAATTTTTACACTCGCCAGCTTTTTGACATTAACCTCCAGTTCTGTCTTCCATTTGGTCATTGACATCTTGATGAATGCCACAAGAGCAGGGTGAACATTGTACATACTGAGGCACTCAAGTATCCAACTGTGGGGTATTGAGTTATAGGCCTTTTTGGTAGTCAATCCAAGCCATGGCAAGATTGGTTTGCCTTCTCCTTCTGTCTTGACAAACCGTCCGATCCACCAGTAACTGATGTTTGGCTCCTCGGGTGTTGTGCCCAATTCCTTTCTGAGCACTGGTCATATAGTGACTCATGTGCTCTTCCAGTTTGCCTGCAACTATTCCTGAGAGCAGTTTCCAAGTGGTGGGCAAGCACGTTATTGGTCGATAGTTTTTGGGAATCGGCCCCTGCTTTGGATCTTTTATCAGAAGTACAGTTCATCCTTTGGTCAGCCATTCTGGATGGTCACCATGTTCTATTAGGCATTCCATCTGCTTAGCCATTCTAGTGTGAAGTGATGTCAATTTCTTTAACCAGAAGGCTTAAATCATGTCATGGCCAGGTGCTGTCCAGTTCTTCATACACTGCACACTGCACTTGATGTCCTCTTTGCTGATGGTGAGTTTTTGCTGAGCCACAGTGTGTTGATGGCTCTCTTTAAGCCTCTTCAGCCAATTTGCAGTGGTGTTATGAGTACTCTCTCTCTCTTCCAGATGTCCTTCCAGAACTTTGAAGTGCTAGATTGGGGAGGCTCAGACATTGGCCTCTGCAGTTCACCTTTGAACTGGGAATACACTCTAGATGGATTATTGATGAACAGTTTGTTCATTCTCTTGTTATCCCACTCTTTGGTGTACCGCTTCAGTCGTGCCGAGAGTGCTACTAGCTGCTGTTTGGCAGATTCTAGAGCTTCTATTGTGGCTTCCCTTTTTGCCCGCTCCAAATTGTGGTTAGATCTTTCACTGAGCTTACTAACTTTCTTGCGCAAGTCCTTGATCTTATTTTGTAGCCTCAGCTGTCAGGATGGAATGGCTTGAAGCCTTGTTGGCAGTGGCTTAATATCCATCTCCTCCAAGATGCTGTACTGTAGATTAAGGCATTAGTCTCACTGATTGATTCAGTTGAGATCGACTCCAGTGCCAAGTTAATGTCTTCTAACAGCTCCTTAGGTATGGCCTTGCTAACTCTTCGTAGCGGTACCCTGCTTCCATAATCATTAGCAGCTGACATCTTGTTGATGATATTTTCCGCAAGCTCTCTCACCCTTGGGTCAAGGTCCAAGTGCATGTCTTCTTCAACCCGTGAGTCAACACATGATCGTGTATGCGTGACAGTGTGTGTTGACATGCACTCCTCGTTGGTTGAGGTTACTTGGGTGAACTGTTCCCTAATTTCATCTACCTCAAGTTCCGATATGAAGTGCCGCTTGATTATGTTACTCCTCTGAGCTACAAGTTGCTTAGCGGTTAGTGGCAATTCAGGGCGCATGTTTATCCACACCTGACGCATCCTTCCCATGTAGCCCCACTTTGAGATTCACTCATAAAGTAGCACTGCATGAGGTCTGTGTTATCAGTCCGAGTCCATTTCATCCCATTTTTCACTGCCTTGTCCTGATTCAGCTACAGACAGCGCGGACCTTGTTTGACCGGGCGACGTCCGAGCCGGCATGGCTTTGGTTATTGCACTCATCATAGAGGTTTTAGACGTTATACAAGCAAGGGTCTTGTCTAAGGACCACCAGAAAAGGGCAGTTGTTGGGGTTTGAACCGAGGACCTAATGATCATGGTCCCGATACCTTACCAACTGCGCTATCTGTCCTATATACATATATATATAAATATTTATATATATTTTTATATATATAAATATATATATATAAATATATATATTTATATATACATTTATATACATAAATCTCAAAGTCTGTCATTCGTCTTTTCAGCTATAGCTATTAAAATATGGCAGTGAGTTTTGATGATTTGATCGCGGAACCTTCTGTTTCCATGACCTCTAGCTAACTAATTAAGCTACACAAGGTGCAATGGATTCATTGGGCAATATGAGTCATTAATCGGGTTATATTACGCATAATGATTCTGTGTTATTCGCAACGTAACTTAAGCTAGCTCTCACGGCTCTTGTTAGTAAGTCTAGCAATGCGAATACAAGCCTACTCAAACTGGCCAATGACAACTACATTACCTGACACTGTTTATAGGCTGTTTGTATGTAGCTAAAGCTGTTTGTATGTAGTTACATAACGTCTTTGGTGAAGTATCTAAATGTTTCATAGTTTTCAGTAGTTATCAGTATTACAGCGGATTAATGTTTTATTTCAATCAACATGAATGACTGCTATAGAAAAATGAGCACGTAACTGTCAGCAGAAGTCGAATACCACTCTTATTACAAAACTGTAGCAGATGGCTATTTGTGGAAACAGTTGCTCAAAAACCTATTCTTGCAGAAATAAAGTCCCTCTAAACTCTAATCTTTGTAGATCAGCACTGTTCTATTCATTCGAACATGTTATAAATACAAGACTTTAAGCCTTAAAGTCGTCAATATCTAGTAATGTTTAATCAAACTACAAACAAATGTTTATTTTATACTTATTTATGGTAATATATTGGTGTATCAAAATAATTGATTGAACATCTATGTAATGTAACTTAAACCTGCATTTCTAAATGACTGAAGCGCTCGTCCCAACTATAAATAACAAATGTGCGTCACTCGTCGCTCTAACTCATTTATCATACCCAGAGATCAGGTGTCAGATTCTCTAACATTGACAAGGTGAGACACGTTTGAGCGCTACTCAAGCACAACCAATTTTCTTCTTTGTAGTTCAGTGATAACATAAAGTTCACTCTTTCGAGGAATCTAAGCTTTCTTACGGCACATTAGATCCTTGATGTTGGAAGTACTTGCAATCTAAGCTTTCTTACGGCCCATTAGATCCTTGATGTTGGAAGTAATATTAGTGTAGAGAAATAGTCTTACCCATTTTGGTTCACTAGAGTATGTAGTTGAGAAATGTAAACTTTACTTTTGGAAATAACCTATGTGGCATCAACTAATCAACTATTTTATTCAAAGACGTAGCATTGCACCAAATTATGATTTATCAAAGTTCTATCTTAGTTTAAAAGTCTCTAAATATAAATAATTTCCAAATTTGTGGTAGATGCATTTTTATTCTTAACTGAACTTTTTTTCCATTGCGTGAGGATATATTAGAAATAACAGTTTGTGACGTCAGTCCAAAATTTATAGCACAAGTGTTGCTCTAATCGGCTTGTGGGAAACAAGCATTCCAACCTTTTTAATCACAACATGTTTTGAATGTTTTAGTGCTTCCATCCAAGCGTAACTAAGTGATTTATTTGAATATAGAATGAAATGGTTTTCACTTAAGGAAATGGCGCCAGAAAAAGTCTCTTTGCCAAGATTGAAAATTAATAGCAGTTTTGATATGGGAAGTAAACTAAGCCTTTGTTTTAATGCTTTAATACACTAGCACTTTTAGCTTTAGAAAATTCTTACCTAAACAGAGTTAGTGTTCACAAGAGACAACAGAGCTAGTGTTCACAAGAGACAACAGAGTTACTGTTCACAAGAGACAACAGAGTTAGTGCTCACAAGAGACAACAGAGCTAGTGTTCACAAGAGACAACAGAGCTAGTGTTCACAAGAGACAACAGAGTTACTGTTCACAAGAGACAACAGAGTTAGTGCTCACAAGAGACAACAGAGTTAGTGCTCACAAGAGACAACAGAGTTAGTGTTCACAAGAGACAACAGATAATCATACTTCCCAGAATTTGATTAAATGCCTATTGTTTGGTTTTTATGATACTTTCCATCATTAAGCTATTGTTTAACTGTGTAAAAGAAAGTTTTGGATTAGTTCATATAATTTTAAGTTGAATAGAGTTTCTGTAAACAGAGTGATAAAGGAAATGCTGTTGAGTTAGTTATTTAGTAGCTACTGATTCTGCCTAGATAAATTACTGATACTACTTTAGTTGCCAAAACTCTAAATAAACTTATTTTTGTAGCTAAAACCGAGCTAGTTATAAAATCATGTTTCCAAGCATTGTTACTGCAAATAACAATTAAAGCGTAACATCGGTTGGGCAAAAATAACCTATTTTAACTTAAAACTTAAACAAGGAGGGCGGCATTTCAATAATTTACGTGAAGTATTCTAGTCTGAGAAGCATGTTTGGTAAAATTCAAACTTTCCCGATGAAATGGTAACGTTACAGAGTTCAACCAAATAAAAACATAACAAATGAGAAAAATAATTGTCTCCATTTTCTTTTTTGGTTATGAGGCCTTCTTTGCAGCGGTAAGCATAGGTATAAAGTTAAAAAGCTAGATCTGTATTAGCTAGTATTACTTGCTGGAAGCACAACATAAGTTCTTCGAATTGAATTTATAGAATGTAATTTAATTGTTTTCATTAGATTAAACAATTTGTTACAAGTTCACCATTTCAATCATTGACAAAAGTGCATGTGTGCAATAGCTTGGCTAATTGAGGTGCAAAGCCCGGTTGGCAAGCAGTGAGCAAAGTGGCGCGTATGCAGGATAAATAACCGCAATGTAAAAGAAGCAGGTGCCCATTCAAGGTTGTCCTAAAGTGACTATTGTTTAGTCATTTACTCAACTCGCAATTCAAATATGAATATTTTAACCATTTGAAGTTGACAAAAAGATCTAAATGCTCTTGCTAAGCTAAATGTCTAGTACAGAAACGCAAATAACAAAAGAGGCCAAGTTCTAAGAAATGACAATGTTTATTTGACAACGGAAATATGAAAACCTGCAGCGCTTCATTTCAGTACTAATACCGTCTGAACACAAATTTGTTGTGCTCAGAGAGATATAGCTTGTCACGGATGATTCACAATCTGTAGCGTACCATGAAAAATATGGCAGCAATAACCGATCTAAACATCTGTACATAAACAAACATAAACAACTAAACATATATCCACATCTAATTTAGAAAGTAGTCAAGTCCAGTCATCAAGTCAAACTATTGCCCTGTGGTTATCTTTATATTCATATGCATACATGTTTGAAAGTATCTGTATATACCTTAAGCTGACAACAGACTGATGCCTGCTGTCAAGGTGTTATGAATGATATTTTTTACTTTCAGTTAAACAGATTTTGTTGTTCATGAACGTCGGTAAGCTAAAATCATAAAAATCAAACGCTCACTTTTTTAAAAATTTGAAGAGTGAGCCAATCAAAGTTAAATCAAGTTTATGATGTCTTAGCAAAAGATTTTTATTTAGAAGTATAAAAAATTATGATAAGCTGGTACTATAATCATCTATACGAGACCTAAAAACTAGAATTTGACCTGAATCAGTGTTTTCTAAGTGCAGTCTTGTCCAGATTCGTACCTGACAATATTGCAAGTAAGTTTTCTTCCATTAGATGGAATTATATTCTGATTACAATGAACACTAATGATATGATTAATCCATCCAATTTAAAGTTTTTTTTACTGTCAATCAGTTGACAACTTATAATTCTAGAATAATGAAGTTGGGATCTTTACCGATCGGCTTGACGAAGAGGTACGACCAAATATCAAATTGAGAGAGCAACTAAAAACTGCAAAGATTGGACCGCTTGCAAAAAACAGCACAAGTTTATCATTTTTTAGAAGGAAACAAAATGTATTAACAAACATGTTGAACAGCTAAAGCCCAGTAATACTCATAAACTTTGGATAACTTTAAATGTTGAAAATAAGGAACCTCAAAGCTGTAACAATCGTTTGACACTTTTAGAACTCAATTTGCATTCTGTGTTCAATTTAAGTAAACTTTCAAGTTCTATTTTACGGTTGCCTAATCCTAATTTGACTTATTAAAACATCGATTTAAAAATCACCTTAAATAGGTTTCTAAAATTCACTGAGTATATTGTAAAATACATGAGTAACATACCTTATTCCAAAGCAGCAGCTTTAGCGTCAAATGTCAGATAGTAATTATGCAAACTTATTACTGTCAGATGAAATTTGAAGTCTTTAACTTACGTTGTATTTGATAGTCCTATGAGGTTCACTTCATGTGCCTGTTGTGAAAACATTTTATTTTGGTTATTTCAAGCCCATACAGTGAGTGTCTAGTCAACAAGCTATCTGCCAGAAGCTAAAATGATGCAGTAAACACTCATCAGTCTTATTAAGATACTAGATGACCACGCACTATGTGACACAAACTCGTGTCAACCAATCAAATTATTCATTCAACTTTTGGCATGGTTAAACCAAAATAAGTTTATTTGTTTTCAACTGAAACATATACTTCTTGAGAAGCTAAATAAAGAAAGGCACTTTACTCAAATATAACAGATAGAAATCAGAAAGCTTCTGCAGTTTGCTGATAAATTCAGGCAAATTAAGGCTGATAAATGGTTTGTAATCAATGACAAGGGCGTGATTGGAAAATAATTATTTTGCAACTTCTTGCAAAATGCATAATTTAATGGCACGCAACACATCAAAGGTAGGGTGCAAGGTGATTGTTTGCTGTAGTATAAAAGGTAGGGTACAAGGTGATTGTATGCTGTAGTATAAAAGGTAGGGTAGAAGGTGATTGTTTGCTGTAGTATAAAAGGTAGGGTACAAGGTGATTGTATGCTGTAGTATAAAAGGTAGGGTAGAAGGTGATTGTTTGCTGTAGTATAATAAGTTTTAGCTATTGATAGTGTAGCAGTGTTAAGCAATGTTTTAATCAATCAATCTTTACTGTATTTCAAAGCCATGCTTAGAAGTTACGAAGAAGGACTGATTTTAATGAGAGTTGAACTCAAGATTGTTGCCTTGGTAGACTGACCCTTTAACAATACCGCTAGTGGACAACAATGCCATACATTAAGAACATGTGCAGTTAGCTATTGTGGATGATAATCTCTCATGGAGCACCAAACTGTGAGGGTGTGAGTTTTCTTTACTATAATAATAGCTGCACCCTTCCGGCTGCCTGAAGCAATGCTTAGAGCTTGGAAAAAATCTCATCCTGCAGGATTTAAACTTGCAATTTTAATATCGGTAACTAATGCTCTACCAACTGCACCAATTGACTGTCCCCCTAATAACTGGAATATTTGTATGTATAGTTATTACACCTGACAATCTCTCATGTCACTCGATTCTGCCAGGCTAGTAGTCATAAAAAAGCAAATGTGGTTAATATAAAGTTACTGCATTCTATAAATGCTGAAGATATCAGAGGAAAACCAGATAAAAGGCAAAACTCTAGTAATAAATTTCAGTCTTGCAGAGAACACTGTGCAAAGCACACTGGAGCCAACGTTACTTTTGTCAGATTTCATTTACCGACATTTTCATTGGCTAATCACAAAAAAGCATGAAGCATTTGCTACACATATGAAGTGGAACAAAACATTTGTGAAATTGGTAGCCTACAAAAAATGAGGAGGAGGAATCTTGAAGAGGCGTGATTTATACCAGAAAGCAAGAGCACACCATTATGATCACTGGAACTTGCAATTTATGTTGCTGAAGACAAAGAAGAAGATTGAACATGCTTGTCTTGCATATCAGCATCATATTCTTAAATACTAGTTTTGTGTATTGGTTGATTAAAGTGTTATTTGATTGTAGGGCAGCAACTGTGAACCCTGAAACTGCTAAGGTTCAAACTAACGATTTTTCTGTTCATTCTGACCGAACTCAATAAATGAACGAAAAACACAAAAATATTTGGTTGAAATTCACAGAAGTTTCTGAGCTGTGCGGGAACACGGAAATTGTCAACGAAACGCTTTTAATTGGCTAAACAAATTATTAGTGAGCACGATTCTAGCAGCTTTTGCAATTTATATAGTCGGAGGCACATAACGCGACACATTACTGAAACCGTCAAGTCTCAATGACTTTGGTTAGAAAGACCTGGACTAGCGTACTTTACCAAAAGAGATGTCTAATCATACATGTATATGTTTTTGAGGGCAAGGGAAACATAGCTTTCAGTATGTAAAATAAATATATGAGGCATGACTTTTAGTATGTAAGAAGTTAAGTTCCATTTTTGTAACTTAGTTCACCTTGAACTTTGGCCTAATGCAATATTTTACAGTTCTCTCCATACTGAACAGCCTTTTCCATTTTCTTTTCAACAAAAGCAAGTCTCTCCTGTAGTGATGGCTATAACAGTTTCGCAATATATTTTACTTCTTGAAGTTAAATTTTAGCCATCATTCAAAATGTTCTTTATAAACTTTAACCATTGCTTAGAAAGTGGTTGTTAATAATTATGCGGTATGTCTGCCTGTGTTGTCTAGCAGTAGGAATAAGCACAATCTGGCTCTATGACATGGGCCAGCTCATCATAGTATGATTATAGTATAAAACCTGCATTAACCATTTCAGCTGGTTTTATATCTTATTCAAGGAAATCTAGAATATCCGATGTTTAAGTGATGCATAAACATATCAGAATGAAATAGGGTAGAAAGCTTTTGAATTAGCAAAACTACTAAATACAAAAATGCTTTTAAGGACTTTGTTAAACAAACGTTGTAGGAAGGTTAAAAAACGTAAGACCTCATTCTTTATGACATATTTGAAAATTCATTTTATCCCAAGCTTTTGCTCCTGTCAATTAGTAAATTTGACCATGGGTTTTTATTTTTTTCAAGATGTATTCTTTTTGAAGGTACTCATCTTACACCAATAGATCTCAATAAGTCATGTCGACTAGATTTCAGGTCGAAGGCTTAACAGTGTTATCAGAGTTTTTATCTGTGCCCAATCACTTTTGCATTTTCTCTCTATCTCCCTCTCTCCCTCTCTCCCTCTCTCCCTCTCTCCCTCTCTCCCTCTCTCCCCCCTCTCCCCCCTTTCCCCCCTTTCCCTCCTCTTCATCTCTCCCCCTCTCCCCCTCTCCCCCTTTCTCCCTCTCTCCCTCTCTCCCTCTCTCCCTCTCTCCCTCTCTCCCTCTCTCCCTCTCTCCCTCTCTCCCTCTCTCCCTCTCTCCCTCTCTCCCTCTCTCCCTCTCTCCCTCTCTCCCTCTCTCCCTCTCTCCCTCTCTCCCTCTCTCCCTCTCTCCCTCTCTCTCTATTTCCTTCTCTCCCTCTCTCCCTCTCTCCCCCCTCTCCCCCCTTTCCCCCCTTTCCCTCCTCTTCATCTCTCCCCCTCTCCCCCTCTCCCCCTCTCCTCCTTTCTCCCTCTCTCCCTCTCTCCCTCTCTCCCTCTCTCCCTCTCTCCTTCTCTCTCTCTAAATTACTCCAGATTTCTCTTATTCTTACTCTCTCTACCTTTCTTTCTATTCTCCTCTTTCTAACTCTCTTTTTGCCACTTTGTCTCAATTGTACAACTTTTATTTGACAGTCACAGCCCTAGTCAACTTGCAAGCTATATTTATTTATATACATGTATATCTAAATTTTGAAAAAGGGTTATACTTACGTAATACTAAGTTATAGGTAGACTTGTGGTTGTCTGCTGTGAGTAAAAAGCATCTTATGTTTTTTAAATTACTTAGCGTAAGGGTTTTGCTCTCTAACTGACAAGCTTCACTTCATAAGAACTGTAACGCCATCCAATAATCACTAATCAATGTAATCTGTAAATGAATGTAAAGTAACATGCTTCATTTCACACATTGCGGGCGATACATAGTGGAAGGCAACTAAAATGAGCCTAGTTACGCCTCATATTTGAGCTATTAATAATATGAGAGGCTTAACTGCTTTACAGCACCAGAGCTTATACTATATTTTGGTATATCATTTTAGAGATGCCATAACAGACTAATGTGTGCCGTTAGAATAACAAAAAAGAAAACTCTAAGGCTGTATGACTTCCTCACCACTATTACCCCACCAGCAATTGATTTTCTGAAAACCAAACTATGGCTCAAGCATGGTAGAACACTGGGTTATTTGCCACTAGAGTAAAATTGGGGCTTTTTAGTTACTCCATGGCTTCCACCAATAGTACAGCTGATTACGATGATCAGTTAACTGTTGAAGGAGTACTTAATAAACATGAGGTATTCGGTGGTTTGATTCAAGTTGTACTTCATGCTTTAGCTTGCTTATGAAAGCTTGATAAATCTAAAAAAGTTAATATAGTAAGAGTTGCAGAAAGTAACCCTCAATAAATTGTAAGAATTATCTTATCTTACTTTAGTTCGCAGAAACGTTCCTAGTTCTTTGGTTCCTTAGTTTACAGGCAGCAGCCCTCTTTGTATAATGATTCATATTTCTGATTAGTTAATATATTTATGTGTTTACTTTGCACTCTTCACTTTGCTTATAAAGAGAAATTTAAACTAGTTGGTTTGCAAACAAGCTGCTAATAAAATGTGTTTATGATATACATTCATTCCTTGAATATGATCAACTGGAATAATTTTGTTGAGTGAAACAAATTTTGACACCTCTTGATTTCCTAGACCTTGAAAATTTCCATTAGCCAATTCACTAGCCAATAAGTGGAATAAAAACGTCGCTACAGCTATTGCATTATTGACCCTTTTCAAGCTCCCTTTTGCTGCAGTGATAACACAGTGTAAATGATCTACCAAAACCATGTCAAATCATATGGGCATGTTAGTCTTCAGATGTTAGCTATAAACGTATAATATTTTCATTTGTATTGTTTTGGGGGAGAGGAGGGGTGATTACAATCATCTTTTTGAAACAAAATTTTAGGACTTTAAAATTGTAAAAAATTATAAAGGTTAACGCCAGCATAATATTTTTTCAACTTATTACAACATTGTCTGCATGTTTCAACCAGTCAATCTTAATATCGCGGGGACCTCCTTCCTGTGTATAACTTAGCAGCACCTTCTTGTTATATTTTCATTTGCTCTGTGGATAAAAACATAACACTTTACTTAAGTATGTTTTACCTAATATAACTACAACACAATATATGTAGAAATATCTTACAGAATAAAAACACAGTTGGCTAAGAACAATTTATTATGCTCGCAACATTGCAGCTAGTTGATAAAGGCTGCTGGTAAAATCAACCAATCAAAAAGGCATATTTTAGTAGTTGCTGGTTCTACCATCATCGAACTATCATCAGCAAAACCCAGTGTGAGTTAGAAATTCGTTCAATCGAACAATAAATCAATGAATAAATTTTCAAAGTTTTAATTGATCTTTCAACCTTTATGTTCATATAATTTGATTTAAACAGCTGTATCAGCGGGATAGGATGAGGATTAGTGCTTTGCTGATGTGTTGTTTTTCTGGAGCTAATAGCTTTTCATTTGTTAAGGTTGATTTCCAACAAAATTCACATTACAGCTATTTGGTAATAAAAGATTGACCATGTCTTACTCTGCTGTTTTGTAGGTGTTAAATATGCGGAAATGTGATTGCAAGCTTTTTAAAGCATAAAAACGAACAGGTAATTGCTGCCATCATGAAACTGCAGTAGATTAGAATCCCTTTCCAAAACGGCTCAAATAGGACATAATTGAACAATATGGCTTCCGTTTACATTTTCATGCAACCTTATTCGTCGAAATATTTTCACAAATTTACTTTACACATTCAATAAAATCATGTCTATTGTTCTTAGGCGTCTAATTCATCATCACTGTAATGCTTTCACTTCGGGCACAGATATCTCAAAACCTACCATAAAAAAATTGTTTAATTTTTCAACCTCAGCTTGAAAGAGTGCATATCATCCTCTGATAAATATGAAAAGCCTGTTGGTCACCTGTGATAGTCAAAAAATGCTACAGAAATTATTCGCACTGTTTGGCAGCAAGTATGAGTCACATGATCAGATTACGACTGGAGGATTAGACCAAACCGAAACGAAACAGTAAACTACCGAGCATCTATATTTGGTAAGGGCTCTTTGATAAAACCCGAAGTTTTTTCCATAAACTAGTGCTACGAGAAGTTTTATATTGAGCCTTTTATTGGCCTTTCGTTTCACGTGAGAAAATCACGTGACAAACAATAACCAAATCGTTTGACTACATCAGAGAAATAAATTGAATCCAATCTATGGCGGTTCCATGGTGGCGGCAATCAACTGTTTGTTTTTGTGCTTTTAAGAGGTTGTAATCACACTTCCACATATTTTGCACCTACAACACAGCAAAGGTAGACATTGTGAATCTTTTAATACCAAATAAATGTAATGAGAATTTTGTTGTAAGTCAACCTTTAACATTTTTAAAACTTTTATCAAACTTTAATTAATTACCTCGCTGGATTTTGCTAATAATAATATATATAGGCTTAATTTTTTGGAAACAATCATTGTTTTTTGGACAATAGATTGTATGGCTTGTGCAGATCAATAGTGCATTACGCAGAGCTGTATGTGATTCTCACAGCTATTATGAGTTGTCAGCTATGCTTGTGAGCTGACTCATGGTGATGTTGACAGTTTATACGTAATGTATTACAGTCTAAACTCTGTCCAGTCTTTTACATTCTCACATCTGCACGTCTCAACAAACAACCATTAGACAAACATGCCTCGAGTGCTCTAGCAGTATCAGCTTTCAAATCAAGATGGATCACCAACAAATGGGTTGTTTAAATTTTTTTCATCTGCATCTTCACTTGACAGCTGGTGCAAATATTTAATACCATAGTACAACTTGTCCTTGTGTAGGTCAGGTTTCATAGCTCAGCTTTTCAACCTGGTTTCAGTTGACTGCTTTGCTTCAGGAAACAGAAGTAGAAAGCCTTATTCTCAGCTCGGGGCATTCCCTACATTTTTTTAAAGAACCCATTAAGCCAGATGCCATAATCACCAAATTTAGCCGTTTGTGACTATCATAAATCATCATAATGATTTTAGCGTTAGGTTACAGACTTGGCTTTATTGAAAGCTATTTTTCTTATTGCTGCATCAAAGTAGAGTGCGTAAGCTTTGCCAAAAACTAAATAAATTTTGGCGATTGAAATTGATGTATTTTGGCTATTACACAAAATTTAATAGATTTAGTTTATAATTGATAAAACTTAAATAAGTTTTGTTGTAGAGTGTTACTAAAGAGGTGAAGGCAAGTGAAGATGACATCTAGTGACCCCCTTGGCTAAAACAGTACAGTGGACCCTCGGCATGCGACACTAATTTGTTTTAGTATTGGCATAGTTAGGCGAAATTTTATATAGAGGGGTATAGAAGCTCCTAATAGTTATGTAATTCACACACTCTCCGGTAAAAATCATCATATTTTCAAATTAATTATATTAAAAATTTGTCACTAACTAGTATATTAACCTGAATAACCATAGTTATCTACAATAACTTTAGTGTATTTATTGGTTATGATCTGCTTATGATTATGATTATGGTTATGATTCCTACTTCATCCTTTAACGTCACCACATATTACATAATATGTCATTTATGGGGTCTAGATCACCGTATAGTCATATATTATATGACTATATATTGTACAACCAAAACGTCTTCATTAATCCATATTCCCACAATAACATTTCATCTAGTCAGAAAAAATTTTGTTCCAAAGCTGGGCTAACACAAAGGTCTTGAACAGATATGGATAGCTGGGCTAACACAAAGGTCTTGAACAGATATGGATAGCTGGGCTAACACAAAGGTCTTGAACAGATATGGATAGCTGGGCTAACACAAAGGTCTTGAACAGATATGGATAGCTGGGCTAACACAAAGGTCTTGAACAGATATGGATAGCTGGGCTAACACAAAGGTCTTGAACAGATATGGATAGCTGGGCTAACACAAAGGTCTTGAACAGATATGGATAGCTGGGCTAACACAAAGGTCTTGAACAGATATGGATAGCTGGGCTAACACAAAGGTCTTGAACAGATATGGATAGCTGGGCTAACACAAAGGTCTTGAACAGATATGGATAGCTGGGCTAACACAAAGGTCTTGAACAGATATGGATAGCTGGGCTAACACAAAGGTCTTGAACAGATATGGATAGCTGGGCTAACACAAAGGTCTTGAACAGATATGGATAGCTGGGCTAACACAAAGGTCTTGAACAGATATGGATAGCTGGGCTAACACACAGGTCTTGAACAGATATGGATAGCTGGGCTAACACAAAGGTCTTGAACAGATATGGATAGCTGGGCTAACACAAAGGTCTTGAACAGATATGGATAGCTGGGCTAACACAAAGGTCTTGAACAGATATGGATAGCTGGGCTAACACAAAGGTCTTGAACAGATATGGATAGCTGGGCTAACACAAAGGTCTTGAACAGATATGGATAGCTGGGCTAACACAAAGGTCTTGAACAGATATGGATAGCTGGGCTAACACAAAGGTCTTGAACAGATATGGATAGCTGGGCTAACACAAAGGTCTTGAACAGATATGGATAGCTGGGCTAACACAAAGGTCTTGAACAGATATGGATAGCTGGGCTAACACAAAGGTCTTGAACAGATATGGATAATGCTACTAAAAAGATAAAATTGATGTTTTAAGGTAGCATCAGCAAAGTTCATCATAAGAATAACATCAACATCATTACAGACATCATTACAGACATCATTACAGACATCATTACAGACATCTGTCTAACAAGTTTTACTAATGAGTTGTCGACTCCAAGATCCTATTATAGTTCTGTGTTAATAACAAATAAACAAGGTCAATTATCAAGCAAAGAACGGCTTCATAGACATACACAACAGAAGTCAACAAAATTTCACTGCAAATAATTGGTGAAAATAATTTGTCTCAATAAAGGTGACTCTTTTGTTCAATGTAATTGATATATGATACAATATGTGAAAGTTAACAGATTTGAGATTCAAATTGCTACACTGATCATAGAAGTATAAACATACTTAGTGAGCTATCA
The DNA here is from genome assembly GCF_963576615.1 of Watersipora subatra. Taxonomy (NCBI): domain Eukaryota; kingdom Metazoa; phylum Bryozoa; class Gymnolaemata; order Cheilostomatida; family Watersiporidae; genus Watersipora; species Watersipora subatra. The sequence goes on from NC_088715.1 coordinate 35,516,101, forward strand.
ATAGTGATCAATGTCATATAGCATCAGAAACTGTAGTTTGAAAATGTGATTTATTGGGAATTAAGCAGAAATTCTTTGCATGGTTGCACTCAATGACTTTTTCATGTGTTGAGCTATTTTATGGTTAAAATACTTCAATAAAGAGATTGAACAATAAAGAGATTGAACAATAAAGAGATTGAACAATAAAGAGATTGAACAATAAAGAGATTGAACAATAAAGAGATTGAACAATAACATCTAAAATATTTCAGAATCAACAGGACTGTTTTACTGTGCTTGTCACTGTATTCCTAAATCTTGATTCTGATGAGAGTTATCCACCCTTTTCTAAAAGAAAAGTTATTCCAAACTTATCAGTTTTTCTCATTTGTGTTAAGTAGTCAAATATTTGTTGCAAACTGTAACTAGTGTGAGTTTTATGAATGCATGGATGTTTATGATTACAACGTAAACATTGGGAGTTGTATGATCTTGGACGATGGAAGATAATTCTAACTACATAAAAATGCTCTTTTTTTACTCCTACAGTAGTTAATACTTATAAAAGACCAAAAAATCCTGATCACAGTTTTTCTTCTCGGTCTAGCCTTCAATCAGATTGAATTCAGAACACAAGCTATGCTAACGAATACTCATTACAGTTATCAGATATTCGCTATCATACGAGCCATGTTTATTTGTTCTTTTATATGGAGCCACAGTGAGATGTTGAAAAAAGATTACAACACACAGGGTGCATACTCTGACATTTGCTTTAGCAACCAATTGCTTTACCATATACACCACTGTACTCTTCTTTCTGAATAATGGAATAATTATGCAGATGCTGATTACGCAAGACAATCTCTCATGGTGCACACGGCTGGCCGGGTACAAATATACCAATAGACGCAAGCAACTCTTTTGTTAGATTATGATACATTATGAATCATTCACAGATCATGCGCATGAATTAATTTGATTAAAATTTATTTTTCTATCGCAAGAAATCGCCTACCAACACCTATATGAATTCAGATGCGAGGTAAGTCTTTTATTAGGTATATGCTTACAGACTTATATAACCAGCTTCTTCACAAGTTTTTAAGTGTAAAACAGAACTCACCAATTTCAGCCTCTGTTGATGATCTAACCAAAAAATATCCAAAGATATAAACACAGTTTCTCTGTATCATGATAAACTTATCAGTTTGTGAACTCCGGTTGTAACGAACAAACTGCTATGATTGAGAGGACAATACCAAAATACCAGCAGAAGACTTTGAGCAAATTAGAGTGATCAGTGTGTGTGCATGCGTGCGTGCGTGCGTGCGTGCGTGCGTGCGTGCGTGCGTGTGTGTGTGTGTGTGTGTGTGTGTGTGCGTGTGTGTGCGCTCGCACGCATGTGCATGTGTGAGGGTTTGTGTGTGTGTGTGCGTGTAAGCATGTGTGTATGTGCGTGTGTGCATGCGTATGTGTGTGCGTGCATGCGTGTGTGTGTGTGTGTGTGCGCGTGTGCACGTGCACACGCGTGCACATGTGTGTGCGCGTGTGCACGTGTGTGCATGTGCTCGTGTGCGCGTGTACCTGTGTGTGTTATTTCATCAATAGTGAAAATATAACATTAAGCAAAAATGAAGATATGTAGTTATAATACTGATGGAATGAAACAACATAAATGAAAGCTTAGTTCCTACTTGTGGAGGCATGATGAGGCCCATATGAGCAGTATATGCCAACAAATTCAGTTTGATATAAAGCAAAATATTTGCCCAGTTTTGTCTCAGTTCCCAGCACAATACATCATTACGCGCATTTAACCACATCAGTTTGAAACCAATACCAACTAGTAATTATTATACCACATACATGTGCATAGCACGTCACAAGTGAGTGACTGTCTTTTGTGTTTAAGTTGATGAGTGGCTAAAATGGAATGATTATCAATGTTGTATTTCATTGACTATAATCTAAAACTAAAATTTTCATTTCATTCACTTTCCAACATCAATGTTCTCTGCTGAAACACAACTTGGACAAATCATATTGGTGTAAAGGCACCTGAAGGCAGACACAGCAGAGTAAAAAGCTGCAACCGTATAAAGAGAGCTTCGCTACTAAAAAATGTAAAGCATTAGCGCAACTTAGAATAATCAAGAGAAGTCTAAAACAGTTTAAACGTCTAATTGGTCTGGAACAACTTAGACCAGTCTGAAACAATCTAAAATGATATGTAACTCTCTATAACAATCGAGATCAGTGTTTAATTGTTTAAACAATGTAGATCAATTGAGTGCAACCAAAAATTATTTCGATTAGTCTCTGAAAACTAAAAAATTTTAGTACAGACTAGAACAACAAGAAACAATCTAGAAGGTTCAATAACCTCGGAGCACTGTATATATGACTATCAAACTGAGTATTTTCAATACTAACGAGTAGCAAAAGTGAGTACCTAAAGTCATTTAAGTTACTCAAAGGCACTTGAAGCAGCATTCAACTGCTGCTCTTAAAATACTTTACTCAGATCTGAATAACAAAAAAATTTCATGTCAACCTCTATATAATCAAAATTTTATTACAAGAAGGGTCAAAAAGGTGATATTCAAAAACCATGCTATCCGCGACTGAGTAATACAAAGATTTCAATGTAAAAAATGAAGCAAGCATTATCGGTCAAACTTAACTATAAACATATACCACACAGCCATTAACTCTATACTTTGTCTACCATTTCCAAAAATGTGGAGTTGTTCCACCAGTTTTTACAAGAGCAAATGGCACAGCTTTATTAAAGTGTATCTGCCTTTCGACGAGCTTGCCATTTACATTACAGCTGTACTCATAATTTACATCCATGGCTAAAGGACATTACAAATATACTTCCAAAAATGTTTTTGCAATTTTTTTTATTTTAGAAATATTACTTCAAGTTAGTTATTAGACAAAATGTTTTCTTGTAAGCTACCATTAAAATGTTACCAATCATGCAAAGGATTAGCTGTAGTTGAAACAGAAATATTTTGGAGTGATACACAATAAATTGTCGATGAAACTAAGCTGGTAGTTTGAGAATAAATTTATCAGTAGAGAAGGACTTTGAATTTCAATTAACATGTAGATATTGTTAGAAGTCAGTAGCCAATAGTACTAAGACCATGGCACTGAATTGAGTCTATTTACATGTTTATAATATGGTTCAACTGCATTATTAACTTGTGACTTGCAAATGTTGTGCGAGATCATTGATTAAACAAAACATAAATGTATAAAGTTCCACCCCCAACCTTCCTCTCCTCTTGATAGATTTTGAAAGCAGCTAATATTATACTTTATTAGGGAGTACAGGTTCATTTCATTTCATCTAATACAATGCTGGTTAAAACTAAAAAGGAGAAAGATTAATTAGATACATATAAATGTGTGAAGAAGACAAAGGGAAAATAACATGAACCGATAATGACAGTAAACAAATGCCAACAACTTAGCAGGTTAAACTTCCGCAAAAAATCGTTTGTGTAAACATAGCTCTTTAGCTCTGTATGCAGCAGAGATATAATTGAATGGTTGATAATAGGTAAAAGCGTTAGAATGTGAGAGTCTGACAGCTTTGATTTGGATAAGTTTTAACATGAAAAAACTAGCATGACAGTACATTTTACGTGACGCATAGCTTGTCAGTCAAGTTACTGGCATGGAAACTGATTTGAGAGCTTGGTAGCAAAGAAATTTATAGGAGAGCTGCTGTTTTTGCTGCTGTTGTAATTTTCTTGTATCAGACAAAATAAAAACCATGTTAACAATGCAGGTATAATCGTTTCTTGCTATTTTTATGGAAGATTCATCAGGCCCACAAATCAAACTACACATAGAGTCTAGTGTGACACTCAGTTATATACAACAAATTTTAATATTAAAATATTAAAAGAGAACTAATATTTCGTTTTATTTGTAGAGAGGCTAACTTTTTTAACAGTAGTGCTTCCAAGAACTGACTAAATAAATAATGCCTTATTATCCTATTGACATCAACCAAAGTATGGTGTATTTCTGTATAGTGTAACCCTTCACAGAAATACTTGAGGTTGCACTACTGTAGTAGCATATTTTCTAAATAGATCCCTTGATAATGGTCGTTTGTGCCACCCCTCCCCTTTTTGTTAGTCACTCAACAGGCAGGTTCGTAGAATCTTTACTATCAAGCAATGACCACAAGTTACAGGAGAGTCCATGACTAGCAGGAGAAACAGTTTGCTATGCCATTCATTCTTCAATAAATTTGGAATTCTTTGACAAAGATATGTTCGAAATATTCTTCCCTTTTTCCATGATTTAAAACTCAATAAAAATTGAGATTCATCCTAAAAATTAATGTATTGTTTGTAAAACTAGCCTTTATCTTGTCTAACATAGTAACAATAGTAACAAAATATATGATTTATTATGATTATGTAATAGTTTTAAAGTATGAGACAGCACAACTCAAATAATACAAACAAAATTCTTTCAACTTTGACCCTCTAGCAATCTCCACAAGCTACAGGATAGCCTAAGACTAGCTCAAAAAAACAATCTGTTTTTATCAATTCTCTCACATTTGATTTGAGTATCTTCGGGCAACCATTTTTAGAGCTTTTTCTCTTTCTGTAATATCTGTAATATGTCATCTTAATACCAATTTAAACCGTCTAGTGTTAATAAAACTAGCTTGATTCTGACTAGAATATACTAATACTGATGTATGTCACTAAAAGGATATTATGTTAGTACAATGCAGTTTTGGTTATTCTTCTTTTTTATGCTTCAAATTGGTTTACTTTAAAGGGCAATAGTATGCCTAAGTATTCTTTTTTAAGAATGTCTAAAAGGTTTTGTCTCTATTAAAACATATATCTGTAGAAGTCAAAGGATTATTGATAATTTGATATAGTTTTGCAGTTTATCAAGGCTAGAGAGAAACAACTTCTTTTCAGTATTCATTGCTGCCGTATAGATAAAACCGAACATGTGACTCTAAATGCATATTAAACAAAAACTAGTAAAAAAATATTTTGCCAATTTACTTACTTTTCTTAGGAAGTCGCAAACCATTTTTGTTTTTAAATAACTTGCTATATTAACTTGATGTGGTATAATATGCATATATATTCAAACATTCTGGTTTACCTTTTACAAACCAAAATATTACGTTAAGCTAACACTGATCCTCCGACCTCTTCAGAGATTGTTTCACTAAAAACAAAATGTCTTAGACCTCCTCAAATGTAAAATACGGAAATATAACTCCATTGCACATTCTTTCATTAAAGAAGATAAAGGAAGGAATGTGCAGCTGGACATCTTGAAAGCGGTCATTAAGTTTGACTAAAATACAATTGACTCTCTCTTTAGGCTGAGGGTAGATACAGTGATGATCTCTCATCTAGAGTTTGGTCACAATTTTCTTGGTCACAAGCCAGTAATCTGAGGACACAGTGTGGAAGTTAGCTACCCCTTGATTGTATTTGAATATTATAACTTTACTAGCTTAAATAAAATAAAATACAATAGATAAGAGAAGAGAACTTGGATATTTTAGAAGCAAAAACCAGTATGCTGAGAATAACTACTATGGAGAGCAGGCTACGGCATCAGGGTGGTTGCATTCACAAGAAGAAACGTCAAATTTTAAATCAGCTGGGCAATCTCGCTTGGAATCAGCAATTCCTGGAGCGGACTGAATATAGCTCCTGCAGTCAGTCGCTATGTCGGGGGTGTAGGTGCTCCCCCAGGCTTTGCAGAAAGTTGCATCAGCAGCTAAAACATGAATTACTCTGTTAGGGTTTATATAAGGCTGGTCTGTTTCATAAGTAGATATTAAGAGAAAGTGCTTCTGTTCATTGTTATTTACAGTAGAACAAGGACCAGTAGGCGTACCATTGCCTAAGGACACATAGAGGTATCATAAACTAAAGAGCAACAAATGTACTATAAACTAAATACCGGTAATTTTTTAGACAAAACTTCAGTAGATATGTTATAGACTGTCAGCTGGAGAGTATTTATTGTATGATCAACTTTCTAAAAATATTGAGGTGATACCATGATATAACGGTGCAGACATCTTTATGTAAGTGCAGTTCAAAGACTATATTTAGCCAGTAGTGCTGTATGTGTATTCAGTTTACACTTGGTGCAAGCTTGTGTGCTGTTATGCAGTAGATAAACTAGCTTTACTTAACTAATTATAGTGAAAATCACATTCATGTTTTAAAGAGCTGCTAGTATAAAAAAGTTATCATTTGTCAACCCGTAGGCCACAGTCTACAGAGCTAGCTAGCGAGCCTGAAAGGTTTATGTAGAGTTACATTAAACAGCATTGTGGCTTGTTTGTACTATTTAAGTACTCCAATAACTAGTGTTGTGACTCAAAACCATTTTGTCGCAACCGTAGGCTTGAATTCTGACGTCTATTACAGCTTACATTAAGGAGGTTGCACAATCCAGTTAATTATTCAAAGGCTTTGCATCACAATCTAATTAAACACAGTTGCGGCAATTGAAATTTCTAGGAAATCTTAGCATGTGACAAAATGTTGAATGCATCAATACACAAATGTACGTTTTAATAGACAAGAAAAAAGTAGATATGCCATATACGTAGAACAAATGAGTATAAATTATTTTAAGACTTGTAGATATAGAATAGAAATTGGGCTAATGAGTATGGAATAGACATGGTCCTAGTGAATATACTATAGGCTTTGGATGAGTCACTATACAATAGACTGAGGACCAGTGAATATTCAGTAGACTAAGAACCAGTGTGTATAGCGTACACTAACGTTTAGTTTAAACTGCAAGCAAAATCTATTCTTTTATAAATATTTGTATCACTGAGTTTCCATCATTCAACTATGAAAAAATGCTTACTGAAGTTTATTATAAATTTTCAGATTTTATACTGTTAATGAAGTATTTCATAGAGAAGGAAAAATACAATTGGTTGAAATTAAAATATTTTACAGCTTCAAAACTAAAATAAAAGCAGACTTTGTACACACTCAATTTTGGCGAAAGGACAAGTAGACTTGTATTTTTGCAATTGTTTTGTATGTCATAGGCTGTATGCAGCAAAATAAGTTTTATCGTGGGAAATTTGGTGTACCTGTTACTAGACTTGCTTCTGTTATAGTGGTAGTTCTTGCTGGTAGACTAGTTACTGCCACGGTAGTGGTTCTTGTGGGTGGATCTGTATCTGGTATAAAGGTGGTTCTTGTTGGTGGATCTGTTTCCGTTATAAAAGGGGTTCCTGTTGGGGTAGCTGTTTCTGTTATAAAGGGAGTTCCGGTTGGGGAAGCTGTGTCTGTGAAGGTAGTCGATTCCGTTATCAGAGTTGTCTCTGTTACAGTGGTGCTTACTTGTGAACCTTCGGTGGTTGTTATGTTACTTGTAGTTTCAGAAACAGTTCCATTTTGGCCTAAAGACACAAACCTTTAATGTACTAGTCGTCAAAGAAAGTACCAGCTTTGTACAACCAGCAATCAAGAGCAGAAAGAAAATGTGCTGGATTAATTTTTCGCTTACCTATTACCATGCCGTTCGTTGCTGGAAAAGCTGCCAAAGCAATTATCTAAAAAACATTTAGATTAGATCAAGTTTCATATTAAAAAGAGAGTAAAATTATATGAATCGCTTTTAGTAAAACATCTTAGACTCAGTGTAGATAGAAGTAATAAATATTTTCATGGACTACTCACAGCCAATCCTAGTGCAATGTTGAAAGACACCATCGTGAAGGTCAGTTGAGCTGGTGGTGTACAGAGAGAGACAAATGCTTGTAATGTTGTTCAGCAGTAGTGAAGTTTCCTCTTATATACTTTTCTTGGCTGTGTACAGGATGTCTATCTTTACCAATTAACTCGTAAAGATATTTCTCAGCAGGCTTATGACGTTGGTTCATTTATGGCTTTGGTTAGTTACGCCCTTTGAGCCATGTTTGACATGAATAAGCAGGATCTCATTGATTCATTCACCAAAGAGAGTTTAGCTTAAGAACTGGACTTCCTCGCACATTCATCATGCTTGCTGATGACTAATAAAATGGGTGCAGCGCATCTGTGAAATCCATGACTAACAATTTTCTCTGCTGATTTGCACACAAACATATCGACAAAAGAGTCTCATGGTTATTTCCATCTGAGGTTTGTTTTGTAATTGCTACGGGAAGTTGCAACAATCAATAGATCTAAAAGGAAATCCTTGAAAACAAGTCTAGCAGATATAGCAGAGAGTCCTGACAGCTTATTCCAGCTTTTAATGCTCTGTGAAAACCTGTTCAAACTGTTTTACTCTCAACCTTCTTGACTTTGCAAAGCATTTCAATCTAAAGTTAAAAGTTTTGTTCAAGTTTGGATGGCTCAAGACCTGAAAGCGCTTTCAAGTTAATATACATATTTGCTTGAATGGTAATATGTAATATTACAATAACATACAATATAATCTTGTGACATACAATATTTTATTAAGTTTAAGTGTAACAGCTTTTTCCGATAGTTTGTATGAGTACTGTATTGTGTAAGGACAATAATTCCCCGAAAAAAGATTTGAAGCATTTGCTTTCAAAAGCATTGAATAAAAATGCCTATGTCTATGTCTAAATTAAGTCTATGTCTCAATTAAAACATACAAAATTGAATTAAATCATTTATTTTAACTGCTCACTTCCAAATATATTCACTGAACATTTTGAATTGCTTGTACAATGTCCAGGTTATCTTTTTGCTGTGATCACCATGATACATTTAAATCATAGTTGATTTCTATAGATGTATTTATATGTATATTTATTGTATATGACCATGTGTATTGCTAGTAGGGTACATCAGTCACACCATATAATTTAAAGTTTTTGCATAAACACTCATGGTAACCAGACTCTAGGTGGTATATGACCTGTATTCAGACTACATCTTACCAACATTAAATGTGATAATTTTTTATTTTCAGCCACGCCTGAACGCAATTCTTTCATGTTGTGAGATTAAAGTTACAAAGTACGTTCTTGTAAGGATTGCAAGAGCTTTGAAGGAATTAACCATAAATTCGTCTGAATAACAGAAACTGTAAAATAAGCTTATGACTCTACCGTGCACTTAGATTGACCTATGCTAAGGACTCATGGGAACTTTAATTGGAAAATTGGAACACAAACAATCTTTGCTACCGTTACTACCGCTTACTTCAGCTTAGTAAAAATTACCTAACTTAAATCTTGCTAAGTAAACATGTGTGTATGTTAGTCTCTCTAAGACGCCAAATATTATGTAAATATTTTATAAATATAAATATGTATGTAAATATTGTTGTGTGTCTCTCTACATCATCAAATAAATAAAAACATAAATTTAACCTCTCTAAAACACTAAGTAAGTGAATGTGTATGTTTACCTCTTTACAACCTTCCTCTCTAGAAGGTTACTATGTCTTTACAGACTGTCAACTGTAATAACTCTATGTGCAATATTACAATATGCCAAAGGTGATTGACTTGCAAGGGTGTTAGAGAGTTGGTCTAGTGAACTGAATGTTATGTGTTCAAACCCTGTATGCTGCAATGTTTTCTCACTTTTTTTTTGCATTCATTTTACAGACAGACAGACAGGCATAACTTTTATTATAGTAAAATGTAAATTTCAATTAAAGCAACAATTTTAAAATTCGTCTAATGCGTCTCAAAAATTAAAAGATTTGAATAACGATACTTCTACTGGTCAATCAGAAGTGACCCTACACCAGGACCATGCACAGTACTCACTAGCTTAGAGAGAATTCTGGCTTGGGATATTCAGATGTTCATTCATTGTTTTCCTCTGTAACCTTTGTATGAGTCATAACCATGTAATGATTAATATTGGTATCATCTATATTTGGGATGTTTGTCAGTTGCTCTATGACAAATGCTATGATATCCCCTTCCGTCAGGTCCATGATGACTCATTCTATGTGTGGATGAAACTTCCAAAAAAATGGTAGGAATGCTAGCGTTGGTTAGTAAAATAATGTATATATATGTAATTTTTTGATTAGATATGTTGTTTATTAAAATAACTTATTGCTGGAAACCGTTTTCCTTAGATTCATGTATCCATATATATATTATTGCAACTCTCGTGTTATTTGTTTGCATGGTCAACTCCATCGCTTTAGGCTGACTTTCTTTTGTAAAATTACCTTTTGCTAAAATTAATGTTTTAAATTACAGCTGCATGTCCTGAAAATCATGCAGATATGTTTGACATTGATCTTAAACAATTTGATGTCATTCAATGGCTGTTTAATTTTGCTGATATTCTATTGAGGGGATTGATCATTGACAGTGGCTCTTGATTTATTTTTAGACCTACACATATATGTGCAGTTTTGTAGGTAGGTAGCAGTTTAAAGAAAATACAAAAACCACTAAAGTTAGCTTATAGTTCAACATTGTACTGTATCTCGAAACAGAAACTATTTGGGGATCCTCACTACTTCGACATTACATATATTTTAAGCTGTAAAAGTTTGCTTATCAGCTTAAACTTTAACAAAATTATAGAAGTTAACAAGTTAGTTTAGTTACTATTTAAATTTGTTAATAAGAATAATTTCCATAAAAAGCTGATAATGTTTAACATAAAGTCATTTATCCTTACAAAATAAACTTAGTCTAAAAAACACCCTTGACCTTTTAAAAAAATTAGCCATAATTTAATCAATTTGTGTAGTGTATTATAACTAATATACTCCTACCTATAATCTGGCTAGCCTTAGGTTAGTATTGACCACAAAATAAGGTGGCTGCATTATTGCCCTTTATAAACAGCCCTTCAAATGATTTCATTTAGATGTCAGGTAAGCTCATCAGCCAATGAAAACCTGTTCTCATCTTGTTTTTATCTCACAATTGTGCAATAGGTTCTTGTATTACGACACAACAGTTGAAAGGCCATAAACTTGTAACAACAATTGTGTCCTTGAGGAAGAGTGGGTTAGTTTACGTCACAAACATGAAAAGATCTAAATGTATTCTTCAAAGAAATGGTCACAAAATAAATGCAGCTTCTGTAAACATGTTGTGTATTATATACATGTATGTGTGTACTCCTGTGCATCCTCTACAAGTACTGGCTAATGATGTACATGCATATATACCAACTATAAAACAAAATTTAATGAGTCAAAGCATGTTCATGAGTTCTTAAAAACAAATGGTTTTTTCTATAATCCAGGAAGTAACGTGGAACAGATGTAAGCATCGTTGGCTTCATTTAGTGTATTTGTTACAGTACATGCATGTGCTGTTTTTAAGCATGTGCAAGCTCGTCACGAGAGGCAACCAACCAGTAAACTTAATAGATATAATAATCTTCATGCACTTAAATCTCGGATTTAGTAGTGACGCAGGAATATGTCTATGATAATATATGCTAATCCTTGAAACAATAGGATATCTTTGACTAGCCAGTAAAAGTTATGTAATTTCTGTATCGGCTCAGCTAGATCATAACATTTAAATATAGATCTATTTGTTATTTAGGTAGAAGTGGTAACTGCATCAGCATAGTGCAGCCTGCTTCTATCTTCTTAAGATAGTTATAAAGATAAGGTAATTCACTGTTGCATGTTCCCACATACCGGGGAGAATTAGAAAAATCCGTTTTAAACAAAAAAGTGTATGACTATGTTTGTAAGATGTGGATGATCTCTAGATAATCTTATTACAAACTGAGTAAGACCCACTTGCATAACTGTTGCAGTTAAAGAAAGACTTGCTACCTGGATAAATACGAGCTAAAAATAGTGTAACTTCATCTTCATCCTTTACAAATTTCATTATTCCTGTATTGTTCTGCGCTGTTGTAATCATCTGAAAATTTGTCACTCATCTGTCGAACACTGCTGATACCCTCTCTTTATGCGCTATTAATGATTCCTTACCACGGTTCACACGCTGTTGAAAGCGCTTTTAATTTAATGACAGATTTTATTTCATAATCAGTTTCCACCTTTTATGCATATTTTTGAAATTCATCTTTTCTGTATTTATTACAATTTAGTTCTCTGTATACAGAGAACTGAGGTTTTCCTTCAGGATGCTTATTTCTGAATCATATTCTCTAAAAAACAGTTAGAAATTAAGGGAGAAAGCAAAAAATAGGGTGAGAATGTTAATCTTGTTTGAGCTAATAGGCAGGGTTACTAGGAAATAAAAGTTGGTTTTCATAACTTTTTGTAACAAAAAGTTACCATTAAATTTTTTATGCCAGTTTCTAAGTTGAATGTCAACATTTCATTGGTCAGAACTATGTTGGTAAGCGACGCTTTTATTGGCAAGTTGCTCGTTTAGTAAACTGCCTCTTGTAGTCTTGCCAAAGCCAATATCTGTTTTAAATGAGTTGAGCGTGTCACAGAGTAACAACATGTAACAAATGTTTCGACAAATTATGTCGAAACACTGACTTAGATTTCTCTGGTAATTTGATCATGTATACATAATAATACAGCTCTGCCATATATAAAAGACTGAATGACTCAAACATTGAAATCTAAATATGAATAGATATAAAGAATTACTATGTTAGGCACTATCTGATTAAAATTAAACAACATGAGCAAAACTTGTCCTAATTTTTTTGCAAAAAAGGTTCATAGTGCAGAAATACAAAACTGCACCGCAGAAAAGATTGAAGGAAAAAAGTGTTCTCCTTGCTGTCATATAGTTTATGCAGGAGAACTCTGGACAACCTTCCATTAGTTGTACTCATAAAGTGTAGTCTGGATGAGTATTTTTCAGCACTAGATTATATTTTAGTTTTAAAAACCTCTGCAACCTCTTGTTCAGATGCAAATCCGGACTTGGAATAACAATTATTTTTGTCATTTATATAGTCTGCCTTGTTACTGTAATGAAACCAAATATTATGTATGAATAATAGTCAGAGGTTGTCATTGTTTCACATGCTCTGAATTTATAAACCCTAATTGAGTTATTAGTAAGTAACTAATTAGCTCTAGTAAGTAACAGGGTTAAAATAACTATCAACAGATTAAACTTCACTAAAAACAGATAATCTTCACAACTATACAACATTATCATAAGTAAATGTTCATACATCACTGCAGAGTTTTAACTTAAACTTAGTTATGGCGGTATAATACCAGTTTAAAAAGCTAATCAATGTATGACTGACTTTAAGTTTCATGTAATATTAATTGCGATGTACGGATAGCTACTTTTGTAGTGTAGAAGTTACATGACAAATAGTGCTAAACTAGCTGTGCTACCCGGTGTTGCCCAAGTAATAAAAAGGTTTTTTGGACAGAATATTTATTTGTATTTAACATTATTATAACAACATTTCCCATTCTAACTTTCAAATTACATATCATGAGAGAAGTTTTTTGTGTAGTTGAAATAAATTTTAAAAAAAATAAAAACAACTGTAAAAGTTTTAAAACTTTGTCAAACAACTGTAACTTTCAAGCTGTTAGCCTGGCACATTGCCAATAAAAAATTCTAGTAAGCTGCTTAATAAGATAGGCTTCAAATGGTGGTAAGCCATGACTTTGCGTCTGCATTGTTGTCCAACTACAACCATTCTAATAATTGCTATAGCTGGACAATCAAACCTAGAACACACATACAGACATACTTTGAGAAATATATGTATAGATTATAGATTACAAACAATTGAACTTTGAAGGAGTCACTCTTTGCAGGAATAATAGTCAGCTAGATGAGAAAGTGATTGCTTTAAGATTTTAAATAAGAGATTCGGTCTTTATTTTGAGGATGCCTTTAGTCAAATGGTACAAATAATCAGGCGTTTTTACAGCTTAATGATCCAAAAATCTACCATCACATTGTTCAAGATTTGACAGCAGCCAAATAGTTTATCAGTATTTTCTGTGATATTAAGAGAAAAATACAAATTGGAACAGTTGCTTTGCATTTTAGTGTTAGAAACACATTCTTAAGGTGGCGCTGTTTGAGTTAATGATGCAAATAGCGTCACTCGGAAATTATGTTAAAAATAAATGATTCAAATTATCCAAGGTATCAAGGTTTTCATTAGTTCTTTAAAAAAGTTTTAGTTTAAAAACATGTATTTTTTATAAAATGGGCATGTAGATTATGTGGTATTGCAAAAATAAATATACTATACTATCACAGCATTTACTTGATAGACTTTCACTATTTTATAAAATCTAATCAGCTTTATGTATATATTAATGAACATGCTTATAGCAGTCATTCGTAATAATGTGGGTGTATGCAAAACTGACATTTGGAGTTATCAGCTCAACGTCAACATTATGTGGCCAACCGGGGCAACTTTTAAAAGGCAATAAGCTAAGTTACTCGTGGTTTAAGTTTTTTTTATGTCAAAGTTAAAATACTAAAACAAGTTTTAAAAAGAGGTTACATTTGACAATGTGTTAAAATTAACATTGTAGTTGATACCATTTTAAAGGTTTGGTAAAGTTATTAATATCTTCAAGTACTATGTATTTATGTATTTATATGCTCTACTTAAATAACGCTCTACTTAAATACTTAAATCTTAGCCTTTTGTTGCTGAAGGTACAAAGGGTCTATTAGCTTATGCATTTACGTAAAAACCTCTTAAGCAGTTTGGCAAGTGCTTTTATTGCCTATTGCTTCCTGTGTCAAGGTACCTTGGTGTCATGGTGCTATGGTGTTATGGTGACATGGTGACATGGTGTCATGGTGTCATGGGTGTCATAGTGTCACGGTGTTATGGTGTCATGGTGACATGGTGTCATGGTGCCAAGGTGCCATGGTGACATGGTGACTTGGTGACATGGTGACTTGGTGTCATGGTGTCATAGTGTCATGGTGTCATGGTGTCATGGTGTCATGGTGTCATGGTGCCATGGTGCCATGGTGTCATGGTGTCATGGTGTCATGGTGACAGGATGTCATGTAAATTTTCTCAAAACGCTTTGATTCACTAAAAGAGCCTTAGGTTAGCATTATTACCATTGTTCTCTGTTTATCAGCAAATATACATGTGTGAAATGGTAGCTTTATTTACTCATATTCATTCCAAGTTGACTGTTATTCAATATTTGACCAGTACTGGCAAATGACTGCATGTAATTGAGCTGATTGGAGACATGTTATCAACTGTAAGCTGCAATCATAGATAGTTGTAGTCATCTCAGCTGGTTGTGAGAGAAAGGAAGAAAGGGAGAGGGAGAAAGAGAGAGGGAGAGAGGGAGAAAGGAGAGAGAAGGAAGGGAGAAAGGGGGAGAGAGGAGAAGGGGAGAGGGGAGAAGGGGAAAGGGAGAGGGGGAGAGAGGGAGAGAGGAAGACCTGTACAGTAGTATTGCTCACTTTCCTACTAGTACATCACTGGCAACAAGTAAATGTAAAAAAGCGAACACAGACTTTTGTATAATATTTGCAAAGTGATCAATTGTCAGCCCAAAACCATTGTAATATGCTTGAAGTTAAGTCTGGCATTTCTTATCATTAGTTTTCTTTTTGTCTATCATGACGCGTTTAGTTTCCTAAAGGGGGCAATGTGATTTTAATCTATGAGTCATACATGAGAGCAGATAAGATCAAGTGATGTAATAGCTTATCATAATCTGTAGTACTTGTCTGATGACCACAAAATAAGGTGGCTGCATTATTGCCCTTTATAAACAGCCCTTCAAATGATTTCATTTAGATGTCAGGTAAGCTCATCAGCCAATGAAAACCTGTTCTCATCTTGTTTTTATCTCACAATTGTGCAATAGGTTCTTGTATTACGACACAACAGTTGAAAGGCCATAAACTTGTAACAACAATTGTGTACTTGAGGAAGAGTGGGTTAGTTTACGTCACAAACATGAAAAGATCTAAATGTATTCTTCAAAGAAATAGTCACAAAATAAATGCAGCTTCTGTAAACATGTTGTGTATCATATACATGTATGTGTGTACTCCTGTGCATCCCCTACAAGTACTGGCTAATGATGTACATGCATATATACCAACTATAAAACAAAATTTAATGAGTCAAAGCACGTTCATGAGTTCTTAAAAACAAATGGTTTTTTCTTTAAAAAGTAATAAGTCAGAACTTTTCAGAAAAAAAATTTTTATTTTGTAAGGGATCTACATAGATCCCTTTACTTTTGCGCTTAGAACAAAATGTAGCCACTCCCAGAGCTGTTCTGTAGTATCAAAGCTTGGTATGTAGGCTACTGGTGATGGTATCCTACAGTACCCAAAGGCTTGCAATTTGCTGAGCCCCTTTAGCAACAGGCCAGTCACGGTGTCTGTGACTTTTCGTGATCAGTAGCCATCTCTATTTTGCTAACTACCTAGCTCAGGTAGCGGATTTGGCAGTGAAGGAGTTGACCTTTGGCTGGTTTGAACTTGAGTTCTGCTCTCACCAGTTGTTGGAACACCTCATCTAGTCTTTGCCAGATGGGTGTCAAACTCTGATGCAGTGATGATGATGTCATTTATGTAGAGTAGCAGCGTCCACCAGAGAAGGTCGTGTACCACTCATTCCATCAATCTCTAGAAGGTACATGAGGCGAAAGTCAGCTTGAAGGGCAGAACTTTTCAGTTCTTCAGCCAAAACAGGTCACAAGCACTGATTGCGCCTGTTTAAGAATGTCCAAGGGCACCTGCAAATAGCTGCTGACCAGGTCAAACATGTTAACAATCCGCTGCAGAACAAGGTATCAAGCCTGTAAATCATCCAGGGAAGAGAGTAAGTATTTTGCTCGGTCACTGCATTCAGGCATCACTTCCATTTACCATTCATCTTACCAACACTACAGAAGAGCTCTATGCACTTTCAGCCGGCTTGACGAATCCTTGTTTCTAGGCATCTTGTATGTACCTGGTGCTCTGCCTCAGCCTCCTTCTCATGTCCTAGCTGGAATGGGGTTGACATCTGGCCCCAGCTCCTTCCCTTATTGCAATGTCATGTTCTACCGTGTGATTATGCTTCATTTTTGCCAGCTTGGTTCAAGCTAGTAACCAGTGGGCCCTCTGGCACCCTTCCAGCCCTAGCATGCATAGTTCCGGGTGGTAATCTTGCATGGGGCAGCCATCTCAGTTTGGACTAGCACTACCATGTCTCTCACCGCCAACACTTTGCTCAACAACAGGTGGCTGTGTCTGCGGGTGCAGGTCAGCTGCCTTTAGTCCACAGAAACCACAAGCAGCTAAAACTCCATTTAGCATCAGTAAAACAACAGAAATGGCATCTCTAGAATGGCATCCTAGCATATGTGGATCACCACAAAGACCTAATTGGCTTTCATATTTGGAAACTGTACTGGCAGCCAGATAATTTAGTAGAATGGTTGCAGGATCCTGTCAGCTAAGAGACTGTGACTATCGTTCTTGGCTATTTGATCCTCCATTGCTCTAGGAAACCAGTCAAATCTATGCTTGCTCAGCAGGTTTGTGGCACATCCCATATTAATTAGGAACTAGATGAATTAATCCTCTAGCATTCCTGGAAGGAAACAGCTAAGCCAGTGGTGTTGATAAGACGCATGTGCCTAAGCCCGCTTTGCACAGTCTCTCTACTTTAAAGGCCAATGGAGTCTGGTCTAAGCGCTCCTGAGTTTGCCACTTTTAAATAATCTATCTGATTTTTTCTGTCCGGCTGGTAAGCTAGAGGTACATATAGCCTGTTTTACTGCTTTTAAGGCAAGCTTCCAGTAAACTGCTGGGCCAGCTTCCCTTGTCTTCCATAATGATTGGTTCGGTCCACTCCCAGTCATGATGCCTGAAGTAATCTAGGGAGTGCTTGGCTGGTCCCCTTTCCTTCCAACTGGAGTTACATCCAGGTGACTTGTTACATCCAAGGAAAGTTCCTCTCTCTTCCAGTCCCAATCAGGCAAAACCATTTCTTTCTCTCGGCGAGCCATCTTTTTATTGTCAGGGTAGGATCGGGTAAGGTTGTGGCTGCCCTGACCACTAAGTGGTGTTTGGTGCTGAAATATTGGTCAGCTGGCTTTCCTTACAATATTGAAGACATTTTCTAGGTTTTTTTTACAGCAGCTGGATTAAAAACAAAAGGATTATTTTTTATGTTTTTTAAAGAATCGGGATTAAGCTTTTTTTGTATAAAAGAATTAGATTTGCGAGGGCATCTGCGAGAATTAGATTACGAAGTTTAACATGTACACTTGACAGTCGTGTGCACCGTGAGAGATTGTATTGAGTATGTGCATAATTAAATCAAGAAGTGAAAAGGCAGTGAAGTTTTTAGTGGTTAGTGCGCTGGAATGTAAATCATGGTTTTGAGCTCAATTTTCATGAGAGACAATTTTTTTCTTAATGCTTTTAGCGTGGGTTTGGACAAACAGATGGACAAACAGACATGGCTCTCATTGGACTAGACATTAGTTTATATACAACCAATCAGTCTGTAGCATGGAGGTAGTGGAACATATAAGATGATTCGTTAGCAACATGTTTAAGTATAGTAAATATTTTTAAAATATATATATTTTTTAAATATATATATACTTATTTTTATATATATAGTAAATTTTATATAATATATATAAAAAAATATGTATATTATATATATTTTTTATATATATCTAAAATATATATAATAAAATATATGTGTATATATTATATTATATTTATATATTATGTATATATATTGTATCATATATATATATAATATATATTATATATATATATATATCTATATATATTTTTCTTTAGACGCTTAACACGTTTTTTAAAGTCAGCTTCTATTAATTTATATTTGAAAGATATTATTTTGGTAATTCACTGTTTAGTGGGTGGACCCCTAGTTCACAGTTATGTTGCCATATACAGGGGATGAGGGATGATAGTGTATACTCTATTCAAATTTATTATTTATGCTTGTCAACATCATGAAACTACAATAAAACAATAACTTTATTGTTGGTAAATTGTTATTAAAAGTAGGTTAATTACACGGTTGGTCATCTGGGAAGCCAATGATAACATCTAAAATAAAACACATAAAATAAAGATATAACATTTACCTTAATAATACATACAGGAGATTGCTAAATAGTATTTTATCATACTGCTGCATGTTATCATGCGATATTATCATCCGCATCATTACTCTAATATGATATTAGCGTAATAGTATAATATATATTTTTATTATATATGATATTAACATAATGATGAAACTTATATACAAACTAAAGAAAGTACCAGCATTGGAAATAGAGTTTAAAAACTCCATGTTGTTGATTCAAAGGCTGACAGAAAAATGACTTTAAGTATGTACCTAATCAAATGTACAACACTTTGGCAAGTCAGACAGACCACACAAGACCCACAGATCACCCAACATCAACAGATCAACTGGCATTCATTCTGGGCATAAGTAGTGAGTCATACAGGGTGTCTAGATTGTGAAGTGTACCATCTAATTAGGAAATTCAACAGAGACAAGCAGAACCTTACATATTGTATTTGCATACATTTTAAACATATAAAAATCAAATATTTTACTAATGGCAATAAGATAATCAAATATATGTTATGCAGTACTTGTTATAAGCTCAGGCACGAATGTTACTCTAATTTTAAATGATTATATCCATTTCATTCCAAATACAATTAATCTAGTGAGTAGAGTTGATGTACTTTATAATAAAATATGGAAGTGAAGGAAAACAAGCCTTCCTCATTTATTCATTCTGCTTGGGCAATTTTAACGTACTTTCACAGCATACAGAATTGTTGCTAATCTTTAATCAGTGCGATTTATCCCATTGCACAGGCAGACCTCTAATGTTAACACAAACTTCGCCATCTTCATGGGCTTAGATTTTAACTAAAGGCCTAGTGCCTAGCTATAAAGGCCTAGCACCTAGCAATGAAAGCTGGCTCACATTTTATCACATTATATCACCGAATATCACCGTATGTATGTTGGGAGCATAGTGTTTTCATCATACAATGCACTCTCGCTGAAGCAACAGAATACTAGTCCTGCAGCAACTGCCATAAAAGGAAATATAGATCAAACAATCCACAACAGCCAATCACTGTTGACAATGTGGTACACATGGCACAGACGGTCGAGGATGCTCAGCGAACTATTGGGAAAGCTTGACAGTCGTGATCTTTTCCCGATGATGTCATCAGTTTACAGTGCAATAGTTTAAGAATAATTGCCAAGATGACAACCCCGACATACAGCGATACCGTGTGAACCAGCCTCAAGGGTTACCAATTTGTACTTGTCATCAAGAGTTGAAGATTCTTCAAAAAATAAATTCTCTCATTTAGGAAATATTTCACTCCACTAGAAGACATTGCAAAATTTGTTTATGACCTGCGTAGGTAAGTAGATAAAATATAGTGGGGTGATTGTTTATCATAATCCACTGTTTGTTTGCGTGTAGTGTTTGATATCTTCCTTGTCTAACATTTCAAATGATAGCAACTTGCATCTGCTGAGATCACTGACCAATAAGTGTCTTTCTTGCTCAATTCTCTACTGCTATTAACAGAACTAAGTCAGCATTTTCAATGGGACGAGACAGCCGCAAGAGCGTAAGATGATAATACCATTAGTTGTACTTGAGAAAGGGTGGGTCAGTCTACGTCACAAGTATGATAAGGGAACTGACTATATTTCAAGGAAGTTGTTGGTCATGATATCTGTGATGTAAACAGTCCATTTAGGGTATATAAGAAGGAACGGAATGATGCGAATCAACTTGGGATAGTTTTACCTGCTATAACTCTACTAGCTTACATAAAATTCAAAATGTTTTCCTTCAACTCCGTTCTTTGCTTGGCTGTAAGTAAATAAAACTATCTAAATATCTGTGACAACATACAAGGGTGCCACAGATTATCTCTGCAATCTGCTACTAAAAGCTATGATTCTGTATTGGGCTAGCATAAGCTACATTTTTGCATGGTGCTAGTATAAGCTACACTTTTACAATGTATTATTACAAGCTATGTTTTTGCAGTGTGACAATATAGGCTACTAGGTGAATGCCCCACGATGCTTGAGTAATAAAACCGTCTTTGAACAGAACATTTATTTTTATTCAACATACAACATTTACCATTCTAAATTTTAAACTTCACATCAAGAGAAAATTATTTTTATTCATTTCAAATAAATTAAGAAAAAGTATAAAACAACTGTAAAGGTTGTCAAGCTTTTTCAAACAACTGTAAAATTTAAATTTCATATCATAGAAGAAGTTTTTGTATTGAAATAAATTGGAAAAAACAATAAAAAAATTAAAGGTTTATCAGTTAAAATGTAATATAATTAGCAAGTAATGATTAAATGTAGTTTGTTTTCCTATGATTACAATGAACAATTGTTTGGTATATAATTATATGGTCTTAGTTCGTTTCAGTGTTGGCATCATAATGCGATAATATCGTAGGCACGTAAACTACGTAGAGGGTTTTCACCTTCACAGACGCGTAGCATAGATGCTGAATTTAACTTAAATAAACTTAGTTTACTAAACACATACCTGAAGGAAGTTTTACTATTTCTTTTAGTACACTTCAAGTGGCTAATTAAATTTTTATTACATGTATTTATCAGTTTGCAAATCCATTTTTGCCATAAAATGGAATGCCATAAAGCTGAGCTTGCCATGAACAGCAACGTATATCTCTTAATAGCGTATATAATCAGTACACAAATTACCAAAATTTAATTTCAAGAGAAATTATTGTTGATACCGCGTAGCAGAAAACATTTTTCCTTAACAAAAAAGCATCGTGTTTTATAGAGTTAGGCAAAAGACATTTTATAACAGGAATATTGTAACGTGTGGGCGCAATGCTCAAATGATGCGTCATTTAGCGTGTGCATACGGTATACGGTATATGATAAGGGCACTACACCGCTAAGAACTTTATAGCTCAGTGGTAAAGATGGAATTTTAAACTTGTGACTGCAATTACTGTGAGTTCAAATCCAGGACTAAAGGAGCTCTTAATTCCAAAATATTCACAACTATGTATAGCTGGACAAACTGTGAAATTTATACAGATAGATGTTTGTGAAATGTAACTATATGAGCTATGTTTGTACAATGAGCTAGTATAAACAACTTTTTTGTTTTTGTTTTTACAGATCATCTCTGTGGCAGCATTTCCTGTGGCACAAGGCATGATCATAGGTGAGTAGTACAGGAGCTTATATTAGTTTAACTTGATCTTATTTCTGATTGCTGATAATCTTTGAAGTCATATTCTGTAAGATGAATGTATTTTAGCTGTACTTTTTGGTTTTAGCCCAAAATGTAACTGATTCAGAGGTTACAAGCAATGTGACTGTGACATCTGCTCCAATTATAGAAGACACAACTCTCACTTCTACAGGTATGACTTGAAGGGTAATAGGAACAAAAAAATTTATTTTTTACGTTTCAGGTTTTTTAAAAACAAACTGGGGATTCTGATAAGCCAATTGTTCAAAAATGTTTTTAAAATAATTCAATTTTTTTTGGGTCGGATTGTAAAAACTTTGATACTCTTTGTATGTCAATGTGTGGAGTAAATGAAAATCTCTGGCTTGAAGAATAAAACTTAAAAAGGATTATCTGCAAGAAAAAACAAATACTAGCTTTTTCTATTACAATTATTTCACCATTGTATTTACGTAATGTTTAAAGATTTTTAGTTTTTTATATCGATACTTTTTTAATGCAAACTTGCTAAAAAAATGGCTTTTCACTAATAAACTAATGTTGGTTTTTAAATGCATGAAATGTTTTTGACAACGTGGTTTGATGCTAAATCTACTAGGCATTACATAACAACATTACATAGCAGCTCAATTTTAATAAGATAATAATACTGGCATATTAATAAAATACATCACTTACTCCTGCACGGTGTGTTAATATAGTTCGTACGTGTCTCTCATAAATTCAGCTATAATTGTTAGTGAGATACAAAATAGAACGGAAAACATGTTTTATGTCATATTTCTTTCCAAAAATTCTTAAGTGACAATTAAGTACAATTGAGCAGCAGAAAATGTAGCCCACAGTCGGTGTTAGCCCGCAGTCGGTGTTAGCCCGCAGTCGGTGTTAGCCCGCAGTCGGTGTTAGCCCGCAGTCGGTGTTAGCCCGCAGTCGGTGTTAGCCCGCAGTCGGTGTTAGCCCGCAGTCGGTGTTAGCCCGCAGTCGGTGTTAGCCCGCAGTCGGTGTTAGCCCGCAGTCGGTGTTAGCCCGCATTCGGTGTTAGCCCGCAGTCGGTGTTAGCCCGCAGTCGGTGTTAGCCCGCAGTCGGTGTTAGCCCACAGTCGGTGTTAGCCCACAGTCGTTTTCAGTTTTTTTCACACAAGGGCACCATCGATTGAAATACAACTTGAATGAATAATCAAAACAGAAAAAACTAAAATGCAAATTATTTTTATAAATTACATGTTGTAGCGACTGTGGTGGGTTCTTGCAATGCCTGGGGAAGCACCTACACCCCAGACGTAGCCTCTGATTGCACAAGCTATATTCAGTCTGCTCCTGGAATTCCTGATACAAAATTAGATTGTCCAGAAGGCTTGAAGTTTGACATTTCTACTTGTGCTTGTAACTTTGCTTCTGTGGTTAATTGCCCTCCCTAGTTGTGAATCCTAAAGACCTACTGGTAATGTGCTTGTTGAGTGTCAGATTTGTCTTCTTTTATTAAATTATAGCACAGTTTAATACAATTGTACCTTTCTTAGATTTGTCTTCTTTTATTAAATTATAGCACAGTTTAATACAATTGTACCTTTCTGGGATAATAAAATGAGCAACCTGAAATGCATGTATTTTGCAGTGTCTAACAATATTTGAGTATTTGTTTTACAACATGCTTAACAAACAAACACATAGTTTTGAATATCATGCTTATCAACAACTTTAATAAATTTTAAAAATAGACTCATGTCTCAAGCAAAATATAATAGACTCTAATAGAAATTCAGTTAACAGAGAACCTGTGAACATACTAGTATAGTGAGAAGATAACTTCTCTAGTGGATGTATTTATTACTTTATGTGAAGTACATCAACTGTTCAGTGTATATTTTTTGCAATCTATTCCAAGTATTTTTCTGATACACCTGTGATTCACATACAATATTATCTAAACAAAAATATTGGTTTGATTAACAGTGAATATGCTTTCAAAATAAAGGAAGGCTTTTGATAGATCTTAGACTGAGTAACCTTTTTAACACCCAAAACAACCTGCATTTAATCTGCTTATCAGGCAGGACATGAAATTTTGACTGACCTCAGTCTTACCATGAACTAAATCCACAAGCACAATCAGCTGGAGTACTTCAGGGCTGCCCTGATTTCAATCTGACAGTGTGATGCCCTAAAGTTCAACAGCAGTAGAGATATTAGCTGTGTAGAATGAAGTGATACTAGAGCTATGTGCTTGTAGATGTGCTATTAGTTATTTTTGGTTACATGTAAATGTACATATTTTAGTGAATAATTGTATACAATGAGCTAGGAGTTGTTATATGAAAACTGGGAGTTGTCCTCCACATTTTCACTGATTTATTTTACTGAATTAGCTAGTACACTTGAAAATCGTGATTGCGTGAGAGATCATAACACCGTCTTTTTTAGCGCTGATTTCAGATGGAGGAACACAGCTTTAATTATAGCAAATATTTAGACTGACTTGAGTTAATCATTGGGTAAAGAAACTTGGCTAATTAAACATAAATGTTCTATGCAAAAAATCATGTGTTATTACCCTTGCAGCGCCGAGCATATAACTATTGATTTTTGTGGTGCACTGGCTATAAAAAACTGGTAATAGTCTTCTACATGTACGTCTTGCCTAATAATGTAGTAGCCCCAGTAATCACTAAATAATCTGTAGACTAATCCTACAGGAAAAATTTCAGTTGTTACAAAAATGTTTGCTATAAAGCAACTGACTTGATATCATAGCCTAAAAGTAGAGATCTTTAGTATAATAGAAGCTCTGTCTGTCTGTCTTTCGGTCTGTCTGTCTGTTTGTTAAAAACTTAGGAAAAATGATGGATTTTTCCGAGATTCAACTCACTACTCTCAGCTAGCAAAACCAAAACTTTACCACCTGTGCCAATCAACCACCGGCTGCAGAGCTGGAATAATATGCAATAAGTTCTTACTCCTGATGATCTCTCACAATGCATTGAACTGTCAGAGTGCTAATTATTTATAATAGACTAGTACACTAATAGTCTAGTGTGTCGTGAGAGACCGTCATGGGTAACAAATATGTACACAATTATTCTTAGATGTGAAAAGATGGTCTAGTGGTGCAGATGCTAGAGTGCTTGGGTGAGAGCTGGAAGTTCCGGTTGGATTTTTGTTCAGGACAATCCTTTTTGTAACACTCTTAGCATGACTTTAGACAAACAGATGGACGGACAGACGGACACAGCTCTTATTATAGAAAAGACTTTAGTAAAGATTACAATTATACAGATATATCTACTGTAAAAAATGAAAGTACTTCTATTATCATAGAGTTATCATAGTGGCGCTATATTTATATACAGTCAGTACCAGACAGTCCTTCAAGTGCTGCAAATGCAATTTATTTAGTAGGATCGTAGTGATAGCCTGTCCTGGTAATACTCCGAGTGTCTTGAAAAGGGTGTAACAGATAGCTGCCTAAGAAAATAAGTTTGTAAATTTATGTGTTCAAACTAAAGTGATGATAACTCCTTGATTGAACTTTTCAATTATGAAATGTTACAATTTAGCACATGTATATGTTTCTTTGTTGAACAGTTTTTTAGATGTTCTAGCAGTGTTGTGAGATGCCATCTCTTACCACATTGTCTTATCATGAGTTGCTTATTCTTACCATACAGTAGACGCTCTTACTACATAAAAAATCTGTTCCAGTAATGTATACTTTGTAGGGATTTTACATTATAAGAACAGTAAAATACATGTAAATTGTCTAATCCGTTCCAAGATCTTTCCAAACTTACTCCTTTGTCTATGAAAATGGAAAAACTTGACTTAACTTTTTGAATTTCTGTGCTGTACCATAACTGCAGCACTAATGTTTTGCATCGAAAACTTTTTTCCTTTTTATGATCGGTATCATTGGTTTTATAGACCATTATTGCAATAATAACTTTACAACAATTTGATAGAAACTGCACATTTTCGACATTCATACACAACGATTTTCTTATTATATCTAAACAGTAAAGTCTATTCTGCAAAAAAGAATATAGCAATATATAACAATATAACAAATATTTTGTACAATAAGACAAAATAACAGATTATCTTTGTTATAAAAATTGGTTCTACCTGCTCATTTTCTATCTGTATCCAGGGGTCAAGGTTGGGATATAAGATAACTTTTGACGATACTCCAACTCATTACATTCAGATTAGTAGATCAACGCTGTAACACCTGCACCAATTAATTGCTTTTAAATATAATTTATAAAGAATTGCGCAGCTATCCTATTCTTCTCATTGTCGACACATTTAACGATATGTTATGCCAAACTAGAAAGTTGCGAAAGTTATATGTAACGGTATACACGCGGTGGTTTTTCTTCTGTAAGTGCGGTGAGATAAACTAATATCGAATATGAAAACTCGCCTGAAACTTCACGTTATATGGAAATTTTTACGTAATAGGGAGCAAAAGATTGTCACAAGTTTTTTACATTAATTGGAATTTACGTTATAGGAGGTATATGTTATAGGAACATCTACTGTATATATATAAAAATATGTATACTATATATATATACACATATATGTAAGAAATTTCTACATATATATACATAGTATATATGTACACTATAACAGTACACTATATAGTATACACTATATGTATATACTATACATATATACATAGTATATATGTATATAGTATATACATATACTATATATACATTGTATATATGTATATACATATATATACATAGTATATATGTATATATAGTGTATACTTATATATATAGTATACATGTATATATAGTATATACTATATATACATAGTATATATGTATATATAGTATATACTATATATACATAGTATACATGTATATATAGTATATACATTTATATACATAGTATACATGTATATATATAGTATATACTATATATACATGTATACTATGTATATATAGTATATACATATATATACATAGTATACATGTATATATAGTATATACATTTATATACATAGTATACATGTATATATATAGTATATACTATATATACATAGTATACATGTATATGTAGTATATACTATATATACATAGTATCATGTTTTACTAATTAGTTTATTCAAGCAAAACTTGTGGTTCTTTTCATAACATACTGATATCATATGAATTGAGCTAAAGAGAAAACTCCACAATAAACAGCTCATGCATTTTATCACCTAACACCACAGGTGTCAAACACACGGCCCGCGGGCCACATGTGGCCCCCCACCTCATTTTATGTGGCGCGCGAGGGCTTAATTACTCATTCGCACGAGACGCGGCTAACTCCCGTATTTATAACGTTGCTAGGCACACAAACGCGAGTTATCTTGTCTCTGAAATTTGTCTATTCCTTGTATCGTTATTTTTACATTACATAATAACTTTGATTAGTCAGAAAAAAATTTCCTGGTCAATCAATCAAATGCACAAGAATGCCTCAATGGTCTCTCTCGGAAAAGATATTACTAAAATTCTACACCCATTTCGGCATCTAGCTAAACCGATAATCATCGCGGTCACTTAAAAATTTATCGTTCGCGATCAATTCTTTTCAACTCCAGAAGTAAATATGCAGATTCAGAAGAGGTGAGACAGTGGAAGACTGCATAAATCAAATGGAAACATTATTTTTAATGTTTCAAGGTTTTTACTAACTTTTAATTTTGTCAATTTGAATTGTTATGCTCGAATAAAAATGCACTCTTCAGGCTGTCAGTCGTAGTCAGACTAAAGCTATCATTCACCTTCGATAGGATCATATCGATTCTTAGAGCTGCCCCTAAAGTCTGAAAAGTCAACAGCAGAGTTACTGAACATATTTTTATTGTTTGAAGCATGTTTATGACAGTTTATTTAAGTTATATTGGCATGTAGATTTGATCTGCTTTAAAGGATAATACTGACGAGGAACCATTCGAAATTATAGTTTCGTGATTGTCATGTTCATGACTAGCTGTACATGTATAAATAATATTCATAACTTTGTATTGTATGTAATAAATAAGTAATTTTAGTCAAACACTGAATATTTTGCAATGTCTTTGGTGCAAGTCTAAATTTGTTTCAGCAAATAGCAAATAATATTTTGACTTTTTGCTGCTTACATATTGATTTTGTGTTGCTTTTGTTGCAATTTTTTAGTGTTTGCAGGTTTAATGTGTGTATGCAAACAAATTCATGTTCTTAGCAGCTCACAATTTTTGATTTTACTGAAAATATGCCCATGTTAATTTATTGTATATTTTTCTGATTTTTTTTTGAAAACAAGTGTTCTGCATGTTTTGCTGTGCAAATGTTCTGTCTGCAACTTTAAGTAATAAAGTCAGAGTTATTTGATATCAAAGACTAGTTTAAGTTATTTTACATTATTCGATTACATTTTGTTACAATCATAAGTTACATCTGGCCCTTTGAGGACAGCCATTACGCTGATGTGGCCCTCGGTGAAAAGGAGCTTGACACTCCTGCCTTACACTATCAGTACATAATTGGCTTTGTGCTCAACCACTTGACAAAAACTTATCTTATATTTCTACGTACAATAAGTTTCTGTATTCTATGTTGCAATAAATTCATATATTCCAATTTACAAAAGAAATTCTTACACGTAAGTATTTTTTGTAAAATGCATAAAGTTATAAAACTTGAATTAATTTGGAGGAGTTTCTTAATAAAATGTGGTAGCTACCATTTAGATATCTAGCAATAGTAGACACCAGTTAGTATAGATGTTATGTGTTTTGTACATTTTGTATGTAAGTTTTGGCTACTAAAAACACGACTTACTATTACCATGTTGCTATCACTTTATGATAATCAAATTAAAGCAAATATTTCAGAGACATTCTGAATACCAAGTACACAAACATCCCTTGTAGCATTACCATATGGTTATTCTCACAAACCTCAATGGCACCCTATTTTACATGGTGATTTGCATAGCTTCACCATAGACACCATAGACATCAAGCATGATGTTCTTACTTGTTTTGTTAGCGTCTATTTTCTCAATTCAGCTGAGTCATTCAACTGTAAGTGATAATTTGTCTCTGAAGTACGAGCAATTTCTTTATGAAAAGAAAATCAAGATAATATTAGACTCATTAGACAAAGAGTGTAACACGAATCTGCAAAGGTCTTTCGATCTACCAGCTGACATTGAGTTCAAAAAGATATTTTATGAAGGGCTCCTTCAGAGGCTCATACAATGCAGGTTTGAAAAGGGTACAACTTATTCTTCTGCGGTTACAACTCAGGAAATTGTGACCAGACTTCCCACTTCTTTAAACTCGGTTACACCGAGTCAGCGAGGACAACCAATCGAGTGTCAGGCAGCAACTAATTTGACGCAGTCATGGAGAGCAGACCATGAAGGCTCTAACATTCACCCAGGCGGCCCCAAATCGTTTGCTGGCAAAGCGTGTGATCTCAGAGAAAGCTTGCAATGGTTCAGATTCACAAGAGATGCAGGTGAGTATTAGGGAAATGTTTTAGTAAAGGCCGTAAAGTCATAGTGTATTGCATTTTAATAGATTTTAAATCGTTTGTAAACAAATCATATGCAAATTTTACAATTATTTTACGTTAACTATAGAATATTTTAAAAACCGATACGCAGATTAGGCAGGAATATTGTTGATAGGAACCTAAACAAATCAATGAGTAGTGGAACAGTTTACATGCAATTCTAAAGAAAAATTTGATTACATTATTGAAGCTTATAACACAAAATAGTTGAGAAATGATCAAATTTATTCATTATACGTACGTACCATTTGCCGAATGAAGGTAAACTTCGGCTGCGTTTCTTAAAGAAAATCTCATATAATTATGGTATAAAAATATTAAAAAACACAAAGTGAAATGGCCAAAAAATTATAAAAAAATATCAATATCACAAATTTATGTACACTATATATTATTAATACTTTACAGCAAAGAAAATATTTAAAATGGCAATAAAAATTATATTATATTTAACGTTCTATTTATGTCCTGTCGGTCAAAACATCCCACCGCGTAAGTAGACCATGACCTGTACCGCCTTTTAACTAAAGATTCTAACTTGATTTTGTACAACTCTAGCGCATGTACTGTAGATATGTTGTACTACTCTTTGTATTTCAATAACAGAGGAAAATTGGCTGCCTGTTACTTAATGGCATACCAACAGATAGTATTTGTGGTAAGTTAGCACTACACAGGAATTTATTATTGCTTTCACTAGTAACTGTAATCATAGCACTTCCCAGTGAAAAATTTGTTTCAACGCCTCACCATCTACCTTGTTTTTCCTAGCAAATTCTAAGGCACTCCATAATGTAGTCTTTGAGAAGTGATAATGTGGTATCTTGCTTAAAACTTGCTGTTCTTGCAAGAGTTGGCATTTTAGAGAAGTGTGTAGCGACTTAACTCACAAGTCTGTGCTGATGTTTTAACAAAATACTAGTTAAGTTGGTAGCTGTTTAGCTATGTAAAAAGCTAGCCTTGTTTGGCTTTTCTAACAGTCACGATGGTAGCTGTCTAGCTAGAGATCTAGCCTTCCTTAGTCCTGCTAACAGTCAATTTGTTATCTGACTTTCCACTAACCTGGCTTTTCCTTGCCTCATAAGCAATCAAGGTGCTAGCTGTGGTGTTAGAGAGCTGGCTTTTCTTGGCTTTCCTAACAGCTGAGTTGGGAGCTGTCTGGCTACAGAGCTAGCCTTCCTTGGGCTTGCTAACAGTCATGTTGGTAGTTGGCAATAAAAAAGCTAGCCTTCGTTAGATTTGCTAGCAATCAAGTTGGTTGCTGTCAATCAAAGAGCTAGCCTTCTTTAGACTTGCTAGCAGTCAGGTTAGTACTGTCTAGCTAGAGAGCTAGCATTACTTAGTCTTGCTAGCAGCCTGCGACAAACTAAAAGTTACTATTCACTTTCATATCAAGCTGCTACCTACCTTGATCATTGCACACTTGCTTCGTTTAACCATTGCTCATGTTGACAAGCGAATAGATAAGGCTCCCTCAGTAGGCTTTCTAGTTCCCAGAGCACTTACCAACCCTCTGAAGCATAGGGAGTGCGGTGAAACTGTTGAGATGAATCATAGCTCACAGTTTTTTAGGGAATAAGATGTTAGATCAGTGCCCAAAAGACTATAGCTGTGGTGCCGACCATCCTATCTGGACAAATGCACCGATGCCAACTCAAGTGGGAGTGACAGCCAGTGTTGATGCTTACATTGCTCATGGCGTATGCAAGGAGCACACATTGAAGATTCAAGTGATGCGTTGTTCCAATGATAATCCTTTTGACATCATTTACAAATACCAGCTTTCTTCAGTATTTAACAATGGCGTGTTAGCTGGCTCTTGTTATGAAGCCTTTTGTGGAATGCATTCTTTGTAACGGCTCTTGATGGTCATACAAATAACTTACTACTAATAAACCACCAATTACTTAAAGATAAACTTACACATATTAGAAAACTAGCTGTGCCACCCGGCATTGCCCGTGTAATCGAAGAGTCTTCGGACAGAAAAGTGATTTGTATTTAACATATAACAACATTTGTCATTCTAACTTTCAAAGTGCATATCATGAGAGAAGTGTCTCGTTTAGTTGAAATAAATTAGGAAAAAAATAAAAACAACTGTAAAGGTTTTAGAACTTTGTCAAACAACTGTACCTTTCAAGCTAGTAGCCTGGCATACTGCCAATGGAAAACTCCACTAAGCTAGTTAATAAGGTTAGGCTTTCAATGACAGTAAGCCATGACATTGAGTCTGTATTGCTGTCCAGCTCAGCTGTTCTAATAATAGCTATAGCCGGATTTCCAACAGACAGATATACAGACTTTGAGAAATATATATATAGATACTAGCATTCTTCTTTCATTTGCAATTGTTTTTGGTTTTTGAGTTGAGTTGAGCGACAGAATGTTTCAAGATTAGCATTGACAACACTTGATCACAGTTAAAACACTCAGAAAAAAATATGTTTCTAAAAATGATGTCGGTAGTTGTGCATATTGTTCATAAGGGATCAATATTGGCAATCAATCGAGTACTTATACGTTTACACAGTATTTAGAGGGAAAAAACCGGACAGTTTTTAACCAAATCAGCTTCATGAACACATGAAGCCACTAAACTAAATCTACAGTGACTTAAATGAGTAACGGAGAGTAAGATAAGTATTCATTAGATATGACTCTGTCTATTAGCAATTACACTTTTAGTAAATCATGTTTCAACCTGGTTATTATGAAACTACAAACCATTTGTTACATCTTTACAGCAGACAGATGTAATGCAAAGACAGCAATTCAAAGACAAAAACTATCAGTTTTTATGTAACCTGACTTTTTTTGATATACTAGTACTAATATAATAGTACTAGGTTTGCTTGTTGCTCAGTGAATGTGCCACAAAGAATTATAAGGATTTTGTATTCCATGGAAAGAAATTAGTTTGCAATCAATAAGATGTTGTATGAAGTATTTTATTGCATTAAAATACATGTTACAGAAATACAAAATACAGTACATGTTGCTATTAATAAATGGTCTATGACAACTATTATTAGCCCTTCACGCCAGTCTGTTCGAAAATATATAACAAGGAAAATTCTGTCAAAAAAATGTTTCCTGACTTACCCAAAGTTAGTCTAACAGATTTGAAATAATTCTTAAAGCTTTTAAATGCCAGAGTAGATAACTACATTATCTGCCTTATTAGGATTTGCATGTTTTCTTTGTGGATTCCTTTAACAATAGTTTTGTCATTGGCAGCAGCCATGGTCTATATCAGTGATTCCCAACCTTTTCTTTGCTTTTACCCCTTTGCAAAATTTTCAAATACAAATTCCCCCCTGGAAAATGTGAAGTGTGAACTTATACTATATTGTATTTACTGAAAGAGCTACACAGATACATATATGTAGGTCAGCAGCATATATAAATGTATTTATTTGTTAAATAACTGAGAGTAGCATATATAGTAATAAATCTTGTCAACATTATTGTTATTCCGGTACACTCAACGGGTGTAGGGTGAGATTATGAATTTTAATGAGACCGCTGACGGCTGATTCCTGCTGACGCCTCTGCGCAAGTTTACACAAATCAGGCTTTGTTTTTTTATAATGCACATTTCAAGTTGCTCTCAAGGTCAAATCGATTTATTTTCTCATTTTCAAGGTGCAGCATTGATGAAAATCCTTCTTCGCGTAGGTAGGTACAGCTAAATGGCATCAGAATGTGCATTGCCTTTTCAGCAATGAGTGGAGAAATGTTTTTGCTGAGAGCCAAAACTAGTCAATAGACATTGATTTGAGATCGTCTTTCAGTGCAAAAATTTTAACCAACTCAACCAACTTTTATTGTAGCTCCCCTGAAATTTCTGCAACAGTGCGATGAAATGGATTTCATGTAACGTTGAGCATTTTCTTTTTTTCTGAAGGTAGCTCAGGGGAGTAGCATCCAAATTCTGTTATGAAATCAGACAGGTGTTCAATAATGGTTGCCACTAGACTACCTCGAGCAGGTTTTGTCTTCCAATAATTCAGTGAGTGTGGGAAAAGATACTGTGTTCCCAGTGCAGGTTTGTGTATGCCACAGTACCAGCTTTGCTTTGAAAGCATCAATGCTGTCATGAAAGGCAAGGAAATGATGATTGCTCCTTTGTAACTTCAAGTTCAACTTGTTTAGCACGGCAAATGTATCAACCAGGTATGCAGTCTCAAATACATAGTTATCAGCTTTCATGGCTGCTAAAATTTCATGCTGGCCTTTAATTTCAAGAAATTTCATAACCTCGGACGTAGCTCAAAGAGCCTGCCTAGCATGTTTCTCTTGGACAACCACCTCACTTCAGTATGAAATAACGAAGTTGTAAACACGACATCACTTTCAGAACATAGCGCTGAGAACAATCTGGCATTTAGTGCTAATGCTTTGATGTAATTCACAACTTTTATGTTCACATCCAAGTTTGATTTCAACGCTTGTGGAAGAGTTTCTGATGCCAATACTTTACGGGGAATGAAGCAATGCACTTCTTTTCTATATTAGGTTTCTTCTGCTCGATCTGTTTTACAAAGCCTGATCTACATCCTAACATAGCAGGTGCTCCATCAGTGCTCCAACACTTATTAACTTCTCCCAACTTTCAACTATTTTCGACACATCTCTTGCTGAAGTTGTTTTAAGCAAAGGCTGACAAAACAGAAACTCCTCTTCAATGAATGTGTCATGCACATAT
The DNA here is from genome assembly GCF_963576615.1 of Watersipora subatra. Taxonomy (NCBI): domain Eukaryota; kingdom Metazoa; phylum Bryozoa; class Gymnolaemata; order Cheilostomatida; family Watersiporidae; genus Watersipora; species Watersipora subatra. The sequence goes on from NC_088715.1 coordinate 35,550,589, forward strand.
CTACCATACACCAATAGCTGGGAAAGACTGGCAACATCAGTTGACTCATCAAGTTGTTTGGCCCAAAATAGGGATGCTTTAATCTTAGCAATGGCTTTGATATTTAGTGTATATGTATTAGTGTGCGCAATAATCGTTGTTTTGCTGCAGGCAGTGTCTAAGTAAAAAAACATGCAAATAGCGTGGAAAGTGAAGATATACAGCTTATGTCTGCAGAGTCAGCCAGGTCAGGGCGTATATATATACATATATATACATATATATATATATATATATATATATATATATATATATATATATATATATATATATATATATATATATATTAACTATTAGCAAGTGCAAAAGCATATAAAAAGAGAACTCTACACTAAAAACCTAAAAGATTATTAGTGGAGTATGAAATATTTGAAAAATTATTGCGAAAAAAGTAAACTTTTAGTATTTGCGTTACAAATTTGTTTCGTGCTAAGCACTCCTCAAACGCAAACTGTTACTAAAATTACTAAAAGATTCGGTAAAGCTTTTCATTTTAGTACAATTGCGTTTGAGGAGTGCTTCGCACGAAACAAATTTGTAACGCAAATACTAAAAGTTTACTTTTTTCGCAATAATTTTTCAAATATATATATATATATATATATATATATATATATATATATATACATATATATACTGATGCTACAGACAGTACTGTTTCGGCTATTGAAGCCTCATCAGTGCAGCTCAGAGCTTAGGCAAGGGACACAAATCCCATTACCAATGAGAGTTGACTTCCTGCCACGAAACAACTAAGTTGCCTCGCAGACTTCAAGAAAGTCAATGTGCTGGCACCAGAGTGCTCAAATCACAAAGGTGATGAGCTTTGCACAAATATACATATATATATATATATATATATATATATATATATATATATATATATATATATATATATATATATATATATGCACCTGAGACCATCCAACACATCATCAGTGGATGCAGGCAGCTAGCAGGGAACGCATACACTGAACGGCATAATCATGTCACAGGTATTGTGTATAGAAGTCTATGTGATGGGTATGGCCTTAATAAACCACAACACTGGTGGGAAGCTCCTGGTAAGGTCAATGAAAATGACCGCGCTAAGATCCTCTGGGACTTCTACATCCAAACTGACAAGCATGTCCTAGCAAACCAACCAGATATAGTGGTGGTAGACAAGGAGAACAAGAGGGCTACTATAATAGATATAGCAGTACCCAATGACTACAATATAGCCAGCAAAGAAAAGGTAGAGAAATATCTCCCTCTTGGAGGAGAAATTGAAAAATGCTGGAATGTAAGAACAACTGTAATCCCAGTAGTCATTGGGGCACTGGGCGCAATAACACCGGCGCATAAAATGTGGCTTGCACAAATACCAACAACAATCAACTCAGGTGAGTTGCAGAAAAGTGCGCTATTGAGAACAGCTAAGATCTTGAGGCGAGTGCTCAAACTCCCAGGTCTCTGGTAGGAGACCCGAGTTAGAGCAGAATTTACCACCCATACGGGGTAACCGGAGTGAGGAAACATTTATATATATATATATATGTATATTTGTATATTTGTGCAAAGCTCATCACTTTTGCGATTTGAGCACTCTTGTGCCAGCACACTAGTCAATTACACAAAAGCATTATATTGGGAATGCTAACATGTTGAGGTGTTTGATCAAACTCCCAGGTTTCTAGAAAGAGGATCGCGTTTGAGTAGACAATACCGTTCACTTGGTTTAATATATACGGCCAAAAAATTAGTTTAAATCTATTTGTGTTTTTGTGAACACAACTAAAAATATGGTATATATTTAACAGCAAGAGAGCTAAGTATGCTTTCATGAGTTGCATAAACAGCAGAATTCATATAAAGAAGGTAGAGCAGTGCAAGACTCTTTCACAAACTTTTTATGAGTTGTCAGCACCTTGTCGCATAATATATAACAAATAATATAATACTAATGCACACAGGAGTGATGTAACTATATACGTACTACAGCAACTAATGATGCGTAGCTAAATGTCTGGGATGAATCACACATAGGCCTACCTTTTCCTGAAGCAAATGAGGATACTGTGGCGTTCAGAGCGTATTAAGGCGTATTAAGAGGAGACAGTGACAAGTTGGTGGAGGTTGTGTGCCTGTTAAATTGCTGTTAGGATAGTCTTAGCTCTTTTTAAAGCTTTTACGATGATAGACATAGAGACTACCACAAACTATACTGAACCATCTTACTGTGGGTTGGAAGAGGGGCAATGCGTGAGTACAGTTTAATGCTGCTACTTTTGTGATAAATTTATTACAAATTAAAAACTAATATTTGAAACTGTATAATTATTGCATTATCATACTATATTAGTATTTTAGCAAGTTGCTATATTTTTTTATATTCCGTCATGTGATTTTTTTGATATTTACTGTGTTTGCTGTTGTTGAAGTAAATACTTTAGCATTATAATCACTGCAACACATGAGATGACAACTACAATTTACACTGTATTTGGTATAGAAATCACTTGGCAGCAGTATCATATCAACACTTGAGAACATGAATAGAAAAAATATTTTTTAGAATATGAAGCGTGTGAAGGTGTCTTAGTTTGACATTAACTAAATACAACAAAACTCAGCAATAAGGGAACAAGCTTAAGCCAACATAAGTAAAACTATTGACTAATAAAGAGTATATTTTAGTTAGAGTTGGTATACTTAGGGTGACAGTTGAATATACGTTCAACTGTCACAGAATATTGACAGTTGAATTTGTATGCAACTGTAACCCAATTGGATATACATTCAAATGTAGTATACAAAAATTGAATAGACATTCAAATGTAGTATACAACAGTTGGATATACATTCAAATGTAGTGGACTACAGTTGAATATACATTCAAATGTAGTATACAACAGTTGGATATACATTCAACTGTAGTATACTACAGTTGAATGTATATTCAACTGTAGTATACTACAGTTGAATGTATATTCAACTGTAGTAAACTACAGGGTTACAACAAAGTTGTACTTGGATTATCAAACTATTTTAGCCTAAACTATTACCTACTCTTTGTACCTTCCTTGTAACCCGTACAAATACAATTTTTTCACACTTGTTTATGGCTATAGAAGCTGAAAGTCTTATGGTTCTGTCATTTGTTCTTCAAAAGAGATGGTTGAAAACACAAGACATGTTGAAGTAAAGACTTTCCATGTCTTGGTACACAAGTATTATACAACTGCCAGAAAGTCAAGTAAAACAGTTCTATCTACTAGTTATTAATGATTGCATCTTCAGCATTTTCTGAGTTAACGTAAGTTTTTAATTATTGTAATAAACCAAACTATAGCATCTGAACTTATTGAAGTTAAAACATTCCATAAAAAAACAAACAGTCGTGCAATTCGACGGCAAGGAATGGTAACCATAGAAACAGATTGATGTCATTAAGTGAGTAATAGATATACTTCCTAAGCATTGTAATGATGAATGTATTTGATGTCTAACTACAAGGAACTTTGCGGAGGAAGGTGAAACATTATTATCCCCTGTATTTTAAACAGACTTGCTTCTCACAATTTTTTGATCGTATGTAATGGGGCCAAATATAGATCAAATGAAACAGTTTCTGCCGAGGCGCTACCAAAGCGCTTTATATGATTATTGCATATTCGTTGTTGTTTTTAGGACACTATCCGACAAATCAAAGAGGGAATTATGGGATTGACGATTATTGTCACTATTGTCACTGTTATTTGCATCATTCTACTTGGGAAATACAAGCTTTTCATAGAGGTAAAGAAAAGACAGTTTTATTATAGAGTCTATCATACATTGAGCAGATAAATCTAATCTTTTTCTGTTGAAATAGCACTAATCGATTAGGAGTTTTGGAGGGTATCGCTATAAACATTTATGTGTCCAAAAACAATTTAGAAAACAGATGTATTATAGTTGAAGTAATGAATAATAAGGTGCTGCTGACACCACTAAGTGTCTGTGAGTCAATTATGAGCAGGTGAACAAGTTATTTTAATGGTATGTAAGCAACCCCTCGAAGATGGAGTACGATATCTGCTTACTGCAAGCAGACGTTGTGAGCGAGTTTCATAGAGCCATTGTTACACATACAATTGCTTTAGGATTTAGCTAGACATGCCTGAGTCGAGTGGCATGAAAACCTTGATGCCTAAATACATGCCAAATTGCAGAGCAATTCAATGTTAAATGTTATTCCTGTTACCACTGGTGGCCTATTTGGAAATGAACTCAACCTGTTGTCTGCAGGTCAGGACTCCTAAAGCATTAAGCCATGACTGTTCTCTATTTTAATAGTAAAGAATAACAAACAAACATTGAACACCTCCAATATGTAGTTCATATGTTTGATTACCAGGGTTACGTGTACTTATTAAAGTTGATATGATGGTACCTATTTACTTCAATCATCCTAAAAACCTGTATGTCATACTCTAAGAGTTGTACATGATGTCAGTGTCAACATACCTAGTGTTTATTAATTAAATATATGCAATACAGAAGCGTAGAAGGTCAATGTTAGAGAATGTTTGAGGCTCACTTGATGCCTCGTACAACATCAGTTTCTCAGCAGTTTGTTGCGATAAACCCAATTGTACTTAGTTATCCAGATGTTTGCATTCATAAAAATTTCAAAGATAACGTTTCTGTGAACTGGTATCTAATCAGTCTGAAAAAGTACTAATACTTTTTCAAGCACAAGAGCAAGCTGTAAAGATTGAAGTTTATTGGTATTTTTTTTAATATATTTACCGTTGAACTATGTACTTTTGATGGATAGTTGTTCTCAAAGGTTAATCTTATCTACAATAGTACAAAGGCTGTGTTTGGCATCAACAGAATATTAGTACAGTTTATGAAGCGGGTAAGTAGATGTATTGCTAATAATCTGTGCATGTTGTAATTTTTAATGTTTCATTATTACAAGAATGTATTTTTGGGTTCTGTTTTGAGCATTTGATACTCTCACACAAAGTCGTAACAAGATTGTAATTCAATGATTTGTTTTTTGTGTAATGTTACTTAACTAAGGCAATAAATCCTCACACAGCAGTGTAGATACCAATTAATAGATTTCTGACGACCAATAGATTGATAACGATCAATATATTGATAGCATGAGTGTCTAAACTACTTTTAGAACTAGATCAATTCTTTTCACAAAATCCATATTGAACTTATTAATTGAGGTAAAATTTTCCTAAATGGTTAGGCATTTTTGGTACTTTTTAATGAGAGCTTTTCAAAAAACTGATAAAATAAGATTCTCTAGTCAGTGTGTAGCTGTATAATCTCATTCAGCCATGTTCTTTGCCCTCTTTGCTAAGTCAATTATAGCCTTTTCAAACTAACTCATTTCTATATATCAAAGATATCTAGGCTTTAAAGTAGCAAGCTATAATGAGAACTTAGTCTTTGCTTGCGTACCAAAGTGAACTGTAGTAGATATTTCTTGATTACTGTCACCCATCCATAAAAAATACCTCCTTAACATAGCTACAGGTGGTAGAGCTTAGAAGTGGTTGATTTATGGCTACTTCAAGAAAATTTATTCAACTGATAGCTTGCATCAATATTTATGAGCTGACCACAACAATGTTGGAAGTTTTTTTACCAGATAGTATTTTATTGGAATGCTGGTTGCAAATGGCTTGATTTGATGATGCCTAAAATGTCTGAAGCTAATCTGTAGAATATGCCAATTTCGCTTGTTATGTTAGCAAAACATTGATGTTACTAATAAAAAATGATCCTTTTTTGAGCATTATAAACTTTGTTTTAAAATTTATTCTTTTATTGAGTTTTTCAGCCTGTCGGTTTAAAGCTTTAATCATTGTTATAGCTTGTCTAGCTTAATCATAATTATCTCTCTTAATAACAAAAGGTATGAATGAGCCTATTAGGTACCAAACTGAAATAGCAATTTAGTTTTGTCTCTATATAGTTTCATTACTAGTAGTTACATTGCTAGTATTTTCATTACTAGTAGTTTCATTATTAGTAGTTTCATTACTAGTATTTTCATTACTAGTAGTTTCATTACTAGTAGTTTCATTACTAGTAGTTTCATTACTAGTAGTTTCATTACTAGTAGTTTCATTATTAGTAGTTTCATTACTAGTAGTTTCATTACTAGTATTTTCATTACTAGTAGTTACATTACTAGTAGTTTCATTACTAGTAGTTTCATTACTAGTAGTTTCATTACTAGTATTTTCATTACTAGTAGTTTCATTACTAGTAGTTTCATTACTAGTATTTTCATTACTAGTAGTTTCATTGCTAGTAGTCTCATTACTAGTAGTTTCATTACTAGTAGTTTCATTACTAGTATTTTCATTACTAGTAGTTTCATTACTAGTAGTTTCATTACTAGTATTTTCATTACTAGTAGTTTCATTACTAGTAGTTTCATTATTAGTAGTTTCATTACTAGTAGTTTCGTTACTAGTAGTTTCATTACTAGTAGTTTCATTATTAGTAGTTTTATTTCTAGTAGTTTCATTACTAGTAGTTTCATTACTAGTAGTTTCATTACTAGTAGTTTCATTATTAGTAGTTTCATTACTAGTAGTTTCGTTACTAGTATTCTCATTACTAGTAGTTTTATTTCTAGTAGTTTCATTACTAGTAGTTTCATTACTAGTAGTTTCATTACTAGTAGTTTCATTATTAGTAGTTTCATTACTAGTAGTTTCGTTACTAGTAGTTTCATTACTAGTAGTTTCATTATTAGTAGTTACATTACTAGTAGTTTCATTACTAGTATTCTCATTACTAGTAGTTTTATTTCTAGTAGTTTCATTACTAGTAGTTTCATTACTAGTAGTTTCATCACTAGTAGTTTCATTACTAGTAGTTTCATTATTAGTAGTTTCATTACTAGTAGTTTCATTACTAGTAGTTCCATTACTAGTAGTTTCATTATTAGTAGTTTCATTACTAGTATTCTCATTACTAGTAGTTTTATTTCTAGTAGTTTCATTACTAGTAGTTTCATTACTAGTAGTTTCATTACTAGTATTTTCATTACTAGTAGTTACATTACTAGTAGTTTCATTACTAGTATTCTCATTACTAGTAGTTTTATTTCTAGTAGTTTCATTACTAGTAGTTTCATTACTAGTAGTTTCATTACTAGTAGTTTCGTTACTAGTAGTTTCATTACTAGTAGTTTCATTATTAGTAGTTACATTACTAGTAGTTTCATTACTAGTATTCTCATTACTAGTAGTTTTATTTCTAGTAGTTTCATTACTAGTAGTTTCATTACTAGTAGTTTCATTACTAGTAGTTTCATCACTAGTAGTTTCATTACTAGTAGTTTCATTATTAGTAGTTTCATTACTAGTAGTTTCATTACTAGTAGTTCCATTACTAGTAGTTTCATTATTAGTAGTTTCATTACTAGTATTCTCATTACTAGTAGTTTTATTTCTAGTAGTTTCATTACTAGTAGTTTCATTACTAGTAGTTTCATTACTAGTATTTTCATTACTAGTAGTTTCATTACTAGTAGTTTCATTACTAGTAGTTTCATTACTAGTAGTTTCATTGCTAGTAGTTTCATTATTAGTAGTTTCATTACTAGTAGTTTCGTTACTAGTATTCTCATTACTAGTGGTTTTATTTCTAGTAGTTTCATCACTAGTAGTTTCATTACTAGTAGTTTCATTACTAGTAGTTTCATCACTAGTAGTTTCATTACTAGTAGTTTCATTATTAGTAGTTTCATTACTAGTAGTTTCATTACTAGTAGTTTCATTATAAGTAGTTTCATTACTAGTAGTTCCATTACTAGTAGTTTCATTACTAGTAGTTTCATCACTAGTAGTTTCATTACTAGTAGTTTCATTATTAGTAGTTTCATTACTAGTAGTTTCATTACTAGTAGTTCCATTATAAGTAGTTTCATTACTAGTAGTTCCATTACTAGTAGTTTCATTATTAGTAGTTTCATTACTAGTAGTTTCATTACTAGTAGTTTCATTGCTAGTAGTTTCATTATTAGTAGTTTCATTACTAGTAGTTTCGTTACTAGTATTCTCATTACTAGTGGTTTTATTTCTAGTAGTTTCATCACTAGTAGTTTCATTACTAGTAGTTTCATTACTAGTAGTTTCATCACTAGTAGTTTCATTACTAGTAGTTTCATTATTAGTAGTTTCATTACTAGTAGTTTCATTACTAGTAGTTTCATTACTAGTAGTTTCATTATTAGTAGTTTCATTACTAGTAGTTTCATTACTAGTAGTTTCATTACTAGTAGTCGTAGTGATAATGTCACTAACCTCTCTTTGCAGGTCACTTGATTAAAGTATTCCAATATTTACAGTCATATACTGCTAAGGAAAGAATTTTATTTGTAGCGAATCATCTGCCATCTGGTGGTTTCCAGTCTGATCTCAGCTATTGCCACAATATCTGTAAGTGTTCTTCTATTTTCATAATCGTGTAAACTTTTCTAATCTTTATCAAATTACAAAAACATTTAAAAATTAATAATGTTGACCATATTATTTGTCTACAGCTGTTAAGCACTAATCGCTCATTTGATCTTTACCATATTCTTCACTATAATTGCAATAGTCTTTGTAAGCCAATCCGTATGAATATGGCTGATTGATGCAGGTCTTAGTGTGTCTGTTTTGAGAGGTGGCTGTTGAGAGTTAGAATCTTGTATAAAACAATCTTTTTTCAACTTGCAGTATTGGCTTCGGGCAGACCGACAGATCAACACGACTCTTTTCATAGTAAACTGATATCCTTGGCAGTCCCATGCACCGTGAAAGCTAGTCATGAATAATAAGTATGTACATAATTGGCTGCTTCACTACATGATTAAGTGAGGCTCCCGAGTAGCGTAGCGATTAGTGCGCCAGTCTGTAAAACAGAGAACAAATATATTATGTAGAGGAACAGTTTGTACAATTTCTTGTGTTTTGCAGAGGGATGGAAAGCCAGAAAAAGAAGGCGAAACTTTCTGTATTTTGCAGGCATTTTTCATCCAAATTTTTGGTAAGTAAACTCTCCATAATTCTAACATTTTTCATAATTACCATGATGTGGATTGACGTATCCTGGATACCGACATTATTTTTAAACACCATTTGTAATGTTTGCTGTGTTGTTTATTATGAATAGGTTTTTATAGCGGTGTAATAAATTAATTGAGGCAAAGGTTTTGGCCGTATTTTATTATTGGGTTAGTTAGACTATTTATCAGATAAATTTTTCAAAGTAGATGTGTTTATAAAATTGATTTTATTTTATGGTTTCGAAAAAGTTTGAGTTCTGATAATAAATAATTTGGTGAATGTTTCATTGTTAGTCTGGTATCTTAGCTGAATAGAACGCAATAAGGTTTAGTTCAATTGATTATTCACCACAGAAAACTTACATGTATGTTTAAAAGATGTTTGAAAATCGCTTTAAAAAACTAAGATTAGTAGCTTACACGACTATACATAAATATACGCTGGATAAAATATGAACTTCAACCTTTGACTTATTATATTTTTAAATCTAGCCTCTGTTTTGTCTGCATACTAACCTGTTTCAAATGATCCATACGTGTATTTGTTTGTTCACATTTGTCTATATGTTAAATTTAGACAAGCACTGATTTTCAATTTGTGTTCATCATTATGTGTTACTATTACCTAATGAGTGAAGCACTGAATTCCTTATTCACTTTTAAATGTTTCCAAATATTTCCTTGTTAGATAACATACTTTCACTTTTATCTGTAATTCACAAATGTAGCCCTGTTCTACATATATATAAATATATATATATATATATATATATATATATATATATAGGCCTATATATATATATATATGTAGGCCTATATATATATATATATATATATATATATATATATATATATATATATATATATATATATATATATATATATATACTCATGCTACAGACAGTACTGTTTCGGCTATTGAAGCCTCATCAGTGCAGCTCAGAGCTTAGGCAAGAGACACAAATCCCATTACCAATGAGAGTTGACTTCCTGCCATGAAACAACCAGGTTTCATGGCAGGAAGTCATGAAACCTGGTATATATATACAGTGAAACTCAGATAACTCAAACTTCAAGGGACCGAGCAAAAGTGTTCGAATTATCAGAGTGTTCAAGTTATCAGAGCACTGTCACAAGTCCATGTATTTACTTATTTATTAGCAGATACATGAACATATACAAACTATAATATAAATCAAAAGCACAAATGGCTTGTTTCAAATTAAATGCTTCTAATGTAAAGTTTAAAACATTTTTATCAAAAAGTATAGAGATTTTTCTATCACTTCAGATTGGTTTGTTGTTTGAGGTGATGTTATTGCCAGGACGTTTTTTAGATTGACATTGGCAAAACTTGATCGTTGCTGAAATGCTCAAAAGAAAAGACATCTTTTTCTTTTGAGCGTTTTACCCACGATCAATTTTGCTGATTTTTCTTGAAGTTTATGCAAAGATTAACTTACTTTACCTGGCATTCGTTAAGAGCAACACTCCGAGGCAGTTCAATTAAAAGTTTTACGAAGTTTTACGGTACCTTGTATATCACTCACGCTTTTTGAATGGATACTTATTGAATGTACACACGTATTCTGTGTTTAGGTCAAACGATGAATAGTTTTTTTTAGCTAAGACAACGTATACGTTTAATTACCACAAATTTTAAAATGTTTTAAACATTCAACATTCCGACGTTGATTCAACACGGAATCAATGTCGGAAAACTATTCATCACGGGCTAGCCGGGTCACGCACTCAAGGATTTTCGCCAAGCAAATACAAAACAAAAACAACATGCTGTTTTTGTTTTGTACGTGCGTGGCGAAAATCCTTGCGCCCGTGACCCGGCTAGCCCATGCTATTCATCGTATAACAGTATAAATCAAATTTCACCAAACCTTTAGAACAGTCGTTGACAAAAATATTTTGCCGATGGAGGTAGTAACGACTCTTATGAATTACGAAAAGTTGAGGTTTACCTCTATGGCTTGGAATAAAGTGATTTTCTAAAGCGATAGCAACTGTAGCCGTTGGGCAAAAAACAGTTCGAATTAACAGTGTTGAGTTCGAGCTATATAGAGCCATTTATCATTGCGTGGGAACGGACCAAGCAAATCCAGTTGAGTTAACCATGTGTTCGCTATATCCGAGGGCGAGTTATCCATGTTTCACTGTATATACATATATATATATGTATATATCTATATATATATATATATATATATATATATATATATATAAGAACCTTAAGAACAACCGTAATCCCAGTAGTCATTGGGGCACTGGGCGCAATAACACCGGCACATAAAATGTGGCTTGCCCAAATACCAACAGCAATCAACTCAGGTGAGTTGCAGAAAAGTGCGCTATTGGGAACAGCTAAGATCTTGAGGCGAGTGCTCAAACTCCCAGGTCTCTTGTAGGAGACCCGAGTCAGAGCAGAAACTACCACCCATACGGGTTAACCGGGGTGAGACAACAATTTATATATATATATATTTATATATATATATTTATATATATATATTTATATATATATATATATTTATATATAAATCTCAGTGATTGTAATTGATCTCTTGGTCTGTCTGCCGGATGACTAGTTATGGCAATCAGGTTTCAGCAATGAAAACAGAAAAAAGAAAAAAAAAAAAAGAAACCGATAACAATAATAAAAAACATTTGAACTCAGAACCTCAGGTACACAGACAGGCGTGCTAAGCCATTAGACTACACACTACTAGCTACACGACTCACCTAGCTACTTTTTATAAATACGTATGTCATATAACTGCCAAGAATCGCTTTACAATATCGGAATGCCCGGCGTGGCACGGTTATTAAAAATCAGCTTATATTGATAGATAGTTGAGTTACCTGCTACTTGCTATTAGCCTGGCACATTGCTAATGGCTAACTTGAGTAAGCTTACTAATAAGAGCTAACTACTTGATCTCATGATTGAGCATGCCTAAAATTACGCTACCGCTCTCCATGACGTTGCGCCATCACATTGCGCTGTAACAAAGAGCGGTAGCGTATTTGCACCAATATAATGACATATATTGCCTGATGAATCCATCAAGCTTGTGTGGCTTAATTGGCAAGGCATTGGACTTACGAATGGGAGGGTCCGAGATTAAATCTTTGGTGATATGGATTTTTTATTCTAAGATTGTAATAGCTATAGCTGGACAAACACACACACTCAGACAGATTTTGAGAAATTTATATTTATAGATATTGTAAAAAATATAAACTCTCTGGTTAGCATTCTTTATATTCTATTGTTATATAATTTTATATATTTTATAATAATATATAACATTATATATAATTATATATAGTATAATATATTATATACTCATTTGGTTTACTCGTAAATGTTTTTTGTAGATTTTGCTGAGTTTATGTGGTGTCTCAACTTTACCATATTTCTCTGGATATTAATCTTCAAAGAAAGAGACACATCTAATTACGAATGGTAAGATTAAACTGTGGAGTACTTTTAGTTGTCATTGTTGTATTTGAAAATAAAATATAATTCATTAATTTGAACCAAATTAGAGATTTTTTAGGTAAAGAGTCTGCTCGTAAGCAGGGTAGATAAATTATCAGTCATCATGAGATGTAATGTCTATAGAATCAGCTAGAAAATATCCAGCATTATTTTCTGCCTGTGGAAGTTTCACATGTTAACACTAAAAACCACTAGTTTTAAAGATAGGAAGAAAAAATATTTAAAAGGTTGTATGAGCTGGCTTTTTTTGGTTTTTAAAAAAATTATTTAAAAACTATCTTTCATTTTTTATTTATGTTCAGCGCAAAAATCTATTCACAGCTGATCAAAAAATATTAAATGTAAGTTTGCAGCAACAAATTCATTTCACAGAAATGCGTGAGCAAAATTAGTTTTTTGTAGAAGTTCAAAATTTTCTAAATTGTTTGTATATTAATATTGTAAGAGTGTCAGGATTTAGGTAATTGTTCTCTTAACTGATGCTAAAAATAGTAATGATAAAAGTTTGAATAGAGCAGCTGAATGAACTCTACAGTTGACGCTGTAAACTTTATGAGCTGTAACAACAAAAACTCTAATACAGCATACCTACAACTGACTTGTTATCAAAGTGCGCATTAGAAACTACAGTTTTACGTAATGTAAACTGACTGATGTATACTTCTAAAATATATTAGTATATATTATTATAAATACAGGTGTCAAAATTATTCAAACCAAACAAGCGCTAACAGTTGTTCAATAAGAAAATGAATTCCTCACAACGTTATCTCAAATGATTCATATATATTACATGTTATTTGCCACCACGCAGCACAAATATATATGTGGTTTCAACTTTCGAACTAAAAAGTTAATAATTGTTGGTTTTGTGTTATTTGTAACATCAGTAACAGATGATAAAGTACTGTTATCATTGTAACGGTCTATTCAATAAACATCGCATAAATTCTAGCTTTGTAAATTTTAAACCTTAGCATATTTTTGTTATAAATATATATAACACTGCAACTTTTTCTAACTATATTTGTGTGCCGCTATAAAATACCCTACTTAACAGTTTGCTGTTAACCGGCTAGTAACAAACAGTATTATGTGTAAATGGTGTGTCAGAACCTTTCTCTTTCCTCCACAAGCAACCAAGACACTTGAGTACAAGAGGAAATGAATATACTTTTTTTCAAAATATATATAATGCAACAGTTTAGAGTATGCATCAATCAACTGATGATATGAGATGTTCAAGTACTTTGCTTGAAAATGCTTATCTAGGTTCCTTTTATACGTAGCATTTAGGTAAGCTGCACCCCTTGGTTGCAAAGGCCGACTCATTAGTAGGCCAGAACTCTGCCGCGGACGCGGTGGTTGACCTGGTCGCCGTATCTTGCATTGCACATTCAGCTGAATCAGGGGTCGGCTTGGTTTCTTCTTTAGTCTCAGTTGTTCTCTCCCATATCAGAGGGGCCAAGCAAGTCTCCTAAGCTCAGCTCGCTAGCTTGACTACATAGGTGCTTTGGCTCTTGGCCTTAGCATCTCTTACCACAACACTCTCTCTTTCCCCCTTCCCACAGTAGAGGCCTTGGGGGCCTCTAGCTCATACTTTGTGAACTCACGAGTCATTGGGCTTCTTGGCCCGAATAAAACCTGCTTTTCACTAGAGCATTTCTTGCCAGTGGGAACTATTCAAATGAAGCTTTCTTTTCGTCTTATGGCAGTCTTGGAGCAACTGATCTGCAGGCTCATATCCCGATATGCCTGTATTGCAGATCAGTTGCTTTGTCAGTCTGTCCTGATGGGTCATAGTTGCAGGGAGGCTGGAGCAGCTGGTTCTTTTGCCAGTGAGTCAATCAGTCGACGGTACCAGGGCGCTGTGCAAAGCAGAAAGCAGCTCCAAGTTGTTGAGTCAGAGCTAGCTTCGGTTACTCAGCCAGCATCCCCCTATGGCTCTCCTTGGTTTAGTGCTTGTTCACTCTGACTTGCTTGTTCACCGCTCTTTTCAATAGCTGGTGGGATGTAGTCAGGGTAGGGCACACAGTTTTATGGAAAGTACATGTGGCTATTCTTTAATTTTCAGGGAGGTGTACCACTTAGCTCATGCGATAGACAAAGTCTTTGAATTTGCCACCTCTGTGCCTCTTGGTGTGATTTTACATAGTCAAGGAATACATGCTGCCACTGGCAAGGACACACACAAATGGCAAAGTTTTAAAGAACAAACGCTCCTCCTAACGCTCATAGAGTAGCTGCATAACTCGCAGGAGTCTGGTTAGTCTGCTTCTGTAAAGCCTCCTTGCCATCAATTCAAGTTTCTTGCATAATGAATTTTTTGGTCTTTACCAAAGTTTTCTTGATAGGCTGGTCATTCTCCTTTTCTATCACCAGCATTAGAGTCGCAGTGACAGCGGGAAAGTGTTAAAGACCAACTCTTCTGCAGACTCGGTTTCCATTATCTGAGAGACACAAGTCGTCGCGGTGAGCTCGGCCTTTTATAGCCCCTCTATTCGAGGTTTTCATCAATCTCGAGTGACATAAGTTTATCCAAATCTGACTGGCTAGGGGTTTTTTCTAGTTCTTTGTCTTTGTAGGGTACTATATCAGCTAGTCTAGGTCAGCTGGTAGTAGAGGTCTAAGCCCCAACCTGGTGTGGCTCAACACCAGTCTCTCTGCCACTAGAAACAGAGTTATTCACAAAGGCAGCCTGGCCAAAACGCTCCCCAACTCCTTCATCTTTCTCAGTGGAGAATTCCACTGCTTCTTTGGGGTCTGCTGCCCGGCAGACTCAGGCTGGCCACTCAGACA